>NC_060256.1:76893140-77518140 GCF_921293095.1 Ischnura elegans
TCAGAGAATTCGAGTATTAAATCACGGCAGTAACTGCTACTTTACAGTAACGATGATTCTATCACAGGTAGCGATATACTGCTCATCACTAAATGGGCTTCACTTTCCATTTTAATTTGATAGGGCAACAACTGACTCTAAAAATGACTATCCCATCTGAATACTAAATTATATAGCAAAATTCTGATTTTTGCCATCCTTCGGATACCACTGTTTGGGGAATTACAAACAATAAGACGGTAGAGTGAAATTGGTGTAAATCGATTAAATGGGAAAGTATACCAAATTTACATGCATCCAAAATGTAATGGAGATTCATAGTGGTGCGAGGAAGCCTGTGGTTTGGGAACTACTGTCGCAGATGAAGCAAAATTAAATTAAATTAGGGCCCACCCATCACATGAATGTGTGGACTCAAAATCAATATAGTCGGAAAAAGATAACATATATTGCGAGCTAAAATAGTAAATACGCACCGAGCCTTGAAGTTTTAGGCTAAAAGAGTCTGTGCTAGTGGCTTGGCCGAGTGCATTGGACATGACGAGCATTGCTCGCTAAGAAACTCGTGATTACTATCATATAGGGGTAGTAGACTGTTGTGGAGATAAGGCTCTGACGTACATTTTTTCCTCTTCACATATTCCCCTCCCCTAAGCAGCGACTAAGAAACCGAGAACATAAGGGGAACGCCAGATCGGAGTCAGGAGATTGCTTTTGAGGACCATTTCGGGGTCGGAATGAGATTGGTAGACGGACCATGACCGGGAAAGAGACGATGTGTCAGACAAGGCCCGCCTGCGTCACGTCTGGAGACTAGACGAAGGTATACGGAGGAAATGCTGAAGTAAGGTGCCGGGAGGTCAAAGCTCCTATGTAAGCCCTCTGCAGGGGTCACATGACGACCATTGTTGTTTGGAAGGATGGCAGAAATGCGTGAGGAAGATTAGATACGCTTTTACCCGGGGGTAAATAAGGTGGACTTTGAAACCGTTGCCTTAGCATAAGGGGAAAAGTTCCTTTCGTCGTCTTTTTGAAGCAAAATAGGGCGTATTCATAAAGAAGTTTGACCGTTTGAGGGGATGACTTGCGTGTCGTTTGCTAAATATTACCATCACTTAACACTCGCAGACGCATAATGCCAAGGTCATCCCTTTGAAATTTTTGGCGTCCTGGATTTTCCATTCCTAAAAATATTTCTATTATCTTGACTAATAATTATATTTTGGATAGATTTTGAGAATGAGTTGCTAAATTGTATAATATAAGTTTAACTAAAAATATCATAGTTGACTTTATATTAAAATTTAGTCGTACGCATAATTTACCTCCTTTAATGAAAAATGTGGGTTATTTTCACCATATTTGATAAGTAAAAATTTCATGCAATACATGAATCCAAGGGTCAGAAGAGTGTATTTAGCTACTTTCAACTGTTATGGGTAACATTTTTACCAAAAGGTGACTTTCTCGTACGCTTATGCATTTCCCTTTTTGCGGGAAGGATTTTCTCTAGCGTTGAATTCGTTCATCAGCCATCCACGTTAATAGATTTCACGCATATCTGATTAAGTTCAATGTTAGAGAACCGTAGAATCATTTTAGAACTACGCCGAAAGGAAAGAAATGCTATAGATCAATAGTTATCGCTGATATCTTTCAGATTTTAAAGGATATTCTCGTGTGACTGAGATAAAACTATCGCCTTTTTTACGCTCACGGCTCGAAGCACTGTGGGCTCTGGGAAATATTCTCAGCATTAGAATGGATAACATTTAACTCCCAAGACGATATCCTTTATTTGAGGATATGGGGCACTAGGGTGGTCCTTATTTTTAAAGTTTTCGAATTTCTTTTGGGACGCCCCCCAGTTTTGTTCCATTTGGTGAGAAAATAAATCATGAAAATTATTCTTGCAATCGGATGCCGGGAAAACGTGCCGCATCGCGCTAAAAATTTTGAAATTTTGGTATTTTTGGTTTTTTTTCGGACATAACTGAAGATGATGCCTCTCTCGGAATATTCTATCACCTTTTTGTCTTATACAACGACTCATTAGACATTTTCAGAGTATCACCTCAGTTTTTTTTTTCATTTCTGCCCTTTGGTTCCAGAAATTTCTCACCGAGAGTGAGCGCGCGCCACCCCAGTCAGACAATTTGGGTAGCACGCGGGTTGCATACTATCAATATTTGTTGATCATTCTCTTATCATCGTAAAAGCATGAAATTCTTTAGGTAAGCTTTAAACATCGTCCATATAACCTTAAATACTATATTTATTACTGTTTATTGCCGAAACGGGTTTTCTAGCAGGGGTTTAGTCTCCATATCTAAATCTTATATCTAAGTGCTTCTACCGAAATTCAGCCTGAATGTTCGCAAATCATTAACTAAGGTGCATGCTCGTGCACGTTTTTATTATTATAATCCTTCAAGCGTGAATTATTATCGTTGAAACCCGCCGCTGCACGTCTCTGAACCTTGCAGTACACTATTATGTCACTACATGCTTCATGTGTTTTGTTTTGCATTCGTAAAACATGATGGATGACACAACGCACAGTGGGCGAAAAAGCCGGACTTTGTTTTGAGTTATAAACTTGACAGTTTGCATATATACTCAAAAATGATTAAAATTTATGGATATGTACTTTATTTGACTTTGATCCCTCTCGTTACTGAGATACAGAGGCTCAAACGTAAGCAAATTTCCAAAAAAACGCCCGTCTTCAATTTTCTCTAAAAATCTTCCAGAGTAAGTAGATAGTGAAGTTTTACGTGGATTCTTGCGGAATAAGCTCAGATAGTGGAAGTGGTAAGGACTCGTCAGATAGTGAATGAGAAACAGTAACTTTTTATTGCTGAAAGTGCTAATTGCAGGATGTTATTTGGGAAAAGCGTAAATTGTGTTGTTTCTGTTTATGTATTGTTTGTATGGTAAAATATTTCTAAGAAATAACGATTTTGTCAGCAGCGCAGTTTATTAAGAATAATGACGTTGATATATACGTAAGAGATTTAAATCAATACTTTAAATTGAGTATAAGGCATAAATTAAAATTTACTGTATTTCTTTGAAAGTATACATTATCCGATGTGAGTAATATGGCTTTCGAAACTTTTACAGCTAGCAGGAGTCCATACAAAAAACAAGGTTGAAGGGCTCCGCACTACAACAATACTATAAAACAACCGTTGCCAGCAGGTCTTTAAATATGTATGGGAGGTTAGGAAGGGGAGGCCATGGATCATCGAGGGCTATTGCCTAGAAATAGAATTTGTTAGTTAATAAAAGAGTCCGTTTCCCCACTTTAAGCACACGGAATGCACTCAAAGAAAGAAACCTTTCAGTGCACCTCTTGCAGTGCCCAGCGATTGCATAATAACAGTCATTCGTATAAATATTTATTAATTTTATTTTCTGGTGATTATTTTCTATCACTATTATATCTATTATCCACATATAAAAGTGAATGAGACCATATTTCATCCACACGCTTGCCGCGTCGCCGTACTCTCCGCCGCCGCCGGCCAGAATCGGAATCGACTGCACGCTCGAAAAAACGATTTAAAATTCGGGGTTGCTAGTTGGTGCAAGGTTTTACTTTAGATTCACAATATAGAAGCTTCAAAGAACGACATGATATAAGTTACTTAGTGTAAGTCGATGATAGTATAGTATTTTTGTAATATATCTTTGGTTATTGATGAAGCAAAATCTTTAAACACCCTTCAAATGAAAGGAAAAGAAGTTTCAGTTAAGATGGTTTAACAGTTTTTTCGATTAACCTATTCATGAAACCACTGCACGAGGATAAAGTTGGCAATTTTCAGAAAAAATCGAGGGTGGACGTTTTTATCTAAATTTGTACAACTTTGACCTCACATATATTGTTAACGTGAAAAACCAAGGAAAAAAATAATCTGGGAAGTTGTGCACAATTTATTCGAAAATATGTATGCGATGTTTCAACTTCCTAGCTCAAAAAATCGATTTTGAGGTTTTGGCCAGCTTTTTTCGATTCTAGCCCACCGTGCGACGTTTCGAGCAGCGAGTTGCTCTTGATCCTCAGGGGATCTTCCCAAGATTCCCGAGAAGAGAAGAGGTTCCAATTCTACTTCTGCATCAGTTATCTCGGATTAAAATTTCGTGACTGAGTTTGCTCCACACTGTATGTTCCAAAAAATTTAGTTGATAAATAAAGAAGACGTTTAATGATAAGAATCTTTAAGAAGCTGATAATAAAGATAAAATTTAACATCGATAGCCGAGCCAATTAGAATGGGTTTTTATGAATCGTCATAGACTATCTAAAATAACATTGCCTTTACTATCACGTTCCACATTTACGCGCTCCGTGTACTACCCGCTTTAGATCTCTCATTAGCAGATATAGCATTTCCCTCCCTCCATCTTGCTATTTATCTCGGAAGGAATGATAATGCGGGCTCTTCCCTATCTCTCTCAACAATCCTACTCCACGCTGATCCTCTTCCATGGGTACATCAGGAGCCCTATTCAGTAACTAAGTCTCCTCGTTTCCGTGATTTCGGAATCGAACTTTCCGTTTCCGTGTCCGATTCCGTTTCCGTCACTCGGAAGCGTTGTTACGCTATCCACTATGCTTCGCGGAATATATTCCGTGCCCTCCCCCCTTCTTGGGCAGAAGAGGCGGAGATTGCCGAAGTTACTGATGACGTATCCTCACGGAGCCAATGGCTGATTATCGTCCGGCAATTGTTTATCATACCTTTGAAAATGGAACGCGGAGGAGGTAAGTGAAAATATGCTAATAATATGCTAATATGAGAAGAAATATTAATTTAGTATGGTATATTCAAAGTTTATGCAATTTCTTGCTGATCAAACCATTTTCCCATCAAATAAAATATTTTGATTTGGTTTGTTAACCGAGGAAGAATTAATATGCCTTAATTAATTGGTATAGCATATTTTTAATTGACAATAGTAGATTTAAATATGTTGACTTATTGAATAAGAAACACATTTTATCAATGTTCAAATCTAGCAGGTCGAAATCCAAACACAACGTCAAATTCGAAACAACTGACTCCAAAACAAATTGATTAAGTAACTTAATTAATGCATTGTTGAAAAGCCTCAATGCCTTTAAAGGCATTTATTTATTTATTTCAACGGATAACACCATTTCCCAAATTGGAACTTATTAAGAAAGTAACTACAACTTGAACAAAAACAGGCATTGACTTCTTCGGTTCAACTGCAACTTTATTTAATTCCAAACTTCGTTCATAATCATCTATTTACCATTGTATTTAGTACACATACCGTGCCAGTATTGCAAATGATTTGAGATTTCTTACCAGCTTCTACAGCATCACTTTACTGGTAAAAATATTCCATAACTTACCAGCTGGCATATCACTTTCCGTTTCCGAGAAACGGAAAGTCACTTTCCGACACCCTCCGTCATTTCGGCCGCTCTCGGACGAGTTCCCGTGACGGAAAGTTCGGATAGACCTTAGTGAATAGCTCATTCCGTAATGATGACGTCTTTCCGAGAACCAACCACGAACTATCCGAGAGATTGTCTTAGTGGATAGGGCCCCAGCACACGAATACACTCTACCACCCTGCACACCCCTAAGCACTCACTTCTTCCCCGACCCCTCCTCCCCGCTTGGGACATAATGCCTTTTCGCGTGTTGGTTCATCCTTCACTTGGTGGGGGGCGTTGCTCGGAGACACGAGGCTTAACACTACCCGCAGGTATGGTTAGACAAAAGGGAGGGTTTTTGGCATTGATATATGGCGCAAGGGAGGTCTGAGCGCTCGTCTCTGAGTATTTGAGCAGCAGGAGTGAAGTGAGGGCTGGACGAGACGGGTTTAGGCCTTGATAAGAAAAGGGTATCCAAGCAATCCTCTACTTCATACTTCCTCCCTCTCATAGGAATTACTCAGTCGTTCAATCCGAAAGTTGGTTTGGGTAGCTGATGGTAGAGCTCACCCTGGACCAAGCCATAGGCGGGTGAACAGAGAATATCATACTCATGCCCGGAACTGGGGCTGAGTAGGGGGCACGTGCCCCAGGTGACAGATTCCAGGGGGTGGCAAAATTTTAAAATTTTAATTTTAAATTTATTCATTACTTTTCCAAAGCATTGTGCCGTAATCAATTGTTTTATTTTATTTCATTTTTTGCAAACTTGATCGACTTCAGTACACTGACGCGATATCCCAAATTATTTTCTTCATTGTTAATCACGACACATGAATTAAGACATGTACGAGACATTAAGACATGTCGTACAAATAATGACGATTCACAGAAATCCATTCTAACTGGTTCTGCTATAGATATTAAGCCACAGATAGTGTCTTCATGTAAAATTAATCCATTTCTAGAAGCTACCTGTATGATATTTTTCAATACAATTTGAAACAGATCCTACAAATATTAAGTCCCAAGGTAAGGATATGGTATCATAATAACTCAGAAAAGGCAAACGATTAAGTCAGTTAACCTACGGTTACATTATAAAAAAGTCGACCCAAATTATAACTCCCATGAAAAGTAACTACAAAATATTTCTCTGGGCAACAATAACGATCCCGGTGGGAGTTCACACAGTCCGCATATAGGTGTGTGAAAAGTTTTATAAAATACAGGAGAACGCGGGGTATAACGAGGGCCGGGGCAGAATGGGGTTCGTGTTTTTTGTGTCTAGGAGGTGCTGTCAGCTATCAGAGAGCATTGGAAATAGGTTAGTCTGTTATTGATCATCTTATGAAGCCATGATGGTTTGGTCAATCGAGTGTTATCACATGAACTGTGAGTTGTGTGAATTTTTGCTGTTGCATCTGAAGATTTTGTATCGATGGTAAGTTATACTTAAGTGTTTAAATTACAATAATTCTTGGTATGCAGTATTGAAGTATGTCCAATTTTCGTTAGTTTCGTATAATTGAGCGTCTTTCTAAACAATGTTTTCGAGTGACAAAAGCGTAATGCGTGTATGTTCTTGCATTCATTGGACGTAGTTATTACCTAATGGCCTTCCTCGAGGGACTTTTCTTGCTATATTTTCCTCAATTATTATATTTCTTACGTATTTACTGTGCTTTAAAACATGGCCTATGCACTGCGTCTGGCGTATTTTCCTTCCTTCTGGTTTTTTTTATGCATCCTCTCGATTCTCATCCTATCCGTCCATTTAATTTTCAGCACTCTAGCACATATTTGATATAATGCAGGTAAATATGAAAAATGTAGAAGAGAAATTATCTTGTAAAAGAAATGCGCATCAACGTTCCCGTAATTGTTAATAAGGCTATTTATTTAATTAAATTTCTATGACGCAATGTTCTTGTGACAATACCCTTAATACGAAACATAAAACAAAATTAGAGTAAGCTTTATCACATGAACATCTTACCGCAGTAATGATGCTGCACCATGAATTTCATCTTCCAACATGACGAAAAATATATTCTAGAAATAAATATGAGCTACTTCATTGAGTTTGTTTCTTATTTTTGAAAGAGAAGGCAACTTGAGATATGAGAGTGTATACATATGAATAATTTGATGAAGCAGTGCTGACTACTCTAGAAAGAATAAAAATTGTGAAATATTGTGATACATTTCGGAAGTAAGCAATGGTACAACCATCCTTAAGGCCTTATCTAGCCTAGTGTTCTCTCTCTTCATATAACAGTCGCCCATTCATTCTGTCGAGTTGCGGTCGGTCTATGACCTTGGCTCGCGTCTACATACAAAAACTGGAAAGAGTTGGAAAGGACCCCTTTCGCTCGCAGATGCGGCGATAAATATATCGACCCTGCCTCCTATGGCAGCGAAGTGTGTACGTCAACCTCCCAGCGCCGGATACAACTCGACAGAGCCCAGGAATGGGAGTGGAAGACAGGAGAGACAGATATTGTACGCAAACAACGGCTGACAGTACGATTTACAGCGGACGAAATTGAAACCATGGAAAGTATGCGATTCAATTGATGACCTCGGGCGGTGCGACCTACGGCCGCCGCGGCACGAGATCCTTTTGCTGGCGGGGGGAAAGCCCTGAACTTCACCACCCACACCACCGTGGTTGCAAATAATACGAGGCAGCGAAAGTGGTTTAATGCGTCCTAACTGCTTGAGTTACCGGGTGGCATTTGTTTGCGAGAAATGTGTTTCAGTCCACGAGGATGGCAGTTTTCATTTTTAACCGGAGAACGAGCTCGGGCGAGTTTTTATTTTCACCGCGATAAAACATATCTTTTCCTCGTTAACTGTTCTCACCATGATGTATTTTCCTCCCTAGCCAAGGGAAGGGGGTCCTAGATTTGACGTAACCGCGTGAAAGTCAGGAAAAATGTTTAATACACGAATATTACAAAAGAAGATCCTAAATTCTACCTCTAAATGTGGCGTCACCCAGCGTGCATTTAAATGTGTTTACAAAAGTGGCCCCTCGTGCCGCTGGCAAAAAAATTGATCCGAGTTTCACGGGGAAATAAGGTATAAATAGGGGTATTAACCGATATTTATAAACATAATGGTGTGATATATGAAGTTCATAACTATTCAATGCTATTCCTCGCAATTAAAAACATGTTACTGCAAAATATTTGAAAAGAGTGAATCGCGTTTTACTCATCACCGCGTCGCGGGCATTTTTGAAAGCCTAAGTAAAAGCGACCGAAGTGGCAACAGAAATCAGCCTTATATGGAATGGAATTGGATCTCCTCTATGCAGTCCCATTAGTTTAATGTAAGGCACTGAATATGAGGAAATAGCCATAAATGTTTTTCAAAGTAATTTTCCACCGTCCCATTCCGAGTTTAGAAATCCTATTCACCGCAGTTGAGGGCAGTATTATATGGCACCTACTTATACGGTATGACATTCGCTCGAACCTACTTAACACATCCTAAATAATATTTTTTTATAACATCAGACATCACTTTATAGACATTAAATAATACATAATGTCCATCCAAAATAATCGAAACGCAAGATAAATTTAAGTTTTTCCTGGTGAATACATCTGACAAATATTTCTCGGGTTTGCATCCAGGTTAAACCTTTTGTGCAAGCCACCAAAATCCTTTGCCATGCTCAACCTTACAGGGACCGCGTGGTTAAGGAAGCAATAGAGATCCGCCTCAATCCCAAAAATTTCAATCGGGACACCGGCTATCATCTAAGCACTACATGGAGACCTGTAATCAGCTGTATAAAAAAATAAGGGTTGAACGTGAAGAATTTAAAAAGACCTACAGCCAATCGGACGACACCTGAGCCGTATCGTTGTCCTCGGTAAACGGTCGATCCAGTTCAGTGTGAAATTGAACTTGGATAGAGTAACACAGCCTTGAGGATGGAAGACAAGTCGTCTTCCGAAACGTCGGCTTGCATAAAAGCTTTAACCTGGATGCAAACCCGAGAAATATTTGTCAAAATAAATTTGGTGTAATTACATTTCATTAATCATTACATGTTATTTTTCATCATTTTTTATTTTAATAAAGATAGTTTCAAATGAATTATTTAGATATTACAGTAGAGTACGCACTGTCAAAATTCTTTAGCAACACATTTCGCAATTCTTTCACAGCTATCGATGAATTTAGCATCATATGCTTTAAACAGCACATCACAACTATGTCAGCACTTAAGACGGTGTACTGAAAATCTTTTTCAAGTCTTTTTTCAAAACATGTCTTCAATCTTTTATTCGTTGTCATCCAGTTTCTATTGTTGGCTGAATAAACTTTTTACGTAATAGTTTCCATTTGAGTATGTATTTTGAATCGCACAACCTTCGACCGATAACAAAATCAAACCTTTTCACAGCACGTTATGTTTCCAGAGGTATTATTCTTCCCTCCATGTCCTGACCACCCGCTACGTCTCCATTGATGACACTGCGCCTCCCGAGATGGGGGAGGAGAGCTTGGAAATTCATGAATTCGCGGAACGATGTCTCGTCCCTGTCTCACACAAAGCATCGGGAAATTGCAGCGGCTCGGGGAGCACGAGTGAAGAAACGGGGAAGAGACAGAAAGGGAATATCCGAAGAATTCGCACCATGAGGACGAGAGCAGCGAGGAAACGGAAAAAAGTTTAGGGAATTTCAAAATGAATCCACGGGCGGTGAATGGAGGTAGACAATAGCGGGTGAGGACTGTTATGTGTGATTATGTTCCCATATGTGTGGGAAGTAGCACAAAGAAAAATGTTTTATCTCTGTCCAGTCGTACTTTAGGCATAAGTTAACCTTCCTTTGCTTCAGTGAAATTGAAATAGTGCGATAAAAAACTCTTAATGTATTGTATGGAGGACAGTATTTATGGTATTACCCAAGCTGCTACTAAAGTACCTAACTTTGCTTTAAGGGTTTTAACCAAACCAATAAATACATTTGTACTTGAATCTTGATTTTTTCCAATGAAAAACTCATATTGTATTGTGTGGAGACTGGAGAAGAGTATGTATGGAATAATATATACTTCTTCTCTAGTAATTTATCTTGCTTTAAAAGGTTTCTTCCTAAACCAATGAAGATAATGATAATTTAATACTTGTGAAGAAATGAGCCTTGAAAAACTGTTATTCTCATCTTTTTCATGCAAATATTAAGCAAAATAAAAGCATACCTAAAGACACCATCTATGCTACCCTGAATACAAAGCATATTTGACCAGCCACCTTTGAGAAAAACGGTGCAGGAAAGGTGTTGGGGCAGTTAGACGCCATAACTGGCGCCAGGCATCTGAGGTTTAAAGCTTAAAATGTCAGGATTGGGGCATGGGGGCAAGTAGACCTTGGTATCGTCGAGCAGTAAGACCTTGTTCACAACAACTTAAAGAGACTAAACTTAACCTTACGATAAAGTTAAGGGCTTGAGATGACTTGAAACTAGATTTGAGATCCAGAGATTACAGGAATGTTTCACTTACAGTGAATTTGTCCTCAGGTAGGAAATCCAAATGTCAATTAAAGTTGTTAGGAAAAATATCTCTGAAATCGGTTTGCCCATTATCTTTGGCAATCATCTACTTCTTTGTAAGCTTTGATACTTTTAACATGTACAGTAATTTTTATAAGAAAAAATATTTTATTTTCTTTCTTATAAATATTAACAGCTGTAATTTTATTTTAGCTATAAAATGAAATAAACTTACAGCCTATTTCCATTTACATTGAATATCTCGTTTACTAACAATGCAAACCCCTGACCCATGCCTCAATCCTGACACTCAAGAGCTTAAAAAGTAAAGATCTTAGCTATCTGGCGCCAAGTATAGGGTCTAACTGCTCAAATAATTTTTTCCTGCGTCGTTCTTCCCAAACGTTGCTGCTCGAATATGCTTTGTCTTCAAGTCAGCACGTATGGTGTCTTTCCGTACCATATGACTTTCTTTAGTTGAGTATTTGAATCAAAAAGGTAGGAATAACAGTTTTAAAGACTCATTTATTTATAAACTTTTTTGGAGAACAGCTGTTGACCCGCTGAGAATCAGGATAAGAGTGACGTATCTCTCTTAGCCAAAGGATTCTTAGCCATAGTTTAAATCCCTCTCAGTCCAGCCTTAGACGGATTAAACCCAATTCTCCCCCACGCTGAGAATTGCCTGAGACAATCGAAAAAACACCTGTGTACTATACTGAGATTACAGTGGGTAATTTAGGAGATATTTGTCCTTCTCACTTTGGTTGTCATTTGCATTCTCTTTATACGGATATAATCACGTCATATTTTTCTACATATTCATTTCCGAGTTACGTAGGACTGATTTTAAAGGATGTAAAAGGGAAGAAATACGTTACTATGAAAAGGGTAGCGGATAGGAAAACGGAATGGATAGCTGAGTCAAACCAATCTTAGGATTATCTCTGCATTCTATTCGGGTTTTCACCGCGTCCGTTGTGTTTTTACTGACAACAGATTCGCTGACATTGCAGTCAGCGTCTTCAGGTCGAAGGATTGGATTAATGGATTGCCTTCGACCTGAATATGCTGACTGCAATGCCAGCGAAACTGTTGTCAGTAAAACAACGGACGCGGTGTAAACCCGAATAGAATCCAGAGATCATCTAATCAACGCCGCGAAAGTCTTCGAACCTACAACCTTAGGATTGTTTACATGATAATGATGACATCCATTTCTCAGGGAACAGCACAATCCACCTTTACACCGTAGGGAGGTTTACACCGGGAAAAAATATTGGCAATGGCAGAATATAACATGTTCTATTGTATACTTTTCTATGAAAAAAAACCTATCCGGGCAACCTATCCAGGTGAACTCGAACCCGCGACCCTAGATTTGGTAGGGAAAGACTTTACCCAGCCGGAGGAAGAGTTCTCGGGTTTCCAGTCGGGTCCAAGGATTTTTCCGCGCCGACATTTCGAAGGCCTTCTGCCGTCGTCTTCAGGGTGAATGTTCATCCTGAAGACGATGGCAGACTTAGCCTTCGAAACGTCGCAAAGTGCAACACATTAGTGCAATAATCTGCGACCGTTCGCAACAAACAAAATAAAATCGATGTTTTTACCGTTCCGCGCAGTCCGCGGCTGCTCCCTGGGCGCATGGTCCTTTTTTTAAAATCCTACATAAACACAAATATTCGACGAAAAACAAGGTCCGCCATTTTGTATCGTATTGGTCACAAATACAACAACTTTGTCGTGAAAGTTGATGGTAATCAATGCTAAAAAACCGTTTAACAATTTTGTAAATTTTTGTTGCTATTGAATTAATACTAAAGGTGTGACATTAGTTTAAACATGCTGAATTTCGAAAAAAATTCAAAGCGGGCAATTTGCGCCAAATTTGTTCAACTTTGAGGCTATGTATTTTATTCAAAAAATTATCCTATGAAAAATATTTTGCGTCAAAAAATGCACTAATGTGTTGGCAATAACTGTGCAAACTTTCAACTTCCATACTCAAAAAAACCATTTTCAAGGTTTTGTCCAGCTTTTTTCGATTTCAGCCCACTGTGCGTCGGTGCGGAAAGACCCTTGGACCCAGCTGGAAACCCGAGAACTTTTCCTCCAGTCTATTCGCCGGGAAAACCTTAGATCCTTCTCTTTACCCAGCCGCCACCGAGGCTTGTTAGCCGACTAGTCAATTTTAGCCAATTTAGCCTACTAGAAGCTCAACTAAATCATTACCTTCTTCACTTTCATCTGCATTAACTTTCACTCATCGATACGGATGATATCCGGTTAATATACGTTGAGTTAAGTTGCCGTGAACGGGACTAAACCGCTGCAAAAGCCCTTCCTCAAGGCCTTTCCCCATGTAGGATGAAGTACGCGCAGATCACGACCACACTCACGAACTGCATTGTCCCTCGGATAAGGAACCGGAGTGAGGTCGTCTCGTGAAGACTCTGCAGTCCCACCTACCTCCCATTCCCCTGATATGATAATTCGACCTGACAACAATGAGGAAAGGGGTTGGCCAGCTTTTATAATGGAAGTGGACGGCTTCAGTCTTAACCCGCATTTTCCCCACTCTCCCGCATAGGAGACTAGAGAATTCCCTCCGTCTCCACCCCCGTGGCTTTCAAGTCCCTTGCCCAGATGCCCTGCCTTGTCTTCGAGATAATGTGATTGTGGGATTCCTTTCCTCATTGTCTCCCGACCGTACCTGTCCCTTCCCATTTCGAGCTCCACCTACCCCGATTTCTATTGCGAGTCGTAAGTCTTTTGATATGCTTTATGGCTTACTCGTACTGAGACGACTGCGTTCGTCAAATACCTTCCAGTAGGGTAGATACATATATATTTTTGTAATCTATATTTTTAATTACTATTTTTTAAATTTGAAATATCCTCATCTAATATGACATTATTTTTTACACAATATTGGAATCATGCATCAAGAATATTTTTTTAAACTCTGAAAATTACCGTCGGGATATCTATGAAGCGAATTTATTATATTTTCAAAAAAACATACTTAAGTTCTTTTTGAGAGAGAGGATACTTTTGTGTCCACCATAACCTTTTCAATTTCAGCAATCATCTTTTATATTACTGCTAAGAAGGCCATTCTGATTTGTTTATGCTTATGGAAACAAAATTAAGACTGGATTTGAAGTGGTCATTAACAAGGGATCTAGTATATGATAAACGTAAAGATATTCTCACCTTCCGATCAACACAACCCAATGAGAATTTGCATCATCTGCAGCCTGAAAAATGCATGGATATTTCTTTTGATGGCCGTAATTCCTGTGGGGAGATTTTGCCAAGGAGGGACAGAGTACCTAAAGACAAAGACTCCTTCAGCTTCATTAACGGCGGTCTCTAAGTTTGTGCTAATTTCGTGATATAAAACTGAGTGTACATTTTTTCATGTGTTTTTTTTTATTTCAGTTGACTTTCAAAATTATTAGTCTAAACAATTTTTTTTAACATTCCTTTTGTTGAAGAAATTCCTCTTTACTATTTCAAAATTTACTTACTCATTCCTCTTGTTACTTTTAAAACCATTGTTCTTTACTGATAGTCACAGTATCTACCAGCGAAGAAAAGAATGACCCTTAGGATTTGAAGCTTCCCACTTTGAAACTAGCACTTCATTAGCGATCTAGGTTTCGACTTAGCAATTTTATATTCCATTGGGTAAAATTCATTCCAGCTATTAAAAGATAGGGAGATGACTCTTACTGTCGGCGTCCTAATGATGAGCCGCTGTACTTAGCCAATTTATATCTGATATTCAGTGCATGTTATAGTAATGAGTAATACGTCATTATAAAGGAAATTTTATTCTTAATTGTAATTTATTTTTTTTATGAAAAATTGAAAAATGTAGACACGCAAGAGCAATAAATGACTCCGCTCACAACGCATTTTTGTCAATTTCATGAACTTTGTAGCTCATAATTAATGAAGATCATTAATTATGAGTTACAAATTCAACCATTAATGTAGATCAATAAAACGAATTTTGTGTATTTTAGAGCAGTTATTTAGATATATATGTTTAAACATTATCTAGTCCTGCAATTTACTCCGAAAGAGAAAATAAAACTAATAGAAACACTTTTTTAATTTATTTATAATTGTACTATTATCTATAATTTATAAAATTATTGATAATTGTGAATGTAAATAAATTCTATTGTAACCAAACGGGGCCGCGCAGGGGCAGTGCCAGTTCCTGGAAAGTAAGGCTGTTGTACCGGAGAAAACGTATAGTAGAACGTGTAGTAGAGCTGGAAAGAAATCATTTTTTTGGCATGAATATCCATGTTTAAGTTTATAAACGTGGATGAACGATTGTAACTGTTTGAGGCAAACAAACTATAAATCCTTACTTTGTAAATTACGCACAGAAAGTGAATGTGATGACCTCTCTACACTTCAATTGGCTTTCAGTTCCTTAACCATGTGCCATGCCTTGTCTTTGAGATAATGTGATCAAGGGATTTCTTTCCTCATTGTCTCCCGACCAGCCATGTCTCTTCCAATTTTCAGCTCCACCTTCCTCAATTTTCATGACATGTCATAAGTCTTTTGATATGTATTATGGCTAACTCATACGGGAGGGACCGCAGTCATAAAAAGTTATCAGCATCAAAAGAGCAGATTTTTCCATAAGCGCAATATTCAATTTACTACTCTGTATATGGTGAAATGTCTCTAATGATAAAGTTATAATATTGAACATGCATTCCTGAATATGGTATAAATTTCGAAGAAAATATGTCTCTGGTTACACGCAATAAAAATGTTCGCATGTAAATCGTCAAATAAAAATGCCACTGTATTAAATACAGGCACAGATAAAATAGAATACAATGTACTCATCAATTTTCGCAGCACAACACATTAAAAATTCGAAAAGTTACCTCCCCCTATTCCTCTGAAAAAGTTGTGATACACAATGAAAACTCAGAGGAACGCTATAATCTCTTTTAATGAAGCCTGTATGTTTTATTGCCGTAGTTGTTGGTGCTAATTTCGTATGCATATTTTTATATTTGAGAACAGCATTTCAGTTATGATAATTATTATACAGTAACTTAGGAGCTTTGAGACCGTCAAAAATAAGCGTGCTCTCTCCTCAAAATAACTAAAATACACTTTAATAAGTCTGCACAGCAGTCAGAAAGAGGCCAAATGACAACTACGCTCATGCAGTTTACAATAGCTGTGTTGGCACGCACCTTCCAGGGGTATATGAATCTCATTTTATTATAATGTGGTTTCCATGAGGGGTGTGAGACTTAACACTTGAATATTTTAACAAATATGCGTTGCCTATACCTGTTTATGATAGCATCCATTTTTTCCCTCGGTAAAGACACATTTTTAAGCATGAAATAATCTAACGCATGGCACCAAATTATTTCCATAATGTATTTTTTTTCTTTGACGGGTCAGTGATTGATCGCACCCATAAGGAATTCATCGGTGAGACAAAAGAGGAAAAAGCAAATGTATTCTGTAGGTCTAGCCATTTGTCACGTGCACCGGAGTTCTATTTTATCCTTCCCCACGACGCTCCTAAAATCCCGCTCCAAACACCTGTCTATAACGCATTAACCAGTCCTTCCGGCCGATCAAAAAACACAACAGCCGATATTAATTCGTCTCTCGCTGTCCCTTCCCATTGTCCCATGACAAACACACCTTTCACTTTGTCAAATCTTGTCAGGGTAAAAATAAAGAATGCGTTGGAGGAAAATATCGCTGTAGGCCATTCCAAATTCCCACTTTGTAGCTTGATATTGGCGCGGATATACTTATGTTTTTAGCAGGTATTAGAAGTACCACTGCCCACATCTACATACTACCCCGCAAGCCGTCTAAAAAGGCTTACCAGGGAGTTTTAGGACACCAGCCGTTTACACATAAAAAGAAAATGCTCTAACGAAATTTTAATTAGCATTTAATTAAAGTCCTTAATGATTCGAGAGAAAAACGCATTCCCATGTCTATCCACTCGGCGAAATGTCTCTTAATTAATCGCTTTTGTCGGACCTGAAAATATAGTGGGGCTCTAAGATGACGTTCTCCGGGTCGCTAGTATAGATATCTGTCCTTGCATAAATCCGATATATCAGAGTCAAACGATTTTTGTCTTGACAACTACGCGATTGGTTGTATTGAGATAAATTAGAAATGAGAAATAATTGAGATAAATTAGAAATTATATTTTTAAGTTTCCTCAACATCAGCAGCAACTTATATTTCCAAAATAATTTTTTTCCCGGTTTTCTATGAAAAAAGGTACCATTTATGACTCTTGGTAAACAATAACTCCAAGTTGAACGCTAATTTTTAAAAAGCTCCTCCCTTGGTCACCAAGATTTTATATATTCCTTCTATCAATCTTTGTACTTAAGTCTCTATCATTATCAACTTATCGAAAAAAAATCCTTAATCAATTCGCAAATATAAAAAATTTGTATTTAATTTGCAGGGAAATATTAAAAAGAAAGATCTGAGGTTTTCCCGGCGTATGATGGTGTTAAAGTTGTTTCGGGTTTCCCACCGGATGAGGTTCTCTATCTCTGCCGACGTTTCAATGGTCGTGTCGTCCATCGTCATCAAGCCCTGCTGACGCGTCGGCAGAGATGGAGAACCTCATCCGGTGGGAAACCCGAAACAACTTCAACATCAAATATTTAAAAGAGTTAACCTCGCATAAGCGTTGAACATTTCAATATGATAGTGAGATTATAAAACAGTTAACGACACGGAAAAAGATAATTTTCGTCCGGTCGAGTGAGGAGCGTCTTCTTAGATCTCTCAATTCTTATCCACCTTCCGTTCTGCCTCATTCCAATTTAACTCACCCCTTTGTCGTTCCTCCTTTTTGCCCACCCCCTTCGCGCTATCGGGAAGACTATCACGACGCGTCCGAAACACGTGATTATGGCGATAACCCGAGTCGCGGCGAAACGACCTTTTCCGGCGAAGCATTGTTCGCCTCGTACGTGTGCATTTTCTATTCATACGAAGGCCGACCGATGGTCTGTGGTAGTCGCGACGGGAAAAAGAATGTTGGGGTCACGTGGTTATTGAGATGAGTGCAGGGATAAGAGTGATGCAGTCATGGGCGGGGAGGTAAGATTGCACTATGCATTTCTAAATGCTTTCCTCCCGAAGTAGAAAACCTGTCGTCAGATTAACGTTTTCTTTTATACACACATTGACGTCTTATCGGACAGAAGATAAAATAAAATATATTAATTAACTTTTTAGGAAATACCCCTTTCTAAAAACAGTTTCCAAATAACTTAAAAGTAAAACATAATCATGACGTTGAGAATAAAGCGCCAGGTCCATTCAAAATAAGTGCATTAGAGCCTGAAAGATGATTAAGGATTGACATCCTTGCATACACTTACCTCTTATTGAAGAAAAGCTTATAAATTTTTTGCACATTTTTAAAATATTTCTTGTAAAAATAAGAGCTTTTTTAATTTTTTCAATTTTTACTAATGACTTTTCATTACATATAAAAAATAAGAATTTTTAAAAGAAGCTAACGCCATTTATTGAGAAAATTAAAAACAATTCCAATATTTGAATTTAGTTAATCAGATCGTAATAGAACAAATTGTCAAATGTCCGATTATTGAATATTGCAAAGTCATTAGAAGCAGATGTGCAAATTTCAAGCCAATAGGAAGTTGGTTAAAAATCGATTACAAGATTCCGTCGATGTGCAAGCAGACGAAGCAATTGAAGAAAAAGCGCGTAACATTGTTTATGATGCCTTTGACAGGTTATCTTAGTTTTGCATTAGCACGAATGTGGAAGGTTATTTTGTTAGAATTGTAAAATTTTTTATGGCCATGAGGAGTTAATTTGAGAATTCTCTTTCATACTGCACGCTGGTGATTGGTCACCTCCTGCCAAACATCCTAAAGGTGGTTCACAGGGTATTATATATAGATTTAGATGTACATTATGAATTGCTCACCCAGCAATGCTCCAAACTCTTAGTACCAGTTCTAATTGCAATTCATCTACATCTACATAATACCCCGAATGCCGCCTAAAAGGCGTGTGGCAGGGGGTGTTAGGACACCAGCCGTTTACAGCTAAAAAAAATATGAAGTGCTCTAACGAAGTTGGGACTAGCGTTTGTTAAAGTCCTTTATGGTTCGGGGGAAAAACGAATTCCCATATCTATCCGTTCGGCAAAACATCTCTCTTAATTTATCGCTTCTATCGGACCTGAAAGAAAGCATTTTACAGGAACAAGAAATGATATTTTTCCAGCTTTTGATCTCGTTTTATTTTTCCTGTACTCATGATTAAGCCGGGATTGATACCAGTTAGACTAAGCTTCAGGGACTTCTTCCTTGACTTAAATGGATCGGTTTCATGAGAATAATGACATCAGTCAGCTTTGTAGGAGGTCTCCGGGTCACACGAGGAAGCCTGTCAAAGATAGAATCTGAACTATGCAGAAAACCTATGAAAACTGGAAATTATTCCAGAATAACAGCCTACCATATTTTTTCCCACGTTGGCTTCTTGAGTAGGCGGAAGTTGTACTACAGTCACGTGTTTTGTGTAAGTGAGCCATGCAGCGTTGTCACAGTTATTTTTGGATAAGAAAATTTACTAAGTCCATAATTGCGAACTACGCAACTTGCCTCCAATGACCTGAATATGGATAATGTGATGTTGTTTTTCATCGTGGTAGGAGGGGAAACAACGCAGGAAATACAAAGCCATAGAACTTAATATTCATACCATACGCACATTCCAATGCAGAGCATTAATTTGCATATATTTTTCTCATATTTTCCCTAATTCCCGTATGACCGCAGAGATTACTAGGCTATAATTTAAAACCCTGTAGTGTCCTTTTAAAATAATTCTGCTCCTGAGGTTAAGTAAATGCTACCTTAATAATCCTTAAATGCAAGATTATTCGCTACTCAAAATTAAAAAGGTGTTTGAATAATAATAGAAGAAATTTATTGGCTTATTATTTCGTCTTTAGCAAAAATCATTGAAAAAATAAGAATGAAAAAGTTTCAAAAATAATACCTACTTTATGGACTTTTTCATCTTTTGAAAAAACTATGTAATTAAGTACTCTAAAACTCCAGCGACATCTATGATCTACAGAAATTTAAAACAATTCATAGTCATCCATATCGCTTTCTGGAAAAATACTAAAAATATTTAGAACCGCCACGCAGGTTATCTATGGGTTAACCAAAAGCAAAGGAACCAGTTATGTTTAAAAGTATTGGGAAAATATGCTAGGAAGAAAGTAAGCGGGTATCGGGTTGGTGTGGTTGCTAGAGTGTTGGCTTCCCACCCGGAGGGCCCGGGTTCAAATACCGGCAGCAGCAGAGAATTTTCAGAGACTACCCGATCCCTGCTTGAATGTTGTGTGGAGGATATTTCAAGCGCAACACTCCGTCCGTCGGATGGGACGTTAAGCCGTGGTCCCCTTGGCGCCTTTCGTAAAGAGCAGGCTAATGCCGACGCCAGGTTTCTCTCCACCCTTCCTTACCTACCCTTCCCTCATGGCGCAAATGACCACAGCTGACGGTCGCCTCCTCCAAATACCATACCATACCAGAAAGTAAGCAAGGAAAGAAACACAAGCCGCCAGGCATAACAAAGCTTATATCGCTGAAACCGCTGATGATATGCTAGATTTACATAAAGGTTGTTCCAATAAATTCCATTTTTCGCTAATATTTCTTGAGCTAGGAAGCAAGAGGTACTTAGAAACCCTGAATATCTATTTTCCTGAATAAAGAGGCTTATTCATACATATTATGCATACCTTTATGCATATTATTATTATTTTATACATCTTATGCATCAAGCATATATCCTTTTACAGGACAAGGCTGAAGGATTCGCAAAGGAAAATGATGCTTTCTCTTCGTCAAACCAATTTCTTACACCGCAGTCACTCACAAGTTAGAACGTCTACTTCCCAGCGTTAAATCTCACTTACTGGCAAGAGAGAAGAAGGATATATTCCCCGTCGACTCTCTTTACCCTCCAGCGACTTAGCTTCACACCGAGACGAGAATGGCTTACAGCAAGCTTCCCACGAGAGTCTATGCGCACGATCAATGTCTCACGCCAAGCATACTGACGTAATTGGAAATGTAACGCAAGCTCAAATCACAGAGGGAACGACACATTTAAAGTATCCTTGCTAGCATTTTCATCACAAATGTATAAAAAATTGGTGTAAAAGCTTTACTACATTTTATATATTGAATGTGAATCCTTGCGGTGGACTAACATTTTTATTAATAAAGAATTATTTTTTTAATGCAAAGGTATATCTCGGTACAAGATCTGATGCTTTCTAGGAGTACGACGGCTTACTTTCTGAGCCACGACAGTCAGCCCTGAGGATGAAGTAATACTTGTATCCCTAAACGTCGGCAGCTATAGAGGAAATTACCCGGTGGAGTACCCTAGTAGCCTTCAATACTATTTCTCGGTACTATATGGTATAGCATGGTATTTAGAGAAGACGACCGACAGCTGAGGTTATATGCGCCATGAGATAAAGGTAGGAAAGAAATGGTAGAGAGAAACCCGGCGTCAGCGGTAGCATGTTCTTAACGAAAGGCACCCAGGGGACCACAGCTTGACGTCTTGTCTGACGGACGGAAAGCTGTACCTCATTGTCCGCTCAGTAATAAAACATTAATCGGGTAATCTGTGATAAATCCCCGCAACATTCCTTGAGCTTTGCAACGAGACGCTTTGTGATGGCATCGAAGTTACCAAAAACCTATGATGAAAAACAAGTCGTTCGAATCATTGACCCTATTTCAAAGAATTATTCAAGGAGAAGATTGAGAAACAGTTAATTCAATGGCTTGGAAATTTTATAATCATTTAACTATTTCACGAGACTGGAATAATATACATTTTGATCTGAGAAATGTGTAGCAAATTAAAAGTTGTAAATAAATGAAATTCAAAGGGTAAACGAAAGCGTTCAAAACAAATACGCAACCCACTTCAGCGATTGCATTTTGTAAATCGAATCCCGGCAAAAACAAGATGATTTTTTCCCCAAACCACAAAGGACTTTAATAAATGCTAATCGTAATTTCGTATTTCTATTTTATGTGTAAGTGGCTGGCCTCTTTCCTCCCCTGCCACACGTCATTTAGGCGGCTTGCGGGGTAGTATGTAGATGTAGATGTTAAATTTCCTTCGTTAGTATCAATCATTGCATTCCCTTCTCCTTTAAGTCTAAAGTAAAGTATGAGTAATGGTCAAAACAAGGCATTTTCCTAGTAAATATTTGGCATTTCATAAGCAGGTTTCAGACTAAAATTTTTTTCTCGCATTGAAAGGCAAATTTACTAAATACGACGCGACGGTTGCCTAGGAGGTAATGCAAAGCAATTTTTTTCTCAGCCGACAACAATGGTGCGAATGCGAAACGTCACATATGCATTCTCTGAAGTTTCATGGGTACCCGCGCAAGATTTCCAGCTCTTACATCAGTTAGCGTAGCTGCAGGGTAATTTCAAAATGGTGTCTGTAAGTGATACACGTTACAAGAAACATTCAGTTATTGAATTTCTCATAGAAGGGAAATAAACTGTAAGGAATATTCAAAAACAGAAAGATTTCGTGCTTTCACGGCCAATAGACTTAGTGAAGAGTTCTCGGGATCGCCACCGGGTCAGGAACTGCATAACTGCCGACGTTTCGATGCCCGACTCGGCAGTTATGCAGTTCCTGACCGGGTGGCGATCCCGAGAACTCTTCACTAATATTAAAAAACGTTTGTGCAAAGTGTATGGAGTATCTGCTGCCAATAGGAATACAGTTACTCTCTGGGCACAGGGTACAAGGACATTAGAAGGCTGTTCGGTGGTGCTCCAAGATTTGAAGCGGTTGGGGACCAGAACAAGGATTGGTACCAACAAGACAAACACGCCCTTTTGAAAAATCTTCTCGGGATACCGCGCGGGTAAGATTATAATAGAGCGCCGACGTTTCGGGTACCGACTCGCTACCCATTCACACGGCTACTAGAATGAGAATGGGTAGCCGTGAGAATGGGAAGCGAGTCGGTACCCGAAACGTCGGCGCTCTCATATAATCTTACCCGCGCGGTATCCCGAGAAGAGTTTTCAAAAGTTGTTCGCCGGGAAAGTGTTAAATCATATAAAACACGCCCTTGTTTCGTGCAAGAAGAATGCCATATTGCGAAACGCAGATTATCCTGAAAAATAGGGTGTGTAGCTGAAATATGGCAATTCTAATTATGGGCAATAAATAATTTTCTAAGAAAAAAAATATGATGCAATACTTTCTGGGAAACCCTCGTATGAGCATGTTCTTGATACTAATACTCTAATACGATTACAGGGCTAGAACTATCCTTTTCTCTCACCACGCCTTTCAATGCCTCTCCCATTATCTCAAAAATATGCGCGACGTCTTCCACTACTACAATAAGGTCTCAGGGACAGGCGCAATGAAATAATGAAAGAAATAGGAGTAGCCCTGAGAACCGGGGACAGCTCTCCAGTGACTGAATATCTCGTTAAATATCTCTCGTTGCCTTGTTGTCTTTATTTTGGCCATAATATTTAATATTATTAAGGTATTCTACCGATTAAGGCAGGTTTCCATGCAGTACTTAAGACACATTCTGAGAGCCTCCCCTTCCTTCAAGCGCAACCCTCTTCAATTCACCAGAAGGCCTATCATTCATTCTATCTAAAACCCCTATTTTTTTCCTTCCTCTCCATAGTTTACCTAACATTCTACCCTCTAACACTGTTTTCAACATCCCCTCCCCGCTAAGAACTCGCTCCATCCATACCCTCTGCCTTCTAAAAGCTGCCTCTCATCTCATCTAAAAGCTACCTCTCCTCACCCAACATGTCAAGCAATTCCTCGTTTCTCCTCCTCTCCGTCCACTTCACCTTCTCCATTCTTCGCCACACCCACATCTCGAATGCCTCCAGTCTTCTTTCATCCTCCTTCCATGTCCATGTTTTCGCACCGTAAAGCGCTACGCTTCAGATCACACTCTTCACCAGCCTATTATTTAAGCTCTTACATGATTAAGTGATAACCGGTATAACCAGCTATTATCTGGGTAAAAAAATGCCCATTTATTTTCAGTTCGATCGATATAGAGCGATGCACAAATGTAAATGGAAGGCTGGTCTACTATGGGACAAAAGGCAGATATAAGCTGCGGGGCATAAGACGCATGCCGAATAAAATTGACCGACTCTCACCGTAAATTAAAAAATCAAGGCCCAGACGGAAACAATTGAGTTCTCTCACCCGAGGTTTGTGTTGACATCACGTTATCATGCATGATACAGACGTTTTCTGAGCTACTTTTTTCATTTTTTACCTCACTCCTGATGAACTCATTTTACTCTCTATATGACTATATACCTGATTTCAACGTTTAAAAATACATAGAGCGACTCAAACAAGTATTGTCAGTGTCACATGCTCGGAATTTTTTATATTTTTTTCTGTATTATTAGATGTTTGTTAACATTAAAATATTTTATTCAATTATTTATTTTATTATACTATGTTTCACTCAAGCAAGCGTAAACATAGTATTTACTCGAATATTTATTTATTTATATGACATTCGCCATACCTTTCTTAGACTTACACATAGTGTCAACTGAATTAACTATCGCCACCTTCCGGTTTGGAGAGAAAGACACTGGCGCTGCACTGACAAAAGTCGTTCTCAGTACGTGCTCTTATAGGGTAGACGTACGCCATAAGGATGAGCATTGATCATCTTTCTTACGGCTCATACCCAACAGAGTCCTCTGGATTGTTGATAATACACTACAAAGTTGAGCCGTCGCATTCTACCATATTTGTTCTCTGCACTTGTTGTTTACACTGTGAAAGTGAATGTGTCTGGCAATTACTCGGCAAGATTTTCCGTTATTTGTAGAAGAAATACGGCATAATAGGTTGTAGTTCGGCTCCTAATGTCTCCATTAGCACCAAGGACGTGTTTAAAATTTTAGTTCTCCTCAAAATACTGAGAGAAGAGCGAAATGGCTTCAAATATGCCGAAGGGACAAGTGGCACCCAACAACGTCTTCCCGCCTACGTGAAGTAAGTTTTTTCTAAACATAATGGTTCCTTAAATGTAATTATCTTAAATTTTTAATAGTGTTGATCCACGCATTTCAATTATTTGGTTTGAACTGTGCCTAAGTAGTAATTTAAAAAATATATATTCCGGTTCCGAAAATCCAGCGAGGTTCTTGACGAGTGTTTTAATGCTTCTGTGTTTTCTATTCATCAATGGAATATGTGAAATTTTGTGAGCAAAATATAATACTTAGTCTGGGTTCTTGAGATGATTGAAGTAGTTCTTTACTACGTACCAGAAAGTGTAACAATAACTATTAAAGCTGTTAGTTTTGTATTCATTAAAAATATTCGTTTGTGTGAATGCCGGTATGAAGTAATCTGCCGGTCATTTACAACAAATAAAGGCAATTACGTTTTTGACTAGAATCTGCGTACCCGGATACATATTAATGGATGAAACTCCACTTTTCATTGCTTTATTTGTGAGTAGTTCATGAGAAGAATGACTATGACATTTCGAAATAGTGTGAATGCTAAATTTTAGGATGCAATTAAGGGACCCTATGAGGGAGTAGTGTAGAGAACTGCCATCCAGAGGACTCTGATGCCCAATGCATTTTGGCTCCCTCACGGCTTACAGCTTATAGTAGACCATCCCTTAGAGAGTTCAAAACTGCAACGCGAGGGATATGCTCGAGGCATTCTTGTTCTCATATCAAGCCTTTCACTACCTCCTCCTGTTGTCTCCAACACATGCGCGACGGTTTAAGATAAGGATCCGAGGAAAGGCACAGTGAAATGAACGGAGGGAGCGGTGGATTGTGGGAAGGTATGGAGAGAGGAGGAGAAAGGAAGACGACGCATGCATAGACGTGAAAGGATTTAAGAGAGGCGGAAGGGTTGGCGTGGAACGAGCCAAGCCACGGGGTGGAGAGGACAATGTCAGAGCAAGGAGGGATTTTGAAGGAATCGGAGGCGAAGGTATTGCGTGGGGAAGGCGTGCGTGAGCTCGGAGAACTTATAAGGAATCAAGGAAGAGGAAACGAGACCGAAAGGAAAAGGGATGGGGTAAAAAATTTCTTCTCTCTCGCCCCGTCCGACAAAACCTAACACGCTCTCCTTCGCACGCTTGTACGGTTTCATTTGTTGTTCCCCCGAGAATTTTTCTCACATTACCCTGTGGCTTAGTCCGTGGTGAGCTTTACCCTCACCTATCCATACGAACCACCTTCGGTTTTAGCCTCTCGCGCTCCTTCACACGCTGGTACGGATTCATTTGTTGTTTGCGCGAGAATGTACCTCACATTACCCTGAGGCTGGGTCCGTGGTGAGCTCTACCCTCGGCTATCCACATTGATCTTATTTGGGTTTAGTGACTGTTTGCTCATGAGCTGTCACACAAAATTTAACCCGCGCTCTTTCTCACGCTTATACGGATACATCTCACATTACCCTGGCTTAGTCCGTGGAGAGCTCTGTCCAAACCTATCCATATTGACCACCTTCGTGTTTTGTCACTGTGTGCCCTTAGACCATCACACAAAATCTAATACGACCTCCTTTGCATGCTTGTACGAATTCATTTGTTGTTGCTCCGACAATATTAATCTTCTCACTTCGCATATTACTATGTGGCTAATTCCGGGATAATATCTCCCATTATATATCCATACTAACCGTTATAGCGATTTCTTTCAGGATTCTAAGCATTAAATTCCAGGTTGCATTGTAAAAGCTTGATTTAAGTCCAAAAATTCAGCGGCCTATGCCTTTTTCTGAACATGAAATGGTCCTCATCAACAAACACTTTTCGATTTCTTTTTTTTTCTTTCGAAACACGAAACGATTTTCTTCTATTCAATAGGTGGAATGAAGTGGATATGATAACTATCACTCTTTGCAATATCAAAAAAAGTGGTCTTGATTCGATGTTCTTTCTAAAATGACTGATCAAGTAGTGTTCGATCAATCTGTGAAATGTCTCTACCACCCCAACGATTTGAACCCCGATCCATAGGGTGATAAGCCGGCACTCTAATCAGCACACAAAACCGATAAACTAACATGTTCTTGTCGGCTAGGTTGACATTTTTCTCCGCTGTCATAGTAATATGTTTCATCTGACATGAAGTCACTAATAGCATGGCGTCGGATTGTACCCGAGGTATTACGCTTTCCCCGGCCGAGAGGCGCTCTGAGGGAAATGGGGACACAGGGTATAGGATTACCATCCAATCTAGGGTCCCCCATTTATCTCGCTCTCTCGCCTGGAAAGAATGACCAGGATTTGAGGGTTGAACGACAGTGAGGTTTCGCCCTAGATTAATGCTGGCTTAGGTCGGATACAACGATAACGCAAGCCTTGACGTTGAATCGGCTTGAAAAATGAGATAACAGCTTCATTATTTTACATAAGAAACTATGCTTTCAATTTCAGTGGCGAAAAAATCACTATAACGTTCAAAAAACTTTTAGAACGACAGGGAAAACATCATCTTAGGCTCGTTTTCAAGTCCGAAAATAATTGTAATATAAAGTAAAATTATATGAATGACTAAGTGATTGGATATTAATTCATGCTCTAGGATAACCTGTAGCAGCAAAAAAACAGAAATCACATGTCGTGTTATCCTCAGGAACAGGATATTATTTTACCCAAATATTAAATATCACTGAACCCAAAATCATATTTTTAGGTTAAAAAAATAACTAACTATCACAAAGATAAAATGTTTTGAAAACAACATGATAAAATAATCAACATGAGTAATAGAAAAATAATTAAGTTTAAAATATTCGTAAATAGCGCTCATAAGAATAGAAAGTTATGAAAGCTTAAAAAAAGAAAAAAGGCAAACAAATAATGATATTCAGATAGCAGTGTAACATTTATGCATAGGATGGAAGAAGGGATTGTGATGATTTGACGTTTTTTCGATGGGGAATTATTGAATTAAAAATATTATTATTTGATTGGGGAATTTAAAAGGAGAGAATAAGTGAGATATTTTGATGAGTGAATAAATGTAATAATCCGCTTTTTCACAAAGAGACTTTAATTAAGGACTTTAATAAATGCTAGAAGACGCTTAGTTGTCACTTTTTTCCAACACGCATCTTTTTTTTTTTTACTTTTCTCGCCGATGACTGGTTTTCTAACACACTCCACCACACGCCTATGGAGGTGGCTTGCGGGTATATGTAGTGGTGGATATATATTACAATATTCCACTTCAAGGGAATACTGCTATAACATGGCGATATATTATAATTGTGTTTAATCATAGAGTAAGTATATAACTCTGCTTAGAATATTCTTACTCTATGGTTTAATTAAGCTGAATTAAACTTAAAATGAAAGGTCACTATTTACACTGAAAGATAAGGGATTTAATAAATTGTTCTCAATATATAAGTTGCTTAAATAATTGTATTAAGATGTTTTTCTAATAAAAATACAAAATCCGCAAGCGAGATCGAAAATTGGGCTATTTTTAAAAAGCATGTTCAGGTAATGCGCTGTGAGTAGGAAGCAAGGTGATAACGTTACTTTTATCCAGTGGCGGATGTACTGTGTGGCGTTGGGCTAAAAGGAGCTATAGCCACCTTTTAATGAAATAGCCGACTTATATAATGAAAGGAAGAAAATAACTTGAATATTCGCAGCCGTCGCTTCATGCCTCAGGAAAAGAGAACAGCACATTAGGCTCACGAATCACAGTCTCCCATCAACTTTACTCCTTCTTGACCTTCCCTTTGGCTAAAAGCCCGTTCTCCTTACAAAATATCACCGAGTTCTGAATGGACACTCAACCGCATGCTTTCGCATTTTCCCAGGAATTGGCAGATGTTATAGTGCATTTGTCAATCCGTGCCGGATTCCAACACACGGAATCGTCTCCTTTACGCAGCTTGAGGCCGAATGCCGTGACGCGAATGTGGTGATACCGATCGGAAATGCCAAGAGCTACATAATGACTATAGAGGCCGGCGCCAGAGGCTGGTCAAGCTGATTGCGATCGTGTATTTCTCACGACTATTGATAACTTTCCCAAGACCTTCTGTAGGTGACGTAATTTCCAAGTGCTCCTTTTGTAGTGAAGTATAGCTTCGCTTACGTTTCCTCTCTCCTACCAATCTGAAATATATCAAACCCATTTTACATTCATTTCAGGAGAGAGAATTATAGGTCCACCATTTGTTAAAACGTTATAGAGGTTACATTTCACTGACCATTCGGGAAGGAAATTTTTTAAAATAGCTATTTCGTAATTTCAATCACTTGTTTTGACCATTACAATTCTATCTCTCGCGTCATATAAGAAGCTTCAGAAGTCTTATGTGAGAGGAAATTTATACTTAGAGCAAATAGTCTTCACTCTCCACTTGTAAAATTGATCTTTTACAAGATACATTCAAGTTGCTGCTTAGATAGACGAATTATTGTAGAAATGCCTCTAAAGTCATGTTACAATCATTGAAAATGTTATCATCGGCTTATAAAAATTTTTCTGTGCCGCAGAATAAAATATCATAAATATACGAGTTAGAAATATAGTTCCAAAATCTAAATATTTCTATGCGTAGATCCAAAATCTACATCTTTGTTTGTGTACTTTTTCGTCGAAAACGAATACGTATTCAGATATTGCAAGACTGAATGCATAACATGACCAGAGATACGTGAAAATAGCACTTTCATTTTAATTTTATAGCACTTTCAATTACAGTTTATAGCATTTTGTATTATCTATTTTTTCTAAATTTTCATGATGTTGCACTAGTAGTTTACGACAAAGTGTGATAAAACGGAGTTACTTGAAAAAAATGGAATAGTTTAAATAATTTAGGGGTATAACAATAATAAATTAAGAAATAAGGCAAAGTAAATAAAATTTAAAATCTCACAACTAGATTGTACTGGCTGAAAAAACCTTTCTGCATCCACGATGCTAAATGGTATCCAGATTATGTGGAGTGCAGCATAACCAAACTCAGTTTTTTCTAAGGAGATGGCAAGAAAAATTTGCTTAACATCGCAGAAGTTACCAGGATTTTCTCTCAACCTCTCTAGTAGCTACCGATGAAAATGCATGCAACCTTCTATGAAGCAGTAAGGCCCGACATACAGCGGGGGGCGGGCTTGGTACTAAAATCACGGATTTTACCATCGAAATGGCAAATTTGCGATTTAAATAGCATATGAGTCCAGTCATCGCCCCTATATCTCATTTATTCACGCGTACCGCATCAATATCGCATTTATCGCATACGCGATTTTCACGTATCACTCACCTTAATATATTGCGGACACTAATTTTTTTCTTTTACTGGACCAAGCGTTCAGAAGTCTCTTAGACTTCCTTCTTTACCTAGGCAAAATTTGCATCGAAGTCACATTATATCTTCGTGGATCGCTCACAAACACGGTTCTTTGCGTGAATTAACCGTAACACGTGCGCAGAGTCCCCTAAATAAAGTGAGAGACAAGTGGCGATGTCGTAAGCAACTATGAAAAAAGACGATGGAAGACCGAGTCGAATATGATACGGCTTGATATGGTAATTAGGAGTCAGGGCGCGAGAGGTGCCTACAACGTAGCTCATAAATTAAAACCTTTTCATTCAGAGAATTCATTGATAGGGCCCATCGAGCACGGAGTGGAGTTTATTCGCCTCGTTAAGCATTCACAGCCCGTGCCTCCCCGAGGCCTCCTTGATATTCCTGGGGCAGCGCCTCCACCGTCTCCCGTCACTGTTGAGCTCAGCGTTTGCGAAATAGGTCGCCCTCCCAGCGACACTCGAGCTAAACCAGCACGTCGCCCACATGAACCCTACCAAAGCCCACCGATTCTTGAGGCCGATTTTTAGAAGAAAAAATAAGTAATAATTATCCATATGCACCAAAGATGAAGTTCACCATGGAAAATATTTTTCTTATCTTTGCACCCGTGCGCATGACTGCATACAGAATAACTTCTGCGATGCAGTCCTATAATAATTATTAAAATTGACAATAAATAGTTAATGTAAATTACTTATGAGTACTAAAACTATCTATGTTGCAAAATGTTGGAACCAAAATTCATCCGACAATAAATCCATCACCGTCACCATCAACCGTCAACCAAATTTTGGAATTGAAGTTTGAGAACCATTCACGCCTGTCTGGCGAGTTATTAGTTGGGCAATGAGATCCGTTTACACATTCACGTTTTATTAGCCGTCTTACATGTTTTCTCAAAGGATAACGGCTAACATCAAAATCAAAGAGTACAAAAGTGTAAGCATTCACACTTTCTTCGGGGTTTGAGAGGGAGAAGCATGACTGTATCAAACAGTTGAAACCTGAATACTCCCGCCTATGAGCATTGAGCAAGGCAGTAGTCACTAGTTTAACGTCCATTTCAAATACAAGAAAGTGGCAGTCATTTTTCAGCAAATATATTTTTTAAATGAAAAACGAAACCGACCTTCTTATCAGCACGCAGGTAATGCCGTTGCCAACCTTGTGTTTTACATGTTTTTTTTCAAATACACTATCGGAAAAGTAGTTACTATTGTCTTATCCTTATCGGAAGTAGGAATAGAGCATTTTCACCAAGCGCTTATACGTTGATTTTTGCTCATTAGTTCTCTCTCTGCATGGTTGGACCTCTGCAATCCGTTTAAAAGTCTTAATTCGACGGAGTTATAAGCTTTTAAGCACAGTTCATACACAAAAAAGGCTATAATTATAAGTATTGAGCACTTAGCTTAGAGATTCCAGTACCCTTACGTCAGTGGTGGGGTTCGTGAAAAAATATCCCGAGACCTGGATAAAAAGCCCAAAAATAGGGTGGTTTCCTATTATTTTTTTACCGCCTAAATTGAAATATTATTACTCCTGGAGTACGCATTTCACGCTCTTAGATTTTTAAATCACGATATCTATTTTTCGCGATCAAATGAACAGTAAAAATTTTCAAGCGCGCGAAAACGCGACGGCTAAGTATGAATGTTGGGAAAACCCCGTGTGACGTCATTCTGGTTCCTGCTGCTGCCAAGTGAGGTGACCTTGGGGCGAGGCTTTGAGCGCTGATAAGACGCAGGATGCTAGCAGCTAGCAGAGTACCCTGCTAGTAGTGGATCATTAATACCATTTCAAACGAAGGAAACTTTCCGACCATAGGCAGTTTTAATAGGTGATTATTATGAGATGTTGCCCTGAGCTCTGTGCCTCATGCATGCATTGGTAATCTCAGACGATGCAAAACTCCTATCTACTCGTATAGAAACTAGGTCCCTGTGACGTCACGTGGAGTGGCATCGCATGGGCGCCAATCTGGCCTTTTTCAAATGAGGTTAAAACTGACCATTTCCATTCGTCTAAACTGGGATTTGTAAAACCAAATAATTTGAGTATAATGAATACACTAATGATGGGTAAGGAATCGCAATCAATTCATTTCATTTTCTTTGATGAAGGAAACTACCCTATTAGCGTGGGTTTTGGTCAATTTTTAACTAACGGGGAAATGGTCGCAGTTGTATTTCGCACAGTTAGAGTCCTTCAAAAAGAGTAATATAAAAGTCATCAATCTTTACGAAAGTATCTATTCCGAAAATGACTAGTAGCTAGCTGTTACGAGAGGGTGTGGGGTGTTACAATAATAATAAAATGAACTTCGACCAAAAATTAGGCATCACCTTTCCTAACATGAAATAATACCTCTTCTACGAAGCTGGAAAATAATTTCGCAGCGCATTTTCAAACTTTGTGAAAAATTATAAAATCTGGTCATTAAGTGTTTAAATATTTAATTTCATGGAAATTAGCACATAATCTTAAAACTTCTCAAGCAACTGAAATCTCAACATTTTTATTCATCACAATTCTTTGTCCATAGGCATTGGCTGAGGCATCATTGGCAAGAGCTGTTTTCACATTGTAGCTAACTTTTAAATCTTAATTAAACTTCCGACTTCAACGCATTAAGGTCATTATAAAAAAATTCTTTTTTCTTTGGAGAGATATCGTGGAACAACATATTTGATGATCAACGAAGATATCGTATTGCCCATAATTTTATTAACAGAGAGAGAGTTTTATTAACAGAATGAACATTATTTGAATAACATGTGTTTAAATTACAGTTTATAGCATTTTCTAGCATCTGTTTTTTTCTTAATTTTAATAATGTAACACTGGTAGTTTACGACAAAGTGTGATAAAACAGGTTTACTTTAAAAAAGCGGAACAGTTTAAATAATTATGAGGTATAACAATAATAAATTATCGAATAAGGCAAAGTAAATAATTAAAAATCTCCCAACAATTATGTATTACTATTATTGTACGTTATACAATCATCATCAGATACTGACACAAAGTATCATAGAACAAAGGGATGAAGATTAGAACCGGCGAAACAGTGGGATATTTTGAAAAAGAAACGGAAGAAACCTGGCTTACTAAACGGAAATGAGTTTATTTGTCACTTCCCTATTTTCTACGTAATCCCCTAGCTGATGTAACCCCACTTCTTTACCTTTAATCTTGTGACGCGACGCAAGTCCGGATTTTTTTTGGTTGTCTGTATGATTTAATATCTCAACTTTGTTTCTGTACCTCCTCTGAAACCCATCCTCCCACTTCACATTCTAGCTTTCCTCCCCCAACTATTTTTAGGAATATATTTTATGCATCTTACGGAAATGGACTAGCAGTGCTCTGTTAATAAAATTATGGGCGTTACGATATCTTCGTTGATCATCATTGTAAAATGTCAGCAAGGAGGTAGAAGCCTCATGATGCGTCAGTGAATGAGCATAAAAAAGCAAAGCTGAAATTTAAAAAAAATTGAACTATCATCAAAATTTCATTTCAGTTAAACATGAAAACAAGAAGACGACAAATTTGATTTCTTAAGATCAAAGATATGAACAGTCTCTGGTGTCATAATTTTAGAAATGTTTTCCCTAAAATAACACTCAAGTCTATGCAGTAAGGCGACTTCTTAAACATTACTTCTTCAGAGTTTTTTGTTGGTAATTTCTCATAAATCAACATCAAAACAAACGACATAAGTGCAGATTTTTGGCTTTCATTTGAAATGGACAAAAATTTTTATCACTCACTTCATAAGTTTGATCTTCATAAAAACCTTCGTAGTCAAGTCAGTTTGCATTATCTTAGCGTCTAAAGCGTGGAATGGTTTGGTTCACCTAAAAAATCTCATGTAAGCTGAAACCTGCAAATTTTTGTTGATTATGGCATTGAATATCAGCACGAAAAATTCATCTGACTAATTCAACGGATGATATAAAAGTCATGGATATAATCAATGTTTCAGAGGAAACGAAAGGGCATGAATATAGTCTCGTGACTCAAAGGGACGCTTGAACATAAAGGTGATGTCTCGGAAGATTAAAAAAATTCAGTCGACAGAGGCAGCCGCGCAAAGGTTGGAGTATCCCTCTCTGAAAAATAGAACCCGCTCGAAGCTTTGGCGTCGTCGTATTAAATATTTCCCACATTCGCGAAAGGGAAGCCTATTCCTTTCATTAAAGGTGAAAACATGAGCTGCGCGATGTGTTTAAGGTCAGCAGTTTGAATCCCATCCCGGAGGTGGGACGGTATTGACTTTTGAAAAGGTTACGGGACCGGACGTAGAAGCATAGATTGCGCCTGGCGTCGGCCGAAAATTGAGGCGTGTTTAATGAATACCTTGCAGACTCATTGGGTATTATTATTGACGTGCCATTAGAATTGACATGAAAGGGCTTTGTCAGTAAAAATAACCACGACCGGTTCCCTCGATTGCTTACACTGCGCTTGCTAACCTGAGTCATATTAAGTGACCTATTTACACAAGTATTTTACATGACCTTCTAAAATTACTTGAACATTACAACATTATGTTGCCAACTCTGCAGTAATGTACAGTGTTTTTCTCAGCTTTTACTTCATCAGGTTCCATTTTATGATACTAATAGATTTTCATTTATTAACATAAATTTCAGACCTATTGGATATTATGACTGGAATGGCATTAGCATTGACTTGAATGGGCTTTGTCAGTAAAAATAATCACGACCGGTTCCATCGATTGCTTATTCTGCACTCCTTTTACTGAGTCGTTTTAATGCCCTATTTACACAAGTAATTAGCCTCACCTTCTATAAAATTACCGGAAAATCACATCAACACGTCACCAACTCTGCAGTAATATCACATTGTTTCATATTTTCTTTAATCAGGTTCGGTAAATTTGTGTATAAATCATAAAAAAGGTATTCAACGGTTTTCAATGGGATCATAAATAAAATTTTGGTTTGAATAAATGACTGAGAAAACTTGGGATTATTAAGACTTTAAGAGTGATCGCCTTTGCGATATGAATTGAGAGGGTGAGAAGCAAGGGTACAAATAGAGAAGCAAGTACAGCTGATTTTTTTCTAAATAGAGTTAAGTACACAAATTTATAAAAAAAATGTATTCAAAACCTGGGTGGCCTATTAAGTGAGTCTATTCCTAAAACAAGCATAACATAAATTCATTGGAACGTTCGTTAATGTAACCAAAATATAAGTTTAAGTGTGCCGGGACAAGTCATGGTGGATTTTTCGCACAAAATATGTGTTCTTGTTTACAGTTTTAAAAACTCGTAGTTAAACCACAATCATTGAATTATTGCCAATGATAATATTTTTTAATTAAAAAAAATCTGACTCTTTTTAAAAAAAAAATCATCAGTACCCTATGCCTTCACACTCCATCAATTCATGTTTCCAAGGACTATAAATGGTCTTAATTGTTGCTAGGTAGAACTAGACTCACGTAGACAAATCACATTCCTCATGAATCTAATTTAGCTTTCTTCTCTTATGTGTTTTCTTGCAGTTTAATGGTAGGTAAACAAACGCCTTCTACCGCACGCTTTTTAAGGTGGTTTTCAAGGTAGTTGCTAATATTAAATGTACATTAATTTCCATCTGAATTAAGCTTAAGAAATTAGGATTTAACAATTTTTCAATGTTACAATTTGGAAAAACCCACATTCTTTCCTTAGGTGCTTTCGTCGGTGGGTTAATGTCCTTAATTTCCAAAAGCGAGGTCGTAGGTAGGTGGTCCACCTGGGTGAATTTCCTCATTAAAAGCATGTTTTGTGTTTTTGGCCAGCTTTGAAAATACTGCAGTCCTATTTCGCAAGTTCTATGAAGACGGAAATTGATATTATTCACGGTAGGTGCTCATGTATCATTTTTACTATGCTACTGATAGTTCCACTAAAAATATATTAATGTAAGACAAAATTAACAAAACAATTTAAGTTTAGTTATCAAATTAAACAATTTAGCAAAAATCTACTGCGGCTGCAATGCTGTGAATGTGCAACTCACCTCCAGGCTGGCAACAGTGAGAATATCGTGATTGTACATCTGCAAAAGCTGTCCTCTAGTCACCGTTAGACTTCAATGTACAGCCCCAAGCCCATTGTAACGAGTTCAACGCAGCGAAAATAAATTGATGGACACATTCCCCTTTTGCTCCCATCCTGTTCCGAGCTCAACTCAGGCACGGAAACTATTCCATACATATGCCATAGACGCTTTGATCCGGCCGGAATGACTGATGGACGAAGGGAACAAAGCAGACAAAGAACACAAAAAAAAGAAAACGACTACGAGAGCATTTTAAAGTTTTAGCGGAGTCATGCTTTCATAATGGCTAATGTGATTTTCCCCGACCGAATTTTGAGGCCGGGATCGAATAAAAACGTATCCAAAGTGGCGCTTTGTAGAAAAAAAGTATTTAAATGAGTTTGGTCCCGTGGATATGTCTTTTGTTATCATAATGCGAAGTAAAACCAAGTTTTTATTTCCAGCCCTTTTATTTTGCGGCGTCGGCATAATTCAGATAAAGTGCTGAAGCAATTAGATTTTATCGGTCGAGGACTGGAATAATGGAATCGTGTCGGTTTTATCCATGGCGCAGCACTATAGAACCTTCAAATTATACCTATAATGTTTTCACTAAGTATTCTCTGACTGAAACGGCTAACTAATCAAGAGAGTCATGGCTAAAAAATAAGGTGGAAAGAAAAAGCGCTAATGACATTACTGAAAATATCCGATTGTATTTGAAAATTGCTCGCTACGAAAGTTAATCCTTTATGCCTGTTTTGTCAAATTAAAGGTCACAGATAATTACAAAAAATTTATCAATTATTTCTCAAGGATTTAATTTCATCCAAAGTAATCTGCACATAAAGGTAGGCTTATATAAAGTATTTTACACACAAGATAATATATAGGAAACATCATAAATTCAAAATTAAGTTAGAAAAACAGGAAACCGAAATTTTGAGAAAATTCTTCCTATATTGAGGAATAAAGAAGTGGAACGATCTACCCGACGTCATTTCTTCCCTGCATATGCTAAAATATTTATGAATAAATGTTCATCATTCATTGCCGGATGACGTAGAGGTTTATTACAGAATGATTGAAATTGGGTGAAAACAATGTCCATTTTTTTTGTCGCATGATATTAGAATTATTGTAATTTTGGAGTGTTTGAAATTGGGTTATTTTGGTTAATGTGCAATTGTAAGTTGTATTATATTAGAATTAATGTATTTTTTACTATAGATGTCTTTCCTGTTTCTCAGTTTATTATTAGATAGACTTGTTATTTATGTGTAAATTTAATGCTTCCACCAAGCAATAGCCTACTTGCAGCAATATTTAATAATAATAATAACAATTTCAATATAATAAACCTATTTCCCAATCCTCACTGAACTACTTCCTCAAATTCACCATAAATGTATTGAAATCCATTATATACACAAATTATGCTATCATCCTCGTCTTACTGACTGTAAATACTAATGCAATAACATATTTATTATTAAGTATTCACCATATTCTCTTTTTAGATTCCAAGTCTTGAGTACTGGCTGTTTCAAAATAAATAGCGGAGGCCCTTTTTAATATTTATTAAACTGAACTTGCAGCTATAAATAATGCATTAAATAAAAGAGCAGGTAAAACAGTTTGGTTAGTTGGCAACAAAGATCATGGGCTTCGAATGTTTCCGCCACTATTCGCTAAAAAGCTCAAGTAGCAAATATGGCGATTATAGTTAGGAAAGATTTTAGTGTCGGTCCTCCAATTTCAGGAAAAGCTTTGAAGCAGCTGTTGTGACAATTGCTCTAGAGACTAGGAAAAGGTTTGGGAAGAACTTGTATATCTTCTGGACATGTGCCGCAATACGAATGGTGCTCTTATTGAATACTTGTAGGCTTTTATGTAAAACCATTTAAAATGCACAATCATTATATGCATGAATTACATCTGTAGGTACAGTAAAATAGATATTAGAAAGAATTAAATGATGAAGATGTGGATGACTCAAACTAGGTAAATAAGATCAAATAGTTGGTACTCTGCATGAATTCAAATCTTTTAACTGTGTAACAAACGAAGATGAAGTCACCAACTATCTATCTGAATATTTTAAGTCCTTGGACGTACCTGGCTTACCACGGCACGATTCACAGCTAAAGGTAGGATCTGTGTTCATGATCTTTCGAAACCTAAGCCAACCAAAACTATCCAACGAAACGCATTTGGTGATTCAAAAAATGATAATGAATGCGATACGCGCGACCTTACTCAAAGGAAAATTCAAAGATGAGGAAGTTCTCATTCCGAAGATTCCATGATCCCAACTTTTATGCCATTTTGAGTTTAAACGAATTTCAGTTCGTGTTGCATTCGTGATGATGATTTATTTATTTTTATGATGATTTATTTTTTACCTTGTCAATCTTTCAGTTTTTGTGCTCTTATGCTCATAAATACCCAAGATTTTATATGCAGTATGTTCACAAGTAGGTAAACCATCCGCTTAATCTCTTTCTTCGCTTCACTATATTTATTTCGATTCATCCACTTTATCTTGTGCCCGACAACAAAAACTGTCATATATCAGAAGGCGCTTAACTCAAGAGATTAAACCCCAATGTGTGGTGCCGTGGTACGTTTACGCAATGCACTTCCCCGAACCGAAAGCTTGCGCGCCACGAGTATATGACATATTAATGCTGTTCCCTAGGGGCTATTTTCACGAGATTTTGACATCAGTCAATATTCAGTCTAGTGTAGCGTAAAATTTCCCCAAGGACGGTTTCGACTCTATTAATTGCTTTTCAATACCACTGTGTCTTAAATTCCCTATCTTAAGACATGAAAATTAGAAACTTCATTGAAAAAATCCGCTGGTACCTACATGCCTAGGTCTACTTCCCCGGTGTAGTTTTAAAAAAGAAAATATACTTCTAACAAGTCATTGTTAGGCTTATTTATGTTTTTTTTTTAATTTTTTATTATTTAATTACCGTAAGCTAAATATTATTAAAATCAGTAGAACCAAACTGTTCAGTGATTAATAGGCGGTACGCAGCTCACCGGGTCAGCTATTATAACTTATATATAACCATTAAATAATAATAAATTATTAATATCGGCAACAACCAAATCCCAACCCACTTCAATAGCATTAAAAATGGAGGATTCCATCGAATATTCTGAATGTGCCGTCCATATAGCTCCAAAAAATAGAGAATTCTTGAGTGAAACCAGAAAATGGAATGCTAATATAAATTTAACAACTTGGTAGATTTCATTAGCTTTCCTTCGGCAAGTTCTTTCATCAAGACAAATTTCATCTCGCTGGAAACTTTTCCACTTGAATGAATCCATCCGGCAAGAATTTTTAACCGTGAGTGAAAGGGAAAATTTCCGTAGAGGAAAATTCTTCCATCGTCAAATTTGGAGCGAAATGAGATTTTTTCGTAGATTATCGTCTTCCCTTCACTTGGTTCCTATTTTATTCGATTTTGGGATGAAAAATATTTACAAAATTCTAATTAAATCATGTGTATTGTTTTATAGTATATGTAATTTTAGGAATAAGGCGACTGAAAATTCTGACTGAGTTTAAAGGCATTGCGGATGACTCCGTAAGGTTATCACCGCGGGTGGTCCCGGTATACTTAAATTAGAAATCTACTTCAAATATCTCCTTCAAACTATCACACTTTAAAGAAATGGATTTAAGTCACGCAGATTGGGAATGACTTTTAGATATTTCATAGCAATAGGCGCCATTGAGAGACGTATTATATTCAGTGAATTGAGTGCAAATTGACGACTTAAACTCATGAAATAATACTTATATTACAATGTTGAAATATTCGCATAACCCTTAGTATCCTACTAAAACATTCTCGATGAGGAAATCATGACAACAGTTTTTTGGAAACGGCGATAAAGTGTGTATATTTATTATCCTCTGACGTAGATACTTCCTATCAAGAGTGGAAGAACCATTTGTTGTGCGGTGCTTCAGAATAATGATGAAGATATTACTGATCAAATGAATTGGTAATGAGGATGACTTTGGACACAAGGGAGAGAAGATAAATCTTCTAAAAACTCTATAAATTAGGTGGAAGAATTTAATAGGCCACGTAATGAGGTCTGAAGGAGACAAGCGTCGGAGGACAAGTGTACGGGCAAAAAAAGGCCCTTTATTGTAATCTAAGACTTTTTTTAATAAGTAAATAGAATAAATTAGTCAGAATGAATATTTTAGCTGTAGAAAGAGCAGAATGAAGAGCTTTTGACAAACGAATATTCGATTTTAACTAACCATAACTGGCCAGGGAAAAATTTGTCATTTTATAGGAGTTATTTAAAAAAATACGTTGGAGTAGGAACCCTCAATATGCATTTCGGAAGGAATATGCCTTCCATTGTATACTCAGAACGGCTTTTAGATCAATAAGCAGTTGCATTTTAAATAAAAAAATTTACGGCCAGGTGTTATATTTTTAGGCATTCAGTCGCCCGCACACTAGCTCTCCCATAAAATTCTTGTGACAAAAGGTTCTATAAAACCGATTAGAGTTTTCTTAAATTCTGTTTTTTTTTTGTTGGAACAGCATTATTTCCTAATGAGGAATCAGATTTAAGAGCAATGGCTACAGTAAAATTTAATCACTAAATAAATGTATTTGGTAAAAAATCGGACGTATAATTACATCGTTGACAGCATATTGCGAATGGAAAAAATTGGAGAGAATTAAATTTTTGAACGACGAACATATTACAATGAGCTTGGATCACATATAGACCCCATCTTAATTCAAACTCATCGTAAAGCGAGGGTTAAAATAGATTTCTATGCAGGGGTGGACCCAGGATTTCTTTTTTGGGGGGGCACAAGCAAAGTCGTATCCAAGATTTTGTTCTGGGGGGGGGGGGGGGCACAAGGATACCTCGTATTACAAAACGAACGCAATGATAATGGTACCGTATTAAAAATCTTGCATATTTTTTTAGGGTTTACGGTGGGGGCACGACGGCGGGTCACGTGCCGCCATTTTTGTACCCCCCCCTGGACCCGCCTATGTTTCTATGCTCATTGCTACATAGATACTTCCCACTACTAACACTGACTGAAGTATAAGCTTGCTAGGTACTAAGCAAACTTGAGCACAGTATGACTTTTTGTACCACTGATCTAGCTTAGAGTCTAAGGATAATTTTTATTAGAGTCGAACAGAATCGCATACTTTGTTATTTTACGCGTATTAGAATATATTACAATGAGAAATTCTTAAGTCAGTCTCTTGAAGGGCCGCCACACAAAGCAAAGTTAAATGGGTTTAAAAAAACGGTGACTTACTTCGCTGATGGGAATAGTAATCCATAATGCTTACATACATTCGACACAGTGTCGAACATCAAAAGGTAAGTTGCAGAAAGCAAAGTTTGTAATTTTAACTTAACTTGGAATGGTATTTTACGAGGTGAAGGCCTCAACAATGCAGTGCAGAAGTTTGATTAGCTTTGTTGATCACTATACATATGAATATGAAGAATACTCTGGAGCATTGAAACTAGTCGACTTTGTTACAAGTTACGTTGTAGACATCAAATTTTGTTGTAGAATCTGAGTTTTTCCTGAGGCATTAACCCCTGATGACGATGACGGACTTAGTCATGGAAACGTAGGGAACTAAAACCCGATACGACACCCGGTGGGAAACCCGAGAAATATTCCTGCATCAAATTTTGTTATTTTTCCTTACTTGAAATGGAATTCTACAAGGTTAAGGCCTCAGCAATCCAGTGCAGCAGTTGAAGAGCTTAGTAGATCACAAGAGAGATGCATCTGAAAAATGGATTCATTCCTTGGGAGCATGCCTATTTTTTTCGTCATAATTCAGAGTAATTCGCCCACCGACCTTCTCAGAAAATACATGCACTTCCCCATTTAGGCGACTTAAAAGTTTGCCTCCCTTTGTTCTCTGTACGGTCTCCCTTTCCATCGTGATTGGTGTGTGCTTTGGAGTGATCTAAAGCTTCGCTCGAGTACAATGAAGACATTTTTCTCCTTCTACGCCCTATCCCACTACCACCTTCCCCTCTACCACATCCTCTCCAGGGCACCTCACCTTTCTCCACTCAGCCCGCCATTCTCATGGGTCTCTCTGGCCTTATCTCAAACCATTCTCTTCCTCCTTACACTTCTTCTCGTGGCCCTCTCACACTCCAAACCAAGCGCCTTCTCCACGAAGACAAATATCCTTTCCTTAGCCTTTCACGTCTCTCTTACAAAGTCCGTCTCCTCCTTCCTCTTTTCGCTGAGCAATGCCATTTCGGATTCACAGGTTCAACGTGAAAGGATAAATGAAGTAGTGGTCATCTGCATATCATCCTTTTAATCCCTTTACTCTAACCACCCTCATCTACATTTTCAGGCCAGTCCGAGGTAGTTTTTACATTCAAGCATCATGAAGACTGGCGCCTATAAACGACTTATGAGCGTCCTTAATGGCCAATACTTACTTTATCGTAACTTTTTATCTAAATTGGTCTTTGAGACAATTATTAACTAATTATTAAAAATCATATTCCTGAGTGATTTTTCCATTGGCACTTACAAATTTATTCAGAAACGTACGAGGCGTTTCGGCCCTAAGTCTTGCTCAATTTGAATTTGAGTTTATTCATTCTCATGCTTAGTTCACTTGGGAATGACCTAAGACGTCGGTAAACACGTGTTACATGTCTCAATAAATTTGAGGAAAAGTGCAATCTTCTACAAGAACAATTTTTACTACATCTCACCTACCTCAATTACTTTGATTTTTTTCTCTTATTAATTTGAAAACAAACTGCAGGTAACATTTGTTATTCTGTTGAAAAAATGGTAATTTTCAAAATTATTTAGGGGTGGAAAAATACCATTGATTCTATGTTTTCAGGAAGTTTCACATTCAGCATATACTTTTTTTGTAATTGAGGGTAGACGAGTTTATTAGAAATTGGAGAATGGCACTAAGTTTGAAGCCTACACTGCGTCAAAACTCAAAGATAGTAAAAAACTTTGTAAGAAACAGATTTCTTGGTTCTTGAAAAAAATTCACCAAGAATTTCTATACCAATTCAAAGAAAATTTTCTTTGTCGTCATCTCAACACAATGCTCTCCGAAAGTTAGCCAAAGAAACGATATTAAATGGAGAGTGTAATACCTCCGGTAAGCATGAATCACTGCAAATATCTATGTACGCGGCAATGAAGAACACAAAAAAATGTAACCAGTTAAAATAACTATTCAATCATCATATCGAGAAAAACTGTTCATGGGCTGAAATGAACAAGTATTCACATTCGCTAAAAACAGCTGAGAAAATGATATAAGATCATTTTTAAATGCTATTTTCTCCCATCAAAACTTTTCTCGGAATATTTCAGAATTTATCATAATAATATGCATGAGATACGGTACACGTGATTTTATTTTGCATCCTAGGTTCAGCCTAACAATATATTCTATACCCATTTTACTTTTAAATGCGGTAACAACTCCAATAAATATACCACGTTTTCTATACAAGTTAGTGCAACCCCAAAGCACGCATCTTCCAAAGGAAACTATAAAAAAACCTACTGACTCAATGTAGTAAATTTTATCACAGTCACCCATTTCCCACACTTGTTAAATGGATTTTAAAAAAACGTGTAAGAAGCACGGAATACTGGCAGAGTAAAAATAAGTACCTACGATCCTGTAATGGCCCCATTGTGCACATTTTTTTGCGGCTGCCCACAAAGCAGTTGGATGCATGCACACACACACAAAAAAGCTGCGCCAGCGATACAGCCGGGCTGATTATAGAGGACCACGAAGCACTTCCTTTTCCGGCCGCAGTTCGCCCAACTACTAATGATGCGGCGAGGCCTGCGGGCCGTACGCGGAGGAAATGGGCCGCGCAGGTGGGCCCCGAAGAAAACAGCGTTCCCTTCAGCTTCATAAGGGAACGCACGTGTTTTTGAGTGGCGACCCTGGTGAGGGTGAAGGCGGAGACCTCACGTACTGAGGAGAAGCATTATGCGACGAAGAGAGAGGCGGCCGTGTGAGATAAAAACTCAACGGCACCCAGCAGAACTCAAGAGGAAAGATTAAGGCGACGACAGTTCCTCCAGCCATTCTGCGGGCGTCTTCAGGCCAGAAACATCGATGCACTAGGACTTGAAGGCGCCTATAGGATTGCTGGAGAAACGTCTTTACACAACGCTACGCAAAGGAAAGTCCAAAAGCCGTTACTAAAGTGGAGAAACGCAACGGAAATACCAGATACAATAAGAACTTCATATAATGTCAACTCCAAGACTGGTTCTTTACCACAAGAGTGCTTATAATCCACTATATCTCAATAGGGTAGTTTCCTTCATCAAAGAAAACGAAATGCATCGATTGCGATTCCTTACCCACCATTAGTGTACTCATAATATACAAATTATTTTGTTTTAGAAATCCCAGTTTAGACGAATGGCAATGGTCAATTTTATCCTCATTTAAAAAAGGCCAGATTGGCGCCCATGCGATTCCACTCCACGTGACGTCACAGGGACCTAGTTTCTATACGAGTAGATAGGAGTTTTACATCGTCTGAGATTACCAATGCATGCATGTGGCGCAGAGCTCAGGGAAACATCTCTTAATAATCACCCATTAAAATTACCTTCATTAAAGTTCGTAAAGTTTCCTTCGTTTGATAGGAGAATAATAATTCTTATTTAAGCCCAGCGCTACCTGCTAGCAGGGTACTCAGCTACCTGCTAATAGCCTGCGTCGTATTAAAGCCTCGCCCCAAGGTCACCTTACACGCCGACAGCTGGAACCAGAAATACGACACACGGACTTTTCCCAGCATTCCTAATTAGCCGTCGCGTTTTCGCGCGCTTGGAAATTTTCACTTTTCGTTTGACCGCGAAAAATAGATATCGTCTTTCGAAAATCTAAGAGCGTTAAATGCGTACTCCAAGAGTAATAATCTTTCGATTTAGGCAGTAAAAAAATAATAGGAAACCACCATATTCCATTGCCAAATTATAATTTGTAGCTATTTCGTGGAATAGGTGATGTATCCATCTAGTTACTGTTGGACAACGTGGCCAACTCGATCGTCTTGGCATTTGGCTGCAAGGACAGTGCACGTCCTTCCTCCCACTCAAGCCGCAAGAGCAAGCACCCACGTCAGAACTCTGAATACAAGTCAGTCACTCTCGCACACTGAGGGCGCTCCACACATACTCCCTACCCCACCCCCTCACTCTATATACGAAGGAACAAAGCGCATTGTTCTTCGGCATACAATGGCGGCGTTTTTGGTGGGTGAGTTTTTTGGCTTTTGCCGGCTCGTTCTTTTCAGCGTGAGCCAGAAGAGGAGGTCTTGGGCTGTGCTTCAGTCATGAGTGGGTGGAGACGAGTTAGAACGGAAGGGAGTGAAGGCTGGAAGTCCGCAGGGATGGGAAGTAACTGAGTCTAACGATTACATTGAAAGTAACTATAGTGAAAGTTTTCATTTACGGACACCAACGATCCTCGAAAATGTGTCCGTAAGTCAGAAGTACCAAAAAAGAATGAATTAAGGCAGATAGAATCATCGGAAATGAATTTTTTAAGATCAGTAAAAGGCTGCACAATATTGGATAAAATAAGAAAAATTAAATAAGAGATGAACTGGGTGTCCAGGCAGTCACTGACAAACTACAAGACTACAAACATAGACGGAAGGAACATTTACTTCGAATGCCAAATGAAAGAATTCCAAAACAAGCAATGGAATATCAACCATTTGGCAAGAGAAGTAAGTAAAGGAAGACCAAGGAAAGGATGGTAATGCGGAGCCGGAACAGGCTTAGTAGCCTATTCCTGGAAGGAAGAAGAAGTCAGAGGTGTCCGTAAGTCGTAATTAACCCAAAGAAAACCTATTGGAGGAAGCATTAAAAAACCTATAAAAAATTATTGGAGGTTTCTCGGGTTTCCAGCCAGGTCCAAGGGTTTTTCAACATCGACGTTTCGAGGGCTAATTCTGCCATCGTTTTCAGGGTGAATCAGCTAGATCTTCTTCCTTCGGCTGGATCGTTTTCATTAACCCTGAAGACGATGGTAGACTTCGCCCTCGATACGTCAGTGCTGAAAAACCCTTGGACCCGGCTGGAAACCCGAGAACTCTTCCTCCAGTCTATTCGCCGGCCAAACCTTAGATCCTTCACAAACTTAATTATTAATAACACCGCGTCGTCGTCATAGTCTAAGTTTATTTATTTTTTCCTGTGCTACCGAAAACAGACCATTCTGGCCTTTTAAGACGGGGTTATTTTAAACATTCCCACATATACACATGCTCTAACATCCATGCCCTGGATAGGAGAAACCTACCCATGCGGGACTCGAACCCAAAACCTCTTGTTTGGCAGGCAAGGACTTCACCCCACCGCCACTGAGGAACTTGCACAATCTGATGTGCGTACGAAGGTGCAGTCAAAATTGCGCCGTGTAAAGCGGTAAATTGCTAGAGCACTTGCGAGAATGCGTGGACGTGAGATGGCAAAATAGCCCCTCTTCTAATTTCGTTCATGCATTCGCGCAATTCCGTGCCCCGCGTAAAACAGCCTTTACTCTCCCGAAGTTTCGTAGCAACCATGCAAAGTAATAGGTGGCTACATATCTCAGTAAAATATGATAATATTTCTCTGTTCAGCAGAAGACAATCTTTTTTTTTCTACTTCCATTTTCATTTCCTTGAAATCCATTTCCTCTCCCTAATCCGAAGTCATGTCTGGAATCAGTAAACACTCATTTTCTATCCTACGTCGAAATTAGTTTCACCTTGCTTTGGTCCGGGAGAGGTTTTATCTCATGCGGCCGCATTCACCACGAAAATTTGTACAATATGCTCATACTTTTGAGCAAATGAAGGCAAAATTTTTCCATTTTTCTGTGAAATAGAATTTATTTGCTAATTTGAATTGTTAATTAAGCTCTTTTTGGATCACCTCATGAGACTTTAAAACTTAATTAATTTAAAACACTTAAACTTATTTTTACGGTTAATATTACTCCGCAAATATTATATTGTATAAGAATTTAAGCCAGCTGGATGGAATCCTTTTATTTAAAAAAGCTATCAATTTTTGAGAGATCGGTCGGTAAACCCAAGGCGATGGTGTCGGCAAAAGAGCAAAATTGTGCTTAAAAAATTTCCATGTAAGTAAGTGTGAAAGTTCGTATACTAGAGGTTTTATCCTTACACAATGGCGTCCCCTTCTACCGGAAAATTGAGTACAGTCCTTAAGTAAGAGGTATTCAAGAACAGAAGGTTTCACTGTGCTTGGTCGTTACTTGTGACCGTCTCATTTTCAACTATGTATCTAGTTAATTTTTGGGTCTCTAAGGTAACCTAGTGTTTGCAGGTAAAAAGAGTGTACATGTATGTCATTTTGTCCTTTAACATTACTTTAGATCCCACATCAGCCACTAATAACGATTGCATTGAAAGTAGATAACTATTATTTGTAACCGTTTCATTTTCAGTATAGCAACTCATTTCTTCGTCACAAAAGAAATATTTTATGCATATATAAAGGTTTTATAGGTGACGGAATTTGTTTTATGCCAACCAATAAACAACTATTATAAATTCTATTGGGGACTTACTATAGGCGAGCGCACATAAAATAAATTAATCCGATTAAATTATTTTTTATCAACGGCTGCCATCCTATCACGCCTATTGAAGTGGCTAGCGGGGCAGCCCTTAGATGCTGATGAAACCTAAACCATGCCTACCAGTTTCGGAGCCCTGAGGTTCATTCCCTCGGGTCTTTCGCCTTGTCTCCATGTTGGCGGGCCGGTTGAATGGTGAGGAATGCAATGACCAAGCTTCTTAATGTGCCCTTAAAAAGCTGACCGAGGGGAGACGTCCAGCCGAGTGATAATGAATGGGATCGCTAATCGAAGCTTTGATAGATTTCGTGAGCTGTTCACGTCGGTCCTTTATGGGTCGAGCCCTCGCCCAGAGGAAATGACGTGAGTCGCCTCTCAAAGCACTCGTGTTCGATAATAGGGTCTATGCACAGTGATGCCGCTGTTTCGAGTTCCAAGGGAACCCATCAATCCTCCTATACACGCTTGATTTCTCTACTTATTTTTTTCTGAAATTTACGCAAACATAATAATGATAAATTTATTTTCAAGGATAATATCCTTCAGAACATATGAAGTAGGTACACATTTATGAAACTCGACTTCGTAATATAACAATAAAGGGGAATGTAAACGATAAAATGAAAAATGCCTTGCTGAATTACTACTACAGCAGAAGTATGCATAGTGAAATGATGAGGTGTAATTTTACATGTAATTAAAGTTGAATTGGACCCGGATTTCAATGCTCACAAACTTCTAAGTAGGTACGTACATTGTGAAGCCTCAACATTTACTGATATTTTAAATACTAAATTTTTCCTCAGTATTTACCTTTAGGTTTTTTCTAAACATGGATATTTCTTCCGAGTTAAAATTTTTACTATATGCTAGAGAATAACATAGTGGATTTCTCCGACTCTAAATTTTTTCGACCCGGGCTACAATGCTGCTACATTATCTACTTCATCTTGAAGATGATAAGGTAGCATTGAAACTTTGGAGGATTTTTTTACTGCTCGAAGTTTCACATTTTCATGGTGTAATGTGTAAGTTTTCAACAAACTTTTACATGAATCACAAATGCAAAAATTAAATACCACTTCAGGTGATTCATTCGATGCAGTGTAAATTTTGAATCATGCACTCCTTACTAAAACACAACTTTTTAACTTTTTAAAACAATATGATGAGATTTAAAAATAATGCATTTGTTAGGGAACGGCCTTGTGTACAAATATTTAAAAAGGGAGGAAACCGCAAATTTTGTCACTGCTGCAAGGTGAAACTACATACATATATACACATATATATTTATATTTCATATGTGCAACTTCTGACAAAAAAATACATATTTTCTTTTTAAAATACATCAAACTATGTTATATGAACGCTGAATCGTGTTACTTACAATTTGGACCGTTATATGAGTTACAAACATAAAATAAAAATTCGACTTTTATTAGTGGATAGCATCCACTACCTAAGCAGCAATAGATTTTTTCTTTCGAGAAATATTTCTCCTCAGTAAAGGTAGCTGAGATCACTAACCAAAATCTCCTTTTCTTTTCCATACATTTTTATACTCTTTGCTTTACATGACTGCACGTTTCCCCATCTGGCGACGGAAATGGAAGGAGAGATCATCACGATCCCATCGTATTAGCATATCTATCGCTCAGCCATTCCCGTAGATAAAGGAATTCTTTTAAATATAATGCAGCAAATTACCAGGCCGAAGATACAATGCATCTCCAACTACGCTGCATAGCTGCGTAGCTCAAAACACAATGTAACAATAGCTGCAGTCACCGCATGACAATATGAAGCTTTAAAATTCATATCAGCGACTGATCTCTAATGCGATTGAAACCTACGTAGGAATTTTATTCAATTCTTCTTTACCTTTTCGGTTCCATTCTTGAATCTCAATAAGTTATTCGCTGGCATGACATAATGTGTATAATTCATATCGAAATGTTCACTTATAGGAGTGACGGAATGTGTAAGCAAGGATAAAACCCGACTAATAAATAGAAGATACACAAATAAATTATTCTTCTATAAAAATACTATAGTATCTTACTTCATAGTACCATTATCTAACTGAGATGGAGACTTTATTTAATTCTGCAATAAATATTTTTACTATAGGGATTTTACCTGGTGGTGATATTAGAATGAAAAGGAATGTAGTGCACACTAAAATGAGAGCAAATAAAAGGATAAAATACATACACTAGGATATAACACTACTAAAATTGCATTTTGAACAAATAAAAAAATCGCAATATCCAAATATTCCTAAAAAATTATTAAGAACACAAATAACCGACGAGTACTCGTTATCAAAATTGAACATTTGCGGGAAAGATCGGAAAACATTTATTCAAGTAGTTGTACCTCTCCTGAATGCCTCTTTTCCAGAAAGATTCCTTGAAAATTCCTTTTTTCATCTCATAAATCATTTAACCAAATCCCAAGGAAATTCACAAAAGGAATATTAAGAAAACTTTTAGCGTCGAAGTGAACATCAACTTGGGTTTCACAAAAGCTCCCATCGAAGCCCCACCACACACTGAGTAAAGGGCATTTAAGTATTTCCAGGTTCCTACGACGCGCAGGAAACGATGAGAAATGGAAGCGAGGCAAAGCCCCGAGTTTCCTCCTCAGCCGAGTTCAAGGACACTTCCGGAACTCGCTGAAGTAAAGCTTTACCGTGGTGTAATTCTTGAAATTGCCGGCAGGACGGATTGCATTATGAAACATTCCACCGCCGTCACCTGTGATGCGGAACGCAGTTTCTCATACTTGCCTGGGACGCAGGGGAACGTCGTGTTTGCTCGCATACCGCGAGATCTTTGAGCTGTGAATTCAAGAAAATATCGTCTCCCTGGCACAAGGAGAGGAACATGCAGCGAAGAAAGATCTTACAGGGGGATGGGAACCCTTTCATATTTCATCATCTTCGCGACAATTCTGTGCGTCGCGAATTCGAGTTGATGGGGAATACCACGTGGCGCGATATTTTGCAGATTAAATTTTTAAGGGAAATTTTCTTCAGAAAATGAGATTTTCCTCGTTCTGCATTGATACATGATTAAATTTCTGGAGTTATTATTCATCATCATTAGTCAACAATCCTAAGATTGGTTTGACACAGCTCTCCATATAAAGTTGGAGTAGCTTCGCCTCCTCGGGATAATAATGTGGTGGTTTCCCCTTGCCTTCCACATCGCAGTACTACGGCCGTTAAAGTGAATGTTACCACGTCTGAAGTGCAATGAGTGTCGCTGTAATGACCATCGTGATCTCCACCTTCACTCATATGAAGAAGAGCTGCTGCCCTCTCCTCCGGGTGATGTGAGGCATAATTGTTGGCGGCCTCTCATCGCCAAGTCACGGTATCTTCACAGGTTTAGTGTATTATTTAGATGGCCTATCTCACCCAGGGATAGACCCATACCACCTCGGATAACCGCCGCATTTTGTCCACGACTGCTTGACAAATAAACTTGCTTATATCGCAGCTAACCTCTATATCTAGAGGTTGACCCACCATCCGCAACCCGGTGGACGCACACGGTGGCTTAAAGCTCAGCCGCGAGGAGTTATTATTACTAACTTATTACACAAGTCACGGTAATTTTACATGGAGTATTCACGAATTATTACAATAAACCTACCTTATATCATGCATAAGCAACTTCCGATAACCGAACAGGTTAAAAAATTAAACTCTATAAAATTCCATTTCAGAGAGTAATAAATAACCGATTCTCAAATTAAGATAAACAATGGCATGGTAAGAAAGAATTTACCCATAAATTATGTAAAAGACACGGAATTCTCTTTTATTTTGGCCACGAGGCTACAGAAGTTAAGTAGAAATAGAAGTGCTTTTAGTTATTTAGCTTTAAAAAGGGAAAATCAATTAATCACAACGAACAGAAATTCACATCTATACATTACCATACATTATTATTATAAAAATATTTTACCGATTTGGGTAGGTTTCCATGGAGTTCGTATGTAAGAAGTATTCTGGTAGTATCCCCTCCCATCATGGACTTCCATCTTTAATTCCAAATAAGGCCTATATAATATTTTTCACAAACTCAACCTTTCTCAAACTCAACCTCAAGCCTTTGCTCACAAACTTATTATATCTCTCGTCTTATATACATATACATTCCTCATCTTTCCCATCCTACCAAGAGTTCCTTTCACTAGCACGTACTTTTACATCCTTTCTCCGCTCAGTACTCCATTTAAACCCTCTGTCTCCTCCGTATCTCACCAAGAAATCCTATTCTCCTTATCGCCGTATCTCCATAAGGCATCTTCCTGAATTTTCTTAGCGTTTTTAACAGCATGTTTTGAGTGTTCCAGCTTCATTGGCAGACTGCCTTCATGAGTAGAAGGCGAGTTTTGCCTTTTTATGGATGTGGTAGTATAATTTATAAGTATGCGTAACATTTTTATGACCGCGTGGTGTGCATGTGGGAATCCTCTTGCATGCTGCATGCTGGTGATTTATCATCCCCTGCCATACACCCTAGAGGTGGCTTTCAAGGTATTATATAGATGTGGAAGCTTTCTATCCTAGACTGCTATGTCCAGCACATCTACATTCCGATTCCTCTGCGTTCTTCATCTTCTCCATTTTTCTCCAGACCCATTTATAGAACCCACCTAGTGTCTTCCCGTCCTTCTTCCTCGACAACCACGTATCCAAACCACCAGACTGCACCAGATAAGGCTTTTCCATACCGATTTTTTTTAATTCTAACAAAATCCTCTCATCAGCTCTTCTTTATTCAGGAACCCCTTATTTGCAATCGCAATTATATTTCTAATGCATTAATTACTTGAAAATTTTCCTCCAATTTTCTGGCTAAATATATCACCTGATCCAACTGCTCAAGTTTGTCTCTACTTACTGTTATCTTGAGCTTCACATTAGCTTGCGATAGCTTACAAAACTTTAGAATACTGATCTTCTTATGACTATTCTTCTTTCCATTTTTATGGCATCACTTCTCTAACACATCATATAAGGGCATCAATCCTTTTGTCGAACGGCTAATTTGGAGGGGTACTTTCAAAATATGATATTATCTGCGTTTTACACGGATGTGTTTATGTATTATCATTTGGGAAACACAATCCTCCGCTTTTATCGGTCCTATTAGTAATGGATTACTCACTTAAAACTTATATTTCGAACTTTAAATTTTAGGGTTCATAAAGTATTCCCCAATAAACCCTTTTGTTCCTCAAATTTGAAGATTTTATGTTATAATTTTATCCCATGCACATGTTTAATATTTGAGAAAAAGGATAGTATTGACAAAACTCTAATGTATCTATTTTTAAATTTCCAAAATGATAGCGTCCATTGTGAATATAATTAATACAAAAAAGACGAAAGGCAATGGATAGAGAGAATTATGTTTCCTTATTAGCAAAACACATTACGCCCGACCGATTTAGCTTTCCGCTTTATAGTAACAACGCTTCATGTTCAAATATAATTGTTTTCAACCATATAAGTGCATCAAATTGATACTATCTCTCTGAAATCAATGCATACTACGATTAAGGTACTTAAATTGAAAATATTCCATACCAATCGCATGCTATACTGCTTTCGTACTCTGTATGCAAGAAGATTTTCGCCAATTTAGCAAATTTAGCTCTAACTGCCTTATGAATTTATTATACAATCATAGGAATTAGAATCAAATCATCGTGTACACATAATTAAGAAAAAATGTTTTGCAAAATGATTTACACAAATTGAAGAGGCTAAATATACGTTATTAAAAATAAAATAATTTTCTCTCTGCAGGAATAAATTTAGAATGTAGGTGGCCAACCTATTCATATTTCCTCAATTTAAACGCTAGAAAATTAGTTTTTCCAATACCTCGCTCAAGTTGTTATTAGTGATGCACATACTCATTTTACGTTCGCAAGTCTAATGCTATGTAATTCTGGAAATATTCAAATTCATACAAAAAATATTCAAAGGTTATCGAGAAAATTTTCATTTCTTCATGGCGGCTATGTTGCGAGAGTGGAAGTCATCAGCCTCTATATTCACTGCTGCAATAGCTGCCCTTTAAATTCAAAAGCGCGAGAATATTGTGAGCAAGTCTGCGAAGTTTTGGGACATGGCTCGTTCAAGTGATATTTATCTTTCAACTGCATGGAAGTATTGTTCCCTTATGTAGCAATATTTTTATCGCAAATAGCTGTATGCTTCATATCCTCGGCTATGAACACAGTTGCATACAATTTTTTGTCTTTATTTAAAAGCATTATTTACATATTGCAAAGTAAAGAAATGGAAATGATGTATCAATTCCGCTCTTAGAATTTGGTTTGTTACGTGCTTACATAATGCAACAACTCATTCAAATATAATGGCAAATATGTAATAAATCTGTAATAAATATTTATGCCTAATCAGAATAAATCATCTTGGTGTAATTTCTCCGTTAGTGAGGGAGGGAAAGCACTCATTTGTATTTTGCTGTATACTTTTGCAAATTTATATTTAAGGATTCTAAAGGACAACTTCTTTGACCAAAGCCAATTCTTATCGTGGTGAACAGCAGGTCATGTCTGAGTTTGAAGACCAAATTTCATATTCATAGCTGGGTTGAGATTAAATATCTTGAAAACAGGTCTTGAATAATCAGCTTTTTAGAAGTTACCCCAAATATCAATCGATGGAGAAAAATCAACTTCCTCACACAAGTATGTACGTGGTGCTCAAATACCGTGTGGAACTAAAATCTCAACAGAGCAAATAAAAGGAGCCCAAGGACAAAGAAGAGTGACTTGAAAGAAATACTTAGATAGGTATGAGGCAAGAAAAATTCCACAAGTTACAGCGCTCTCGTGTATTTTTGAATGGCATATTTCTACGTGAGGTGCTAAGAAAAGAAGAAAGAGGTTGAGTGGTTCAAAAAAAAAAAGTTCTTCCGAGGGAATGAAGTCAGCATATTTTACCGAGCCGGCAGTCAAGGAGAAAAAATATGTCAGCAGGTGTGAAAATATCATTGTAAAAACAAATAGGGACATTAACGCTTGTTATTGAAAAGACACCGGATTCCCATGACTTGCATCCTCACCTGAAACCATCATCATTTGCTCACGTTCGTCAACATGAATATAAGGCAAATAGAAAGCCATTTGGTGACACTAAGCCAATGTGATTTGAGCTGTGAGAAAAAATTATAAGTTCTCAATTGAGACAGAGAAGCACTAGTGCAAAAGGCGGAGTAAAACTTTACTGAGATCAAGTTCTCAATAGATCTTCTCTTATGCCTATTTTGGCTTATTAAATCGCTGTGAAAGCTTTATCCTATAAAGCACCCTAAAAATTGGCTCCGTTATCACATTTTTAGTATTTTTAATCTCAATAGAAGTTGAAAATATATTTCCCCATATTTTTCTGTCATTTCGCACGGCTGAAAGCTATTAAAACTTATAAACCTGGGCCTATGGAGCGGAATCAGAGGGGCCTGGTAAAGATTTGAAATTTAAATCATGAAGGGTGTATTCTGATCAGCTATTTTGTATTACAGATACGCGAGTATTTCATCGCAATTGCTCCGATCTACCCTATTATTAATATAATAATTTATCTGCTAAACGACATCTGTAAACATAAAAGAGAATTTTTAGTGTACCATCGATCAAATTCACAAATGCGTCCGCTGAAAAATATATAGAGCAGAATTTGCCCTTCATTATTGACACTAAAATTTTATATGACGCTTCTCATACCGATTTATTGGTCAATATTTATAACTTTAAATCGTTTTTAAAGTCGTATAGCCAAAATAAATGTTCCAGCTAATAAATATATGTTCAGATGAATGGTTGAACAAATAATTATAGCTTCTTCTAGTACAGAAGAATGGTGAAATGATCGCAACTGCCCTGGTCCATCCAGCTATTAATAACCCCTTAAATCCTTAATTATGATGGGTATTAAGGTAGGCTTAGGATTACCGTCAGCCACCATTTTCGTATTGAATTTTGATTCCAGTTCCTCCTTTCGTAGTGTTTTGCTAATAATAATAGCACTCTTATTACCCTTCCAAAATCGCATTAGCTCTTCAGCAAAAGAATGAACGCATCGCTCCCTTTCCCCTACGTAATAGTTACACCGCTTTGAAAAATACATTAATTACATCTGAGTCTAAAACAGAAATCATTGCAAGTGCTTCGGTCCACCCGACTTTTAAACAACCTCTATCATCCTTTATTATGTGTATAAAGGTATGAATGAATAAATTATATCGCTTGCCTTGGAGCTATACTCTATAAGAACATAAAAATATAAAAATTTTAGCAACATGAATAGAAATCAACAATTTTGGAACTATTCAAGTGAAAATAAAAATAAATATAAATTAATGCAATATGCAAAATATATGCGAAATCATTTAGCAGACGTATCTGTATACTTTTAAAAAGCTAAAAATAGAATAAGTAGGTACACTAAAATACTATTATTTAACATGCAAGCACTAATACTACCAGCAAAATAATAGCAGCATTTAGAGATCATAGCGTAACATACATTAACATTTGATCTAAAAATTATGAATAGAAGAGCATTTTTATGTTTAAGGTGGGATTTATAAGGTAGGCTCAGTATTAGTTATTCTGAATTATACCGGTCTGCCACCATTTTCCAATTGAATTTTCTATTTCATTTCCTCCTTTTATGGCAAAACACCAGTATAACCTTTCCAAAATCGCATTAGCTTTTAAGAAAAAGTATGATCGCATCGTTGCCCTTCTCTAACGTAATACTTAGTCACATTTTGATGTTAGATGAATAGTTATGCAAATAATTATAGCTCAGTATATAACATAAGGATGATGAAATGATCGAAATAGCCAATTTCTACCAACGTTAATAATCCATTAATTCTTAATAATGATAAGTATTAAGGTAAGTTTTGTGACATGAATTATTAATCGTCCCAGCCTGTCATCAATTTGATAGAATTTTCATTGCGATAGAATTCCTTACTTTAGTCCCACAAGATATATGTATTTGGTGCTGCTTCCTGCGTTCTTTGGCCCACCGAAGTTGTACAAAAATGCCTCATATACTTATTTATGATGAGTTTTAAGGCAGGTTTCAATGCATGGAATATGAATCATCACGGTCTCTCACCGTTTTCATTTTGAATTTTCTATTTCAGTTCCTCCATTTATAGCAAAACACTATTATTACCTTTCCAAAATCGCATTTGCTTTTCAGCAAAAGCTTGAACGCTCCCTTTCTCCTACCTAAGGGAAGCTCGCGCTTCAGTGCACCAGAATGCAAGACTGTTCTCCTCAGGATGACAATTCCCTTCTCTCTTCCTTCCTCCGACCACGCCCCCTTTTTCTATCGAGCCAAATGATCTTTGGCCGCTCTTCGTGAGGGGTGTCTCCACGAGTCACTGCCATTGTGTGTGAGCTTCAAACCACAAAAGCCAAGCGCCTCAAACAGCCCTCAAAACGAAAGGAAGAACCCCGTCGGGGATGAACTTCTACTCTCCTTCCCCCTCCCTCCAAACAATTCTCTAGAACCCCTCCCAAACTGCACAACACAATGGTGGTACAAAGAGGAGCTATCTCTGCGGCCCCAAGTATTGTTTCCAAGCGGGTTGCATTGTCAAAGGAGAGGAATGGAAAGGAAAAAAAATAGAAGTGGGAGAAAAACGGTGGGAGTCATCGGCATCAATACAGTATTGTCTTTTTTCTATCATCGTTTTTTTATCTTTATCACAATTCGGCTCCCCGTAAAACTAAAGGGATTTGGGCTATTTTCGTTCAAAAAGGCGTACACTCTTCTTATTTCTCGTTTAAAAAGGAATCTTTTGTTTACAATTAGTAGATTTCGTAGCTTTGAAGTACGTCATGGGGATGATTCTATTTTGTCGCGTTCAATTGTGTCAGCTTTAGACACGCGCGCGCTTGAACTCGAGCTATGCAACTATAGACCGGTATAAAAAGAGTAACGGTAATGCATTAAAGTAAGTACAAAGAGAATTTTACAGACCTAAAGACAAATTGAAAAAAACAATATCTTTTGTTTACCATTAGAAGTTCTAGAATGAAGGAAGTAAATAGGAGGAATGATTCTATTCGATCGGGTTCGATTGTTAAAGCTTTTGAAGCGCACGCTAGGGGTCAAACTATGCAACAATGGTTCTGGATGAGTAATAGCAGAGGACTATTCAAGACCGAGTGACTCGCGTCACAAGTGGAGGCATGACGAGATTAAGGCTGAAGTCAGTATGTATGAGTGTAAAGAAAGAATAGGTTGGAGTGAGGAGGCGAATGCGCTCTAGAAAATTACACAGGCCATCAAAACAATTTTGTTTGAAAACTTTTTTATTTTAATAGCTGATCTTTATAGATTTTGACGTGTCGCATCCAAACCTGGCTTTAGTTTTTTTATCACCCATAGTTTCCAAGCAATATGTATTTAATATTTAGTCTAATGCCCCTATACGGTATACAGGGAAATCAATGAAACACTGTGTTACATCATAAAATTGTTTGTATTTACTGTTCACTGCATCGTGATAAAATTGTTTGTATTTACTACAGCGTGATAATACAGGGTTCGCTTGTCAACTGGAATTGGTCTACACTTTCTTTTTTTCCTTTTTTCCTTGAAGCTTCTTGTGTAGCTTTTTCTGCGATGAATCGCTTGCTGAACTTCTCAGTGAAGTACCAACAGTGATCCCCAATATCTTCGTTAATTAGCCCTATTTTTCAATTTTATTTTAACTATAAAAAAAGCTGTTAAATTCTAAGAATATGGATGATTTCATAAATTTAACTGTAAAATGTGAATAAATGGTGAGTGATACAACTATAAAACCATCATATTTGGATTCAGTAACTTTAAAAACATTAGAATAAGGTATTTTAAGTAAAAAAGTTTTTTCGTTGTTGGCCTGTGTTATTTTCGTCATCCCTCTTTTGCACCACCTGGAATTCATACCTAATCTCTTTTCGAGGCAAATTCCACGTCCCAACGCTTTGGTGGCCAATTTCTTTCCCTTAATACCTCATGGCGCCCTCATGACCTGAGTGATGGATGGTTGGAAATTCTCCCTCTTTTCAGCCAGCAGGTCTTACTGAATTGTGACCTCGTCCCTCAGGCTTTAGCGAACTATTTTTTCAGCAACCTCCCGCTGTTCGGAGCCGCTCCGAAAAACAACTTTAAAAGGTATCATATTGGATGTGTCGGGACTCGTGAGTCCTCGCCCGACCTCGCCGTAAGAAAAGATCGAAAGATACCGTGGAGGGTTTCGAAGGCCGCTGATGCATTCAGTACTCTTAAGAAAAAGAACTTATTCGACCAAGGCATGCGAGACAAAAGTTATCTTAAAACGTATTGTGTGTTATGGCTCTTTTATTTTTGTCAGTCGATGGAGTATTTATACCACGAATATTAAAAAAGAGGATTCTTAAGTCGGCCTCTAAATGAGTCGTCAACCACCGCACAATTAAAAGGATTTACAAAAGTAGTCACTCGCGTCACTGACTGACAGATTGATCCGAGTTTAAAGAGGACATCTATTATAATTTGCGGTTTTAACCGAAATTTATTTATATGATGGTGTGATTAATCAGCTGCATAAAATCTCAATTCGATTCATTGCAATTACAAACATTTTATTGCAAAATATTTGGAAAAAGTGGATCACATTGCTTTCTTCATAGTGCCGCGGACATATTTGAAAACCGATTAAAATGCGACCGAAGTGGCAACAGAAATCAGCCTTCTAAGGTATGGAATTATGATTCCTCTATGCAGTAAATAATTCGGTAGATGGAAGGGAAAAATTATTGACGACGTAGATACAGCCTTCCTCATCAAGCCATTTTCGTATAAATTTGAAAAGAATGTTTTTTTTTCGTCCATTTTTCAAGAGATAGTGACGTCATCGGATTTTTCTCACATTAAATAAATCTAATAGACCCTTGGCAAAAATAATCGCTCATTTGAGTGTTTATGACAATGAACCAACCACGCGAGACGAATGCATAAAGCCAAGTAGTAGCGAAAACGCAGTGAGCTACTTGGCAAGAGTCAGTGACGTCATTAACTCATCCTCGAAAGGGGAAAGGTGTAAATCTTTTCAACAAGAACAACAAGAAACCACACGATATCGATTTGAATGGCCGAGTAGAAGCTGAGAAGTGGTGACCCGCTTGTCAGGAGTCGGTGATGTCATCAATCATTATAATCGATGAGAAATGGTTAAGGCTTTTAACATTTCCCACCAGGTAGCTCTATAAGTAGGCGATGGATCGAAAAATGAAAAAACAAAGGGTAGTTTATTAATAAAATTCTATCGCATTAAAAAAAAATATTTGGAAAACGACGAAAGTGGCCACTGCTTAATATTAAAAAATTATTGAAGGAAATACTTTCAATCGTGAACGATCATAAACTTTTATTCGAGACCTATGTTTTAATGATTCTACATCATCTTCAAGGAACAAAATGGCACAAACCAAACCAGCACCAGGTACCAGTGTTTCTTTGAGTGTGGAAAAATCTCACTCCATCACGCTTAGTTCTTCTGATTTTATTCAAAAAATTAATTCATAACTCACAAAGATGATTGAGGGAAGAGGATCAGTTCCACAGATGGGAAAAAAAGCTGCGGAATCTAGAAACCTTCAACCAACACCGCCAGGAAACATAACCATTTCATTAGCCGCAAGCAAAAAGAGAACCGTGAGACGCGGCGAATTGATATGAAGACACTAATGAGGGCGATAAATTTTCGTGCAGCATTTATTATTCCATTCTTCCTTTCCCTGCGTGCTATCCAACCGTGCGCATTCTCTAGCGAGAGAAAATCATCTTCATCATCGTCCCACGTAACCGAAACAGAGGACGAGGGGTGGGGGAGATACTTGAGTGCCAACGTGAAAAATATAAAACGCGCCGAGGAAAAATTACGGCGGTGAACGTGATCATCTTAATTTCTGCTGCGGACGTGGAACAGCGATGTGATAAACTACTATGTGATTAGCGCCGTACGTCCTCCCCCACTGAGAGAAGTAACCACCCGGAACCATCATATGAAAAACGTAATCCTGGATGCGGATATTTTTTTAATGCTTAGATTATTAAAATTAATTATTTGTGACGTCATAATAACTTTCCATAAGTTGAATCACTACATTTGTTGGGAAACTTTTCTTAAGTACAACTCAAATAAAGCCACAGTAAGAGCTGAAAGCAGCTGGGTGAAAATAAGCACTTGGAACATTACCTAGTCATTACTACTCCCAAGATTACGAAGACGTTTCGCAAAGTTGAGCCAGAAACTGTCGAATGATTCAGCTGTCGTAGTGGTGTGGCAATATTAATAGTGATAGATTCGAAAATTAACTTTGTTATGTTCAGCGCATTATAATATGGAATATAGCAAAGTTTATTTTGTGTTATTTTATTTATTATATTATTTATGCATATTGCATCGCACTTATTGAACTTATGTAGATTGTATTCATCATAATTTTGCTATATTCCATAATACGATGCATGGAATATAACAAAGATTTTTTAAAAATCTATCATGCCACCATTCTACGAATTCAACCAGCGAACCATTGATTTAGAATGAATAGTTCATGCCCGACTTAAAACACTGAGGCGGATACACTTAGATTTTAAGCACGCATTTTTTATTTCGCTTGGGACAAAGAGTTTCATTTTTTTATGCCCGGCGCACCATCTTCCGGCTCAAGGGCTCACCTGGCCCTCGGGTAATACCTCTCTTCCCTTAATCTCCATCTCTTCCTCTTGACATTTCACACTATCTTAAGTGACCCTTCACTCCTCCGGCTCCCGCTCGACCGAAGGGCTGAGTGAGTCTCACTTGAGAAGCGAGGAAGGAGGCCTTCGCCTCCCAACCCCCCCCCCCCCCCGTTCAACACCATCCCTTCCCATACATACACATGTGTGTTCCTCTTCACACGCCAGCAGGCAAGCGGGGAGTTTGACTTGTCTGGAGAGAAGAGTTGGAGGCTGGGGAATACGCGCGTTTGTTTGTTAATTAGAGGCATAAATAATGCAGGCACCAACTGCAGGGGCGTGAGCTTGTGTACGCATCTTGTGTGACTACGGAATTAGGAACACTCACGTATTGTGTGGGTGAGTTTGGAGGGGATTCTTATATTTCCTTCCGTCTGGGATTGGTGGAGAGGAAGAGAAGAATCTTTTCAGAGAATGAGAAGGTTAGAGCGTTCCCTGGTATTAATAAAACTAAAATCTCATAAGATCATGTGTCTTCAATTTTTTCAGCGTTAAAATTGTGAGATAGCCATTCGCTGCTTTATTGCAGGGTGATGAATTATGGTATTTGGATTAAGAACAAACAAAATATCTTCATAATGGCTGTAAAATAAATATAAAATAAAGAAATTACTGTCTAAAATTTGGTCAGTATCTTAAAATCCGAAAACTTTATTGAGGTGTTGAAATAAGCACACATTTTTTCACGATTATAAAATTTAGTTTATGGTAAACTTTAGTTAATGATTTAGTTTCTTATTTAGTAATTAGTTGGATAATTATTTTGTATTAGTTAGTTAATTACTTAGTTTGTTAATTAGAGGCTTAAATAACGCAGGCACCAACTGCCGGGGCGTGAGCTTGTGTACGCGTCATATGTGACTACATAATTAGGAACACTCACGTATTGTGTGGGTAGGTTTGGAGGGAATTCTAATATTTCCTTTCATCTGGGACTGGGGAGGAGGAAGTGGGGAATCTTTGTGACGAATGAGAAGTTAGGAGCGCACCCGGATCTTACAGCAAACTTGTGGGATCTCGGGATCACATGGTATTATTTTTCTTCAATTTTTTCAATGTGTAAACGCGAGATAACACACACGCTGCTTTAAAATCCTCTTTTGGAATTTATTTGAATGAAACCAAAGCCTCGACGCCTCATTTTGATAAGCTGCAGACAATTTATTTTTTGTTTAGCCTAAACCATATACAACTCGTTTTAGAAGATAATTTATCTACTCAGGACCAAAAGAGTTCAATAGCTTCAAAAGATCTTACGTATACACTAGCCGTAAACTGAAATATTCCGGTAATAGACTGGTATCCCAGCACCATGTGAGACCTATATTATTTTTATACTAGCAAAGGATATCAGTTGACAATAATCCATCGAACAAAACTAAGAACTAAGATCAAGCATAATACTCTTACGGCATGTACTTGAAATTAGTCACAATTTGACCATATGCCTCATTCTTATAATATGGGGGCAATGTTTTTACGTTTTGCCAAAGAAAAATACAGTTCCTTTTAAAAGATGTCCTCTTCACTCACGTCCAAACATTTTCACTACATTTAATAGGCGCCCGTCCACGCAAGACACCTCGAATGGCGCCTGGCGATAGGTGCAGGGACACTAACCCTTTTCGAGGTTAAAATAATTAGGTACACTTTGTTAGAGATTACGCTGACCGAATTCAACATAAAGTTTATGAGAGATCTATATTGTTCGAGGAAAAACGGATTCTTATGCATAACCGTTTGGCAAAATACCTCTCTTATTTTAAAGTTTCCGTCGGTCATATGAGTGTATTGTGCCACAGCACATCTCTCGGACGATATTCTCCTCGTATCTCTGACAGATATGTGCTCATAGATTCTTTAGCGGCTTCCAACATAACCGTGTTATGGCAAAGACTTTTATTTTGCTCGCCTTAATCACTCCGCTTTACTTTCCAATTTTATTATTTTGAGGGGTAAGCCATTTAGCACTGGATTAACCCTTAATACATCGATTGCGTCGGGTGATATTGACCCGACTGGATTTTTTTAGATGACTTTTTAAAAAATGTCGTCGTTCTGTATGAGTTTTTTTAAGTCTAATATTTCTTATAAATCTAACGCTGAGTAAAATTGAATTTTCAGTGTATTGCTTTGTTTTGCTGCAACCGATGTTTTGTCCCGACGCAACCGTTAGCGTATACAATTTTTTTCGCCTTTGGCGACGCTCTATTTTTTTTTAGTCTTATATTATTCATTTTTAAACAGCAGGCTAATTTCTTCAAATGCTGTTAAGCTCAATGCACTTCCCTCTTTATATAAAATTCATGTTTCTATACATGTTCTCTGCATTAATATTGATACCGTTTTCTATGCATCGGCATTAGTTTATGCAATGTGTAAATAACGGCAGATTCAACAACAAAAATCTTATAAACCATATTCGAATAACATGCTCAGTGAGTAGTAGTAAAATGGCACCAATGTATTGACAAAAAGTTTTGTAAATCGTAATGAACTCAACTCGGGTCACAATGGACCCGACGTGACCAGCTACTTAATTTTTAGGGTGCATCTAATTCATGGTTGATCCCTGCTTATTTGGAAAATTGTAGGTTTTTAAGGCTGTCAGTACATTGAGACTGAGCGATTCAATGCTAAAACGTTTCGCATATCTATTTGAGTTTAGCTTCTTTGTATGGCATTCGTTGACTTTAAAGAAGAAAAAAAAACGCAATACTGTTTTTAATGCTTAGATTTTAATTAAATTATTTTTGAAATCATAATAACTGTGCGAAAAATCCACAGAGGAAAATCATTCGCCTTGACCAGGATTCAAACCCCAAAACAAACAAACAAGGCGAATTATTTTTTTCTCTGTGGATTTTTCGCACAATTTGTGCATTGCGGGTGACTCCCGTAATCACCGCGGCCAGACCCGGTATATTTAAATTCATCACAATAGCTGTGCGTTGCGCCATTTTTGGAAAATTTTTTAGCATCAAGGTCATACATATGCATATTAACTAGGCTAAATCACGCCCATTTCGAATTTTCTCGCTCCTAGTAGTAATGAGGCCTATGATATCAACTCCCGTCACTCCCGCATTAGCCAGATTCGGCCTTTTTGCGGTGAGGCAATGACTATGAAATGTTGTTTCCATTCCAAATGTTCCACTCATGGACGAGCACCGATTCGGTAAACACTCTTCAACCGAAATGCATTCACCGAGGGAGGATTTTTTTAAGCAGGGAATGCTCTTAAGCTGCTCACCCATTGAGATTCAAGCATTCAAGCGAACGTTTTTGATGGCTCACGCTGGGAACCTCAAAGTGAGGCAGAGAGGAATGACAATGGCAAGGAAATGATGCAATGCAACGCGGTATCGAATTCCCAGTGAGTGTTTTCGAACAACTACGATTTATTTATGCCTTTCACAGGCAGGCGGCGCGCAGTGACGCGGGTATTCTGATGGGAAAGATAGGGCACCCATTGTTCATGGGGGAAGTTCCTGCATTGTATTTTTCTCGAATTCTGATGTACTGGAAATGCCTATCAAGTTGTTTTCGCTCGCTTAGATGATGGTCGCGCGGTCGTTACAAAATTGTTGGTACCTGCGTGTTCTCGAGGTCAGTTTTACCCTAATTTAAGTGTTAATTCCTAAATTGACAGGACATCTTTTACGAACGTAGAATTTGTATTCTACAATCTATCTCCATCTCCTTGGAAGAGCTATTCGAGGGTTAAGAGGCAATTTTCTGGGAGCTAAATAGACTATTATATGGAGCCAGTCCTAATTTAGAGTTAATAATTGAATCTAGGAAGATATTTAGGAGGGACTCAAATTACTTAATACGTCAAAAGGAGTAGATTGAAGTTGGCAGTAGGCGCGTAGAGTACGCTGAATGAATAAAATAATGGAAATTTACTTAAAAGAAGCATAAATTTAATTTAAAAAAACTATGTTTACAGTCTCAACTGAAGTTTTAACCCATTATAACTCAATGTTGCTTCAATGAAACTTCAAAAATATATGCATTTTCAGCTCTATTCAGGTCAAATTCCACAACGTGTTGTTTTGCGATGTCAAGAGTAATCGTGAAATATGTAGCTGCCAAAATAATTATGTTTGAGTAAAACATTTTCAATTTTTAAAATGAGAAGCCTTGAAATTTAATTTCTCCCAGAAGTAGCTCTGGGTTATAAAGGTTAAACACACAGCCTTTCGTCCAACATGGGGGGATAATGTATAAGACTTTGTTCAAAAACGTTTAGTAAATATTGACGCATATTAATGTGCTACTCAATTTTCTTGGTATACATTTTGAAACCGAATTTCCGCATGATTCCCGTACGTTTGTAGAAAAAGAAGCTTTACGGGTTCAAAGAACCGAAACAGTGAGGTGAGATTTCAATATTCGTTAAAATAAAAAGTATGATTTGTACTAATACTTGTAGATAAATCATTGGATAGCTATTTTAGACGGCTGGGAAACCGCCGACCTAAATTAAGTCTGATGTACACACATAAAGAGCTCCAGATTAGACTGGCTCCTTTTGGTGATCTAAAAAAATTGCGACAATACTTTGTTCTGTAAAAACTCACGCTATAGACAGTCAAAAGACACAGAGCACGAGGTACAGGGCCAGTCGCGCGGCGTACTTTGCACGCCACGGGTGTCGGTTCCTCTTGCCGATCTAAAAATATATTAGAGTCAATACTCCGAGCTTTGAAAAGTCATAGACAATCAAATCTACCAATTCGATCGATGGATTTTTCTTCCTCATAGGAAAATCCACTAGGATCGGTAGAATATTAATTGCGTAAGCTTGCTTTCGTTAGTAGTAGGACCCGCTCGCCTTGTGACGGTGCGGGATTCCTCGTCCCTTCCCTTCCTTCCCAATCCCCTCCCAGGAGGCGTCGTCGGGCTCTCATCGCGGCGGCGCCTCCTTCCTTGTGCCTTCCCGTTCTTCCCCTTCTGGGTGCAGAGGAGAAAAGCTAGCGCTTACAGTCCCTGCCCCAGGAGTGTATCCTTGCGAGGCCGCCCTGGAGTCTCGTTTCCACTATAGACTATCAAAGTTCAATGTAAAAATACACGAGGCCATTCTAGATCAGAACGTACGTACAATATTGAAATCCTCAGTTTTAGAAGTTTTGGGAACTTAATACGTCAGCGCGCCTTCTCGAGTTAACCGGTGGAAAATCCAAAAACTTTTCTGCACCTGATATGCCGGGAAAATCTATCATACAAGTCCTTACTGTCTTTTACTTTTTAATACCAAAACATTTCCCTTGCCGGAATTGAATCAGCCGACCTGCCCCAAGTACCACTCCTTTGAGACAAAATTTGGTCGTGAAAAGATTGGTTTGAAATCAAGAGGTGCGTGGGTTGAATTGCGCCTAATGTCACTTTAACAAAGAGGGGCGTAATGACTGTCGAGTTCGGTTTCCGGGGAGCACCGTTTGATGGGCCGTCCAATGAAACGGCAGACACGCCTCTAAAACAATTGATGCCTCGTGATCCCGGCTTCAGTGGATTGATTGATCGTCACACGCCTCTTAAATGAGGAAATGCACCATACCGGCGATTTGAAAGCAAGTTTGTTCTTCTCAACTTGTTAAAACAGTCCTGCTGCAAAAATACTTTCACAAAGTTCTCGGATTTAAGTCTAAGTACGGCCTAATTGTAAGCTTAGAGCTAAAAAACAGCGTAGTGCTATAGATTGCTTTGTCATAAAAAATTCACTTGCCTATCAATGATAATTTCGAGCTAGCGTAAAGATCATTTAGAAACTAAGAGCAGGAATTTAGCGTAGCACAATGGATTATTTTGCCACAAAAAAGTATATTCCAGTGATGTATTCTAGATGATTTCGGGCATACGTACTGCTCAATTGCAAGCTTAGAGCTAGATAACAGCGTAACGACGTAGATTAATTTGATACAAAAGAGTCTATCCCAGTCTATTCAAGTCTATTCCAGATTATATAGAGCCGTAATTGAGGAAATACACCAGTCCGGCGATTTGAAAGCAAGCATTCCCCACTTTGCTCGAATTGTCTTTCTGCAAAAATACTTTCACGTAGTTCTCTGATTTCGGGCTAACTTACAGCCCAATCATCAGCTTAGAGAGAGATAACAGCGTAGCGTAGCGGATGGTTTCAGTATAAAAAAGTCTATTTCAGCAGGACTACATGGAGGAGGTCCAGGCCTATTCTGTAGATTATATACACCAAGTATGTGCCGTGAAAAATATAAGGTAAGGGCGGGATTCGAACCCGGATCTCACAATTACCGGTCATATTTGGATTGCTTTTCCGATTCGTGCGCTTTTTGATTGGTCTCCGAAAATATCCCTGGGATGGTGATGAGCGTGAAGCTATCCATTTATCCTCATTACATACTTTGATCTTTTGGATTAGCCCAGATTGGCAATGGAGATTTATTAATTCGATGAATTTTGCCAACAAAAATATATAGGGTGATAAACTACCCTGGCTATAGCTTACAGCTTATTTCCTTGTAGGATTTGGATCGCTCTACTTTCAGAGAGTCGAGTAGTGAATGTTGCGAACCGATTTAAATGTAATGTGAGCGACACCACATGATTGATGAAACCAAATGATGAAAATTACCACCGGATTCAAATGCTACCTCCTTTTTTTCTTCAGAAATAGGCTTTATCCTCAATCATTATTAAACTAGTACATATATTATCGGTGCCCTTGCAGCAGACAAAAATAGAATAATTTGCTCCTCAGAATTGTAAAAAGGGGAAACTCAAAATACTACATAAATGCATAAAGAGGGAGAATATTTCACGACGTCATGAAGCATGAGGAAGCCGAAGGTAATTCCGCGAATGACTAAAACACATTGAATAGTATTTGAGGACATAATTTCTGGAGTTCAACGTTGGCACGGATTAAATTACTCGCGACCTTGAAGCGGCTTTGTAATTTGATAACAGTGGCGGATACCCATAGGGGGCGCGTCCCACCCCCTTGCAGGGACGACCCCATGCCTAACATTGCAGAACCACAATTGTAACTTTTTAATGTCATAAGATGGCATTGTCTTGTAAAAAAGTATTATCATCATCATCATCACCGGTCATCATTTCTATGATTGGTTTGACGAAGCTCTCCACTCAATTCTCCGATTAGCTAATCTTTTCATACCTACGCCCACAACAATTACTTCAATATTCTTGAAGCTAAGAAAAACATAGCGAAGCTTACTTCTTACTATATGGCAAGCAATGAACTCCATAGGGTTTCAACCAAGTCAGCCGATCTAATTGTAACCAAGAATGCCTTTCTCCCCTTTCTTTCGTTTAACCTGGGATCTTTTAAACACATTCGCAATGATTCAATTTTAAACTCAGCCGCGGGGGTCTTTGGAAACCCCGTAGGAAGTAGACGGATAAAAGAAGCGGTTGGAAGGGGTGCGTATGACGAAGAATTGGAGTTAAACTGTTTAGATACTAGAATGTTTACTAAAATAGTAATAAATTCCCTCACACGAACATTTTAATTTCATAAAAATATTCTCAGTGATAATAAAAACTCAGTGAAGTTCATCGTTTACCAATCAAGAAACTCCATTGAGTTTCAACTTAGTTAACCAATGAAATTGTTATCAGGAACGCCTTTCACCCCTCTATTTCGTTCAACTCGGGATCTATTGAACACGGTCGCTATGATTCAATTTTAAACTCAGCCGCGGGGGTCTTTGGAAACCCCGTGGGAAGTAGACGGATAAAAGAAGCGGTTGGAAGGGGTGCGTATGACGAAGAATTGAAGTGGGAGAGAAGATGAGTTAAAAGAGGATGTGGGGGAGGCTGCGTTGGGGGAATTTGACGAAGGTTGTACGACTGCGGAGAATGGAGAACACATCAAAAGTTCATTAAGTGGTTCAGCGGCGCAGTCATCAGCGGGAGAGAAAGGGAAAGTATTCGTCAGAGGGGAATGGGGGAGTAAAGTGGGGTTGGAGAAAATGGCTCGTGGTGAGTTTCTGTGGGAACGGTGATGATGAGAGATGCTGGGAAGCTCCAGTGCAGATCATCTTGAGCTTAAAGAAGAGTCTCAGCGACATTCCCGAGCATTAAAAGTATTCCATCGCAATGCTGAAATAACTTTGGGAGGAAGAATGGAGAATAAAATGTCATTACGATAAATGACAGCCGAGAGAAATGGCTTTTACACACATTCGCGTAAGTTCTAGGATATGAGGCTCACCATTAAAGTAAACATTTTTTTTATACAAGTACTTATTATTTTGCATTGATTTTGTCATTTAAAATGATTTTAAGAAGTTTTAAAATAGTATGAAATGAATAAATTGTACTATCACAACACAATACTGCATTGCAAATAGTAAAATATATTTCTACTCGATAGCATCCATTTGCTGATTTTAATCTACTTTATATATTACTTTCTATTCTCTTCTTGCCCAAAATCATTGCACCAAAATATATTGTTTATTAGTTTTAATGGAGATTCTTCATTTTCAACTTCTTTTCAAATCTATATTTATTTTTATCTTCAATTATCATCTTAGATCTTACCTTAGTTTTTCAGCTAATGTTTTTATTTCATCTGCAATTTCTACTCGTTAAAAGCAGAAAAAGATTCGGGTATAGTATATTTCAAATGACATTTTGTAGTATTGTACTGCTTTTCATTAATTAGATGCTCAAAATGAAAGTTTTGAATTGTGTAAATTCCTTAATTGGCGTTATTTACATACTAAATGTAAAAGTGTAACAATGTAACAGTCACGTGTTACATTGTAATATGTGACTTATAACTCATTTAACGATGGCTCAAAAACAGAAACATAAGGAAATACAAATAAATAAACAAGTAGGAGTCATTCTCCTGATTGCGTGACAGATAAATTGTGACTCACATGAATACACGAATGTTCAGCCCAAAGCGGGGGATTTGATTATAGCAACTCCTCAAAAGGACGGACCATTCTGTAAGAAATGCGAGCATACAAGAGGTACGTTTGGAGGGAGAAGAAAGGGGATAATGGAATATATTTCCCCCAAGGGTATTGCCAATCCGGGGGTATAATGATTATGACTCCGGCTGAATGATGCATTTAAAAGGAATCAAGGGACAGGACCACAGAGAGGGAGGAAAATAACCTTTACGAACGGCTGGGCCCGGGTTTTTATAGTGTGTACCCATGAAAACTGGTGCCATAGCCTTTAGCGGTCTCGTTTCCTCGAACGAGATGGAATGGAGAACTGAAATTGCGAAGGATTATGGAGGGAGAGGATCTTTTATTTTTTTCTTGCAAAGAACAATTTTGTTCAGACGTTTTTCTCCACGAACGCGTAGAAATGTGGAAGTTGGTTGGTATAGCATTATTTTACTAGAAGAGGAAAACAGAAAATTGCCCTGTCGTTAGGCATCTTCGCCTTGGAAAGGAGCGTTTGTACGATAAGACAGTTTGTGCATCAAAAATTGATGCCATAAACAATTCCCATGCCTTAATCTTGGTAATGGGCATCACACCTTGGTCATGGATTGTCGAAGAACATTTCTTATCTATGGTCAATAATATTTGTCTATTTCTACATGCTACCCCGTAAGCCGCCTTAATGGTGGTGAGCGGAAGGGTGTTAGTACAGTAGCCGTTAGCGAATAAAAAGGGATACGCTTATGAAGTTCACTCGCATAGCATTCATTGAAGTTCTTTACTGTTCGGGGGAAAAATTAATCCCTATACATATATGCTACGTATAATATCTCTCTTAATTTATCCTTTCTGTCGGACCTGGAAATGTAGTGAGGCTTTAGTACTACGTTCTCTGTGTCACTCTGTAAGATAGCTATTTTTAATTGCTTAAGCAATCTTAGGCAAGCGTAAAGGCTCCAGGTCTCTAGCAGCTGCAAGCCTAATTCACTAACATCAATTTAACGCTTTTTGTATGCGCCGAGTAGCTTTCGACGAACCGCGCATCTTTCCTCAGCATTTATGAAGATCATGGGTTGTTTCTGCGCAGGATCCCATATGCCTAATGCATATTCAATATTTGGCCGAGCGAGTGCGAAATAGTACTTTTTTAATTTTCATCCGAAAATCTTCCCACATCACGGTTAAAAAATCATATCCTCTTCAGGTCTCTGTCACAAATATTTCTCATACGTTTTCCCCGCGATTGGTTAGAAGTTATCGCAACTCCCAAATATTTCACTTCATCACTCTACTCCATGCGTTGATGGCTGCCTTTCGGATTAATTGGTTTAGAAGGGTTGATATTTGATCCCTCAACAACACTCAATTGATAATTTACTGAGCTTGGATCAACTTAGGATGGAACTCAAGGCATCAATTCTATGTTTTCAAAGCATCAGGGTATCAAAAAATTGGCATCGAGCCTGAATATCGTATTGGACAAACTAATGTCACAAAGTATGCGAAATGCGAAGAGATCGATAAGAAACTGACAGCACGAAAGCGCATGCTTTTATTCGATGTTAAAGGCACATATCCATCCAGTAATTTTGTAACTCAAAGAAAATCTTCTCAAAAATTATCCGCAACAATAAGTCGAGACAAGGACAGAACAGAATAGGCACTCAAGAGAGTTTTGCAAATTTGCTTTCTTGGAATTCCATTTTTGTGTCCACATAAGATCCCCTCAACTGTTGGTCAGAGACGCAAACAACTCAATACTGGTCGAGTGTAGATTAAGATCGAAATTAATATCCTCGCGAGAATGCAACGCTTAAACACTTGAAAGCGCTGCGGGTTAGCAAGAAAAAAAATTGGCTTATCGTGTCTCTCGCGTTCTAACAATGATATCGTATGATCAATGGGAACACGGCGAGGGGTAATGGTGGATCTGTTTTGTTACAAGTAGACGTGACAAGCATCTCATGCGTGACTTGGACTCACGAAGCATCAAGACAGATAAGGCAAAATGTCCACGGAGAGGATTCAGCTTAATTTGCGAGCGCATGGTACACATGATAGCATAAATAAAAAAGTGGAATGGGTGCTCTACTTAGTATAGCAATTGCCTTCATCATGTAACCTGAGAGATTCGTGTCATCAAACATGTTCGGAGATGAAGTCAAGGATATTTTGAAGGAGCATACATACTACAGTAGGTTAGACGATGAGCACAAAATCAACGAAATAGATTTGAGAACAGAAGAATAAAAAAAACAATTACTCCGGAGAGAGGTAAAAGACTACAATAGCATTCCCTGTGGAGTTAAAAATGTTCTTTCATTTAAAATTTTATTAACTTAGTTGGTTTTTATAATTACCTCAACGGAATAGTTTGCAAAGTTGTACCGAGTGGTAAATGTATATGTAGATTCTATTGCTTTATTGATGATTTTTCATCTGAGCCTAAGTACTGTCACAGGTAATGGAATCTAAGGTGAATACTGGATAAGAGATAGCCCCTAGCACGCTATTTCTTGTGCAGTTGTGGTCGCACCTACATATAGCCGAATACTTGCAGAAGAGAAATACTCATCCCCGGCCCTACACCCTGAGTCATACCTTCCGTCAGTCAATTCTACCGCAATTTTCCAGTAATGCAAAATTTGATGATTTTGCCTAAAATAATTAGGTATAGGTATTCGACGAAAAGTAAGAAGTGAAATCTCATGCTTATTACTGATGATAACGCTTTCTTTTAATGCTATTTATCAAGACATGAAGCTAGAAAGACACTTTATTACTTCCTTTCTATACTTTTTTTAATTCGACCGGTTTCGGCTGTGAAATCACTATCAATTACATAAAATATTTATGTGCTTGATATTTTATGTACTTGATAATGGTGTAACAGCCGAAACCGGTCGAATTAAAAGAAATATATTTTTGAAGTAACAAGTGTCTTTTATTGGTAATGTGGAGCCCTTCCATCGCGTACAAGCTTCAAGTTTCAATTGTAGCCAGACAGCGGCGTAGCCTGGGGGGGTTCGGACCCTCCCACCGAAATATAGAAACAAAATTATTTTCCTTAACAAAAGAAAATGAAATACTGAAAAATTATGAATTTAAAAAGTATTTCTTTAACAAATTAAGTTTTTTTGATTATTAGAAGAGTTAAAAATTAGTTTAAAAACCATTACTTTGGACCCTGTTTTTCAAAAATTTTCCCCCATGGTTTTGCACCCCCTCCTCCCCGAACGAAATTCCTGGCTGTGCCACTACAGATTTTCAGGAAGCTAGAGAAAATTAAAATTGTCCAGTGTTTGTTTTTGTTTTCCAAAAATTGTCTAAATATAACATTTCCGTGAAATTTCATAGATCTTCGTATAAAATGTACGATGCAGACGTAAGCAGAAACTGAAGATAAAACTTAGGCTACATGGAATGGTTGCATTTCTAAACTGTGAAGATTATATGTTAAATCAACTTAAATTTGTTCGCACTGTTAACTCTATCACTTTCTACCTCTGCTGATATACTCTCGTACAATTATTGTGACTGGGCTTCGCAAAGAATCGAGAAGTTATAACGGGATCAACGCACAACTGTTTTTCGAGGAAAAAAAAACGAGATCGCATATTCAATTTCCTGTCGCCGAAAGGGACATTTTATTCAGGATAGATATCCTTTCATTTCCCGGTGACGGCGCAAAAGCGTCCACTTAAGGTTACTTAATCTTCATATGATGAAACGCTTCCACGAGGCGTACCCATCTATATCATTTGCCCTTTTCGAAAGAGCTTGCCGGGTCACATTGAAGCCGGGGCTAAGGGAATTCAGACCAATAACCATCTCATGAAAGTGAAATTCCACCCCGGCCAAGCACGTATTCCGCCGAACAAAGAAACCATCATTGCGAGCCCTCCATTTATGATCTGGGAAAACGGAATAAAAAAAGAAATATATATGATAGGAACGACATCGTAGACGTGGGCACTAAGGGAGGGTACTTTCCACGTGACCTCCCGTGACGTAAGTGGTTGAGGGGTCATAAAAAGGGGCAATATTTTTTTATGCTCACCGAGACGGCGGTGACATTTTGAACGGCGCTTTGGCGACCGGGGGTAATGTTAGTGTGTGGGGTAGAAAACCGCATGCAGGGACTATGTGGAGAGACTTGGCTGGAGGAAGAAGGTTATATGGGTACTGAGGCTGGTCCACAGGCGCATTAATCAAGGAAGGACTCTTTTGAATGTGAGATAAAGACCTTTCCAGGATGTATTTTTGGCGTCTTTCATCCCCTTGCGTCGAATATTATTTTCTTTCCGTGTAGACACGCCTACTTAGTATATGAGGTGGATTCAGTTGTTTCGATGGCAACTGAAAAAAAATGTGAATGCTTAATAAAAATGTTTGGTTTTCATAAATGGTAACCATTGATGCCAACATGAAAAAAAGTTCGTATAATGTAGAAATTTCAAAATTGAAATTTTTAAAACTAATGTTTCAATTGACGTAATGCTACGCCTACCTGGAATAAGAGGTAGATTCAATTGGTTCCGTGGCAAACTGGCACATGGAATACTTGTCAAAAGGAATACTTGTTACAAATTTTTAGGCTAGCATTAATAGAATCCAATCATTCTTATAAATTAAAATAATAGCTCATAAAATGGTGGTCCATTGAAAAAAAATATATTTCTAAATAATTTTTCCAAGTCCAGTTGAGAAATTGTGTGGACAGCGTATGAAGGGATGAGGGGTAAACAAGTAGGTACACAATAAACAAGGGAAACTCATGGAGGAATAGAAAAGTAGCATGCCTCGAAGTGAATTGATAAGAGAAGTTAAATTTAGAAGACGTGATATGCCAAGATAATTTGCCATTTCTATGTAACTAATGTGTATTAACTTCAATAGCAACATTCATTTTCTTATTTCTCCAAAAGTAGTATGACTTGCAACCTACGAATTATTTTAAGCTGGAAAATTTCGATAGTTTAACTGTGTACTTTCTTAATCAGTCAGTTTCTTTGCACAACAGCATTAGTACTCATTTACATATTTTGACGGGCATTTCTACAATACCCTATGAAAAAAATCTCGTTTGTGGAATCAATAGGCTAGTTTCCTCCATCAAAGAAAACGGAAGGCATTGATTGCGATTCGTTACCCATCATTAGTGTATTCATAATATACAAATTATTTGGTTTTAGAAATCTCAGTTTAGACGAATGGTAATGGTCAAATTTAGCCTCATTCGAAAAAGGTCAGATTGGCGGCCATGCGATGCCTCTCCTCGTGACGTCACAGGGACCTAGGTGCTACACGAGTAGTCAGGAGTTTTACATCGTCTGAGATTACCAATGCATGCATGCGGCGCAGAGTTCAGGGAAACATCTCTTAGTAGTAACTTATTAAAATTGCCTATGGTTGGAAAGTTTCCTTCGTTTGATAGGGTATTAATAATCAGTGACGTCATGGCGAGATTATTTGTGCAAAAACGCATTTTCCTTAACTTTCTTTAGCAATGAAATATTACTCCCTGTGTGTTTTTATTAAAAGTCATTATTTACATTTTATTACTAATTTTTTTGTGTTGGTTACGAAAGCCTAAATTAGAAATGTAAGGGCAAAAATATTTTTGAATGTGTTATCTGACTATTATGTCTTTTGTTAACCAGTGCCGGTACGGCGTTCCGGCACCATGACAAAACTGCTAATAATCCTTGTTTAAGCTAAGAAAAGATAGTTAATAAGAATTAGAGAAAGTATTAGGTAAAAGAGAAGAGTCTTATTTATGACCAGGGTACTCTGCTACCTGCTAGCATCCTGCATCGTAGCGGCGCTCATAGCCTCGCACCAAGGTGGCCACACACGGTGGCAGCCGGAACCATAATGACGTCACACGGGCTTTTCCCAGCATTCATACTTAGCCGTCGTGTTTTCGCGCGCTTGAAAATTTTCACTTTTCTTTAATCGCAAAAATTATATATCGTCGTTTACAAATATAAAAGCATGAAGTACGAACTCAAGTAGCAATAATCTTTCGATATCGGCAATAAAAAATGGGAAACCATCATATCGCCAACAAGTAAGTACTGCTCATGATTCCAAATTTTTTGCAAAGTGTCAATGATGTCCCAATGTTCACAAATGCATGCTTCGAAGATTTTATTAATAAGATGTTTCCTTCTTTTCTTTCAGGAACGTAGTGAACAAAGAAGGGTGATCTTTAATGAGGGAAGTATACTTTTCCCAGTCGTTTTTCTGGCGTATTTCCTCCCATTGCGACATAATAATAATTTCACTGCCTTATTACCTCACCTAAGAGGTATACGTGGTTGATTGAAAGTGGCAAGGGGCTATTTGAAAAGTATTTTTCTACGATGGGAAATATATTCTGAAAATCATTCATAATTGAACTGAGATCCAGGGATATAAGCATGAAAATCATCTCCAGAAATTAGTTAATTCACGCAAATAACAACGATGCGTCGCCAGCATTCTTGTCCTGCAGTCCCGATAGATTTTCAAGCAGTTTTCTCCCCCTGGAAGTTTTTAATCCTCCTTAATTAAGTTAATTAATTATCAGTGGGCTTAGTGAATCCAATAGTCATATTTACCAGGAAATTCTGATTACCTTGCCATTACCCACACGATGCATGTCATTAATCTGAGTCTTATCCACCCAGCTATCAAGCTCAATCTAAGTGTACTGTTCTCGTCCTAGTAATGGTGGAAGCATGGCATGGGCGTGATCATTGATGCTCCTTTGGTTGAGTATCTATTATCCCTGCTTTTCTTAAGTTTCTAAATCGTACTTGAAAATGTCACTCGTGAATGGTGTCTTTTGAAATGATGTACGTTCTATTTCGCAACCCAATTAAACCTCCCTCCGAGTGAACTATTTCAGGACATCAATCAATGACTTCTTGGGACTTTTCTCAAGTGCGAAAATATCACCGAGGAAGAATTATTTGCGTTTTCCGGTATTTTTGAAACTCTATCTACCGAAACCGCTCTAACATCAGTGCTCTTGATGACCGCTTGATCAAGCAAAGCATCACCTTCAACTGAAAAGTTTAGGGAAATGGAAAATTTAGCTAATTTTTAGGATCCAGTTCCGAATCCCACTCAAGGCAAATTTATTTTTTTCGTCTTATGAAATTTTTACGCTTTTCTATGTACTTTAGGGTGACTCTCTACAAGTGAGCCGTTGGCTATTCCGCAGTAATTTTGTTGAATGGCCCTTTTGGTCCCATTGTAGTAAACCTAAGTTTCAATTCATTGCTACGTCGCATGAAAAGCATTCTCGCATATTGTTTTTGAGCCCAGAACATTCAGTGATACTTTTTCGGTTAGTTCACACACAAGAAAAAAGAAATTCAAGCTAAGATTAGCAATAATTGCTATATTAGCAGGAGTGCTGCCAACTTGTGGCAATTGGAAGAACATCATAGGCACATGCAACCTTATGGATCCAATACTTATTGCAATAGACGTGAAATTATTTCAAAAATAAATATGCGACAGTTCTAAAACTCAGTAAATTCTTCGTGAGTCAATATGACTTATGCACGCAGTGAAAATTGCTTTTTTCTGGCTGAAATGATTCGAGTATCATTTAAAATTATCAAAAAACTGCCCTCTTATCTCAAATGTTTGCTTTCATAATTTTCCAATATTAAAAATTCCTAAAATAAAATGGCAAAATAATTTACTATGCTTGATTCCTCCCCAATAGAGCACACCCATCGTAAATATGCAACGTACAATAAGTTTAATTAATTTTAGAAATGTACTGTCAACATATGCTCTTATCTTTAAGGTTGTCCAATATTCCGATCAACCTCTGTTTTACCCTCAATGGAGATCGAAATGGCTCATTTTCATTAGATAACCTAGGCCAGCCTGAGATATAGTTTCGTGAAGTAAACTCTTCGGGAAAATAATCATGACGAATGGCTGGGTAACTCTCACTAACTCTTTTCTCACACTAATGACAAGCCTCGCGAAAGCAGGAAAAGGAGTCAACAAAAAAGAGAGAAAACATCTTCGAATGTATTTTTACCTTTTGTGTAACTGAGGAAAAAGAGGATAATCCAATGCCTGCTCAATATCGATAAAAGAGTCATATTTAAAAGAAGACAAATATATTGAATCGGGTCAAGAATCCAGACGAAGAGATTCTAAGAATGCGAAGGCCGTTACATAAAAGACTTTTTTTTCGGAATCAGATGACGCATTCGCTTCCAGTCTTTCCTAAGCCGACCTCAATTTTGTACCGTCCCGCATCCCCCTCTTAAAGGGAAGCCTACGATTGAAGTCAAGCTTTAGAAGAACCCGCTTTAAAGGCAATGTGCCAAGGGATGAGCCCTTTAGGCTGTTCCCGAATCTGCCTAACCGTGTCTCTCCACTCAATCACACGGAATGTTTGGAAACTAAATCAAAAATGCATAAAGTTCTTGTGTTGGAAGTAAATACATTATTTTTCAAGGGTCACGATTTTTAATAGGTAATTATTTAATTTGTATTTTTTAAGTCCAAGAGGTTTCCGTGATTTCCACCTCCGAAATGTAGAGAATATTTGAACACTAATAGGTACATTTTTTGTTATATTGAATGAAAGGAACTCCTGTAAATGTCCTGCTGCATTGTTAAAATATCAGAGCAAATAATGAAAACAATACTTTAAATTTTAATAATGCCTCCTCTTTAAGGTTTCTCTATTTTATAAAATGAAACCTTTCCAAAATTTTACCCAATTTCATTTTTTTATAAATATTTGAGTGAAAACGTTCAGTTTTAAATGATATTCAAGTGATCAAATCATTATGGATTTGGCTATTTAGTTTGCAAAAATTCTTCATTAGAATAATTTGTATTTCTCCACTATGGATAAATTATTGGTGTAAATTTTGGCAAATCATGTTCATACCCAGATATATTTTCCTCTTAGAGTGCATTTCTGATGTGATGTTTTCGAGCGTACCGAAAATAATGTTTTCCCAAAAGTAAAAGTGAAAAAGTCTTGACGAATACGTGAAAGGGGATAATTCAGTCAGGAGTTTAGAGTATTTTAACACCTCAGTGAGTCAGGATTAATACATTCTTTCCTTAAGGGCCTGAAACTTGCCTAGTTTAAGAAAATATTCTTTACTTATAAATTAACTTTGCAATTTTTTCATTTTCTCGTAGTCACATTTTAGGGATTTATTAATATTAGTGTACACGGTACACCATTCAATGTAAAGAGAATATTCTTATCTAGAAAATTATTTCTTGAGACTTTCACTACTGTGAAAATATATAATTATACCCTCATAAATGAAGAAATAAATCTTTAAAAGGATGCCACTCGTTTTGAGAATATCTTATGTGCCGTTCATATCGTTTCACCGCTGGCTATCTTGCGGTTGTTTTTGTTCTCTGAAAAATATTTTCAACAACTCTCATCAGCAGAAAACAAATTTATTTTCAAAGTCCCATCAACTTAGTTTACAGTAACGGCTGACCTCCGTCGCAGGTCATTTGTCCCTTCGACCTTGGTTCTTCCATCATTTATCGTCGTGAGTAGAAATATCATTGTGACGTTCGCCGACCATTCATCAGCAGAAAGAACGCTGGGAATAGCTTTCCTCATTCCTCATCTTCCGCTAGGACATGGTCGCCTGCTTGTGACCTGTTTACTCTCTACTCTCGGACTACAGTGACGTAATCATGGCAATTCATCATGAGGAAATAACCGAAAGGAAAAATATGTATTATTTTGGAGCACTGATTTATATCAAGCATCTCCGAGAGCAAAAATAAAACAGTAATAGTGATCAAGCATTAAAAAAAGTATTAGAAAATTGAGTTAGTTTTAGCTGCGGGAAAAAATGAAATCAATATGGAAAACTTAAAAATAGCTTCCGAAAATAAAGTGAACTAATGTTCGCAGCAATTACTTTGATAATTATATTGTGTATTTTTTAACACTGCCTGGTTGAAAAAAGCAATTAATCTACATTCTTCTCCTAATATACCCGATGAAAAATAGGATTTTTATTTTAAAAAAATTAATAATGTAATTTACTTAATAAAAACATTTTAAAATTTTAAATGTATCTCAAGTATCGCAAATACGACGTAATGTAATAAGCACAAAATGTCTATCACTTGCACGCAGACTCAAATGTGTGCATGAAAAAATTAGAATAAAGCTCAAACTATTGCTAGATTTTTTTGCAGTGGATATGAAACAAAGCAAACAATCAAGTCGCTTTAAAAATCACTTCTTTGCCAGCCTTGCGGCTAAAATAAGAGGTATGAAACATCATCACAAACGTATTTATTTGATTAAATTAATTTTGTGACCTGGAAATTAGTGTAACTAGGAAAAAAAAAACTCATCAAAACTTATATGTAGGGTATGTAACTCCTAATCAGTAAGGCAAGGACGATGAGAGAACAAATAAAATTAAAGGAGGACGTATTCAAAGTGTGATGCGACAGATGAATGAGGAAAGTCAAACAGATTGACTGAGTGAGTAATAATGAAGTCCAAAGAAGGTTTGTAGAAGCCCTATGAAAATTCAAAGGAGAGGACGGAACAACTTCAATGACCATATCTTGAGGCACGGTAGCTTCATAAGAATATTCCTGGGCAAGGTGGATGGCAAAAATTGAAGAGATGAAATGAGATATTTAGAACAGGTATGCAGGATATGGTCTGCTTTGGTGGCGGCGGAGTAAAATCTTTGCCTGCTAATCTGGAGATCGCGGGTTCGAGTCTGGAGATCGAGTCCTACCTGGGTATGTTACCTCAATAAAGAGCACAAGTATTTGTACTTGACTAGTTGTTATTAGCTGGAATCCTCGATGTGTGAGTCATTGTGAGCTGTTTTCTGGAGAAGTGAAAATAAATGGAGGGCTTAGGGTGGTTATATTGGTGTAAGTCAAGAATCCAATTATTTCAATAATTTTAAGAATACTTCGAAAATACATTGCAACTGTGACGAGAGCTCCCAGTATGTGCTGCTTCCCGATGGTCCCAATGTAACTATGACTTGCACCATTTCTTGGTGGATGGACTATTTTGGAGTCAGTTGCCATGGATATGTCAGAATCAACAAAAATTGGTTTGCAACAATATTTTCTCAGCCCTCCGAATAAATAGAATTGGGCGTGAAAATAATGGCTGACATGCAAGAATTCAGATAAATGGTGCGGAAAAACAGTCTCATTATTGTTGACATCGGGGGAATGATGAATGAAGATTAATATGAAAGATCGGCAAATTTCACAATATTTATTCCTTTGAATTCAGGGTATTAATACTCGAATAGTTCTTAACTCGGAGACATCCGATGTTAAGGCCATTGCAAGCTGTTTTAGGGTATGAGCAAATAAATAAAAATTCTTCGGCGTGAAAAGATTGGCTCAGACTTCAGCAAAGAGCTGCGACAAAACAGTTTATTCTCAGCATTTAAAATTCAACCTTGACAATGGTATTACGTACCGAAACCTGGGTCGGTTGAAATGAATGAGTATGGAAATGTACTAGTGCTTTCATTATGATAAATATCATAGATTTCCACCAAATTGCAGCACAATATATCTCTTAGCCTCAGCACTGTTGACCTGTGGTTGTGATGAATGAAGAGTAATATGAATGATCGGGAAGTATCGCGACCCATTTCACCACATTTTTTTCTCAGAATTCCGCAACGGCTCGGCGGAAATTAGCGTGGCAGTACGTGAGAATTCGCACATGGCAAACTCCTCAGGGAGATATGATTTGCATTTCGCTCACATACACACATACAGCTCACAGTTAATTATGCCTCGTCACGAGTGAGTTACCCACTCACGTCTACCCATCTCGTCTCGGGCTCCTGCCTCTCAAGTAACTGCGTCAGCACTACATGCCATATATGATTCCACGGCAGAGAAGCCACTGGGGTCACAACGGAGCTTGATAGCACCTTCTCGTACTTCCAATTGAGTTAGGCTCCATTCAGTCGCCTCGACGGGTGCACGCTCGTGACCAATCAACTCAGAGTACATTCCGAATAGGGGTCTTCTCCTGACGTAGGCAGGACTTCTTTGAACGAAATTAAACTTGGAGTACCTACCGTCTCATCAGGGATTGTCAATATACAGGCCGAGGAGTATTTGAAATAAAGAAGTGGATTTTATTAAGAAGAGCAATATATTTATTTAAGAATAATATTTTTATTATTTTTCTTTCAATAAATTTATTTTTGCTGTTATTTTTTGTTATTTATTATTTGACTATTTATTTTGGTTAATTTGTTTCTTTCATTTCTTCGTTTAGGTTATAAACCTGAGCGTATACAAGCTGGTTTTTATTATATGTTTTAGAATTTATTTGCTTCTTTATAGGTACTTCTTTTAGCTTCAATTTTTAATGTAAATTCTGTTAGTGGCACTTAAAATATTTTTCTAATTTTCTTTTTCGTGGTATAGGTTTTGGGTATTTTGTTAACGCTTCAATAATTCTTACTTTTTGCTCATGATACCTACACTTATATTTCATCTTTGAATACCAAAAGCTCATGCGGAGGCAGTTATTTGAAATGCAAAATACAAAATGCGTTTTACTTGGATATTTGATAAAAAAATAAAAATAGTATTTTGAATACCTTTTAAAATACAAAACACATTTTTATGGAAACTAAGAGATATTAAAAAGTGTAACCTGTCTTGGCATCTTATGGATAGTTGCAGACACAAATAAAACGATTTTAACGAAAACATGCCGAATTGGGGTCTTCTCCCGACGTAGGCAAGATTTTTTGTACGAAACAGGCCGAGGAATATTTGAAATACGAAATGCAAAATACCGCTCCAAATTTAATTGAAATACAAATTACGTTTGACTTGGGTATTTGACAAACAAACTACAAAAATCTACATTAAGTAGTTAGAGCGCCTCGATAAAAGTAACAACAATTTGATGAAATTTTCGGTACCAGGTAAACTTCTAAGTTAGGTTCACGCCTTTCCTGATGACTTGAGTCAACCGGTGGATATCCATGGCAGGAAAATGCTCAATCACTAAGAAAATAGAATCATTTCCCACCGTTTGAAAAATACGATTGTCGATATCATAAGTTTACCATGAAGGTGATGGAGTGAGCCAAGTAGATAATTTACTACTCTCAGTGGTTTAATAGGTGACTTTATCTTCAGTACTCGCTGTCATTACCACCTAACACAAATTCATTTGCTGCGTCTAAATCTGATCAGTTATTCTAACTATTTCTTTTTAATTAAACTTAAGTTGCATTTTGTCAATGACCAAGCCTTTGACTTTATCTCTTCTCCGTGTATCAAACACTATGAATGGGATGCAATCCTTAAATAAATATCAGGTATATAGTTCTCTTAAGGGTTTATTCACTCATTTGGAGATATTCCAATTCACAGCGAACCATAAAAAGATAATGTTAGCCGCAGCACTTTAATGGAAGGGTTGTATGCCATTACAAAATCATGAACTAGGACTCTGTAGTGTTGTTAACCTCGACAAAGGAATGAAAGGTATTTTAACTAAACCCTACATTTATTAAATACAAGCACTTATAAAATCCAAACTGACACAAGTTTATGCATTCAATTTTTTAGATGTGAATTCTAATTTAAACAACCTTATAACATCAAAAATAACAGTTTTTCATTGTATTTTGACAATCAGCACGAGTTTCCTCATAATTAGGTGTTTTGATCAATGGAAACTCAAATTTTCACGCTATAGAGCATAGAAATGAATACCATATAAACAGCTTTATAATTTTTAATTGCCTCTATTGGACTTTTAAATGAGAAATTTTATGAATTTGACTGTTTAGAAAGGCCATTACGTTCGAGAAAAAGTTTTACGCAACTTTTCTTAATTATTCAAAGCACCCGGCAATCCCAGAGACCAAACTCAAGATAATGTGAAGACAAGCTTCCATTGTGTTCCTCTCTCAGTGCCTATATTTTTTATTGGCCTGATGTTGAATGGGCGATGTAGTTTTACAGAGTGCTATTCCTTTGATTCTGCCGCCGGTATTTATTTCTTAATTGGAGCGGATGCCTTTCATCGTGAACTCGCTGCATTCCGCATTTCTTATCTCGAGAAAAACTTCCTCAGTAGCTCTTGATACTGGCTATGTTTGGATTTCCACTCCAGAGGTCGGAGCCAATTCTTCCTGCTCCGAATCATAATCACAAGGGTAAAAAATAACTCTTATCTCTTCCAGCGTCTTGACCTTTCTTCTTCAATTTATCAGTAAGAGCATCTGAAGAGAAGGAGTATTGCTTTTGCCCAGTGGCGTAGCGTGGGGGAAGTCCGGGGGGCCGGACTCCCACCCCCCCGAAAATATAAAAAAACAATTTCTTTCCTTCACAAAAGAAAACAAACTATTGAAAAATCATGAATTCACAAAAGACTCAATTGACAAATGTTCAAAGTTTTTTTCGATTGTGAAAAGCGTTAAAATTAGTTTAAAATCCTCCATTTAGTACCCTGTTTTTTTAAAATTTCCACCCTTTTTTTGGACCCTCCCAAAAGAAATTCCTGGCTACCTCGCTGGGTTTGCCATATAGACCAAAGAGGAATAGGACCATATGCGTGTCATGGAGCATTTCAACTTTTTTTTTGTTCGTAAATGAAAACAGGAAACCAATCCATTTTTCAAGATACATTTGATTTCATTGCCTATTTTATTCAGATAATGTTAAAATATTGTAATTATATCCAAAATTTACAAAATGTTCAAAGTTTTTATTCGACTGGAAATGTGACACACTAGTATTACATCAAAGGATCCTCAAGTCGGTCTCATAATGTGTTCTCGACGGCCACGCATGTAAATGGGTTTACAGAAGTCGCCACTGACGGACAGATTGATCCGAGTTTCACGGGGAAATAAGGTATAATTAGCCCTTGAGCGGGCGCGCCTGATACTTACAACACTACCGGGCGCGTGGCGTACTTTTTCCACGATTTATGCATTTATATAATCACGCTCGATTTTTGTACAAATTTATCTTTACTTGTAAAAATTAGTTCAAGCTTGTACAATTATAGTCGATACAGATATAAAGGTACACAGACTGAGATTCTTTCTTGATAATATAGGTCGTAATTTTCCAATTTTACCAGTCTTAGGGAAACGTCTTTCCCACGGATGACTTTGTCATAGGCCAGAAGTAACGCTGCTGATATCAAACGAAATTATGAAGATCGAAGTTGAAAATCGAGTTTGAATAAAAAACCAAAGATCATGGCTTCATCTCGATTTGCCTACTCTTTGACTCTTAAAAAATCGATTCTCGAACCGAATTGATTAAAACATACTTCTTCATACGCAATAATAATAATATCGTCTTTATTACAAGCGACTTGAGGACTAGATAACCCTTTCTTTCATTTTACTTGTTTGACAATAACGTGCATCCATGCCCTTCATGGTAATGAATCCACGCAAGCGGTATTCGACCCCGCGACCTCTAGGTTGGCAGTTGGGGACATTACCCCGGCATTACATTGTTATGTTGATTGGTATACGAGGGAGAGGCAGGATTAAAATTAGATTTTTAGGTAGAATGAAAGGTAGAAGGACTACTTGTGAATTGAAGAGGGAATAAAATGAAGGGAGGTGAGCTGCCTGAAAGCTTTTTAAGGAAATTATGGAAACCTACCATGTTCGATAGATTAAACATACCTTAATAGATTACTTATAAAATGTTCACTGCCACCAACACTTCAAATACGTCCCAGGAAAACCTTACCCGCTCGGTAAAAAATTTCCCATACCACACGCAGCTCTACACGCTCACCATCACACTACTATATACGTATAGGAGCAAGGTGGGATCAGAACAAGGCAAAAAAGGGGAAAATTCCCTGCTCATTCCTTGCCTTCCTCTCCATCCCAGCCGGCAACCCTACCTACTCTCGAAGTGGCTTTGCCGCCAAAGACTCCTTCACTTCGCCGCCACAGACGTCTCCGCTATCTCCTTCAGTTCCTTTAAGAGATGGCGTTTTTGGCATCAAAGAGCCTTTTTGGGCCGACAGTTTTTCGCGCCATCCCCACGGGCAACCCTTCTCTTTCCGCCACTCAGAACCTCACCCATCCCACGTAATTATGGGTTTCTCCCTTCGGAAAAGTGTTCCCTCCGTTCCCTATGCATCCTTTCATACATCGGGGTTCCCGAGAGCTTTACCGGCATGGCAAAAGGATTCTCTAAAACTCTCTTCCGATGAGGAGAGATTTAAGTTGGAAAGAACGTTAAAGATTTCTTTGTGACGTTGGACATGGAACATTGCTGGTGGGTATACCCTTGATGGTGGGTATCATTGAAAACGCTCGAGGCCACCCACTCTTCTAGCCAATCATAGAAAAATGGCAGGTGAAAGTATGTAGGAGGCCGCAGTCTCTCTCCGACTTTCGTGCAGTGAACATAGCTCTCCAGCTTGCAGTGTTGCCAAATTTAATCTGTGGAGATCGCGCTCATACTGCCTCACATACAGTTATTACCACGGCCTGGCAACGCTGGTCGGCCGTATGGAGGGGAGCGGAGGGGAAAAGGGAATGGGATGGGGGGTAACTGTGAGGTGGAAGGGGAAGCGCTTCTGATTGGCTTCTAGCTTTCTACCGCCCAGCCGCAAACAGTTCGGAACAATGGTATAGAATGTTAGGTTGACGAGGGAGAGGGAGGAAAAGAATAGGATTTTTAGATAAAAGGAGATAGATTAGGCCATGGTTTATTGAATTTGGAGTGTTTTATATTTGGCCGCGAATCAACCTGAAATAACGCGACTGTGGTGGACCTAGAGCAGCAAACAAATAGCGTGAAAATTAATGAGTAATATTTACGGATATGCTTGTTGAGGAGAGGCAGCTTATATATGAGATGGAGAAAGGCAGAAGGTATGGAGCGAGTATCGAGCGGTGAGAAGACGTAGAAAACCGTGTTAGAGGGTAAAAGTTTGGGTAAATGAAGGTTAGTAAGGAGGAGCATAGCATTTTTCTATCTAATGAAAAAGAGAAGTCCCTATTATGAATTGAAGAAAGAAGTCCTTGAAGGGAGGGAAGACTGCCAGAATATTTCTTAATTACTAAAACTAATAAAAACTAGGTAACCTGTGCGAAAAATTCACACTTTCAGGGAATAAGTATGTTAAGGAAACGGTGTAATTTGATTTTCAATATAGAAGAAGTTGTATCATAGTATATATTACTTTATTACCCGTTGATAATAATTCTTGAATGCTTCAGCACTATATTTTTATTAGTTAGCGATACATTTATCTTTTAAGTCCCTTACATTGGATTTATCTTTGAAACCTTGAAAATTCCCAATTTTTTTAACAACAATATGGAAGTTACTCCTAGTAACCTATGGAGTAAACAAAAACAAAAGTTTTCTCCTTAGATATTATTTTTATTTTTTTGGCCTGATTATGTTACGTATCTTTGGTTTAGTTATGGATTTAAGATGTTTTTTCAGCCTTTTTTTTGAAGCATTGAATTTTTTTTTTTAATTGTGGAGTAGATATGCGTAGAGCGAGCCATCGAGATAGAAAAATCGGACCTTTCAAGTCAAATTAATGCGTAAATAGTGACATTTGAGATGGAGATTATATTTTTCGTCTGAATCCTGTGATTTAACGTTTAAAATGATACCTCATTTATCACTGGGGTGCAGTATTAACGGAGAATATGCGGAATGACAGAAAAAGACCTTTCTGTAATAATACATATGCTTGGACATGGATTAATATGCTATTTCGTTGGATGAACGTGAAAAAGTCGCCAACTCAGTTTGTTATTGGAATGTAAATGTAATTTTAACCTTTTCTATTAAGAACGGTATAATCAATTTTATGATAAATGATTACATTAGGAAAGCACGGTTAAATTTGCTCCATATTCCTGTGGGTTTTTATACATTTTTCTGTAGATGACCTACTTTACAAATAATTAATATTTCACTTTTCTTCCATCGATGGCGGTGTATGATATATTCATTTTCTCACAATTTAAATACTAGCCAAAAAAATTGCCCTCCAACAGAGGTTTTCTCCTGAAATAGATAAGGCATTCAAAACTAAAATCAAATCCAGCAAGAAAATTATTTTTATTTCTAACGTTTTTTACAGCCTTTTCCACGAAATGAAACACGATATGATGAATAACTTTGCATCAGGAGACATTAATTTTTTTAAATTCAAATGGATTGCTTTCAATTAAGTTCTAGATTGCACTTCGTGACAAAGTATATTATGCCGACTAATTCGATCTGCAGCACGTTCATGAAATTACTGAAGCAGGTGCAACCGATTTCAATTCCACTTGCCAAACTGAAACGTACGACGTGACGCTTAAAAGCTTAGTGTAATTGGGAGGAGAAGGAGAGGCTGGTTGAAAGCAGACAGAGAACAATTCATATTCTCCATGCAATTAATTCAGTGATTTGTACGGGGAATACCAGGACGTAATCCGTTCTTTCCGCCTCCGGATATTACTCGAACAAAGAGAACTGTATTTGCCAACGCCAAAAGAGCCTATTGTGGAATTATACTCGGTTATCTCGCAGCAAATTACTTCCACAAAGTTAAAAGTTTTTATTTTCCACCTTGTTTATTTTCGCTCACGTAACAAAACTGGCTACTGAGTCTGCAGGAGACACGTAAGTACTAGTTACCGCAGCGAACGGATTTTCATGGCTGTTACAGATAAAATGTATCGCTGAGGAAAGGATAAATATAAAAAAAGACCGAAAGGAAAGCTTTGACGCACAGTGGCTTTAGTCATTGATTTATGCGATTTTCCTGGCTTGAAATGACCCATAAAAATTCCCGGCTCCCAGAAGCAATATTCGACGTAAAGCAGTGGAAACAAGGGTGCGCAGTTTTTTTTTAATTTACGTTTCTTGGCTCGGTGGAGTCGTTTGTGTTTTTTTTTTGTGCACAGAAAATACTCGCGAGGCTCGTAAAATACGGGCTAGCGTGTATGTTTGCACTTGCAGATGACAAGTGTTGGACGGTGTGAAGTAAGTTAAAATCCATCTTACGCGTTACACGCAATTAAGGGGAGAGCTTTGGAAACGATGTGAGGGTTATAATATTGGAGATGATAAAGTATTGGGAGTTCTAAAAAATATTTTGAAGCTTTGAATGGATGATCAAAGTGTTTCTCGAGCCCACACAGGATTATTTTAAAACATGAAATTTAAACCTCAAGGTCTGGGAGATTACTTAAATTGTAATCAAAATATTTCTGTACTCATTGCAAGCATAAAATGGACATCAACGCCAATCGCCAGAATGATTGCCTACAGCTATTCATAGCGGAATATATATACGTCGCATTAAAGGAAATATTTTCAGCATAAAATCATTAAAACTTGCTCAGAATTAATGATAAAAGTGTAGTAGTTATATTAAATAGTTGTATCAATTACAAAATTTCTCTTTACAAATGTTCAAACGGGCGGATAATCTGCTCTTTGGCTTATTTGATGCTTATTGTATCCATAGCCACGGAAAGGGTATTTAAAACGTCAACAATATGCCTTTTATTCTCTGTTATACTGCTAACATCGATAGTCATTCACCTTTAAGCTGGTTTAAAGCAACTCTCAATTCATAGCTTTTCCCTACATAATTACATTACCCTCGCTCATTATTCCGTATCCATCTATTTAATCTTACTTCACTGATATACTGACTTGGTTAAACCTCGCCTTCAGAACAAAATGGAGAAATATTTTATCCATGACAAACTTTAATTGTAAAGGACTCATCATATATTTAGGAATAAATTATTATGTGAGCTATGAATCCTTAGTATCCTAGAGCACTGCAATAGTTTTCCCTTGATTACTTATCGTAGTGCTATAAATGTGAAAGCAAAAATTGTGTAATAGCTTGTCAGACTACATTACAAAATATCTTATTTCCTTGCAGTTGATTTCATGAAATATACAGGATAGGAAATATTCTCACTTGGAAAATCTGATAATTTTTCAGATTACACTATCTGAAAAGAGTAAAAAAACTCTTTTTTACCCCTAACAATACGTTAGCCACGTATGACTTTATTGCACCCTGTAAATTTTAAAGGGTGCAATAAATATTGTCATTATAATATATTTTCGCATTTTCATCCAAGGTGTACTTTTTAGGATTAATGAATTACTTTAATCACCACATAAATTAGGCATTTGAGAGTTCGGGAAGCTAATGAGAATTTAGGGATAACAAGTGAGACTACCGCACGAATATAACACTCATCTCGCTCAAGAGAGGTATTCCAGGGTGGGAAATGAAAATAAACAAGCGATGCCATTTAGGAGCCATAAAATTATACGTGAGTAGCGGAGGTACTCCAGTTTAATAAAAGCGGGCGATGGGAACTATTAAAAAGTGGGAGGGAGGAAAAGTGGTGTGGTCGGAAGAATTTTTAATAGTCGCTCCTGAACACTGACGGCTTCGACGTGGGAACGAAAATAAATACGAGGCATCGTTTTTTTTAAAAGACTGCCACTCAAACAGGATTTTAAATAAACAACAAAAAATATACACCTAGTACAAGTAGTTCCCGAACAAACTTTTCATACGCGCTTTTTTAGGTTTTAAAAATGAAAAAAATAAATAAATTAATAAAAATTAACCCTTAAAAATACCTCAAACTATATTCTAAGAGATGGGCATGTTACAAGGAAAACGAAAGTATTTCAAGTGATGGATAGATGGGGGCGGGGTCACCGCTCCACCCCAGTAACTACAGGAAAAATTAAATGAATAGTAATATCTAAGGTGGCCCTCATAAAAATATTTTCTTTCACTGTTCGAAAAAAAAATTGTTTAAAAATAATTGACGATTATCAAAAAGTCAGTTTTCAGCCAATATCAGACCTTGGATGCAATATTGCCGAGAGATATTGCATATCGCCACGGCTCTGCGGAAACTGATGGGTATCTCTCCCATAACAACGATCTTAGCCCGATCAGAAGGCGCGCGGGCCGCATGGGTGGCCCACGGTGCTTCGTTTGTGTGCTATTTTTCTCATGATGGCAATATATGCCGTAAGCCTGGGTCACACGATCATTTTTTCGTCAATTTCGAGTGATCACTCCCGCTATCCCTCGAGTGATCACTTGAAAAAATATCGTCGCCGGCAATTTTTTTTCGCGATCACTCCAATGATGAGGATTCCCATCACTTTTTTCATCACTCGCCTGGTCGCTTTTTCCGTCACTGATACCGTTACCAAAACCCCATATCAGCCTATCAGAACGCATGCCCGTATGGAGCGATTGCAGAGCAACGTTTGACAATCGTGGGAACGACATAGGTAAACACAATCATGCTGTATATGCTATATAATTTCGTGATGCGGGTCCTATAACAACGAGCTGAGAAAATGATGCAAAAAACGACGGCGGGAGGGACCCTACGATTCAGAAAAATGATCACTCAAGTAATCACTTTTCGCGACGAAAACAATGATCGTGCGATTCAGGCTTCAGTTACAAGCTGAGCGGGGATTTTGCCGCATTTTTAGAAAATTGGAAATAGCGCGTTTACTGTGCATGGAACACTGGTGGCAGGCTTTTAATTCTATTTCTCTAGTTTTTCCTCGACAAAGAACATTATCGTCTGCAATTCCTTAAGAAAAATTATTCTAAGTATTTATCAAGAAATTTGCATATTAATATGCTTTTTTTTTTTGTTAATAAATGATAGAGAAAATATTTAGTGTGGTGTTTATTATTATAAGCTATTCAAATGTGTTAAAACACCATACAATTTAATATACCTATATTTAGTAAAATCAAAAAGGAGGATAGCGCCGCGAGGATAGCGCCAGCATGCACTGGCGCCAGCGTAGCCCTCGCACCCAACTGCGTAGCAAAATTCAACGTGCCCCCTGAATCGTTAATCTGCCCTTGCGTAAGAATATATAAAATAGATATAGAAAATACAATAACCGATATGGATGGAGAAAGAGTTGACTCGATAACTATATAAAAGAAGCAGTATCTAGTCCATCAATAATGAAGCAGAATAAAAGAAGAAATAAAAAAAATAAACAATATTGGTCGCGATTATATGATGGATAAAATCAGCTTAAATGGGTAAACATTTAAGGGGAAACCTTCACAAAAACTGGAAAGAGGAAAACCAAGGATGAGAAACATAGACAGGAAAACAAAGAAAGCATTAGAAACATGGGGATTAAACTTAATGATCGAGACTAATATGGTTAAATAGAAGTAATACGATAATACAAAGCAAAGTTAAAAAAAAAGAATAGCCCTTTTTAAACCTCGTTGCAAAGCAAAACTTCATCGAAGAAATAGAAGGAAAATTGGGAATCATAGACTATGGAATATGTGGTGGTAGGTTTGATGGAGGTTTTGGGTAAGGGGTGATGGTTGTCACACGGCTGAATTGGTTGATGATGGATAAGCAATTGGTATGTTGTTAAATTGGGAAAGGGAATAATAACTAATGGGATTTTGTTTAGTCCAGGATGCATAAAGTAATTGCATACGTATGAATACTAATTCAGAAAATTTCCTGAACTTTTTTCATTCTTACTTCCTCATACCCTTTCTAAGAAAAAAATATTTTTCCTCCAAACCCTATATTTTTTTTTTGCTCCGGAAAATTAAAGAAAAGTTTCACCCATGCGCGAAACGCCAGAGCAGAACTTGTGTTCCGAGCATGCCCGTCTCCAGCAAAGCACGTTTGTCTGACACGCTCCAGCGCCCTCGCGAATAACTCTTCGGTCTGTGAGCTTCAAGAGTGAGTGCATGAAAGAGCCCGAGCTGGACCGATGCTTGGCTGGGTGGTTCGGAGAGCAAGCGGGTGAAAAACTGCTGGGGAGCTTCAAGAGATGCTGGGGAAAGTGAGGTAAGGGTTCGTTGTAATTTTGGAGCGAGGAATCATCTATACCTACATCCTACCCAAAGAGGTTGTAAATAACTGGAGGCGCTGTATTCAAGTTTTAAGCGTAGTCATAATTCTACCATCTTGGTTTCACAATTTTCTGACTTGGTCTCAAACAGTGTTCGTACATAATCAAGTATTCTATTCCATATATCGCCTCTAATTTATAAAATGAAAATTCAATAATTACTTCTTGATTGTCGTCGGAGTTTTCCGATCGTTCGTCATACTACTGTTTATATTAAACTGTCCATATAGTCATATCGTGGTGATAATATTTTGTCGTGAACATACTCTCGTACTATTATTGCGACCGGTCCGCTATAGTAAGATTTCCATTCGCAGCAATCTTATTAATTACTAGTAAAAGTGCAGGTGAATGGATATTTTACTCTTGTAAAATGTTATTTTCGGCTAAGCTAGTTTCACAGGGGAACCGTGGTGATTGACAATAATTTTTCCTTGGGAAAAGATATTAGAGGCATATTTTCACGAAGCCTTCCCATAATGACAGAAAAAAAGGTTTACTGTATTCATTTGCGATAGTATATTTTAACGTGACAGCGATCAAGACCGAATATTTCACTAAATAGTTAGCATTTACTCTAATGGGATTATCAATGTTTTGGTCAAAGTAGGCGTGGCTATCCTACCGAAGCACTCCCATTCCTGCCGCACTGCGCTCAACGCTCTGAACAAGTAGTGCCCCCCCAGCATATTTACAACCTCCTCGATCCTACCCAACAATAAACGTATGCCGAGGACACCAGTCATCTACAAAATGAAGAAAATAAGGTGCGATTTGCAGATATTTGATGACTGGCAAGGGAAGTCCCTTAACTTTCACCACCACATCTTTTTCAAATTTGGCTAGGTGATAGGAACAGTCCAGTTAATAAATGGCTTCCTTAAAAACCCTAGCTCAGAATAATGATGATGTTGTTTCTTACGCTTACATTTTTTCATCCATACTATGGAGCTTCGATCGTTCAGAAGTACCTCCCCGAAGATTACGTGGCTTACCAGACTTACTAGTTTGAAGTTCTAAGGTGCGTTGAAGATCAATACATGTGTTACATCTCCTATGACCTCTAAAATCAAAATGAAACTTGAATAATCGCTACTCGCCTACTACAGCAGTGTTATCAATGCTCTAAGAATTGAAATGGAAATTCCTAAAACTCCAGATGCGGTGATTTGAAAGCCTGTATCTGCAAGTTCCAGCAATCTCAAATCGTTTTAAACCCAACATAAATAATCTTTTTAGCTGCAGTCTGGAGCCAAGAGGTGGAGACTTACAGTATTACTCTTCCGAGAGGATTCACTGCATCAAACCTCAATTCAGAGCTCCCGTTTCAGCGCAGTGGGTGCATTGAGAATTCTTGGGCCACGCATCAAGCCGTTGGAGCGTTTTTTTTTTGCAGCAGTGAGACATAAGTTTTGGCATCAGCATAAGTGTGAATTCAGAGAGGATTCTGAAGTGTTAAACGAATGCAAAATAGCTTGAGCAGGCACTGCTGTTTAATAAACTTGTGAGATATTGCAGTTTCTGAAGAATGCAACGTAAACCAATACTGGAAAATGCACTACAGAAGAAACTTTTTTCATTTCAAAATATATTTTAATAGAAGACCAGTAAATAAAGCACTGGCTCCCCCTTTATTGTGCTTCGTGGAAATATATATCATAATAACTCGATCGCAAATGTTTTTAAATATAAAAAGATATTACAAACACTATGAAAATAGTTAAAAATATATTACAAAACATTAAAGCTAATGCCCTTGAAAAAAACATGTTTCTTTAAATTTGGTGTCTAAATTAATTTTTGTATTTAAACCGGAAATTTATTCCATTTTTATTAGAGTTTAGAATTCTTTGGAAGACAAATAGATACTTGGCCTGCCCTCATAAAAATTCAAAATTTATTTTAGTAAAACACTGCGTTTGAAATAGAACCTACTTTTATTTTATTTGAAATAGTGAATTGGCTAAATCTAAATTAAAACATCAACCTTTTTACACCAATTTAACACAATGTGCACTTTGGCTACAAGGGTACACATAAATTATCATTATAATGAGTAGCGATATTAAGCAGGTAAGAAGAATCAAAAAATAGGTTGGAATCGTAGCATTCCTTTAAAATTTATTCAGGAAAACTATGGTGTGCTGGTCATCATTGGGACATTTTACATGAAGGCAATTAAAAAGACATCTCTCCCGCTCCATACCAGTCTTTTTTGGTGACACCTTACGAGAAAAATTTTTACGCTAACATGTTGGAAATTTCAAGGCATATAAAGTTAACACTTTCCTCATTGGCGGATCACAGAGAAGGGTGTCGGGGGTGCCTACCGCCGCGCCGCCTATCCCGTAATTCCTGGAAAATCTATAAAAATATTTGAGGCGGTAATCGTAATGGTAATGTCGAATGTAAATTTTTATTCCACCAGGTCAACAAAAAATTTAAAATATAGTTTTAAATAATACTTAAAATCCACTTGCATAGACAATATAAATAGCAATCGCATTTATGCTACAAGGTAATGCATATCCCGAAGGCAAGGCAATAAAATAGTAAACCTCCCTCCCAAAACAACAAACTTTATCCGCCTGACCCTGACAGCCTTTGACTCTCTCAAAACTCAAAACGTTTCATCAGATGAATTTTATAGTAATTAAGATTTTTATACCAAGGTCTTCTGGATATTCTCTGAAAGTTTCAATGTTATAGCGTTCATTTGAAATGAGTAATGCACCACCAAAATATTAATATACGACCTGTCCAGGGGGAGTGACACGTCCTGTAAGTGAAGTACTGACTTGTCCTATCAACATGGTGTGATAGTGGTGAGGTTAAAAAGGCTTCCATCCTTAGAAAATTATTGATAATAATATTTAAAGAATAGAACAGATAGGATAAAAAATACGCTTACTTCGCGTCGGGAGTTATGTAAAGCTCTTTCGGTTTCTAAATAGGTCAGAACCATCCGGTGCACTCGATCTCACTCTGGTGCCACTACACGTGTTCCTGATGCAGAAGATAAAAGTCGAGAAGTCAGCATTAACATGTTTATGACCTGCTTATTCGACCAGACGTCGTCTGCACCGAATATCAAGGAGGGTGGAGCAAGAATCACGACCTCAGCAATGTATTACCCATCGTATTGCTAGGGATAAAACCGTCGGGTCAAAGAAGGTCGTGTCATGTTAGCTACGGATGTGAGGCAGAAGAAAATGTTAAAATGTTAAATATGCCAATTTACTGAAAGATTTTTGGATAGAGAGGGTGATAATAATAATAATATTAATAATGATAATGCCGTTTATTTTCGTAGGCACTGGGGCCCATGAGAAAATACAAGGTACAGCTTTCTTTATTTTCATCTTGGTAGATAAATAGAAGTAAAAAAGTAAATAAATATAATTACAGACAAATGCAACCAGTGCAGATCGCCAAGAGCATGAAAAAAAACAATACAATATTTTCAGAAAAAAAATAAATAATCGCACTCAGATATAACATACTAATTTCAAGACTTTAAGGTGACAATACGTTATGACAATTATGTCAAACAAACATTTTTTTAAAGAAACCATAACATTAGGATAAAACTGCACATGTGGCTTTGTGTGCAGTGAAGCGCAAGAATGCAAATTTACACTATCGGTGAACATCACTTGGAAAACTTATTTGGCTTTATATGAATATCCCGGTTCGAATCCTGGCTACACCAATTTTTTTTCATGGCGAATTTCACCCTTGGTTTATACTGAAAAGGATACTCTCATCACTACCACTTGACTAGTATTTGTATAGTATTATGGCTCGTTTAAAATACATTTGCGCCTTGAAACTTTTAGGGTTTGCCTATGAATTAGACCCTTAAAGCACGTAATTGGATGACAAATTAGAATAAATCACTTTAGTTATTTTTCAGATTCATATTTTTAGATGCATAGGTATTGCATATTTCAGATACATATGAAATAAAAGCAAAGTTTTGAGTCTTCAATCTCTAGCAATACAATAACTGCAGTGGAGACTGTTGGAAGTATCAAAAAGCCGGTACTACAGAAGAATGTTGAAGGTATATTCCATTATTGCGCGAGGAAAATGGAATTTTTAAGAATGATAGAAAAAAAGAGAAGTAAAAAAAAAAAATCAAGAACTCTTGGTTAACCTTGTGGTGTTCCATTATAAGTTTAATGGTTTTAAATCATAATTAGCGCCTGATGATGATGATTCATTAAAACCCGGGTCGCGCTCTTATATAAAAGAAGTGGTATAAGTAATTGTGTACATCCAGGAAAAACTAATGAGAGAAGTCTCTTGAAAATCTTAGGAGGAAGACGAGATAGTTGCATCGTTCACATCATTAGACACGATTGCCTGATGAAAACAATAGTTGAAGGACAGCCAGAGAGGAACGGCAGAGATAGGCCTAGGATAAGATCTACGAAATAGCTAATGACATATGTAAAACAAATGACCAATATATGTGATAATTTATGCTTAATTATTTACAACCAGTTGGTAGAATCCCTGAGTGTAGAGCTGCGTTAAACCAATCTTCGGTGACATGTAATGATGGAAAATTCGATTTCGATTAAAAGCACGCCCTCAATCATCAAGAAACTATCACAATCAGTTGATATTTCAAACAAATGATTTGATTTGGTTGATCGCTTGATTAAAAAAAAATTATTGAAGCCGATTGATTCAAAGCGGCGATCCGGAAACTTCTCTGTGCGCGCATATACAAATTTTTATTACGTACTAATGGGTCACGAATACATTCTAAGTAATTTGGGATTTTTTTCTACTTCTCAAATATATATTTTGAGTATTTTTCGAATTTATATTAATTAATCGAATTGATAACAAGTATTCTTATTAAAAAACTGTATTTTTAGAAATAATTGTCGATTTTTTCGATTAATCAACCTTCCGGTTCAAATTTCGATTTTATTGAAAAGTCGAGCTTTTCATTTTGAATGTATATCGATCCCTCGAAAATTTGATATTGACCGATATTATTCCATCACTAATTCAGTGGCGGAGGGGTAAAATCTCTTGCTTATTAGAACAAAAATAAAATGTATTTGTACAAAATGTAATTTAAAAAAGAACTGGTTATTTTTTTGTTTACTAGACATTTCGGTTAAAAATTCGATTTCGGTTGAAAATTCGAGCTTTTCATTTCGAATATATATCGATTCCACGAACAATTGATATTGACCGATATTTTTCCATAACTAATTCAGTGGCGGAGGGGTAAAATCTCATGTATTTGTGCAAAAAATAAGATGAATTTTTACAAACTGTAATTTAAAATATAACTGGTTATTTTTTGGATCAAAAGACGTTTCGGCTCAAATTAAGATTTTTGATCGGCCTCTAAATCTGTTGTCTTTCACCGCACATTTAAATGGGTTCACAAAAGCCGCCACTGTTGTCACGAATGGACAAATTGATCCGAGATGCACGAGGAAATAAGGTATTAATTAGAGGCATTAATCGAATTTTTTACACATGATGGTGTGATACGTCAAATACTTAACTTTTCAATTCTCAATATCGCAATTAAAATCATAACAGTACAAAAACATTGGAAAAAGTGGTTCGCATTGCACTCATCACCACTGCGTGGGAATTTTTAGACCCCGATTAAAATGCGACCGAAGTGGCAACAGAAATCCACCTCCTATGGCACGGAATTGGGCCGTCTTTATTCAGTCCCCTTGCTTCTATGTATCCATCCAGCAATCCCATTATAGTAGCACATACGTCACTGCTACGGAAGAATAAGAAGGCTATATATTTTAATCGTGCGAGTAATATGGAAGCGTGTACAGAAATAGCAAAGAAGAGACGCATCCCCAAACCCTTGGGAAGAAAACGAGATAGTTAGGTAAATAGATAGATAGATAAAGTTGTTTGAAGTGTGTAACAGTGGATAAATCGATTTCTTCATCATGATTCTACCATTTCATGTAGTAATTAATTATTTAATTTATTTATTTATTGTATCCATTGCTCATATCCCTAATTAAGATGTAAAATAATATCGAAATGTCGCCAAGCTTTTTGCATTTCACTTCACTGACCTACACTTCAAGAAATAATTACTGAAATAGTGGATGTAAAACAGAAAATAATAAACGTGATAATATAAGTTTAATTATTCAAATATATCTTCGGGTGTATTACACGTGATGATGAGCAAATACCTATACCTAGAGTGTGATTAGTGGCACGTCCTATGAGCAAACGTCTCCAGCAGGAACTTCCATTGTTTTGACCTTTTCCTCCCATCCTCTAAATAAGCTGCATCCTTGAAAACTGTACAGAGGCCGTTGCTCCATCGCAAAGGTCTCCTTAAGGGTCGTTCCTCCTTATCCTCGCCTTCCCTCGCCTCACACCATCCTCCCATCGCATGCAATTGCAATTTTTCGAGGCGAGTGGTGTCATAGCATGGGGGTTAAGTGGACCTCGCTCAAAAGCGTTCGCGTGCACGGGCCTTGGACTCAAGTTTCACACTTGCGCTCATGCCAGACAAGGCTTGTGTAGTTCCTGAGTCTCGTGTGAGAGTATTGTTCGCAGAGGACCGCAGGGAAATAAGAGGGAAACGGCTGAAATTCTCACTTCTTGTTACGTAAATTTTACTTTACCTTTTTTTTTATACCTGATTTTCGTTATATTTTTTGAAGTCCATTACCGTTATATTTTATGTATCTAACTATCCTTACGTATTTTTACTTACATTTTATGTTTGTACATCTACAGCTACATACACCCTGCTAGCCGCCTAAAAGGCATATGGCAAGGGGGTGTTAGGACGCCAGCCGCTTGCACATAAAAAGGGAATTCGAAATTACGATCAGCATTTATTGAAGTCCTTTATGGCTCGGGGGTAACTGTAAGTACTTGTTTTTTTCTTGGACCATTGGAAATTGGTAATATTGCTGCATATGGTATTTTCAATAAAATAAAAAATAAAATAAATGAAATGTAACCTACATCTCCAATTGATTCTCCCCAATAAATTTGTAAAAACCATTGAATAAGGATATATTATCATAGCCATGTTGTAGTGCAAATGTCGCCCGTATGCCTTGTGGATTAATTCTGCTGAATTTAATAATCGAGACGCAAAACTTTAAAGCATTTAAACAAACCTTTAATTAATTCCTGCGTTGGTGCGGTAATAATTTTTATAGAGTTCTCCATTCGCTAAACAAGGATTTGATTTTAATGTACTAAACCTCCGGGAGAAAATATCTCCTATTTTTTTTAAAAAGAAAGCTGTAAAAAGTATCAACTTTCATAGCCATTCCCGGGAAATACAGGCTTAGGAAAAAAACCCATGGTCCGCCATTGAATTTAGAGGGATTTTCACTCCTCACACTTTATAGAAGAAAAAATTTAAAATTGCGTAGTGCTAATCTAAACTGCTCGTCATCACGCTATCACATGAAGATTAGTGGATCTCGTACAAAAGCGCTCGTCAGGGCCTGGGTCTCAAGTTACACGCTCGTGCCTGCGGCGGACAATTGTTATGCATACGCGTGCAAGTGTCTCATGCGAGAAAATTGTTTGCGAAGGACTGCATGGAGACAATCGAGGAACGCTGAACTTCTCACTGTATTCGACGCAGAAAAACATTAACCAAATCGTCGTAGTAACTTTCACAAGTTCTGTTAAGACTAGTGTCTAAGGATAAATACTTACGAGCATTCTTATCGCAATTAAAATTCATTTTGCCATAATGTAGTCCAAAACTTGAGCCCTCATCCACATACTACCCCGCGACCAGTCGGGATTAGCGCGTGGCTTGATGGGTTAGAACACCAGACCTTAACGGATATGGGAATACAAAGAAATAAGTTTACGCTGTGAGATATTTAACAAACAGAGTTCTATCTACCAATCAATAATTAATAAATCATAGTAACTTCAGCCCAAATTAAAAAAAATAAGAAATAACAGCTAGACAAATTTCCTCATATTTTAGTGGGGGAATATAGGTACACCAAGACAACATCCTTAATCGGGGTTACAATACGCGCTAGGCTTAGATTGCTTGAACAATTGAGAATGGATGTCTTTAAGAGCGACACAGAGAACATTATATTAGAGCCACAATATATGTCCAGGTCCGAAAGAAGCGATAAATTAAGAGTGACGCTTTGCCAAACGGATATATATGGGAATTCGTTTTTTCACCCGAACCATAAAGGACTTTAATAAACGCTAGTCCCAACTTCGTTAGTAGTACACTTCATTTTTTATGTTATATGGCTGGTGTCCTAACACCCCCGGCCACACGCCTTTATGCAATTTGCGGGGTATTATGTAGATGAGGATGAATATTGATAGACAGAAGCTGACGGTAAGATGTATTATTATTTTCTTTCACTTAGTGTTTGAATTTTATTTTCACCATGATGTATTCAAAAAATAATTATTTCGTAATTAATGGATGAATTGTTTCATTTTCTTGTTTTCATGATTTAAAAGAAATAATTTACAAAATATAAATTAATTACCCAATCAACGATGCATTGGGAGTATAAAAAAGCATTCTATCATTCTTTATGGGGAATGTAAATTTTCACCCTTTCATAAAATGGTTCATCATTTTAAATTCTATTCATTATTCATTGCAGGGGGACTTCATTTTTCGCTATAAAGTTCAGGTAGCAGATCATATAGAAAACTTCATAGTATTTGAATATCTAGCCGTGGATTCAGCCAGTTTCTATTCCTCAGACAAATGAGTTCTCCTTATGTATTAGGACAGTTCAGGGGGGAAGTTATGTACCATCTATATTGCCTGTTTTCTACCAATAGATAGCTAGAAAATGTTAGTATATGGGTAGCTAATACTCCACCAAAATTGCTATTCATAAATCATATTTTTTTGGAGTGATTAATAATGCTACAGGAATAATTTTCACGCACACTAAATCAAGAACCCAAATTTTGGCTTCCAACTCCTGTTCAGTGTTTGAAACTGCCCTCCCAAAGTTCACCGCTGAAACCGTTGGACTCTCAAAGAAAATCGCGCAGATTGATTTATACCTCTCGATAATAAGCTAAAATAGAATGAGCGTATTGACCTCCATCAATTTTAGCTGACAAAGCAAATGAGTGGTTCATGGCTAAATTTTCTATTTTGAACTGCGTCTTCGAAAACGATAACTTTTTGGACTGATTCTCTCCAAGCCTCGCTACTTCAACATGTCACATATACACCAATCAATAGGGAGCTCTACCACAGGCACAGTCATTGGGACTAACATAATGACCGTCATTACGAGCAGAATGATAGAAGCGGAACCTGTTTCCCGAGCAGATGTCGAGATGATTGAAAGCTGTTGCCTTTGAGCAGCCTGCAACCTCGCGAGAGATTATTAAATCACCTGCTATTATTGCCGCATGCACCGCTACGAACGTTGTCGTCATTGCACCACATGGTACTAGCAACGAGAAAATCGATGCGTGAAATCCATTTGAATCGCACTTACTTGAGATTAAATATCCACTGTACAATTCGGTAAACCGATACGTCGGACACGTTTCTCCCAATGCATAGGCAAATACATAAATCTACTTATTTCCGTACAAGTTTGTTTTCGTAAAATCAATTCAACCACTTTGCCCACCGCCTATTTGTGAGAATCAGTGAGACGTTTTATGCATTTTATTTCTTATCCGAAAAAAAATTATTTCATAACACTCCTTTATGAAACCTCAACCCCATATGTTTGAGCGTAAGACATATTTAAAATCGATACACCGCTATTTTGATCTCATTTCTTAGAAACCGGTACTCGGCAATGGGTAATATGAGTATTGTTATAAACATCTTATTTTTTATAATAAGCATTTGACTCTTGAAAAGAATATCCTGGATGTGATAACATTTTGATTTCATTTGGTTTTGTTTAATATTCCGTCATTTTGTGCAATTGTTATGTATTTTATATATTTCTCAATAAATATGTGCAACTTTTATATCATATCATATCTTTTATTTATGCATTTGTCGTAGTCTATAAATAGTATATTTGTCACTGCCGATTACTTTTGTATTTTAGTTTAAAAGTTTATTATGATGCATTTTATGACGAATATTAACAATTGTTATTATATTAATAATAATAATATTGCGGTACCTGTGTTGACGTATACATTTGGAGTGATTAACTGGACCAAAACCGAAATAGCAGGCATAGAAAGATCAATACGTACATCATTCAAAAATTTAATTTACATCACCCAAAGGCTGTGACAGAGGGGCTAACGCTACCCCGCTATATGGGAGGTAGGGGGTTAATTTATATGCAGCCGCTCCTCAAAAATAAAATTCAATCCTAATTGAGTGAGGCAAAAATGATGTTTCCTAATATAGTGTACAACGAATCTAATTTCATTGATACCATTTTGACGAAATATTGACAAAATATAATAGAAAATAATTTCAAGTAGGCATAAATACGAAAATATGGAGCAATATTATTATATAAATGAATCAAAATATCAATTTTCCTCTAAAAACTAATTTCCATACACCGATTTCAATGCAATTTGTATAATCGTACGGAAACCAGTTCTCAAATTAAACACTTCTGTGAAAAATGCCAGTCCAATTCATCAATATGTTATACTTGCCAAATCAGGTATACAAACACATTCCAAAACATAATTATATAACTGGTATATTAATAGTACCCGTTTACCTGTATTTTTTCGAAATATTCCTCGGCCAATCGATATGATAGAAACTTACCTCATTCCAATTTATCGGTATATTTCTATGTGACTCACATTCCACTTGAGAAGAGTATTTAGAGATCGCTGATGCACCAATTAATAAACGAATGAATTTCTCCATTTGCGCTGAGAGTTTTATGGAACAAGCTCCGATTTCCACGTTCATTTATATTAATTTTTTTCGTCGGGATCTCTTCGAAGGCAGCCAGTGGAAATTTCCACTTGGGCATCAATTCAAATCACTTTTGCGATTGCTGATGAGTAATTAATATTTTTTTTCTGCCGACTATATGAGTGTGTCAGTCCCGATGACCTTTGAAGTGGAAGATAAAAAAAACAGCCATAAATGTTCATGGACTTAATCTCTCAATTTGTTACTTGGCAAATATCCAACTTAGTTTTTATTTCGTTTCCATTTAAATGAAGAGGATAATTTATCGCTGACTAACCTTTTGAACAGTTTAAAATTCAAGAAAAAGTTGTTCTTACATCCCTACTATATAAAAATCAATGTGATACTTAATATTATTGTTAAAGATAGTTTAAGGGGCGGTACAACTTAAAATCAAAGTATTTTATCACACGCATTTCATGCATATAAATATGTTTTAAGGTTGAAATTTCTGAGTCAACTTTTGGGATTTACATTAGCGTTTATCTGTTTAAATTATTAGATGTTTTAACCAAACGATAGAGAGTTGTTTCGTGAATTTCGGAATTTTATAAGCAATGGCGGATCCAAGATTATTTTCTGGCGTGGAGCACATGGGTCTGACAGGCAAACGATCTTCTCATACTTGAGAAAACAAGATATAACCTACAACAATTCATGTACAACATATTATCTTTATCTCAATATTAAATTTGCTTATATGAAATAAATTATTGAGGCTCCTTAAAACACAAAAGGAAATAACATAATTATAACCGTGTTAAAAATTTTGTCTATTTTTTAAGCGCTGGGAGTGATGTGCCCCCGTGCCTCCCCACCCCACTACATCCGCCTATGTTAATAAGCCTAGACATAATTTTATAAAAAAAAAATTCATCCCAGGCAATATGCATAAAGCCACATAAAAGAATCAGGAAAGGTAATTTCAAGCTTAATCGAAAAAAGAGAATTTAGATAGCAATACTTTAAGTACCTACGGGCATAATAGACTTTTGGCACAGGAATTAAATGTCAAAAAACCCATACGGCTTGGTTAACGTCATCCCAAAATTTCCAACAGTTGCTGTTGTTTATTTCATTTACAGAACAGTATTTTGTAAATCACCTAAGTACTTTTTAAATACCTTTATCGAGCGGAGGGTGATTTCTCCGAGACTTGTGGGCAATAGAACAACAATAGTAACATAACTAACTTATTTTCGTAGCTATCGACGTTATCATAGACTTTTATCATCATTTCTGGTTTTCTAATGAATTTTATCTAACGTAAGTAGGTATTTAAATATCATGATAGCCATTTTGCTCATTAATCTCCAAGTTACAATTCCAAGAACCCCCGCTGTTGTCATTGGAGTTATAAGCATTCAGGATCGTTGGGTGAAGTGGCAGCCAGGAATTTGCGTTTATCGACAGAGAGCTCTTTCGAAAATAAATTCTTCAAGGATTGTTCCAATGGCTTGGAAGGCAGTATAATCACCCACTTGAATGTCTCAACAAGGGCTCTCCAGCATTATGCAATCATAAGCAATGTTAAAAATTCAAAGCAATGAAAGGGCTTTTAATACCAAGGCAACATTAAATTTGATTTTCAATTTGAAAATTCGAGGAAAATAACATCAGTTTGGTGTTTTCCATCCAGTCATTATTCACTTTCACGACTTGATTTGATGAAGACTTAACTGAAGTTTATGCCGCGAGGCCATTAATCACTTCCTTTGTTTAGGTTCCAAGTAATAAAGCCTGAATTATTCGCAAAATAACATGATTTCAAATTAAATTTCTGAAACAGAATTTTCTCTCTCAAACTATGACTCGCTGTTTTAAAAAAAGCATAATAATTAGAGGCAAAAACTAATTATTTTCCTCAACAGAAGGTACAAAGAATTGCACTTTATTTCTCGTCTCAGGAAATATATAGGTTAATTTTAAAAAACAAGTAACGAACTTACAAAATAACTTTGAAATTTTATTGAATATTCTGTTTCATAACCAACCAAGGTATCATTATTGTATTTGCCTAAATTATTAGAGACGCAAAATAAACCATTCAAACCTAGTTAAAATATGATAAACAATGGTGGATTTAAAAAAAAAGGCTTCAGTACATCGTTGATACCGTTGATTTCTGATGGGTACAAGAGGTTATTATTTACAATTACTCTCGACAATACCTATTTATTAATTTAAAAAAATCATTATTTGACTAAGTTCAAATATTTTATATTTTTAGCCTCGTTTGGCATTTATTCACTCATTATAACCCAATTTTGCTTCCAAGAAGCATCAAAAATGCATACATTTTCAGCTCTATTCAGAAAGGATTCAAACTGCGTGTTCTTTTTTGCTGTGAATTTTAATGGCGAAATATGTAGTTACCACATTTATTATGATCGAGTAGAAAATTTTCCCTTTTTTAAATGAGAAGTCTTGGAATTAAATTTCTCCCAGAAGCAGTTTTGGGTTAGAAAGGGTTAAAAAAAAATCCTTCGAACGCAGAAATGACCACGGGCGTCGTGAAAATAAACACCAAAAACATAACAGAAGATAGCAAACGAAAGGGAAAGTTCGAGAGCGGGGTTAGGATCCAAATAAAATTTAATGAAATTTTTGCAGAAAATTTTTCCCATCGGCCTCCAAAAAATCCAAACACCGCGTTGTTTTCTCGGGCAAAATAATGTCAAAAGTAGTTACTGCTATCCCAAAACTCAAAAAAGTGCTCAGCTTTATTTCGTAAAATAGCACTAGTCCTTGCTCACCAGATCTCATTTTGCAAAAATATGCTATAGGGTATAAATCCATTTATGCGAACAAATCCTTAACTATTGATTGTTTAAAAACTTTAATTTTGATACTCTGGTACTCAAATGAATACATGGGACACCCGTGTAATATCTACTCCTCGGAAGAAAAATGGAAATATAGAGATAAAGATAATTTCATAGCACATAGCATTCATCAGTTAGCACCTGGAATGAAAGACAGGGTTAAGGGTTCCGAAAAGAACTTGGACTCTAATTAACTGCAGGAGAAAGTCAACCAGGATTCCCAATACCTTACGTTTAGGATCACGGACATTTTTCGGTGATGAACGATCGCTCGCCTTCAATAACTTTTTCGCCGACAACTTCACTCAGCCGTCTCCCCGCCAAAATTTCCCATCCACCTCTCCCATTTGTTCCCATTCATTGTCAACCATTTCCACTTCACCGAATGAAGTCCTCAGTCTTCTTTCTTCCTTACCCGCCAACAAAGCTACTGGCCATGATGGCATCGGGTCGCTATTCCTCAAACGCACAGCCAACACCTTACATTTTCCCATTTCTATGATATTCAACAAAGCATTTTCAGGTGGTTTATTCCCTCTCCAGTGGAAAATGGCCAATGTCACTCCGATATTAAAATCAAAATGCAAAATTTCTATAGATAATTATCGACCAATCTCCATCTTACCTGTTCTATCTATTATCTTCGAAAGAATCATCCATGACCGCCTCCTTTCATTCACTCTTCCCTATTTATCTCCTAACCAGCACGGTTTCCTTCCAGGTGGATCATGCCTCAGCAATCTCACAGTCATTAGCAGCCATATCAATGAAGCGTTTGAGCAATCCTCCCAACTTGATGTCTGCTATATTGATTTTTCAAAAGCGTTTGATACCGTAGACCATCACCTCCTATCACACAAGCTAAGTAACCGCTTCAATATTAACGGCACCTTTCTTCATCTTCTCGTTGACTTCCTATCCAATAGAACACAAAGAGTAATTCTTGACGGTATCACCTCTACATCCCTCAGAGTAACCTCCGGTGTCCCCCAAGGCAGTGTGCTTGGCCCACTTTTATTCACCCTTTACATCGATGATATAACACAATCCATCTCGTCGCGTGACTGTGGAATTCTTCTATACGCTGATGACTGCAAGGTTTTCAGAAGAGTTAACAGCCACGCCGACAGTTCAATCCTACAGGATGCCCTCGCTTCCATTACAAATTGGAGTTCCACCTGGAAGCTAAAGGTAAATCCCCTGAAGTCCAAAACCATGACCTTCTCTCTACGTGCTAATCCTTTAAATTAATCCTATAGTTTCTCTGGCCAACCAATTCCGAAAGTTACATGCCACAGTGATTTGGGAGTCCTTTTTGACTCCAAGCTTACCTTCACCCCTCACCTTAAGCACATATCTACCAAAGCGATGGCTCTAGTTGGACTTTTGTACAGATTTACAGAAATACGGAGTCCTTTAGCTCTGAAATCTGTCTTTTCCGGATGTGTTCTTCCACTTATTGATTATTGTTCGCCCATATGGTCTTCAGCCTGTCCCTCAATTCTCAAAATTCTTAATAGACCTGTTAATTTCTTCGTAAACATCGTGAAAAACCGTAACCCTTCCCTCCGTAATCTCACTGCTGATGATCTCCTCTCTCAACTTGACATAGTGCCCTTAGGGCGAAGACGTACTCTAAGTGACCTCAGGTTTTTCCACCGAATCATGAATGGCCACTTCAGGTCTAACGACATTCTTTCAATGTTCTCCCTCCGTGTCCCTTCCCGTAAAACACGGAACTCATCTCTTTTCCATCTACCTCTCCACCGTTTATCAGTGACCCAGAGATCCCTTACCTACCGGCTACCTCTTACCTACAATTCCATCAAAGCTCCTTCTGTTGACATAACATCATCAATTTCATCATTTACGACCGCCATCAGGAAACTTCCTCTTTAAATCCCTCTTTCTTTGTCCACCCTTCCCAAATAGCATATGAGCGCATGAGGCGTTCATAGAAGTGGAGTATTATGTATATCTGAGTGTATTTAATCAAGTTTTATTTTTTGTCGTTGTTTCTTGTTCCACTTTATTATTTATCCATTTGTTTAAAAATCCAATGTAAAAGGTCTCATGTACTGTTTTTGGGTTTATTGCAAATAAATAAATAAATAACGTTTAGAATGACACAGATACCATGACTTCAGAACCGTAACATGTTTCCTAGTCTTACAGAAAGAATTATATGAGCGAGACATTTTGCCTAACAGCGTGGAGATGTAGATACTCATATGCCTGGGCTTGAGCACGTGCACCGACTTCAGTGACAATCCGGATTCTATTGTAAAGGAGAAGAGGGACAAGCAATGTGACTTTGAAGTGTTTGGGACGAGCACTACGGATAAGAGCGAGCACTAGGATTTCCGAGAACTGCATATTACTCGGGTGTCCCATTTGAGTACCAGAGTATCACAATTAAAGTTTCTACGCATTCAACAATAGGGTAGTTTCCTTCGTCAAAAAAAACGAAATGCATTCATTGCTATTCGTTACCCACCATTAGGGTTTCCAAAACATACAAATTATTTGGTTTTAGAAATCCCAGTTTAAACGAATGGCCACGGTCAATTTTAACCTCATTTGAAAAAGGTCAGATTGGCACCCATGCGATTCCACTCCACGTGACGTCACTGGGACCTAGTTTCTACACGAGAGGACAGGAGTTTTACATCGTCTGAGATTAACAATTCATGCACGAGGCACAGAGCTCAGGGACAATCTCATAATAATCACCAATTAAAACTGCCCATAGTCGGAAAGTATCCTTCGTTTGATAAGGTAGTAATGATCCATATTTAAGCCAAGCGCTACCTGCTAGTAGGATACTCTACTACCTGCTAGCAGACTGTGTCGTATCAGCGCTCAAGCGTCGCTTCAAGGTCACCTCACAGAGCGGTAGCGGGAACCAGAAATGCGTCACACGGACTTTTCCCATCATTGCTACTTAGCCGTCGCATTTTCGCGCGCTTGAAATTTTTCACTTTTCGTTTAATCGCGAAAAATATATATCATCATTCGAAAATCTAGGAGCGTGAAATGCGTACTCCAAGAGTAATAATCTTTCGATTTAGGCAATAAAAAAATCATAGGAAACCACCCTATTCAGGATTTTTTTTATCAATTTAAATAGCATATGATTGGATGAGAATCCAATGGGTACAAGTGATTTTTTTCCAAACAGAGTTAGGTAGAGTTAATTGTTAATGGAAGTATGCAAAAACTTGGTTGCCAATGGATACGAGTGAGTCTCTATTATGTCCTGACATCGAGTGGAATATAAAATACACTAATAAATATCTAATTGATCTCCTTTCTTTTCTTTACCTACTTTCTGTGCCTAACTCTGTTCAGAAAACAGAAATCACTTGTACCCCTTGGCTACTCACCCACTCATACGATATTTGTGCAAAATGAATTCCGGTACCAAAGCAGGCCCTAGTGCTATTTTATGAAATTAAACTTTTACTTACTTAACTTTCGTTTTTCCACCACATTGCATTGACCCCTTTGCACTTCGATTAAAATCCTTCATTGGCCTTCCTTTATCTTATCTGTCCCCATAATAGCTTGTTCCTGCAGATTCTCTTTGGCTTTTTTCGTAAATTTAATTCTTGTTTCTGATGCGAGAAAGTATCCGTAGTATTCGTCCTACTAAAAGCGAGAAAATTACAAAGGGAGAAGGACACGTTGACCTGCACAGGTTTCTGGAATATGTGCATTTTTAATGCGGGGGGCAAAGTGCTGCATAAAATATTTATGGCCCAAGGGGAGAGATAAATCAGCGGTTTCCCAGCTGCCATGGCAATGAGAGAGGCGAGGAAAGGTGGGATTTCGATTGCTAGTCAGCTCTACTTTGGGGTGGGGAGGAGCAGGGAATTCTGGGAAGAGGGAAAGGGTGTTAGACCTAAGTGGGCCCCAAGGGAGGAATTGAATATGTGAGAGAATGTTCAGTAGGTCGAAATTCATTCTGTGATCCGAGAAACAAATGGTCCGATACAGACCACGGTAATTGGAAATGATGTATTAGCATAATTAGTCATGTTCTCGCCTATAAAGCAGCTAGATCGGGTTACTGAACGAGTTTCACATTTTAAGGCCTACCAACATATATAACTATTATAAAAAGCTGCAATTTAATTTTTTCAAAACGTGGCTTACAACTATAGCCGTTTTAAAACGCTAATTTCCACGCAATATATGTATCTATTTCAAAAAGTTGAAGATGGGCCATTCTTACCAATGAGCCAAAGTGAAATTTAAATACTCATTACTGCCTGAAAGATCTGCAATTGAGTGACTTCATGTTGTTTACCACATATTAAACTGATAGTGAAAATATTCATGATGCTCATATGTAAGTTTTGCATATATGTTGCACATAAAAAGGTGCATAGATCATTTTGAATCATAACTCTCCCTGCATTTACATAATTTTTTTCTACCTATTACCTTCTCCTGCAGTCCACGAGATACTTATTTACACGTATAATTACTCATTGGAATTCAAACAAAAATTGCGTCTGTTCCCGAAATACTTAAGATTTTTTGAAAATTATTTTCATTCGATTATGGTATGCATTACCTAATAATACTGATGTATTCCGAAAAATTTTAATAGCAGAAAAGTAGGCAAAACTAGAAAAGTTAATGGGTCAGAAAGATGGATGTCCACCCTTCTAGCAATTGGAAAATTATCTTCAACCTGGCGATGGTGATAAAATGGATGGGGGAATTTATTTCGGATTTATGTTTTACCCATAAATGAAAAACAAAATATTTACAAACGTTCTAGAAGATGGTTTCTTTTTCAAAAGCATTAAATGCATTTCTACTAAAGATAAGTTCAAAGATTTTCTACCTAGCATGTAGACAGGGGAAATAAGAGATATTCGTAAATATTTCTATGATGATAGAAAAAACATGCACATTATCTCCCACTTCAGGTAAAATAATTTTCATACAAGACTATGACTTACGAGTTAGTTTGTATGAAATCAAAATAAAAATAAAATTTTAGCCATTTTCTAGTTGTGATCACAGTTTTTAATTAGACATTTCCTAATGCCCTGATATTTTCGGCTATTTTGGTAAAGATAACACCAAAAATCCTCTTCAGGAAGACCGTTAGAACGACACATTTTGAAAGGTTTTACGTCGCCGAGTATCCGTTATGGTGTTTATCTACTAAGAGACGGAACTAATGATATCCTTGAATCTTTAATAACATGGCGTGAAGCATTTTACGATTGCTCGCCAGCACTTAATAACATGTTTTGGTGTATAGTTTCCGGGCACAAAACACAGAGAAGAATCTATTATACCACTGCTCAACCACGGAAAGTTTCAAAAAGCACAGCTATGTGGAGACGTGGTATAATTTTGGGAGAGAGAAAATTTGCTTATACATTTGGTTCAAACAAGAATGACGCAGTATAACAGGGGTCTCGATTCGAAGGCACATAGGTATAATTTAGCTCCGTCAAAACTCCCGTAAAAATTGACTAAAAATTCTGTCAACCAGTACTAAAAAAGCAAGAACAGCTATAATCATTATCATCACCGAATTGCACACTTGCCTTGGGTGGGTAGAATTTACATATAGAGGATGCAAAGTAGCTAGGAGATAATTCTTATCTCTTGATCCGTTATGTTAACCCTAGATACGCATTAAGTCTGGGAGAATTACTGTGGAGCACAAGAGATTATTTTGTTATTCCAGATATTTGTTTTATTTTTCCTAGAAAGAAGGCAGATGGAGGAGAAATTATGGGAAAGATAAATCATGGAATCGATCATTTTGAAAATTAATTAGAAATACCTTTGCCATTGAATAACCTTATTTAATCTTATGTAAGTAAAAACAATGATTTTTCTTACTCTTGATCCTGTTCCAAACATTAAAAGTTTTTTAAAAGGCGGAATATTTGTATTAGTAAGTTATGGAATAAATTTCCTCAGCAGTATCCTAGAAAAAATGAATAATTTACAACAGAAAGATAAATCATCGCATTAAATTATTCGCCTATATCACCGAAAAGTATTATTTACTACATATTGTTGTCCAATGACCACCGAACCAATGGAAAAAGTTAGAATGAACTAAGCACGTTAATAACGGCATTAAACGCAAAAATATTTTTATGATAAAATGGAATTTACTTTGAATGAGTTTATAAGATTTCGCTTATTGCGAAAGATTAAGAAAATTAGAGTGCAGTGCCCCTAGCAGTCAGTGATGGTGAAATTATTTTCGAAATTGATTTAGTTATTCAGTAACGGACAGAACTTTAGCAACGGATCCAAAACAATTAAAAGGCTAGTGGTGAGATAGAATTACAGTTTAACCAACAAAATAATTTTATGGGTGTGAATAAAAATATTATTTTTTATGAGAGAAGTACTCTGAGAGTGCTTTTGAAAATTCTATAAGGGAATAAAAGAGGAAAGCGGATGACTTCAGAATCACCCACCACAGTATAAAAGGCTTAATTATTAATCCACTGAAAAAACTTAAGCTTATAGCAGTAGATAGATGGTATAAATAATGCCGCCAAAAGGTATAAAATGCCATCATTAGGAATAAACTCCATATAAATGAGTAGTAAACTCCATGTGATATAATAAGTGTCTTCTTCCAAAATTTTCGGCCTCCCAAATAACACCCCAAATGTGAGTAACAATGAATTAAAAACGAATTACGAATTAGATAATAGCAAAAAATAGCATGAGCAAACTAAAATTTAATTAAAATATTCCATTTTCCTTTTGTTTGCCAAATTATCAAAACGAAGATAAACATTTACAGCTATATAATTAACTATAGTGTGACCAGAGTTGTGCTCAAATTAGCAAAATTTTCGTTTACCTCTTCACAAATACAATTTCAGTGGTGACTCATCTTTTCACATAGTTTACAAGTAAAATTCCTGAAATATTTTTGGTGAATAAACGCTGACCATCACCAAGGGAAGGACTTTGGTACGGTGGCAATGAAATCCTGTCGCCAAGTGAAACCAGAAACTTGTTTCACGTATCTATTTATTATACAGCCTTACTTTTTTTTAGTAATCATTGACTTTGATACCATAAATACACAACAATTTAATTTTATTCATTTTACGCATATTTACCTCATTACTTACCAATTTCCAATCGAGGGAATAATTGCATTTTGTACCATAATGTAACTAAACTTATCATGTCATTCGTTTGCATGTGAATCTTAGTTTTTCTTCTACTTCTTCCTTCAAGAATCTCCTTTCAATCAAACCATTGAAGGAAAATCATACTAAGCAATTTGGTTTTTAGGGTATTGTCATACCATCAACACGGATATAACGTCATTCGCTCCAAGGTCCCGCAAAACTAAAAATGTAAGTATAGAATAAACCTCAGATTTATTGTCATTAGATTACAAAACCTCGTATAAGACGTGAATAAAATCCGGCTCCAAGCAACAAAGGACTGTCCAAAAAATTATTACAGATTATTTCAGCAGTAAAACTTCATTTAACCGTAACTGTAAGGTTTTAATTATTATTAATATGCTATATCGTGCCTTCATTTAAACGTTATACTGAATTCGTCTATAAAAAAACGTCATTTTGATAACTTTTTTCATAAAATTTAAATAGCAACACACAGATACTCATAAATTTAGTTGTATTTATACCAATAATCTCATTAAATTATGTATTTGATGAAAAATCATAACTTTTTATTTCTCCTGTGAAATTGATCAATTAGTTAAATTACCCATTTATAGTGTCACTCTGATATGGCGCCAATAACTGTGTGGTCCCTTAACTGGCGTTATCACCACGTTATACTGTCGATACGAATACTAGCAGCATGTGAGAAAAGACAGTACTATATCTTTTGTATTGCCTTCTTGAAAAATAAAACTTCAGTAGTGATTCACCCTCATACGTAACCAACCACTTAAATTCCCGAAATGCACCTGGAGGGAAAAATAATGACTGATACGGTCGGTTGGTGAGAATTTCGTCAGCACGGTGAAAATGAAATTCCGTCGGGGTAAGAAGTGAGAGCCTTCGCTCACGATCTCCATTTACGGCCCCATCTTCCGAGACAATCATTTCTCAGCTCCAATCCATCTTGACTACGGCTCCGGCGATGGGCAGGTAGCGGACGTGGTGATTTGGGGAATGGGAGGAGCAACCGTGGACACGGAGTTGAACATAAGTGGGGAAAGGGAAGATTGCTACTCAGAGAGAAGTGAAGGAGGATGCAGGGAGGAACAAAGCACAAATGGGGAGGAGGAAGACGCAATTAAAGGAAAAGTACGGATGCAGATGTACAAGGAGTCAAAAGAGTCTACCGGCAAATATAGTGGTGCCTCTAACGCCCCAGGACGAAATATTCCAGTAAAAGTAGACATTGCAATAATTCCTCTGAGTTTTATTTTGACACAACGCGTTTCTTTTTACAAACAAAATTATCAAGTGCAACATAAGTCTTAAGAGTTCTTCCTTTTACAGGTCTTGGTGCCTGAAGGGAGGGGTAAGGATGAGGACGGCACCCAAACCCCATCCTCCGCCTTACCCCCTCACTTCAAGCACCAAGACCTATTTAAGGAAGAACTTTAAAACTTATGTCTTACGATGTCGTACACTTACTTATGTAAGTGGCTTTTGATAAGGCTGTTTTTTTACAACGAAACGCGTTGTTTTAAAATAAAATTAAGTGGAATTATTACAATGCCTAATTTTACTAGCATTAAGAACTTTCACCACATTGTGCCTCACATCATGCAAAATATGCCCTTCTACAGTGTGAAGTCGTTTTAGGCGTGACGAGGAGGAAATGCGATGCATCCACGATAAATTATATCAACAAATTGTGATTACGTTTACACATTACGTTCTGATTAAATTGCATTCATTAAAAAAATATCATTCAGATTTTACTTTCTCTACATTTAATTAATAAATCATTAACCATACAACATGGATATATTCCATCATCTTACAAATGCAACCAAAAATGCGCGTGGGCAGGAATTCCTGCCTACTAAGGCATTTAGTTGTCGATTCGCAGGCATCAAACACTTTGCATTTTATTAAATTAGGCATATACTTTGACTGCAAAATGTTGGCAGTTCTTCGTTCACTGAAGGCATGAACAACAATGGGATTCTCGTTTCAGCCACCTTTTACGCCGTTAAAGGTTTACTTTCTAAACCTTTAATTTACTAAGGTCACTTCGTAACAAAGAAATAGGCTTTCACAGGCATAGACATTCAGCATTTGACAAGAAATATTGCTGTCCTGCTTATATTTTAGTGTAGATAGAGAATTGGTGAACGAGTAGGGTGCAGTATTGAATGGAGAATGCCTGAGGAGCTCAGAATGGAAGGCACTCGACTGGCCAAGAAGGAATGCAAGAGAGACGCGAAAGATGTATTACCCGGACGGCCATAATACATGTCCTCCGACTCGGTCTCTTGAAGCTATGAAAGGCATTCCTCCGCTCGTTCAACGCAGAGGCCGTTCCGAGCAATAGAGAGATGTGTAGGGTGGAAATGGTAGGAATTATTACTGTCCGACTTTAACGCTCCAGCGAAATATATATCCACGTATATCTACTTCCTATCTCTATTCCGCCGAGTGAGAATGCATTGCGATTGTTTAAGGGTTGGGTTTTCTTTACTTTGTGAGATTATAACGATTAAGGAAGCGTTTGAATAATGTTTCATTCGAAAAAGATTAAGTGCTTTCTGGTTATTATCGTTGAATACCCATTGTTCTACAAAGAGCTATCCGTTTGCTTCAATTCAGGCATTACCTAAAAAAATATTATTTTAATTCTTTCAAAGAAAATAATAGCCAGGTGAATTTATTCATTCCAAAATTACTTTCTTAATATAAAGTAAAAATAATCATTAATCGCAGCGAAATATCACACTGAATACTAAAAGACGAGAACCATTTTATTTCATATATGGTGGAAAGGTATTTATCCTAAAAAAAATAATGTGTATACCATTCGCAGGCTAGTCAGACGACTTATGGTGACAATCGATATTTACTAGGGCTGAGTCAATTTGAATTTTTTTCGATTCTGAATCTTTCAAACAGATTCCCGATTCCTATTCCATCTATTCTTATTCATGCTCTCATTAAAATTTAACAATTGAATGGAATAAAATAACAAAGACAATTTAGTAGCCCAAAATTATATTTATTAAGAATAGCGAATCAGTATTAGAGTAATATATCCTAATCATAAATAAAATAATAAACTTTCTAACTTTTTAAGCCATAAATTGGGCACTATAGAAAATGGCTCAGGAGTGTGGCGGCCTTTATTCCCAAGCTTACAGTCTATTTTCAAAATATTTAAATTCCTGGAATCGATGGAATCGGAATATAATTTATTCCGTGCTCGAGAATCAGTGGAATCGACTCATCCCTAGTATTTACATATTTGCGGGTAAATGTGAAAATATTAAAAAATTCTGTGACGCATTAGGCAACACAAATTACGGAGAGGTTGCATAAAAACGTAATACACTAGGTTAAGAACTAGGAAGAGGTCCCAAATATTTTGTATTATAAGACTGAATAAGTCACATGGAGTTAAAATAAGCGGTTAGGGATAAAAAAAACGGGAGTGAATAAAGTTTCGACACTTATTTTGGACAATAAAGGCTGCCAATATCGTTATTATGTTGGCATGAGTGAAGGAGTGGAACACAATCTTATTTACAATCCTTCCTTTTATCATATGCAATAAAAGTAAAATATTTTGTCGTAGTACAGGAACACACAGGTCTTATCAATAAAATATAATTTTTCTTAAGTTCCTACTCTGAACAGACTATAATTCTATCACTCTAGTTCATAGACTCTGTAAATTAGATTTTAAATGGTTAAACCCATTTTAATTGGCTGTTCATTCCGTATATATCATAAATAATTCCGTACATTTCATATATTACATCTCCTAACATTTTTTCACTCCGCATTCCAGCTCGCAAAACCCTCTACACCAATCCAATTTCCGTCTGGTAATATCCCACAGATCCCTCATTTGCCGCTTACCTACTATTTTCAATTCAATCTCAAGTACTTATTCTTCTCTTGACCTCTTTGCCTCCCGCACCAATTTTAATAACCAATTGAAAAGACTATCTTTTGGACACCCACCTTTTTGTATGCATTCTATTTGTTGAAAATGGTTGTTATTCATGAGATTATTTTTAAACATGTTTGTTAATTATATTTATATAATTTATTTTTACCATAAACCCAATGTAAAGGCCTTAGTGCTGTTTTTGGCGTTACATAAAGAAGTAAATGTCGAAACAAATACCGAAGATAAATATTCCATTGTTCCCATAATTTGCTAAAACAGCCAGCGCCATATTTTTTTCCATTTCTGTACAATAGGAAGATAATTGAATACAAGTAGATTTATAACTCCGACCCAAAGTGAGAAGTGTTTTAACATGTGAAATTGGTTTCCTCGACCAAAGTAATAAATGAAACTCCGGCTATTTCACTGTCATACTCTTATTACGTCTTGAGCCACACAATGTGTCGCAAACAATAAATCGCTTGACACCAAAGCCTACAGGCTAGAATTTTAATTAGGGAGTCTGACAGGTGCCTAGTGGCCCCGAGTATCCTGTCATCACCAATAGCTTCAATTTAATTAGAATGGGAAATGGTATCCTTTTTGCTCTTAGCTCATTGCTGCAAGCAAAAAAGAATGAGGCTAGAATACAACATTGGCATACCTACTGAAAGTCCAATGCTTCAAATTTTCTATCTCTAAAATTTAGCTTTATTTCTCGATGCATACTGCAGAATTCAGGAAATATATGTGATGATAAATCCTTTAAAAACAAAGTAAAGTTGGTAAAAGAGATCAAAAAAGCATATTTTGTGAACTTCATGTTCTTTTAGGTCACACGCTACACAAAAATATTTTGTAAACCAATGCGGAGTTAAAGATTATTATAACTACTACGAAGGATTCTCTACTCTTTGGTTGAAATATACTCATTTAATTGAAAAAAGTTTGTAAAAATCCGAATACTTATCCTGAAAGTGACATTTCTTTAGGATATACCATAAAGGCACAGAAAAAAGAATTATAATTCTCCATTCGCATTGTTACCAACAAAAGAAAGGCATTTCCTTCAGGCATGTTAATTTCTACTGCGAAATTAGCCTAGCAATGAAATAAAATCTAACTGATTTCCAACGGATTTACAACCAATGGCACAGGTAACCAATGTTTTCACTGTACGTAAAGTAATTAAATGTTTAATGAAACATTTTTCTTAATACGTCAGCCTGGAAAAATTGCCACGTGAAATTCATGAATCTCAAATTTGTTTGGGCAGGCCTTATAAATGTATTGGGATTGGCGATGGAAGTTGGATTAATTAGGTAACTAATTGAATTTATATAAATTTTCATTACCATGCTGGACGCCACTGCGATTAATTAGTGAGTTCCAAGTAAATGCAAATGAAAATATAATACAAACAGGTATTTTCAAGAATTCTTTGCTGCAAAAAACGAAGATTTACCCTTAACATACTGTACAATTTTAATAAAAATTGGTACTCATGGTATTTAAATGCTATTAACAATGCATTCTAAACCATTTTCTGAAATAAATTATTTCAAGGCATTTAAAAAAATTTATTTTGAATAATTTTCATCAGGTCTTTTTTTAATATCCAGTACTGAGTTCACCCTAGTCGGAATGTTTTGAAAATCCCCAAAGTTGCCTTTTGCTATGGTGAACACTTGAAAATTGGTATAGATAACAACACATGATTAGTACATACAAAAATGGAAGTAATTTTCCATCCGTCGTCACGTGGGTAAATATTGCCAAATTTTCTAACATTTTCTTGACGCTGGTTATTCTACCAAATTTTGCAAAATGAGTAAGTTATTTACACGTTTTTTAAGCAATAAATATTCGAAAACGATGAATCTTCCTTGAACATAGCTCTATAAACTCTATTAGGTGTTGTCCATATTATTCCAGGTATAGTTTGGGAAATGAACTGGACACCCTGACCTGGACTTTTGACATTTACATGCCAGCTGCTTAGAGTGGGTTGAGTTCTGCCATCACTGAACCAAGCAAACCTTCTCAAGCGAGAAAAAAGTCATTTCTAGGATACTGATATACAACGGGTACCCTGCATACGCATTATATTGCTATACAATACATGCGCACAGTAATAAAAAAATAAGAGGTAAACATTCGTGCAAGTAGTACATATGAGCTCCCACCAGGGATAAAATATGTGTGCAAGAGATTCAACAGTTGTATGTCGAGATGTTTCATGACTCGAGCCAATTACCTGAACATGTGCTAAAATAATTAAATCCTACGATTGAAGTGCGGTTCGCCTAACGTCAAACATTATTTAAAGTCCTTTATTAGTCAAGGGATAAACGAATTGAATTTCCCACCTAATCAGCTGAATATCCTTTATTTTTTTGAGTCTGTACGACCTGGAATAATTTTATGCTTTTAAGAAGATAAAATGCACAAAAAACGGCCGGCTAATTTATGTGGCCCTATTTGGAATGGTTTAATCAGTGAACTAGAGCGCTAGAAGAAAAATAATTGATGTACGTTTATGGTCGATACGATAAGATAATTAGCATTGCGAATCTACTGCGAATATTGGGCACTCTGTTGAGAACGTATTTTAAATCTTGGAATTAGTCGTTGGAATAAGTTCCATGCAGGCCCTTAGCCAGAATTATACTTCAGGGGTAGCTTAGGTGGTATGCGGGTTTCATACGCTGGAATTTTGCTGCCAATTCACGTGCATTACTAGAGTATACATTTCATTATCTACGCTGTGTATTTCGATTGAATTAAGCTAAATGCCTAATTTTTTGCTGCAATTGGCAGCGTGAAATAATGAAAAATGGAGTGCTAAATTCGGTCAGTTGTCCCTAGACTAGTGGGGTACTCTGCAGATGTTACGAGGGTAGTCGCCTCAAGATAAAAATTTTCGGGGGGTCTGGAGCCTAAAAATGTCCCCTTGACCTCGTATCTGGTTCCAAGCTGCAATATTTGGAATGAAATCAGGGATATTTTAGAGACCATGCGTACTGCAGCAGGTTATACGATGAGCGCAAAATCAGGCAAATACAATTTAGAACGGAGAGGTTAAAAAATTAATTCATACTGATAACGATGAAATGGCTCATTCTTAATGAGAACAATTTAGATAATAACAGAATTCAACGTGAAGTGCAAAATGTTATTTAGTGACGCAATTTCGAAATGAAAATGAAATTAAATACTGCCTGGATACTGAATGAGCTCTTAAAGTGCAATTCTACTTTGACAGACAATCTTACAAAACCTTAATTAGGAATTCTGTGAGTACAACTATTAATGAAGGATAAGTGTGCCCTTACCAAAACCAAATTTGACTTTATTTAAAAGATTTTTTTGTACGTAGGACCAAAGGTTTTTAATTTGTTACCCCAGTCATGCTTTATTTTAAAGTCTTTGAAAAGTTTTTGCAAAATGTACCTTCTTGGCTTCTCACTAAAGAAAGTGTAGAACAAATATTGTTATAAAATATTGATGTAAATGAATTATAAATACTACGTAAGTTGTTTTTTTCATGTACGCACTTCAGCTCTGTTAGTATAGATTATCAAGGTAACACAAAATGAGCTACACTATGTGTAAATCATAATGTATTATTATTGTGGATGGTAGCCTCAAACAGGTTATCCTACGCGACTACCTAAAATTACTCAATTTTTCTATTGTCATGTAATTTGTCTGTGAAGTAATAAAATTATTTATTATATTAAAATTATTTACTATTATATTATATGCTTACTGAACGATAGAGGTAAAAAAGCATAACTACTGACTTGATTCGTGGGAAGAAATAAACGGTACGAAACTCTTCCGCTAACGGAGACGGACTTCCTCAACGTTGTCCCATTTCCCTCGGACGATATATATTTATACATATAAAAAAAGAGGAATAAAAAGAGAGGTGGATAAAAATAAAATGTCTGAAGGGAATCTCTTCTTTAAGAGCGTGGGAGAGAGTGGAGGAGGGTGGGGGTTAACATCGTATCTCGCTGAAGAATGAGAAGGAGGGGGGAGTAGGAGAAGGGGTGGGGGACGTATAGGGGGATGAGGGCAGACTGCCAAGATGGCGTGACGTCACAGCAGCCTCTCCCATGACTAAGCCGACCAGACATTATAACTTCCCAGTATCCCTACCCCCCTCCACCACCCCATTCGCTTTCCCAAGCTTCCTCATCCCCTCATTGAGACTACTATAAGGTCTGCCGCCTCTTTTTTCCCCACACACTAGCTCCTCTCCCACGCCAACACAAGACCGTACACCGCAGACTACGCGCGAGTCACGAGAAGCGGACTCAAGGTCAGACACGTCACAATCCCAACCTTCCGGTTTTTCCCTTCGTGAAGTTCACTCTTACATCTCATTCTAGAGGGAGTACTGGATGGGGAGAGAAGGAGAATTCGTTATCTGCCCGATAGCAGGTAATCCTTATCTACGTCTACGTCTACCTCTAATAACAATAATAATAAAATGTCTTTATTCGGGCGAGGTTGAGACTAGGAAGTCCCCTCTTCCACCTAACCTCTCCATAGCGTCAATGCAAACATATTAAAAAATAATAGACAAGCGCTTACAATACAAAGGTTATGCAACATACAATATTTGTGAAATTTCAAAAATATGAACAACTGTATGTGAAAATTTTGTGAAAAAAAGATTTCTGTTTGTGGGAAAAAACAGGAGGATAAGGGTGTAGTATCCTTCAGCGAAAAAACCCACTGCAGGAAAACGCCCACACAAGAAGGGGGGCGTGAAAAACCTGCGAAAACCTACTGTGTGTGTCCCGACGTAGAGTAATATCATTTTTTCCACGATCAATAAAAGACTATAAGGAGGCAACCATTAATTACGTAAGGCCTTTCGGAAGGGTTAGGGGGTTAAGCCGATTTTCACCCAATTTCACTTAAGGGTTGGGAGTGGGGGGTCTTGGAAAGGATCACGTAATTTTTTTCCCGAAAGAAACAGTGTAAAATTACTATCTTATTAGATTTAAACACCAGTCTTGTCTAATTTAAAATAAAATTAATTAAACAATCATTAACAAATAAAGTGAAATTAAGTAATCAATATATTAAAGTATTTACTCTGAAAATACGCTTTTTGTACAATCTTACGTGAGATTAGAGGGTGGGGGTCGAACCAAATCTCACGATATCTCACTGAGGGGAGGGGGATCCAAAAATCGCCAAAATAACGTCACGTAATTGATGGACTCCCCCTAATCCTTATGTACATAATTAATATCCTACAGGCCATCAACAGAGGTTTAGGGGTGTACCTTCACAGGCATACAACGGCGTACCTATCCTTCACGAACATGCTCTACGCAAAATGTTCGCTATGTAACTATAAAATACCGTGCGATCCACCTCTAGGCCACCAGTAAGCAGCATGCAAGAGGATCTCAACATGCACCCCACATAGATACTAATGACACTTAAGGTACTGTATCCTACTCATAAATGTGTATATGAAGCTATAACGTTCAAAAAATACTGTTAGAAATACTAAAAAATACAAAAATATGCGTTGAGGAAAACATAAGTTTGTAAGATACGCTATAACTCAAGTAAACTATTTCTAAACCCTACCACTACCGTTAAATTCTATTATCGATCGCAAAAAAAAGACATTCTAAATATATCTGTACTACAGTCCATCTCATATGTTCAGTCTAGTTTTCCATATGACACTAAAACTATTAATTAATACTCTACTATTGAAAGTAATCTGCCTATGTAGCAAGAACATGCTAAACATGCTGTTAGAAGTGCTAGAAAATTTCAGAAACAGCCTTATAGGGCGGCTGCTTGGAGAAGAAAATGAATTAGGTACACTCAGAAGTTACCGATCAATTGGTTGACTAGATTCCGATGGCACCCACTCACTTAGGACACAAATATCCAAGAATAAAACCCTATTTAAAATAGATATTAGATGGTTTTTACTTGATAATTGAGACAAAAAGCCATCTAAAAGGACCTTGTATTGCTTATATTGGCATAATACTAACGTGAAGATTTTTTTAAGCACTATAAATATAAAAGAGGGCTTCCAATATGTTTGACAAGTTAGGTTATCAATCTTTAAACAAGTGCAGAAAAAATAAATGTTGCTAACACAAATTCGGAGAGAAATTCAACACTGAAGGTGTGAAATATTTGGAAAAATTTTTCATTATTATTTGATACATGAAAAAATGTTGAAAACCTTTTGCTGAGTACAACCTATAAATCTCAATATGATAACTTAAGCCTAAAATGAATAAGAAACCACGCAAAAAAGCGAAATAAAACAGTCCGAGAAGGATTGATAAGTCCTTTTAAAATTCATTCGTATTTCATGACGCAATATTCGTTTAAAATTTGCTATGCGGCTATTGCTGTAAACTATTCAAAATGCGCAGTGTTGGCCCATATTTATATTTACATGTATCTTACAGCAAATATTTTACTAATGAGAGCACAGAGTTACACTACGAAACGCAATGCGGATGATTAAGTAAAAGTTATAATGTAAGTAAATGAAGTAAATAAATATATTATTTACTTATCCCAAAGACATGTCGAATGAAGTATTCAGCTATTATCATCGTGAGGATCAAAGCGTTAATTTTCCTCAACTTACGGTGGTGGCATAAAAATCTTATTGAACTATGAGTTAAAATATTTATCTTGGGGCATACTGTTTCACCCATGAATACTTCCGTACACTTCTTGAAATACAATGCTAATTTCTGATAAAGCAATAACCAACTATTGCTGAAAATCCAATTTTTCGAAGTAATAAGTGGAAACAGTAAGGTCAGACTGCATAGTGTAGGCGCTAATTAACGGCCAGTTTTTACTCAGTTAAAATACAAGATATTCTTTGGTGAAATTTTACCATAATTATCAGCAACGATATTAACATAAAAAACTTACATTCCTAGATTCCATACAAGCGTACCTATAATAAATACAGAATCCATCATAATTATCGCCCAATCTTCCATGCGAATGAATGCCGTAAGAGAACATTAACTTTGCATGAAAACGTTTATGAATAATTACAGCAATATATTAAAAGCTAATGCAGAAACTGGTACACTGTAATTTAATAGCATATAATTTCAGTTTTCCATTATCCCCCTGCCAGAATATATTAAAAATTCCCGCCGCTAACGATGATTACATGAGAAATAATTTTTTTGATTAAAACTTCTACCCAAGCGAAAGAAAAACTAATATTATCATAGCTTCTAAGTGCTCGCGCAAGTTCATGTCACGATACATCATCATTATTTTCCTCCAACATTGTATTCTATTTTATTCAGCAGTTGTTTCCGAAACGTTAAACTTATAGAGTACATTACTTGGTCCAGGGGCAAAACATTAACTCAGCATAAAATTTTTCCCATTAAGGCTGGATGAAGGGAACACATTAAACGTCATTACAGCCCCGCGTTATGAGCGCGCCAGTACGTGAATAGCCGACCGCTTTGATGACCGTCATAAAACGGCTTTGACCCATTTTCTTTCCTCGTTAATGACCGCGAACGTTTCAAACTATTGAGGAACGCCAACTAGAGTTGTTAGTCATAGAAGGTATCCATGCGTGTGAACCATCACATGCATGAAGCATAACGATATGCATTTATCTCTTCCAGCAGATTTTCCCAAACTTTGAAAACGCGTTATCTGTGGCAGTTAAAATTTTATGTTTCGCTAAAGTTAGCATAGTTCTTGTTTTATCACGCACTATGTAGGTATATACAGCGAAATTGAAAAACTGGCTCAAATCACGCTACTAATATTTTGATAAAAATGCTCCAAAAAGTCCTACATAAATATATTCTCAAATAGTTTCCTAATTTAATACGGTAAATGCTATTTTTCTTGTTTATCCTATTTGACATTTCACTAATAGTTTGAATTGTATACATATATATATATATATATTGTAATCGCATATTTACCGTTTTTAAATATGTTCGCAATGACTCTAACGAGGGGCTATCATCTTATCATTATTATTTCAGTTTAAATTCTGTAAAATAAAATGGAGATGCAGTTCCAACTATAATAAAAGCGCTAGAATATTAAATTTTCTATTAGTTCTAAGTTACCCTGAAAAAGTCTACATGTGTGCTAATAAAAAAAAGGGTTAAAGTTGAGTAGCAACGTTTAGCCCGGACGAGACGACAAGATAGTTTAAATAAAGTTAAGAATAACGTTGTAAAATAGTAAACCCATTTAAGGAATTCGTTGCTGCACAAAATCTCAATATAACTGATCCGTAAATTTGGGAATACATGTCTGCATAAGTGCATATACTCTCTGGTCTGCACACAGGTATAATTATATCAGCTGCATGCTGTAAGATCTTTACATAAGGAAGCTCCTTACAATAGCCACTATAAGCATTTTCGAGAATAGGAACAATAGAATCGCGATACACGAGTATAGCTTGAAGTATTTCGTACATGCAAAGCTTGAAGTGAGGGTAAAATGCGACCTCACCAATTACAATGTTTGCCTTCAAATTCATTTTTTAGGCAGCTATTTCCTTCACATATTTTTTACATACCAGAGAAATTCTATTGCAAAACTATCCCTCATTTTTTCCTCTGTCTGATGTTCTGCTGATTAGTAGAGTTAGCTCCATTAGGACAGTGTGTGGGCCAATGTGTGATTTGCCAACACCTCCCATTTCTCAAACACAAATTGCCTCTATCAATCCAATCACGGCTCTGTCACCGAGGAAGAGGCTTTACTTATCCAAACAAAGAACCGCTAAGGGTATCTTTAGTTTTAGGAGTAAATAATTATTTGAATACTCTACATTTAGGGTCCATGCAAGTATATTACGTAAGCACTCTTAAGGCCGTTCTCGGGGCACGGAATTGCGGCAATTTAGAACTGTATCAATTTCTAAAATGGCGTGCGATTGTGCGAATGCATGAACGAAATTAGAACAGGGGCTATTTTGCCATCTCACGTCCGCGCATTCTCGCATGTGCTCTAGCAATTTACCGATTAACACGACGCAATTTTGACTGCGCCTTCGTACACGCGCCAGATTGTGCAAGTACGTGCCCCGTGTAAAACGGCCTTTAGAGGATGGGGGTAATGGGTTTGCTTTTTTTTTGGGGGGGCCGGCAAATACTTATTGTTGTTTACATATCATTTTGGGAGAAGGGAAAAATCACCTTGAATGAGGTTAAGTAATATCAGAATGCTCACTTTGCTGTTAAAAAATGAATTTACTTCATATACAGTCAGCATATGACACTTTGAATCAATTTTATACTCCAAACCCTAAATAATAAAATACGTAATTGATCCCCTGATACCACTTCAACTTGTCCCATGCAAGGGGAAAGTTTACGCGCTTGATTATCTAATTTTTTTTGAGGATGCCGATAAAACTAAAATATAGGAAAATAATTTTCCATGACACACCAAGAAGTAGGAAATAAAACGCTTTATATTAAGGCTTACATTTTGTATTTTGCGTAATTTTGAAAAATTAATAAATACAGAAAAACTGATCTGTAGAAATGTTCTCTCTTCGTTCAAATAAGCATATTTGCAAGCTTATTGTAATCACAGCAAATTTTGTATCATTGCTGCAGAAATGACGAGATCTAACGTTAGCAATTTCAGGGGAAATTTTCGATTTTTTTTAATTTAGCTGAAGGCATGAAAGGAATATTTTTTGCGCAAAAGTAAACAATCTTCTTGGAATTTATATGTTATACTTGAAAACCAGTGAAACCGCCACAAAAAAGAAAAGCTTAGATGGGAATTTAATTACAAATTAAAAAAATAAGAAAAACTACCAGTAATGAGCTCAGAAAGACGTAATTACTGCCAAAACGTGATTCCTTCATTATTTTAATGACAATATGAGACTCGAAAATTCTTTTTTACAAACCATGCGGTTATTACCATTCGACCATTCTTCGCAAGCATTACTTCCCCAAGAGATTAATGTCATCCTATTCCGCCCGCACTAATAAGTGAGACAATAATTTGGTTCTGGGCTTGGCCCAAAATACTTAAGGGGTTGCGGAGATGGAGAACATTTATCATTTGTCTCCTGTGGGAAATGACTGAGGGTGGTAGAGGGAGAGGCGAGGGGTGAAGTTTTGCCCAGCAAATGCCTCCTTAACGATGTCGTTAGCCGTCTGAAGGTTGAGGACGGTGCCTGCGTCAAGGGAGGCCTTTGGAATGAGCGCCAGGGGAATACGCTCACGGCCATGAATTCGGACAGGCACTATGACGGATGGGCTGCAATCGACAGCACCTCCTTCGTCCTTGGCACTGTGGAGCAAAGTAAGGCAGTGAGAACTCCAATTTTTTTAGGCAATAGGACGCATCAATCCCTATAGATAGGTTGTATCCAGTCTGTTTTTTGTGTGGCGGAGAATTTGAAAACCTATTCATTTAAAATTGTATAACTTCGATTCAAATAACAAAAATAATTATTCACTCTTCCAATCAAATCAACTGATTTCGGTATTACTTCTTTGAACGAAGTAATTTCGCTATTGCTGTTGAGACTAGTCAACAGTATTCAAAAGTTTGTGGAACACTACGTTGTGTTTGCTTTTGTTCCATCGTGACTATTCAATCAACAGTTTCCATTATGAATATTCCTCATATTATTCATATAACTATTTTGAAAATAAAAATTTAGTCTGCAATGTCTTCCCTTACATTTACTATGCACGGACACAACCGAGCCCTGGATGGTGAAAACTCACGCACGCAGTGATACCTCGAGTAAAACAAGCGAGAACTTTACCCCGCCGCGCCACCCCAGAGGACAGAACTATTATGGGTATATAGATAAGTAATAATATAATTCCCGTTTCAATATTTACCCGCATGTGGAAGCTACAAATTTTTATTTCAGGAAGTAGTTGGCTCTGTGAAGAAAAGTATGGCAGTAAGAACTTTTTTCTAAAAAATTATTACCCATAAATCTATCTTTGCTGTTCGTGTCTTTTTGCGCAACGAATCACTCTTTCAAAACTAAATTTGACCGGGAAATTTTCAAGGAAAATAAGGCGATAGTTTTCTAATATTGTCTGCATAAATTGTTTTAGATTGTAACATGAGGAAATTCCGAGTAATACTTTTCAAAATTTAGATACAGATGGCAATGTACAAAATTTATTCTATGCAACCTAAGATATTCTGAATGAAATCATAATTTTGAGCAAAGTAATAAGTTGCGAAAAAATGGCCGAAGAGAAGAAATGCATCCTCTTAGAAGACTTACATTGCGGTGAGGGACCATGGAGACACATTACCCATTTATTTTTGCATAGTACTGCGATCAGCAGCTCTGCAGATCTTTAGTTCTTCTACTCCACAGCTACCTAGTAGTCCCTATACTTCCCAGGCGTCCTTCCTTAAGCCCAACTCCATTTGTCTTAAGTTCTCATGCCGTAGTTTTCCTCGAGTAACTTTTCCTTCAATTTTCCCTCCATTATATTTCACACGTTATCAACGTGTCTGTTGAAATGGCCTATGCACCGAGCCTTTCTCTATTGTACGGTGATCCACAGTTTCTTTTCTTCCCTTACTCTCCTGATAATATCTCAGCGTCTCTACAATAAATTTCATTTTACCATCAAGAATATCCGCGGCCATCACCAGGTCTAAAATTCTTTTATGCTTTCCTGATCACCTTCCCAACGGTGCCTCAATCCGGTCTACAAATTGCCAATTCCCAATCCTAAATTTTCACAATAAGGATAAACCTTGATATATAAACGCGTTTGAAGTCCCACATGAATTAGCTATTATGGATCCAAATAGGCATTTTAATCAAAAAGTCGTTAATACATCAATATTTCAAACATCCACGTTTCCTTTATTAGTTCCTGATGGAATTATAGAAGGAGACAAAGGGAAAAACAACAACTTAAATATATCAGTGAATGTGAATCAATAACTTACTTTGAAGCATATAAATATTTTTTTAAGTTTGTTACAACCTTGTTAAAAAATAAAATGAAATTCGCTGATGGTTAGGCCATTTCACGAACTGAATAAGTAAATTAATTGTAGAAATGGGAGATTTTCAATGGTTACAAATAATTCTGATCAGTTTTGAATCCAATAATCTGTATTATTAATCTCCCAATTGCGAAAATGAGGTGACTACATTACATTAAATATCAATCACAAAGATTTACCTTGCGAAAATCTAATTGAAGGACTAATAATTATAATAAAAATATCCTCGACAATCGCAGACATAACCTATATCACTTACTAAACATAGAATGCATATGTTTTCGCATCCAAAGTATTCATTTGCAGAGAGTGTTTATTTATGCTCTTGCTCTGCGAAAAATTCTGTTTTGCCTATGAGATTATCTAAGCCATTTAAAATCTCAGCGGCGCATAATTCAATGCAGTTTCTGCCTTAAAAAAGATAATGTATATACCAGGAATGGAGCATAGCGAACATATGATTATATTACTGCTATGAATGCTAATTGTAAAATTATTTGTAATGAAGCTCTATTCAACCGTCTTATTTTCATGATCTGCGGCACATTAAATTTAAGTAAATTCTATGTGTCTGCAATTAACCTGGCCTCCCTGCAGCGGCACAGCAGACTAATTACATCGTCTTTGAAGCTAACGATTTTAAATTACCTCCGAAAAATACATTATCCATTAAAAATAGAGAAACAGTAGGTACGAAAATATACTGTGAAATATAGCCTCCGTTACTACAAGCAGGCCGTTTCTTTTTTTTTAAACAGGCTGCTTGATTTTATTTTACCTAAAGTAAACTTCTTCTCCAATCGTCAAAGCCATATATGCAATAATTTATGCAACCTTTTGTTGAAATGAAACAAATTAGCACATTTTATGCGAAATTTAGTTAGTCTATTAATTACCAATATAAAGCAATCTAACATAGTCATGCTGGAGACCATTGATTTAATTTTGCTCTTGCTCAATAATTAACATTACAAGTATTATTATTGAATATATATTAGAACTGTAAATAGTACGTACATATATTGACATTAAAACTAAAAAATCTGATAAAGCACTTACGTAAAGATATAACAACAACAAAGGTATTCCAGTTTAAGAATACTTTAAGGAATTAGCTATAAAATTATGTCACTCTGATGCTCACATTTATTTCCTCTGAAAGTTTACCATTCATTTTCCCAGCATGTAACATGCAATAAAAAAACAATATTTACTTGATGACCTTCATCATCATAAAGGATGCGATGACATCATCATCCTTTCACATCCTTCACAAATCATAATAATTCAAGTACCAGAGTCATAAAAATTTTGTCATATAGTACGGTACTGTAATTATGCATATTTTAACCTGTTAAGTGAGAATTATGTAAAACGTACAGCAGTACAATTAAGTCGACGCATCACTTCTTCCCAATGGCGTAACACTCGTGCATTTGATAATTGCCCCTGAAATTTTTCTCGAGAGTTATTTTTATTGAAATTAGATTAAGGATTGTTTTAACAAAGGTCTACACCATATGCCCTGAAATGTAATGTGTAAATTCAAAATGTACACAGAAAACATTTCACGAAAAGAGGTAAAATACAAATCTAAGCGAAGGAATGCGTCCGTTTTTGGCGTGTATTACAACCTAGTGTCTCTTTATGTACTCATTAAATTATATTGAAAATATTGCAATGTAGAAAAAATATATAAAACAAACGTTATCCTCTCGAGCAAAAAAGAATAAAATGAATTTTCCCAAGAGCCTGATAGAGACCCTAAGTAAATTGTTTCGCATACAACCAGGGGCGGATCCAGGATTTTTTCTGGGGGGACACAAGTGTCTGCCAGGTCTTCTCATATTTGAGAATTAAAAAAATACAACACATTTCTGTAGAAAATATTCTATTTATTTTGATATGAAAATTATTTTTATTAAAATAAAATGATTGAGGCTCCGTAATACACAACATAAAAAGAACGTAATTACAACTGTATTAAAAATCTCCTCTAGTATTTAAGCGTCCTAGGGGGGGCGTGACCCTGTGCCCCCCCCTAAATCCGCCTATTTATACAACGAATAACGCTGGGTGCATGTTTCACTGTAATGATCGCAGCGCTACCATCGGATTTCGGTGGTCATTTGTTGAACTAATCTTCAAACTTAATTTTTGATTGCGAATAAAAATCCAGATACAGCTACACATAATAATAAATTGTCTGAGATAAGCATTACTTTCGGGATCTGAGTCGTACTGAAAATTTTAGCTTCTTATCTAATCGATAAATGGGTTAAAAATCAGCTGCAAATTTCGACCCAGATGATTTAACCATAAATTTAGTTTTGCAAGCTCATTTTTAACATTCCAGTTTCCGCAACCGCACACAACCTTTTTTATCTTTCTTCCTCATATTCCGCTCCTCCCTTCCCTAATCATTCGCTCTCCGCCGAGATGAAAGCAGCGCTGTGGTCGTTTAACAAATCCTCACAAGGTTGGGGCTCCCACTGCAGATAAGGTTCCCAGACGAGGAGAGCTTAAAGGAGATGATATATGGATCGTAATGCTCGCAACGGCATTTCAGAATTTGGGCTTTTATTACCCCTTCATCGCCATTGCCTTGCCTCAATCCCGCGAGCAAGGCTTTCCATAAATTAAGCCTATATATTTCACTTGGCGTTGCAATCATCTCACGGGTGGGTATAATGCTTTCTGAGCAATGAAAACTCCCCATATTCTTGCAATTGCTCGCGTAAAATCATGCAGCCCAAATGAACCTTTCTGAATTCAAGAATAAAATATTTCATAAATCATCGTCTTCTTTACGTCTGAATGTACATTATGAGAATAAATTATAAAAAAAAACTTCTTATTGCCTTAGGGTGGGCATAGAAAAACACTTTGTTAAATAGTAAAAAATAAACAAAGGATAGGAAGCTCGTGTTAGTCACTTTCAAACGTGAAAATAAAACATTTGCATGAGAATTACGACCTTATAAGGCCATTAAAGATTATATTTCACAAATTTCATTCATTTAAGGATGGTTGACTCTTATCAAGGGGATGGTAGATCAGCCTTTTAATTCTGAATAAAAGATACAGTGTCCGGCGTGATACGGTGGAAATCTTTTATATTCAGCTTAGCAAAACACACCGTGTCTGGAAACAGACTAGTGGTTTTACTAAGCGGAATTTTAATGCTGACATCGGCTTATGACAATCATCGACACGCCAGATAAATGTTGAGTATAATTATACAAATAATTTCTTACTCTTTAATAATTTTCGGAAAATTTGAGGCCATTAAAATCCGCGTTACCCTTTTCCCGTTCATATTTATGGGCAAGCTTGCTTAAAATGTTAAAGCTTAAGCTCAAAGCCTACTTAATCCGTTCCAACTATGTTACCATTGGATTGGATTACATTCAGATACTGTTGATATAAAAAGCGTAGGTAAAATTTTGAGGAATTTAAAATAAAATTAACAATTTTTTACACTTATCGGTTTGAATAATATGATTGACAAAATTTAATGATTTTTTATGTAATCGTAAAAACATTTAGGAATTTGAAATATCAAACTGCGTCATCAGAAGAAGCATACTTGGCCACTGGCCTTATTTTCACTATGGGTAGATTGAATGCTTCATAGAGTAGCACATCTTTTTTTGCAAAGTGGAACTACATTGAGCAATAAGAGAAAAATAGTTTGTATTTGGGTCAAATCTGGACTAAAGCGTCTTTAAGTTTGTGTGACAGTCTGAGCATATGTTATTGTTGATTGATGCATGATGCATTTGTGTTTAAACACTGTTCCTCACGTACAGTTATATGTAACAGTTTTTCTACCACACACGGATTTCAAAATTATTCATATTCTACTTAACAACAATTAGAGGATCATGCATAATTTGAGAAAATTCCAGAAAAACTGGCGCAAAAAATAGTAATATATAACATCACGGACTTAATATAATGTAGCGGATAAGTTAATTTTTGTTAAGGCAAAAGATAAAAAAGACAAAACACTCCTGCAAGCAGGCCAGGATTATCTGGTTTCAAAGCAAAGATAAAAATTCCATCGCATGGCGTGGTCAAAAACCTCACAATCACTGGGAATGGAAACCTTATAGAGGTAATATGTACCATAATTTTTGCCAAACTTTGCTTGAAAATTGAGTGAAGTCCTCTCGGGATTTCCACCGGTTGATTTGATTTATAGGCACCAACGTTTCAATGAACGCCTCGTTCATCGTCCTCAGGGTGAATAATAAATTTTTACTGATTAAAGAATGTTTATAAGTAACTATAAACAAATTGCAACAATTAAGTTACCCCTGATCGGCCGGAAAAATCTGAATTTTTATGAAACGGTGGGGTTCTATGATTTTTAATTTTCTTTAAAATGGGATTCCACGCATTGCTAATTTTGTATCCAGTGTCCCTATTGAAATTATTTTTATTAAGCCTAATTTCAATGGCCTCCTTAGCGAGCCTGTCCCAGAAGTTGTTGGAACGGCAGATTAATTTGGCGCTATCCCATTTAATTTGGTGATCCCTATTAATGCTATGTTCAGCCACAGCAGACTTATCAGGCTGTCCAAGTCTGAAATGCCTCCGATGCTCCTTAATCCTGGTGGCTATCGTTCTACCAGTCTCCCCCACGTAGATTTGGCCACATTCACAGGAAATCTGGTAGACGCCAGGTGTCATTAGGCCAACGGGGTCTTTTGCCTTCACTAATTGGTCCCTCAGTTTACTAATAGGTTTATGTATTGTCTCTATATTGTATCTTTTGAGAATGTTCGAGATCTTAGTAGATACTGTCGACATATATGGCAGAACGGCCCTGGCTACAGGCTTAGACTCTTCTTTCCCACCCGACAAATTTTCGTTAAAAGTTCTTTTCATGGCCAAAGTGATCCGTCGGTCACTGTATCCATTTTGCCGGAATGTTCTCTTCAAATATCTCATCTCATCTGGAAGACTTTCCGTGTCCGCGATGGCTTTGGCACGATGTACTAAGGTAGAAAGTACCGCCGCTCTGTGAGAAGGGTGGTGATGGCTGCGAGCAATCAGATACAGATCCGTGTGCGTCGGCTTGCGATACACGCTATGTCCCAGGCAACCATTACTCTTCCGGTGGATCAAGATATCGAGGAAAGGAATCTTGCCGTTTATTTCTTTTTCCATAGTAAACTGAATGTTTTTATGTTGGTTATTCATATGTTCTAAAAACTTCATTAAAGCCTCAGACCCATGAGGCCAAATTAGGAAGGTATCATCCACATATCGGAAAAAATACCTTGGGCGTAGCGGAGCTGTGGAGAGTGCCTTTTCTTCAAAATGTTCCATATAAAAATTTGCAATGGCTGGAGATAGAGGGGATCCCATAGGAACTCCGTCCGTCTGCTCGAAAAATTCCTGGTCATATTTGAAATAAGTTGACGTCAGTACGTGATGGAATAGTTTCACCGTGTTGTCATCAAAAATATTCTGCAGCAACTCAATGGAGTCAACGAGTGGCACTCGAGTAAAAAGGGACACAACATCCAAGCTGACCAAAATGTCCGTATCTTTCACTTTAATATCATCCAGGATATTCACAAACTCGGCCGAGTTTTTGACATGGTGTTCACCAAGCCCAACATACGGAAAAAGGAGCCATGTTAAATATTTAGCCAAGTTATAGGTGGGCGAAGCGATAGAACTCACTATCGGTCTTAACGGCACTCCTTTTTTATGGATTTGGGGCAGTCCATAAAGCCTAGGGGGAGCCGGAGCATCAGGTTGTAGATTCTTTGCTTCTTCAGGTGCTAAACCGGACTTCTTGATGAGGGAAATCGTCTTTCTTGTTACCGCTTCTGTGGGGTCTCTATGCAGTTTCCGGTAAGCCTGGTCTTCTAGAATATCACGTATTTTATTACGATAATCTTCGGTTTTTAAGATTACGGTGGCGTTCCCCTTGTCTGCTGGCAAGATAGTAACCTCCTCGTTCCCACGAAGGGCTCTGATGGCAGATCGTTCCTCTCTGGATATATTAGGTTTTGGTGGGACGGCCCGACTTAAAACATAGGAAACTTCGACCCTCACTTCTTCGGCCAAATCATCCGGAAGTTTACGAACAGCATTTTCTATTCCACCTACATAATCTAAATATGGGATGGTCTTGGGTGCTGGAGCAAAGTTAAGTCCCTTGGACAATGCCGTAAAAGTTGCCTCGTTAAAACTTTCATTTGTCAAATTAATAACAACACGTTTTGGGTCCAATGGAGGAGCGACAGGCTTAGATTTTGGAAGGCGATCGTACTTACTCTTCTGTCTTATTTTCTCCTTTTCCAATAAAATTTCTCCCATGGCAGTAGTGACTCGGTCAATAAATTCCCAGTCCAGAGGAGAGAGAACCGATGCAATTCGAAGATGTAGTGCCATAAGTTTCTTTGCGTTGCAGTCCAAAAGACTTCGCTTATCGTGGATTCGTTCACGGACCAAAGCCAAGCTGGTTCTTCTTAGAATGCGGCTTACTGCTGGTGACTTAGTGGACGCACGAACCATGGCGAATATTGGTATAGTTTCTTCATCGCGACATCTCAAAAGGAAAGCAAGAGAACTAAGAAGTCTTGCCTTTTCCTTTCGCAGTTTCTCCAACAGGCGTATGTTGCAATTTAACTTAATTGTTGCAATTTGTTTATAGTTACTTATAAACATTCTTTAATCAGTAAAAATTTATTATTCACCCTGAGGACGATGAACGAGGCGTTCATTGAAACGTTGGTGCCTATAAATCAAATCAACCGGTGGAAATCCCGAGAGGACTTCACTCAATTAATACGCCGGGAAAGAATCTCATCATATTTTGCTTGAAAATGTTTGCAGAATCATAAATTCTGTGAAAGAGCTTCAGCAGACCTTACGCACAGTGCTGTAGTTGGTCCGGTACGGGCCGGTACGGCGTACCCCCTAAAATCCAAACTTGCTATAAGCGTACCGGTTAAACTACCTTCTTAAATCTGAAACAAATAGCCCTAATGTAAATTGTCCAAATAATTTCAGAAAGAAAAATCGGAGATGATTATTTGCTTGCTCAGAGATATCTTGTGGCACAACTTGGAACTAATGCAAGAGTTGCAGTTTGACATTTTTACCGCGGCCTGGTGTCTGCTGGCAATTTTGGTAAGTAACGCCTAAATTTTTTTGCCAGCTACAGAACTGCTTGAGCAAAGGAAATAACTTATCGGTTCAATAGAATACTAAGTTTCTTTGATTTCTAAGTCGACCTCACCTCCACTACGAATTTAAAATCTCTGTTCCAAAGTTTTGCTCCAGCAATTTGGAGTAGCTTTTCGAGTGGTAAGATCCACTTTTCCGGGGAGTATAAATACTAAGATATGGTTCTATTCCTCTTTTTAGAGCAAGTAATGAAACCTGAGAGGATGTTAAGGATGAAGTAAAATAGCTTAAAGTTGAAAAGAGGTATATTCAAGTTGACAGTATACGCGTAATGTACGCTGGATGAATACAGTAGAGAAAATTGACTAGAAAGAAGCATAAATCAAATTATGAAAAATACTTTGTCAATTCATACTTTAAAACCATTTATCCCAATTTCTAAATTTTTCAATCTCATCACAAGTTTTCAATTCAACATTTAGCAATATCACCGTAAAAAACGCAAAACTCACTCATGTCTCCTGGCCAGGATTATACTGGATTCATCACAAAGATGAAAACGATAACGCCATCGCAGTGCGCGGTCAAAATCCCCACAAACGCCGGGGTTGGAAACCTTATAGAGGTGAAATCGGGACGAAAAATTGAGGAAAAAAATATGAAAGAAAGCCAACCATAAGGGTAATCTGATCAGCGTTTACTCCGCTCGACTATAAACCGTGGAACCAATGCACGGTAAAGGTATCGGAGAGGCGAAAAAAAAGAAATGGATGACCATTAGAGCAGAAAATGGACTTTGTTCCCGATGAAGCGGGGAACATAGCGAAAAGCGTTGAATAACGCCTCGTTTACAACAACTTAGCTCTCGCTGGATTCAGTCGCGGCAGGGTAAAGTCCTTGCCTGCCACACAAGAGGTCACGAGTTCGAATCTTGAGTAGGTTGCCCCTGTCTATGACCTGGAAGCTCGTATTTGTTTTATTGTTAAGTAAAAAAACAACGTAAATGGCCAATGGTGCTGTTGTCATTGGTAAAGGAATAATTAAATTTATAAATTAAGCATAATTGTTGATTTGAATTGCAATATCACCGTAAAAAACGCAAAACTCACTCATGTCTCCTGGCCAGGATTATACTGGATTCATCACAAAGATGAAAACGATAACGCCATCGCAGTGCGCGCATCAAAATGCTCGAATTTCTCTTTGAAAATAAATTTAGCCAAAAAGATGGTTTTTTCAATTAAAATATAAATAAAAAACTGAAATAATGCCACCGAAATCGCTTTAATGTTTGGCTAGGGATGTGTCTGAGGGATTACGCCATTAATTGGTATAGTTTGTATTGATTTAAGTTAACCAAGTTGTTGTAAACGGGTCTTACGATTGCCTCATTCTTTCTTAGCACCATTAAGCAATTAAACTCTTAGGATAGCTATTTCAGCGTTCATTCTGAGTTGTCTTATCTGCCGCGGTAATTTAAGATGGAATATAAAAAGGCAACAGAGCCACTGCTCATTCTCTCACACACTCTCATTTTGAAACGGACCGCTTGTAACGTTCGTCGAACTAAGGGAAAGAGGTTACCGACGAACCTATTCCATTACGCTAATGAAAGATTTTAATCTTCCGAGTCAATATGCACTATCACGCAATCAGAAACACACACTTGCCGCATATGGAACTGCTCGTTCAAGTTTGTTTCAATAATCGGTTGTCTTCCGATTGGATATCATAGCAAAGTAAATGGCCATCGGTTTTAATACGTACATGCATTAAGTCACTAAGCGACATTGAAGCGAGATCGTTTGCAACATACATGGGCATTGAATTGAAACACTTGGCTCGGTAAAAAGTAGTAATGCGCAGTAACCATTGAATTTTTCATGAAAAAAAAACTTGAAGCGGTAAGCACTTTCTCAAAAGTGATACAGTTTCGTTATAAAGTAATACAAACACGTTCAGAAACTCTGCAGGAACACGTTCCAGGACAAAATTTTCCAGAAAATACCATCCGGTCTTATATGATTGCAACAGTGGTTTCTTAAGACTATTCCGGATTGGTGAGGATGTAGCATCACATGTAATTTTTTTTTTAAGAATTAGTGCTGTGAAGTTCACGGGTAAAACTTTTAAATTATTGACTTCATATTGATTGGATTCATACGTATGTATACCACCTAATTGCACAAGTATTTTTATACATAATTATTACTTATGTTAACTATTGATTACTTTTAAAGTTCAGCTTTTTAGCTATTTCTTTGTGTTCTACCTATAGTTATTACTGGATATATTTTGCCATCTTGAATTCTTTCTTAATATTAGTATGCTACTACCTGAATGGTGGAACCTTTGACTGTAAATAAAACTAATTGTAAATTAAGAAAGCCGAATATTTTTGCCTGATTACAATATTACAATTATAGGAATTACAATATCTCTGAAATCTAGTCTCGAGTTGCTTAGAGGATACACTATTGATTATTACTAACTCTCAATTATCTCTATATTTTATACTTTATAGTAATTTAAACGACCACTGGCGGACTACACCTTCACTCAGGCGCGCTGCTAGGAATTAAGGTAAGGGGCGTTTAGGAGCAACTAATACTGGGGGTATGAAATACGGAAGGTGAGGGTGCCCTTCTTCACAAAATGTTTAAGATAAATGGTTAAAAATGGAGAATTTTACGGCTCTCTGAGGGATATTTTATGCATCCTTTCTAAACTTAATTGAACTATTCTATAAGGAATATTTATCCAATTAAGTAAAATGGATTAAATTTTAAAATTTCTCTGAATTCTGGAGGGGGTTTATCCCCCAAAACTCCCCTCGCTGCGCCACTGCTTTCATTCATAATATTTGGGCCACAAACTGCACAAAATTCACGATGAATTTCGGCTGCCAATTTATTATTTTTCCCAAAGAAATCGTATAACACCGCCCACTTAAAACTTGGAGGAATTTTCTATCATGGCACTCATATTTGTGGGCTTTAACTGGACAACGGGTGAACATGCGATTCTCCACCTGCTACAGTTGGTAGCGTACGTTCAGATTACGATTGTCCCAACGATCGTCCTAACAATAGTTGACAGAAATAGTCGTGTGAATGCATGTTCGGACGATAGTTCACGTAGTTGCGAATGTTGCCACTTTACGAAGGTAAGGCGCTGCGAGACCGGTAGGGGAAGCGACAAGAGAAGGACGAAAAGTTCGTGAAGCTCCCTTCCCTCTATTTTTTCCATGGATTTGTCCAATCCAAGAAGAATATGTGCGGAAGAAAAATTATACGTTAAATACACGTTGAACACAGTAATATATTAACCCTCCATACCTCAACAGCTTTGCTAACCGTCAATTTCTCGTTCATTTCATATTTCAGCACTGGAGGGCAGCAAAGGTTTTAACCATCGTTGTGTGAAAGCACGATAGTTACAATGATCATTGGTGCAATTGTAATCTGGATGAGGCAGCACTGATATACTACACGCGTCGATGTCAAATGACGGCGCTACCCCACTAATTCTCGTGATACATACAAACCGCAGTTACTCTCTAGATTACCCTCGTACATAAAATTGTATATTACTCCGCTGCCTCTTTGGACGGAATAAATTGGTAGAAGGATAGGACTGCGTGGATGTAAATGCAGATTTAATGTTTCAGTCGCTTCACTCCGCAGACCAAATGAAAGGGGCGTGGCTCTTGGGGAGGCGGGGTAGAGAGGAAACCGTCATTAGTCGCGTCTGCCTTTCGTCCCGGGGCAACACGAAATTTCAGCCCAAATCTTCCGAATCCATCGCTACTTTCCTTTGAAAAGGGAAACCTGCCAATTTTCTCCAAAAGACTTTCAAGGGAAGCGTGAACTTCTCGAGACCGCGGCACTAATGCTCGGATATATATATTTTTTTTCCTTCTGGGATCTGCCCCTTAAATTTTCTTCTTCTCCTTCGTGCATCAATGGGCGGGACCTATCCTTTAAAAAGTTTCTTGTAAGGTTCCCAAGCATGAAAGCGTATTAAGCGTAGGTATTGCGGTGATCTGGAGAAGATATCGATTTCACTTTTATTTCTCCATTTTTTTACTAATATTACTTTGGAAACGTATGCAAAATTTTTTGTAGAAGTAGATTTTTATTTTTTTAAATAATGGTAAAACGACAACGATATATGGAGGGGGAGTGTGAACTACGAAGTAAATCTTTTACATTGACGATAAAGAAGCAGATTGGAACGGATATAACGCATACCTGAGGTCTAAGGTATAGCACGTATTTCTAAAGAAATCAAAATGGTTTGCATGGTTTTGAAATGGAAATATTTTCCCACCTCCTCCAGTCAAAAATCATTTATTTAATTAAATCTTTCCGAACTAACTAATTTCTAGATGGTGACCTTTAAAGGAACATCATCATTATCATCAACGATATAAAAAATTACTTGGAATAACTCAGGTGGCTCAGAACCTGAGGTTTGAAAATGATTTATTCTGTTCCACGTACTAACGTGGCTTAATCCTTTTGGACTGGTGTCCGTTGGGTGAAATTCTTGCCAAAAGGCCAAGTATCCGCTATTGATGAAACGCAGTTTGCTGCGCTAGAATTATCAATTATTCTCATTTCTTTTTCGTCAAGGCAATTAGAGAAATCTTGAATTCTCAGCCGACCATGATAGACTATGATTGAATATGATAAAAATTGAGGGAATTAAGTAATAATTTTATGGGAATATTTAGAGTGAGTACATGGGAAGTGTAGACTTTGAAGCTAATTTTGAAAAAAATTGGCATTCATTTCCTTTTTTAGTATAGCCACCATCAATTCCAATGAAAGAAGTTCCAATATTTTGCTGTCAGACGCCATTTGGGGGTATAAATGTCCGTGGTGTTACTCTTCCTCGGCCCAAATCCAAAGTGGAAGAAACATTTTCTCATGGCAACTCATGTATATTTCACTACCGTTCGCGTGGCAGGATTTGAAACATTGCACATTCCGCGGTGCGCAGCTTTGAGGCTCTCAACCGGTTGTGGCTTCCTTGAAGTCATTTCTCCCTCGTGTTGCCATTCTTAATGGACCACAAGGGCCTAACATTAAGTACCATGAGCCTCGGTACCATTGCAATGGAAACTAAGAAACCTGCATAGCGTAGTCGTCTACGCAGTGGCCCGGAAAGCCAAAGGATCATGCTTCGATTCCCGGTCCAGGGGAATTTTTTCTCATGCCCATTTATGTATACACTCTTAATTAATTTTTGAGCACCTCAAACATATCGTAATAAAAACATCTGAACACAAAATTCAGCAACCAACGTATAGGCTATTACAAATATTTTTAGACTAACAAGGCAGTCACTAACCTCTGGGCAGGTTACGTAGTCTTTCACGTCATCGTCTGGAGTGCATGGAAATGGGCGTATTTCAAGTGAATTTTAACAAAAATGTATGACATTTGTTTCCAAAAATGGTAGAATCTCCCGAATTTCATGTGAAACAGGATTCAGGCTATTGTCGTAAGACGTCACTCATTGGGTGCTACGGTGCGCGGTTCGACTCCGATGCATCCCGTCCGCGCCTCGAGAGAGTAATGGATGTTTCCCGAGTATCTCCTTCCACCCATCACTCATCTCTGCGGAAGATCCATTGCGGGCGATAAAAATAACCTTTAAAAAGTCGCTGAAAAACGACCCCCACGCAAAGAGCGCGCGAAGCTATCGATCAAGGGAGAGGAAAAAAATCTCCCGCCGCATGCGCGACCGTTGACTGATGATCTCTTAGATTAGGGCCGACGGCGGGGGTCTCGTCTTTCGTTAGCACCCTGGAGGCAGGGATGCAAAAGCCCACGGCAACGTAGCACCGTGATGCGCTTAATTAATTTTAAGCACCATTAGAAAATGCTAGACAAGATATTGAATTTTTACGCAACCACTAGCACTAGAGTGATGTTCGTACTATCTTCATATGTAAGTAAGATCATAATACGTAAGTAAGTAGGATATTTATATCGGGTATCTTTTTCAACTCAATCGAATAATTTTCGGGTGTGGTATTGAGTTATTCGTCCCATTTGTTCGGAAAGACTGAGTCTGCCATCATCTTCAGGGATAGAATGTGGAGAAAAATTACTTTTCGCTATTTTATTTATTTAATTATTTATATCCTCGAGAACCCTGACTGGTACTTTCACAATCGCTGTTTTTTGTATGTTGTAATTGGTTACACTCTTCCAAGTATTTCTTAGCTGGATCCCTATTTCAACCTGCTTAAACATGCTTATTTTGCTCAGATAAATTTCATTCCTCCAAAACTTTTTAATCTTCACGAGGACGGGTGCGCTGAATGAAGAATATTTTGAATGAGTAACATGATTTAATTGCACGCGCTTTTGGCCAAGCGTTTCACAAATTAATGTCTGCTTACGGAGTATTGTGAGAAGTTATGCATCGAGTTGAATGTGGAAACTCAATGAATTTTATGGCGTTATGTTAGACAAGATCTTGGCTTCATACGCATCCACTAGCACTGGTAGGAAGTTATACATTTATATATAAGTAGAATAATAACATCGGATAGATTTTTCAACTTATTTTTTAAAATGCTTAATGACACAGGTAAATTTCCCTATCTTGAGAAACTGGAATCAGTGATTATACCAGTAGAGCATGTGTATAGGTCATTAGGCACCTGATGTATCATTGTTTGAAGGTTGAGCAGAGTCGGTGATATTTCTGGCTCGGATTCATTACTTCTCAGGGAAAACAGACACTAAATAAAAGTCCAATTCCTTCCTCGCTAACCACGTCAATAAGTCTCCACGCCCTTATTCAATAGATACTATCAACTGACGATCTCTAGCCAATGATTCATAATTTAAGACGCAGTTTAAGTTCTTGCTTCAGCTCAACTATCAAGGATTTCCTCACACTGACAGGATGATGGGAAAAGCAAGATTTACTTTCAGGAATGACGAACTTAAAAAGTGATTCCGCCAAAGAAATGGTGTGGATTCACGCGCCATAGAACGATTTCACTCTTGATGGGATAGAAAGAAATATAGATATATTTTTTATCCCTTTAACTCTCCTTCTACTCTAAGCTTCTGTATAGGCAGGGAGTCATCGTCATTGCCCATGTAGAACGGATCTGGTTGGAGGCATAGGGCCATTAGTAACCGGAACGGAGCCTTATATTTTTTTTCCTTTCGTATATTTCGCTTTTATTTTCCGCAAAATGGGAGAAAGTTTTCTCTATGATCACCTGGTCGTGAAGAAAAATATCATGTTCCCAAAAAACGGGAGAACATTTCTTTGATTCAATCGAGAGGAATGAACGAAGACCATTTCGAGGGACATGGAGGAAGATAAGCTAAAACAGTAAGAAATAGGGTCAAAGAAGCCTTTACCGAAGAAAATGAAAACCTATGTGGGCTCAGAAATTTATTTAACTCAGTCATGAAAATATGATGGGTCATGTGATTTAGCATAGGAATATGAAATTTCAAATGCAAAATCTATGTAAAGTTTGATTTAACTGTAAGAGTTGAGCTTGATAAAGAGTATATCGTCTGGTGGTATATCTTCGCATTTTAGATGAGAACAATTACTCAATTAGTATAAATACAAGCGGCACGAATGGAAATGTTAGCGTAACAGCATAAATAGGACATTTTCTGTGAAATTCAACCAGATATCCAATCAACTTAAGTGACTGTGGATAGTTTGAATCGTGAGTTCGTGAAATTGCTTCATGCTTAGTAAAAAAAACTTGTATATTTCAAATAGATAATTTTAATCGATCAGCTTCGTCTATGTACGTCATCTTCAGGTGACTACAGTGCCCAGCGACGATGATACCAGACGATGTCATACGGCGATTAAACTGGTCGATTAAAATTATCTATGTGACATCTATAAGGCTCTTTGATTAAACAAAACGAAAGTGAATGCATTAGTATTTATGTTAGGAAGACAATTTTATCGACTTTTGATTCCTTTCCTAATGTTAACTGCATGAAGTATGCATCAGATCAAATTGAATAAAAGAATAAATGAACTTTGTTTAGAAAATAGCGTTGATTTAAGAGTCAAATATGGGTTAATGAAGGTAGTAAAAGCTGAACTACCTAAAATTCCCTCGACATTTCAAAGACCTACATCACAATTAAGGTAAAAGGAGGTCAAATATAACGAACAAGATAACCTTTAAAATAATTCCTTTCATTTATTCTGTGATATAATTCCCTTACCGTCAAAATATAAGTTGACAACATCATCTAATAAGCTTAAGCAATTAATTACCTTTCCATTAAGAAAATGATATGGCTACTCCCTAATAGAAGAGCAGTCTGTGCCTACAAAGCTATTCTACTGACAGATTCATCTACGCAACGTCTAAGCTACTGGCTATCGAATAGTGAAACTGAGCCTACCTTTAGAGTGAAAGACTGTAGAGTAGGGAAATAGCGAAATTGATTTCATGTTCAAATGTAAATATTATCCAAAATGATTATCTATAGCAATTGCACACGAGGCATGAAATTACACAATTAACAAACTTCTTTTTTTCTTCAGTCGGGCGAAAAAAATATGCAATCATAAAAAGCGCTATTTTTTCCGCATTGTGCTCCTGCATTTGCGCAAACATTCATGAGAATAGCGACTTTACACGGTGCTTTTTGACTAGCAAGTTCCATTGCGCATCAAGTAACGCAATCATGTCCCCCACGTAAAATGGGGTTTTCAATGAATATTAGTCAATAATGCAAAAAAAAACTGGCTACTTACAATGCTACACTTGCTAGTTGAAAGTTGGTCCGCTGTGAAGCCATCACTCACCTGTAAACAAAAAACAAATTTCGAATCAATGTGTTTAAATACACAGGTTCAGAAAAGTAATACGAATAAAGTATTGTGGTTTTTTGAGATTCTTTTCAAGAAGTATGGTGGCATTAAACTAATTAGGAAACATTTTTAGCATTTTTAAACCTATGTGTTTCTTCTTGATCACCATTAAGTATATTAATATTCATTTAGAATAACCTTTTCCAAGCAACCTCTTCACAATTCTCTGTGAGGGCCATTTCGCTTTGAAACGTGTGTATATTTTTTTTCAAGCGTCACCTTGAAAACTGGTATAAAATCTTGAGTAATGGATCAAAACAGCGGAAGAGGAAGCTATTACTTAACTGGAGGCAGTCTCAAAGGGCACCATTGTGGTGTTCTTGCGAGGGGGTGTCGCAGGAAATGCCACGGGCTCTGAAGGCAATTGAGGCAGACCCAGCGTAAAAACTGGCTGCATGAAACTTACTACGATGACAATAATTCCAGAAATCCTTGATGGTAGACGCAAACAAGATTGAATTTTTTTAACTCCGTGGATATTCCTCTTTGAAAGACGCTTCATAAGAAGAAAAACCAAAAAATACAAAGAAAACCTTCAAGTTTTTAAATGCAATTGGGCCATGGATATAAGTTTTATATCACTACCCAAGGATGGAGAAAGAACTTAAATTATTACTATGGAGTGCAACGTAAAAAGAAGTCATCCTCCTAGTTCTGATCAATACTGTTAATTGCTTCTAAAGGCTACTATTTTTATTATTACTATAATTAATAAATTATCACTAAATACAACAAATAATGTCAAGACTAATCTAACCTGTCTTCTTCTTTGAGTTTATGGAAGACTTCTTATTTCTTTCACTATTCTTTTAACTATCATTATTAAGTCAAAATCCGTAAGATTGGTTTGACGCAGCTCTCCATCCCACACCCCTATCTGCTAGCCTTTGCATCGTGACGTATTTCTTCCCTTTTATGCCCTTAATAACCTGTCTTGTGTAACTCATTCGGGTTCGTTCCAAGCTCATCTTCCCTTCCACCTGTCATTCGACGAATCCCTTCATCCGGCAATAATGTCTCATGATGGTGCCAACTTATCTGATCCTTCTTCTTCTTCTTCAGATTTTTTAGGAAAAGGCTTAAAAGTGATTATTGTGGAGGGTATGCTAAGTTATGAGAGCATGAGCCATTGCACGATGGAACTACCTACAAGTCATTGTTTTGCTATTAAAACAACTTTTTTATACGTGTAGGTATAACAGCTTATTAAAACTTAAGTATTCTTGCTGGTCCTCCCACATACCTTTGCGCAAAAGTTAGGACTTAAATTCTCACTGAATGAATATACTACAAAAAATAAGCACTCACATTAATGAATGGCCATTGCCGTTTTGGGCATGGTCTACATCGAAAAATTATTGGGTAATATAGCCTAATGTTTTCCCAGAAGCTGAAGGAATGCAAGCCCATATCATCAATCAATTATCATGCATAACTCACTCAGTTATTCAATACGAAAATTGATTTAAATAGGTGAAGGTAGAACTTACCCCGAAACTATGATACATGCACATGTATGTACACATTCCGGAATGACGAGTCACTTTCTTCCCTTCTATTCTATCGACCCAACAGGTGTAGGATGCTGTTCTATGGGACAAACAAATACGCCCAGTCTTCTCGGGAAATCAGTCGGGCCAGGATAAGCATTGCTGCCAACGTTACGGCAGCCCTCTCTGCCGTCGTCATCAGGGCCAATGATGGACCTGATTAGTGCCGGGTTTATATGCACATTTTGGGCGGTCAAGTCTTCTCTGATTGGTCCGTTTTTGGAGTCCTTCTTCCTCTTAGTGTACTCTTTCGTTTGATGATGGGATTCCATGTTTTGCTCAGGTTGAAACCCGAGTCTCTATTCATTCTATTCTCAGCAGAGTTCATCAGTAAAGATTCGCTGGGAAAGCAACAAATCCTTTAAATTAGCCCAGTTGTCAGCCGCAACTCAGATATCCATGAGGGTTTAAGTTGAAAACATTTTAAAAAGGCACTTCGCGGAAAAAACCATTAAAGAAGTATTAATAAAAACATTATTTATTGATTAAAAAACCGTATTCATGGCAATACGACAAACCATGCTGAACATGAACTGATAATAATTTATATACTGATGGAAACCAAAGGCCAAAAGATGTTGATATTATGTAAAAGGGAAACTAAAATAAGAATTATTTTAGTTTGCTTCATTATTTCCCTTGGTCTACGAGAGTAACATATAATAGATGCATTTATATTTTAAGAATCGCGGCTGCTAATAATTAAAACTGTGAGTTGAATGAATTGTTGCGAAACTTCATTTCACAATCAATGACCCAGAGCAAGGGTAATGTAAATTTTAAATGAAATTGAAATAAGATTAAGAAAAATCACCGCCTAAAATATTGAAGGCACCAATGATGGCACAAAGAGAGACATGCGAAAGGACAGAGCTCCATACGTATCGGTTACCAACTTGGTCAAAATAAAAATCTAACATCCGTATTTTCCTTTACAATTACATTTGCCAGTGTGCTCGCGGACTTCGACGGCAACAATTTGTGCAACAAAAAAGTTTATAGTGTACAAAGAGTGAACCTACGCATCCCTATACGTTTACACAGCCATTCCTACTTTCGCCGGAAGAATAATTTTTACTGATCAACTAAGATTCATATAGCCCACAAATTTTACTATCACAGCTTATTCCACATATTCCGATTGCTACACAATCATCATTTGGTACTTACAAAAATCCCATATCGGACAAATATATATATGTCCTCAATAATAGTGGGGGGTAAAGATCAGAAGGAAGAATGTGCTGGTGGAGGGAGGATACGTGGAATCAGCTGCAATAATGATAATTGCGGGCAATATGATATCTTCGTTGATCATTAGATGTGTTGTTCCGCGGCATCTCTCCGCAAAAAGTTGACTTTATTAGAAAAACTTTTCTTTGAGGCAACGAGGAATAAGGCTTGCTGGGAAGGGCTGAAAGCGAGACAGAGCAAAACGAAGATTGAGAAAAAGAAGTATGAGAAACGTGAGAAAAAGAATGCTTTGAGCAAAGGCAGAGAAGGGGAGAGAACGACCAGGCCTTGCTGAATGAGATATATTGAGGTAGAGAGGGGAAAAGCCGGAACGAACATCACAAAGAGACGCGACGTGTATGTTAAAAGGGAAAGGTACGGAGGGGGTGGGGAAGGGTGAATCCCAGAACCGCTTCTTAATGAGATCTTCCCCCGAGACATTGTCTATATGTTCTTATATCCTACTGCTGCCAAGTGGCGCGGCCGCAACTCTACCCATCCCACCTTCTTGCTCCCCCTTCCCTCCACACATTCTTGCCTCCCACCCCTGTTGCCTCCAGTTATAACTCAACGCCTTACCTCCTCCCAACCTCCACCTGATGCCATATGCATCCGCGCAGCTTGTTTTTCCCTTTGCTATGCGAAATCGAGTAGGTGGTCCAATACAGCCTTCCGTACAGGTCCTGCCGAGTGTTCGTATTTGGAGTTGAAAATCGATTTATAAAGGATTAAAAGGATGCATCCCACCCTCTTTATCTGTCATATTTGATATTTATTTCGACATGATGATATTCCTTTCAAACTTTTTCAACACATATCTCGAAATTCTATGTGTTCTATATCTTGAAATTTTCGTAAGGATATAGAGTACAACTTTTCCAATGTTTGGCTATTTTTCCCTTTCGTATGCGAAATCAAGTACATGGATCAATGCAGCCTCCCGTACAGGTCCTGCCGGGTGTTCGCTCGTGTCTCTTGAATACAAAAAAAGAATTTTAGTAGATACTAAGGTAAGATTTTCAAGTTTGAGATTTTGGATAATGTTGACAAATAAATGACCTATGATAAAAACTAAAAATGGTAGTTTTCACACTGCAATACAAAACTCCACTACCGACCATGGTTTAGACATTCTCCGTCATTTTGAAGGTCAAATTGACATCGTAACCATTGTCGGTAGTTGAGTTTTTTTATTAAAGTGTGGAAATTGCCATTTTTTTAATCATGGATATACCATACTTCCACCAAGTCAACCCTGAAACGATTTTGTAAGCATATAAATGACTCGTTACAGGCCCTGAAAATGTCAATATGGCAGGATAGGTTCTTAGAAAACATTCCGTCACCAACAAAGAACGGCCAAGCGGGAGTTTTCGTCCTCTTAATCCTTTTAAAATCGATATTATCTGTTGCTGCATACTACCCCTTAATCACCCTAAATCAATATGTGGCGTTAGTTGCTTAGACATTAACCGTTTATCTGTGCGACAATTCGAAAGAAATAAGGTTTTCGTGGTGGAAAATTAGAGAGAATGTCTAAGTTCACCAACGCATTTATTTAGGTCTTTTATCAATTAATGGAATAAACGAATTCCTGTATTAATCTGCTCGGCGAAATATATTTTATTTTTTGTTTCTGACATGACATAAAAAACTGTATAGGCATCTCCAAAAACATTCAAAAACACGTTTTTCTATTCGAACTCACAAAACTGATGGTAACAAACATAACAGACTTTCCATTCTATACTTATAATGTATTGAATTTTAAAATGCGGATTGTAACACAGATTGTAATGGTATTACTCAGCGAGAATGCAAATAACACGATAAGTATTCACTAAAGATAGAATGCATGGGTACCCCTGGCGAAAATTTATATAATGCTCGTAATACCACAAGACTACCGTTAGGAATTATAATGCCAGTCAAAGGGCTAATATTGAGTCAATGTCAAATGAAATCAATCATTAAAGCCAAATTAATGTAGTCACGCTACTCAAAAAACTGTGAGAAGTGTTAACGTAAATTATGTATAATAATCGAAGTACATTCATACTGAGTGTTTTTATTTCTTTTTTACATTGGCAAGACAATTTTTGAAAAAACGGAGGAAAAAATTTTATTGCTTTGATTTGCGCAGGCGCAAACCTATCTTCTTAAATTAGCTCATGGGATTATGGGATACGTTTCATTGCCCCCGCAATTTTGCACTATGGCGTGTCCAATTTGTGACGCAGTTGCAGGTTATGGAGGATGATTAAAATTGAAGGAACAATTAGAGCAGTATTTCGAAGCCCGGCAAGCGTGGAAGAGACATGAAAATTTAAAGCAGGCTTGCATTTCACGGAAATGAAGCGAGCAGCCGTTTCCAGGAAATAGTACTCGTTTAAAAAGAGTATTCTCTCTCGAGCTTTGCAGAAGTTTATTTCACAGCGCGTCTGATATTGTCTTCTAACAAAGGTGTAATGGCGTTGTGAAACAATAACGCACAGTGAGAATATCGCTGTACAAATGAATAAACAGATTTGCTTGTGGAAAAAATAAGCCATACTTTTCATAAGACCCTCAATTAATGAATAAAAGACCGTACAACTTCAAAATCTTTACTTGGGTTACGTACAAATTCACTTTCCAAAGTAACTTATATGAGAACCGAATTGAAAAATAAAAACTTTATCAACAATAAGCAAGAGAAGTTGAATCGTAGATGATGTAGTCTAGCACTTGAATTTATTGAAGTCTATAAGCTAATTATTGATTTAATTCATTTTTTGTCGCAGATTTTAATTTTCAAAATGCAGAAATTAAATTTCAGAGGTATACAGATATGAAATGTTTCTTTGATTGAAGTAATGCCAACACTATACCAACTAAAATACAATAATCCTAGGGACTTTCAGCCCATTAAGGGGGCGCCCTAACACGGTCGCGGAAGGTGATGCAGACGCTTTCTATTATCCAGTTAGTGCTTCACTCGTCGTAGGTACATAGCGGTTTCTTGACTCAGAGTAGTAATAAAGGTTTAATCTGTGCCTTGAGACAAAGACGGGCCTTTTACCAAGTTTCCCAGAAGAGGTACTTGTTACGTAGGCGGGACGCGAACTTCATGTTTGGCAGGCGCGGACTTGACCCAGCCGCTACCGAAGCCGGCGACGCACAGTGGGCTGAAATCGAAAAAAGCTGGCCAAAAATCATATCTTCCATATTTTTATAATTAGCTCCACAAAATTTTTCCTACTATTCATATTTGGGTCATATAACATGAATATAGAGACATTTTGCCGAAAAATTGATCCTGGGAAAATTTTTAAACAAATTCGTGGAGACGGAAAAAAACAAAAATCGACTATTTGGACGGCTTCAGTTAAGAGGGAACTTTTAATTGAAATCAATAGTTAGGAATAAAAAAGTAAGTAGTTTAACATGAAATTTAATAATTTAAATAAAAATGTTCATATAAAATACACAAATTATTTTTTTAAACATTATTAATGATTTAGTCAACTAATTTTCCGTTAACACTTTGAAAGGACACACATAAGAAATCACCTAGCAAAAAATTTATACCATAAACCAAAATGCCACATAAAATTATTTATGAACCATAATATATTAGCATAAATATATAAAACATAAGAAAACATTAGGGATAAATTTACCAGCCCACTACCAGTTTTCATCGGATTCCCAGCCGTCACTGTCCTCATCAGAAGGTGGCTCCTCTAATACAAGTAAGTTTCGTATATCCTTTGAAACATTTCTTTTAGCATTTGTACATACATAACTATTGGATATTAGATAATCCGAAGTAAGGAGGAGCCTTCGGAAAAGATCTCCCATTTCTTCTAAGCGCAAAATTTTTCGCGTGTGGTGCGCTCCGAATCTTCTGATATCTTTGTGGAGAGATTCCAAAGCCCTCCGAAGAAAATTGGCCAATTGGAAGCACTGCTGCCTTGGCAAGTGATGCTGCATGAAATTGCACTTTGTGCACCCCCGGAGGCATGTAGTATCACGGATACATATCCACAAAAAGGGATGCAGTTTCTGAGCAGTACTCGCTGAAATTGGCGTAATCTATCTCAAGTCCAGATGTCAGAGCTTTTAAAATAGAGGAAAACCTTGAGATGAGTTCCTCGCTAATGCCTATTTAAAAGGGAAAAAAAAGTCCTCACCAAATCCTTCTTCCAAAAAATTTTAAATATTCATAACAAATTTTGGAATTAATAAATAAAAATCTATATAATATGACGTTTTGATGGTAAACATACCGGTAATTTCTGATGTTAGCGTAGGTTCAGAAAAAAACGTCGGGCAGTGTTCCCATCATTAGTCGTGCCTAGACCATGCTTTAACAAGGAGCCTCAAGAAGAGATTCATGCATATCTGTTGGAAGCGGTATATCCTTCTCTAAACAACATGGAAATTTTACTACAAACCTGACACTGGTTCTCTTGCATTCTTTCCATATCTGGATATACCCATTGAAAACGTATTTATCCATGACATTCTTCAACACTTCCCTTGTCTTCTCGTCTTTCCCCAATTTTAACTTATCTTAAAGATATTGAAGGGCCAATTCACGTTTTGATGACAGCGAATTTCCACTTTCATTAACAATAACGTCATGTATTTCTTTGCGGGTTACTTTCATGCGCTCCATTTTCTCTCATCCGAAATATTAACAGTCTAAATCACCGCGTAAGGAAAGCGAAATTAGAACATATTTCCCTAAATAATACACACGATCACAGAGATATTTTACTTGGAAAACGTAGCTTTTTATCGTTCCGAGATATCCTTCACTAATGGTAGTTCGGCCTCAGCGCTGAAATTTCACGATATAGGGAAAAAAATACTCGTTCTTCGCTTCCATGGGACAAGCACGCACATCCTTTCGCACTCACGAAGACAAACTGACTAATTTTCTCTGTAAAATTGTGGAAGAGAATAGTTTTCAATCAATTGGAGAGAAGCATTTGTGGAAAACCCCGTGCGAAGGGAAGCGATCCTCAACAGTGCAATAACCCTTTCATAGATCGAGGCAATAATGAAATAAGCGGCATTTCTACAAAGGGACAGTTATGAATCGAGTACAGAACTTTTTAAACGCCAGATAAGAATCATAACACGGTGGTTGGGTTTTCGGGTACAATAGGGATTAACGTGGTCGGCAGGGTAGTGCCCGCCGCCACTGCGCGGGCGGCGCTCCGCCACACGTGTGCCCTTTCCAGTGTTTGAGCTGATGGGAGTTATAAAAGGCCTAGAAGAGTACGGATAGCAGAATATGTAAGTGTATAGTGTTGAGAATTGGGCTTTCAAAGAATTAATATATAATTCTTTGCAGCCGCCCGCTTCCCGGGACAAGAATCTGACTTGCCGGCGCAATCGTTGAGTCCATTATATGACTTATGAAGGAAATCGTAATGTGCCCTTGGAAAAATTGGAACTATAAGACTAATATGTCATGCTAAATGTATAAAGAGTACATAAGTGTAGACAAATGTAATTTCACCTCACTTTTGGCGAATCATCGTCGACTATAGCTAAGTCTGAACAAAGGTTAGCATCTAACCACCGCGTCGGGCGGTTGGACATTCATGCACGTAACTTGATAGGAGAGGCGGGGAGGCAAATTGGGGCAGGATTTTTCAATTGATAACTAAAGTTGACACTTCATTTTATAATGTGGTGCTAAACACTCCGTGAAGCAAAGTGAAAAACATCAAGTTTTTCTCTACATTATGTTAAAAATACGTGAAAAATAGGACATTTTAATTGTTTAAATAAAACTTATAAATATTATCGCTAGAATTAAAACTTTCACTACAATGGATTTTTAAAATGTTAATTTTTATTATGTGATGATTTAAATTTAGGCATTTTTAAACATAACGCAACAGTAGAAAAATACTTCAGTCAATTTTTTCAAAAAATGGGGAAAACATTTTGCGATCATTTTTCATTAAATTGACAGATGTCTCCTGCTTTAAAAAAATTAGTTATAAATAAAATTATTTCAGTAATGTAGTCACTGATTATTCTATAATTTGAAAATATAATAGTTTTTTCCAAATTAAAAAGTGAAAAAAATCATTTTTGGCCAGCTTTTTTCGATTTCAGCCCACTGTGCGACGCGATTTTGGCAGAATGCCTTCTTATACAATGAAGATAACATCGTCAGCAATTTCGGATAAGGTGTAAACTCAAAAGGACCTTCGCATTCACAGGCCTATTTTTTCAGCGCATGAGAGAGGAACACGGCCCCCATTAATAGGCTTCTGCTATTTTTAATTGGCTAGCCGCCATTTAGGTGTCACATATCAACTCCGACTGCGACCCCTGATCCAGCGACCCATATCATATTTTTCATGAGTATCAAATTTCTCCTCGGAGTCGTCGCGGGTGAAGTTGGGAGGGGAGTTGCCTTTCCCCCTCCTTTCTCTCCTTCGAGGCGCTTCGGCTTTGGTCTCCTTGTCCCAGTGCTGCGGCCACGTTTTTAAAATCCCTTAGCCGAATAAAGTCACATATTCATTAATGAAAAACAGTTCTTTTCGTTTCCCGGAAATTATATTAACACTCAACATCAAGTTAACTTATTTGCAAAAATTTGCGTGCCTAAAACTTGGGACATAAGAATATAATTAAGGTACATTCACCTACATTCTTCACAAGACGAGATCTACTACGGTGAGAGGCAACTTCTTTTACTTTGAGCATACCATTCTGAACCATGTGCAAATGTTTATCCCTTAGTACCCTATCTGCATTCAAGTATCCAATTCAACTATATTGGGAGTTCCTTTGCAGTAAAGCAAGATGCCTTTTCAAATTCTCCTAAGGCCATGTGAAATAAAATCCAAATAAATTCACCTCTCACAAAAAAAAAGATTCAAACCCGGTCTCGCACTTGCTCAGTAACGGCGTCCTGGCCTTACCACTTTTTGTTCAAACGGGCTGGGTTGATTTAGCGTCGATGCACAACGTTATGCACACAAAACCGTAAATCTACTGAAAAAGTCTCGCTGTCCAAGTTGACGATGCTATCTACTACCTCTCATGCTGTCACCTGCGTATCTGAGTGAGCATTCTCCAACTCACCGTCTACCTACTATTGTAGGCATGTATTCCTCCTTCGCTTCTCCCAATGGCGCAGTTAAAAGGAAGCGAGAAATTCGTCTTTCAGTCGACTCTCAGACGGGCGGAGAAATAGTGAGAGGGATTGCCTCAAAAGTGTTCATTTAGAAATGGAACAAAGCGTGGGTCTTTGTTCGGATCCTGGCGCAATGCATCACGGGAGCATGGCCTGCTCGTGAGGCGGGAAAGGCACCCGGCATTTTCTACTCTCCTTTGTTTACCGGATCCGGAAATCTAATGACATTAAAGCCTCGGGATGCTGAGAGCGAAGGGGAAAAAGCTTCGGGCTCCCACTTTCCTTATGTTTTGTTTGCGAGCCTTCCGTGTAAATATATCTCTTTAAATCTTTGTTAAAAGGAGTCGAAGGAAAAGCTTTTTACCTCTCTTTTAAGCTTCCTTTTCTCCCTCTTTACCTCCTTCTCACATCCTTCAACCCGATCTTATTCTATATTCCTACTCTCCGTTCTCAATGCTTCAATTCGAAGGATAGGTGGACGTTTTTACGACCCATTAATACGACCTAAGACGTTTGCAGCAACTTTATTTATTCACCAACTCCGTGATCGAATTCGTTTCCTCCTGGCTCGATAGCCCAGCATTGTTATGTCAACTGCGGAACGGCCGTTATATCTATTACACGAGAGACTTCAACTTAAAAATAACACCCTTCAGCTCATATTTTTCTCGAGGTATTTATTCAACCACCAATTTAATGCACCTTTACTTATTCCTTCGTCATGTATTTACGTAAGATAAAGTTGAACTATTTTTATATAACGGTGCATTGAATGTTCAGCGGCAAGAGATAACATCACCTTATTGAGAGCGAGGTTGCGAGGTATGAGTAATTTCACCGACAGTATTGCGACACATTTTCGTAGAAATCGGTTCACAACGAATTTAATTTCGTAATAAATCATGATGAATTAAATTGATACGCATCTGAAAGCATGAATTTACATGGAAATCGATTTAACATATTTATCGCTTTAAATAATCAACGGCAAGAGATCACTTTACGCTATTGAGAGCAAACCTCAGTTGAATGATATTGGAAATTTTACCGTCAGTACTGCGACGCTTTTTCGTATAAATCGTTTCAAAACTGAGTTGACCTTGTAAAAAATCATATCCACTTAAATTCATATGCTATCTGAGACTGTTAATTGAGGGGGAGAGAGGCGAAGGGGTATTAGTGATATTTCATCTAAAGAGTTAGGAGCAGAATTTAGATAAAGAAAACAAACAACATCAACTAGATATATAATAGTGCAATTCATTTACGGCTCGATGTTAGCACAAGAACAGATAGTCACCCGTATCCCTTGGCCACCAAGTTTTTGCATATTTCTTCTATCAATTTCTGTACCTAACTTTGTTCGGGAAAAAAAACAATTGTACCCCTTAGCTTCTCACCCCCTCAATTAGCATAAAAATTGATTTACAACAATTTATTTATTTACGAGGCATGTTCAGGGCGGTTTGGTCACAGGAAAAAACATACTGATATGAAACACATTTTATTGGCCCTTTCGTTAGCTACAAACCTACTTCACTTTTCTACATAATCGCCGTTACCTCCAAAGCATTTTTCGTACCACTGCAACAAATTCTTCCCCTCTGCATAGAAGCACATCGCATGAGAGTTGTACAAATTGATAATGTCGTTCCTCTTCGGCTTTAACCATTGTCCACCGAGCTACTGCATCAAGTTGTTTTCACAGCACCATTATCTAACGTTCCCTTCACTAATAAGAGTAGGTTCATAAACTAGGAATAATGCCCGATGAATTTCAGCATCCGAAAATCCTTTGCATGCACGAATCGTACGACAGAACGCACTCACAACTGGCGGGATCAACGATTGTTGCCGACATTGTTGATTGCATGCACGGACAAGCAAACGACTTCTCTAAAAAAACGAATGCTGCAATAGCCTTTCAATGAATTAGTACATGGCGCTGCAGGAGTAAAACTGTATTTTGAAGCGCCAATATTTAAATATCAGCAGACGGCCCTTACTTTTTGAATATCCACCGTACATTAATTGCTTCCATTTTCTTATTTCATGGACGAAAGTTGCGGGACAAATTTTGGAACACTATAGCCGGCCACATAATCATGTCATATTTTTTTTGCAAAATAAAAGAAAAAAAATTAAATAATTATTTGAGGGGAAATGAGAATGTGTTTGAAAATGACCTGAAGGTCGAAAAGCTTTGTACTTTGTTAAATTATTTTTAGAAAAATTGTCATTTTTTTACCTAAAAAAAATAAAAAATACACCAATGAGAAGGAAACCTAAATTTTTCCTCTCCTCCTCAATACCTACTCCTCGCCGCTCGACATTCAGTCAAGAATCTCAAAAAGTCACCAAAGCGCTGAAGCAATGGATCAATGATGGCAGAGGGAGCAATCGAAACGCCAGAAGAAGGCTTCGCCAGCATCATACGCCGGAATAGAAAAAGAACATTCTTATGTTTTAAGTTTTCAAATTATACACTCCCCTTTAAAATATACTTTTTTTATTATTACTGCTCTAATTATGTTTCTGCATCGTATTTTTTATTAATTAATTTATTTATTTTCAACTTCCCCGTATATAGCACATAGAGGCTTTTACAACGGAGGAATTCACGAGGCACGACACAAACATCCATGTCCTGGATAGGAACCACCTAACCGCGTCCTTAGGTTTGGAAGGTGAGGACTTTACCACCGCCACCGACGCTGGAAAAATAAAATAAGTATGTAGTAAGATATTATAGTAAAAGACAGATAGAAGAAAAGTAGATGTAAAGTTAGTAGTAAGCTAATAAATATACAGTGATATAAAACGATGAGATCAATACATTTTTTCCCATTGTTGGAAAATAAAATAGTGAGTACGAATTCATAATGTTTGAATAACAGAAATTTGTTATTCCTGAATAAGAAACTGTGTTCTTTTTGCGGAGAAGTACCAAAAAGGCCTCTCAGGTCATTGCGCTTTCCCACGTAACTTTTGATGGCACGTTCCGGATGGTTAAACCGATGACGAGTCTATACTTAATTCAAATTATTAAGCCGCATTAATTCAACTCTTTTCGTAAGGAAACTGGCCACCTGTCCCTTTGGACTCGGATTAAAGGAGAGGGAAACGGTATCTCAGAGAGATTTTCAGGAATTATCTCCTCAAATTTACACTCTAGACTACCCTAATTTATTATTCTCCCTTTCCGACCGACGATATCTCTGAGGACAAGATGGTGATCGCACAAAGAGAAATTCTATCCAAGTTATTTATCTACCTCCTTGAGAATTCTCCGAGAGAAGTTGGATGCCCAAACTGCTTTTACCTCTTTGGTTTCACGAAGGGAACACCTTACCCAATAGTCGCTGCTAGAGCTACCGGTAGCTAGTTTTATTACACGGCTGTCTGGTCGTCTCTCCTTTGTGTCTGAGGAACGGCTTGAAATGCTACTGAGATCCAATTAAAACCCATTTTATCCGTCATCCGCACGGTCAAGTACATCTAATGGGAAAACAAAGGGTTTCCAGGGCCAACTTCAAACGTAACCACTACGTAGGTACTAGGCTAGGGTATCTCCCAATCTCTTGTCTCCAATAGGGTGGTTTCCTATTATTTTTTATTGCCTAAATCTAAAGATTATTACTCCTGGTGTACGTATTTCACGCTTTTAGATTTTTAAATGGCGAAATCCATTTTTCGCGATTACTGAAAAGTGAAAATTTTCAAACGCGCGAAAACGCGACGGCTAAGTGTGAATGCTGAGAAAACTCCGTGTGACGTCGTCCTAGTTCCCGCTGCCGCAAGTGAGGTGACCTTGGGGTGAGGCTTTGAGCGTTGATACGACGCAGGATGCTAGCAGGTAGCAGAGTACCCTGCTAGCTGGTACCGCTTGGCTTAAATAAGGATTATTAATACCTTGTCAAACGAAGAAAACTTTCCGACCTTAGCCAGTTTTAATAGGTGATTATTAAGGCATGTTTCCCTGAGCTCTGTGCCTCATGCATGCATTGGTAACGTCAGACGATGTAAAACTCCTTTCTACTCGTAAAGAAACTAGGTCCCTGTGGCGTCACGTGGAGTGGCATCGCATGGGTGCCAATGTCGCCTTTTTCAAATGAGGATAAAATTGACCATTGCCATTCATCTAAACCGCTATTTCTAAAACGAAATAATTTGTATATTATGAATACACTAATGGTGGGTAAAGAATCGCAATCAATGCCTTTCATTTTGTTTGATGAAGGAAACTACCCAATTTTTGCACCTGCAGGCCTCGGTGGCGGTGGGGTAAAGTCCTCGCCTGCCGGTCCGTAGGTCGCGGGTTCGAATCCCGCCTGGGTAGGTGATCCCTAACCAGGGCATGGATGTTTGTGTTGTAAGTTGTTGATGTTGATAAACCTGTTATAAAGGCCGCAAAGTGCTGTTTACGGGGAAATGGGAAATAAATAAATAGTACCTCAAAATTTTCAAATTTAATGCAGCTTAATGTTCCTTAAAATTCATTAACTATTCATCTTGTTTTGAAACTTTCGAGTCATTATGAAGGTTATACTTGATATTGATATGATAATGTCACAGTTAACCTTTTTTTTGTAAATTTTGAGATGCATAACACAGTTTAGGCTATCACTAAATGTATTTTACTTAAGTTCAGCCCGAGTCTCAATGGGTTAAGCGTCAGAAAAATCCCCGCTAGGCCTTAAAACAAAGTTTTAAATTAATTAAATTCAATAGTTTTAGTTGCATATATTTACAAATACTGCACTTTTTAACAGGTTACCATCGTGGCAGGTTGTGCCAAAAAAAGTAATTTCATAATAACGCTTCAGAGGCTATTTTAAAGTCACAAGGATGCATAGAGAGAAGAATGCATCTCCAATATTTGCTTTGAAATTCGTGTGAATGTATGGAAAGATTATTCTATTTGGCAAGAGTAGTAACCCAAGTCACATGCATCCATTTACTCGGCATGAATATTGGTCCGAGGGAATACAAAGAAATTTGAAAACATATGCCGATGTATTTAAGCCAAAGTAAATAAACCTAAACGCATTCATATCTAGTGCTTTTTTTTCGATTACCAAGAAAAATTTAGAAAAACAGTGAAAAAGGTTGTAAATATGTAAAGTATTTAGCCGTTGCCTGAATGGTTTATTTTTGCTCATAAATTGCTTATGTTAAAAAGAGAGTAGCACCTAGTATCCTCAAGTAGGTCTGGAGTCTCGATTTACCTTGGATGGAAATGTATCAGAAAATACTTTCCCTTCAAATGGGCTTGATAATGTAACTGCAATGGTACCTTAACGGCAATAGGTGGATGAGGGTTCGAATCCCGGTTAAACCAATTGAAGCGTTGACATCGGAAAGGTAGTATGTCACTAATTGTGAATTTTACAGGGGACGAAAGAAAGAGGTTTGCTTAAATTTTGAACCTCATATTAGTGTACAAACTTCGTTAATCGTAGCAACTGATATATTGTAACAATTCACTTTCTATATTGACCATGCCATTGGCATGAGCATATATAAATGCAATTCTCCGTGAATACACGAAATTTTAATTTTTCCTGACTTACTACCTTTCCAACCGCAACGCTTCAATTGATTTTCTTTCAAGGTGAATTTCACCGTCGGTTTCAGATGGAAGCACGCCTTCACAGCTATGAACAATCCCGTAATTCTTGTGCTAAAGCGTGTACTCTAATTAAAGAATTTCCTTTGAAGTGACTCGAAAGACGTTAATGTAGATTTGCAACAACTAATAGGCCCATATCATAATAAATGATATAACAACCGAAGAAGGTGCTCATATGGGAGCCCACTAAACCTCTGCATTCTATTCCAACGTCTTTAATTGTGGGGCGCAGCAGGTGTTGAGCACACAGGAGGAGTCGCAAATTTATAGGCGAAGCTAGTGAATGCTTCAAAAACTGAGGAGAACCAGTCTAAATCTGGGGCACCGAATCTTTGGCCTTTCCGCACCGGACACGGTACTTTATTTAACACCTGGCATTGTCTGATATCCATACCTAACTTATGTCTTTACATTTTGTTTGTAGGGCAAAACAAATGCGTTATTTATTGCGATATCCCTTAGTTCTTTATATCTCAGTTTGATATTGTGAAATAATAAAGCATATTTTTTCATTATATATGCCTATTTGCCTTCGGCTATAATTAAAAACCATACAGCATGCAAAAGTGCTGAACATGCCATTTAAAGAAAATTTATGAATGCAATACCTACCGACACTGGTCTCACTAGATGGAAGTACGATGGTGAAAAGACAAAGATAATAATTATTGCATGACTAAAAATATTTTTTGCGTTATAATTAATGCATTTGAATTGTTGATTGAGGTTAAAAAGTTCCCCATTGAAATTCAGAGACCATTACCAATAATCCCAATGAAATCCCTTTTAGGGTATTTCCGCACTGCGCTTGAAGTATGGGTCAGAGTAATAATTCAAGATTTAATGAACACTCGATCAGACATGATCGTTGAAAAGCCTAAGTTGGCAAATGCAAAATTTTCCCAATTCAAGAGCCAAGAGACGACCAAATGAATTGAATCGCATTATACTGGTATTAGTAATTATTATTACATCGGGAACAACACCTCAAATCAAATTGCCGCATGCTAAAATGAGATTCAAGTATTGTACGCTGAAAAAAATGAGTTTGTTACTCAGACATTCATGCTGTCAGGAATTCCTGCGCTAGGTATCATACTTAATGTAGGTAGCTTTATGAGCGTTTCAAAACGCCTCTTCAAGTCGCTTATGATAGGAATAAATGAGATGTGTTTCACATAGAACTGCTCTTATCAAGTCTGAAGCCCGCTCAATAGAATGTTGGACTAGATTGCCAAAATAACTCTTTAGGGCGCTAAAATTGATGTGAAATGCTAAGTTGAAAGTGACCTTAAAGTTAACTGTACGTTTCCGGGAAATGCCAACGTTGAAATCTGGTTAAGGGCTAGAGAGAATATTAAGATGTTATGAAAGATACAAATCTCTGCTTTAATAAGCTTAGTAAAAATATGATGAACTTGGGTACAAAAATAAAAAGCATTTGGCTTTGAATTTTGCATTGCATTTAACTTTATGCCTAGGTTATAAAAATTTTCAGCGCCAGAGATCTCACTTTTTTAGTTCACTTTGGAAACACTTTTTTCCATTGAATACAGCATTTCTTTAAAATGGTTGAGTCAGTAACCACTTAACGAGAGTTTCTTCAAGAATGGCACATAATTCCGAATTATGAATACACAAATGGATGAAAAAGCTAAACGTATATTTCCAATGAATCTGCAATAAATTCAAACTAGACTACTATTTATACATTCTAAGTCATACCTAAAACTTACGCAGCACTAATGATTTCATACCATAATAACTCATTCAGCACAGTTCGAAGTCGAGTTGAATGTAAAGTAAGCCTCTTTTTTTTCGTCTTCCTCCAATCCCCTCATTAAATAGCATTCTAATTACTCAGGACCTCTTATTTTCAGCACGTTACGACTCTAATGCAAGTATAGCTTCCTTGCCAAAAATCCCTATGGGTTTGTTTATCGAGCGAAGAGGAGGAAAGAAGGAAGTGGAGCCTTGGTTTTTCGTTAAGGAGCAGAACTGAAACGCGATTTTTTTTCCAAGAGGATTAACACGTCTCGCACGCTTATTTCCAACCTTCTTTTTATACGTTACACTTCCTCTCCACCCAATGAATATTCTCCCAACCTCTCCCACACTTTCCTCTTCCCTAATCACCTGCTCGCTCGATTTATTCTGCCCGCATGGCATCATGGGAGTGGTGGACAGGTGGCGCCTCTGGTGGCTGGGTGCTGGAATGGGTCGAGAAACTGAGCAAGCGTAAAGAACGGGAAACGTGGTGGTCGGAGTATGGGGGTCTGTGGGCAAAGGTCCAAATGAGCATGTTTCTTCTTTTTTTACTTTATTTTATCCCGTCTGAGAGTGTCTGCCTGTCCTACTGCTGTGTACATTATGAGAAATGGAGTTGAAAGGGTTCTCGAAAGCCGCTCGCATCGTAATGTTTCCAAGGAAACTATGCGGAAGGTCAGAGGAGAACGGAGAAGCGGAAATGAACCTTTTTCTGGTGATAATGCCGCAAGCATTTTGGCTAGATTGCGTACATTTCCTGGCGTATCTTAGGTATTGTTAATTTACATTTGAGCTATAAATCTCCTTGGCAAATAGTATTTTTCGTGAATTACACCAAAGTCTTTATTTATTTCAGAGTAAATTCGGTAAACAAATTAAATGGTGAATTCCTTCCATTGCGCCAAATTTGATCATTAGATTATTTTTTTAATGGTCTGTCATCATTATCATTAGTCAACAATCCTAGGATTGGTTTGACGCAGCTCTGCATTACCCTCTCGTATTCGCTAACATTTTCATAGCTACATATTTCTTCTCTTTTACATCCTTTAAAACCTGTCCTATGTAACTCATTCGGGCCCTCCCTTGCCCTTTTCCCCTACCACATATCCTTCAACGATTGCCTTCATCAGGCCATCGTGCCTCAAATGTGGCCAACGAAGTTGTCCCGTATTCTGCTTAAGGTTTTTAGGAGGTTTCTCTTTTCTCCCACTCTTCTTAGCACTTCATCGTTACTTACACGATCAATCCATTTTATCTTCATCATTCTTCGGTAGCACCAAATTTTGAATGCTTCCACTCTTGACTTCTCTGCTGCTCTTAACTTCCAAGCCTTGCTTCCATAGAGAAACATAACTCCATATGCAGCATCTGATGAATTGTTTTCTTATTTCTATGCTTTTATTTTCAGCTGTAAGAAGATTCTTCTTTTTGTATCCATTGATATTTGGGTGAAGGTAGAGTGCCATTTTCGTTACTTTTAAGGGTAAGTGGTTAACTGACAATTTATTCCCACGCATTTTTCTTCTTTTTTGCTTTATTTTGTCCCGTCTAAGCGTGTCTAGACATATCCTACTGCTGTTTACACTATGAGAAATGGTGTTGAAAGGGTATTTTGAAGCCGCTCACCAAGTAATGTTTCCCCTGAAATATGCAGAAGGTTGGAGTTGGCCGGAAAAGCGGAAATGTACCTTTTCTGGTGGTAATGCCGCAAGCATTTGGCTAGATTGCATACTAGTCCTTATCTTAGGTATCTTTTACCCTCTAAATGCCACCTACTTCGAGTAGCGCTGCTGAGAAGAGCTAAGGGTATTTAAATTTGATTTGTTAATAACTACAGAGAAATTTTTTTAACGAACTATTGTGAATACTTACCAGTGCGCCAGTCTTGATAATTAGCTTATTTTAATAAAACAGTCGTTGAACAATTACTAGTTTTTTATTTTATTAAATAAACAACACATCAAATGGAACTGGATATTATTTCTCTCTAACTACCAAGAACCTAATCAACAGATTATATCCATATGATGCAGCATGTTTCACAAAATATTCAACAAAACTAATCCTCTTAAGCGTTGAAATTTGGATGAAGGTCGAGTGCCAATTTTGTTATTTTAAGGGTCGTTGGTTGCTTGGAAAATTATTTACATACAAATCTTCATCTGGTCTTAGTTAATTGCCGCTATATCAACCCATGAAAAAAGGACGGTTTGGTATAATATTTTTCATTTTCTCGTCTTGAGTTTCTCGTAAAACATTTAGCAAGCATGCATCAGGCAGCACGCAACATTGCAAGGATAAATATCTGTAAATGTTAGTGACTGAATAGCGAAGCGTGACCTGTTAAATGTAAAATTTTAAAAACCCTTTACATTTTATGAGTGACGCAAGCCCAATAAAATAAATCAAATTTCTCATATTTTAGTCCATTCAACAAATTTTCGGAAGGAAAGGTAATCAAATCAAATGTTTGAATTTGAATTTGAGAAAAATTTTCCTTCTTTTCTTAATACAAAACAGTAACTCTATTCCTAGTTGTAGGTTAATTTTTGGAAAATTTATTGGTTATTTCTCACCATTAGTATTGAAATGTGACCTGATGTTGCGATGGAGCTGAAAAATAAAACATCTTACTCAAAACCCATCTAAAGTTTACGTTTTCTGTATTCAAATTTGCTGGAAAAGCCTACCAGCAAATAAATATGGTTCAAAATAAATTTGAATCGATCTTTGAGCAGAATTTGTAGTTATACTTAGCATAATTTAAGCTGAAACAACGGAGTATAAATAATACAATCTAAAGGAGTGTGCCAAATTGAATTTAGAGATGGAAAGGCGTCTTCGTGCCACCATAGAAATGTACAGAATAATAAAGAAAAATGATTTTTTAAGATCAAGATCTTTTCAAAAACGATATAAAATACACTAAAAAGTAAATTTCAGGTTTTCATTTCTCGGAGAATAAAGTGTGGGTGCTGATTAGGTTTCTTAGGAATAGTTCGTAAGGGCCTGATAGGTGAAAAAGGACACAGAATTAATATTTATACCTAATCAGGATCATCGCCATTTTCTTCGAGTGATTAAAAGCTTATTTGAATATTTTTAACTTCATTTCACACTGTTTTTGGAAAAAGCGTGTTATTTGTCTTTTTTATACTCTACTTTTAAGTAGAAAAACAGCTAACCGATTAAAAAAGTAGCATAAAATAACATTTCTCCAAAACAATTATAACTAACATCTATTGAAAATCTTAAAAACTATTGGGAATTCAGTTAATAAACTAGAGCACAATGTTACAATTTTTCAAATGTCTCATTCTTGAATGGTCTATCGTCATCATAAGCAAGCAGGTTTGCAAAATTTCACGCCGATCAGACTAACGGAAATGGGTTAATCAATAAATCAATTGCAAGTATCTATCGATGAAACAAACAAACAGATTAAGCAAGTATAGACAAAATGTGTAAATCTAAAATAAAATGGGTAGTTTCCAATAGGGTAGTTTCCTTCATCAAAGAAAACGAAAAGCATTGATTGCGATTCGTTACCCACCATTAGTGTATTCAAAATATACAAATTATTTCGTTTTAGAAATAGCGGTTTAGACGAATGACAATGGTCCATTTTTATCCTCATTTGAAAAGGGCCAGATTGGCGCCCATGCGATGCCACTCCACGTGACGTCACAGGGACCTAGTTTCTATACGAGAAGATAGGAGTTATACATCGTCTGAGGTTACCAATGCATGCATGAGGCGTAGAGCTCAGGGAAACATGTCTTAATAATCACTTATCAAAACTGACTAAGGTCGGAAAGTTTTCTTCATTTGATAAGGTATTAATAATACTTATTTAAGACAAGCGCTACCAGGCAGCAGGGTACTCAGCTACCCGCTAGCAGCCTGCGTCGTATCAGCGCTAAGCCTCGCCTCAAGGTCACCTCACAGGGGGGCAGCGGGAACCAGAAATAAGTCTCACGGAGAGATTTCCCGGCATTCATACTTACGCGTCGCGTTTTCGCGCGCTTGAAAATTTTCAATTTTCATTTAATCGCGAAACATAGATATCGTCATTAAAAAATCCAGAAGCGTGAAATACGTACTCCAGGAGTAATAATCTTTCGATTTAGGCAATAAAAAAATAATAGAAAACCACCCTATTATTTAAAGCCGCATAAAAAGACAGAAAAATTAAGGGGACAAAAATCCTATATACATATGCCATTGCCTTTTTTGAAACATAAATTACGGTACTTCGAATAGTCATTGCGTGAGATTATGCGTTGCGTAAGACTCGATGACACCTATTAATTACGCGACAATGCCTTCTCTCCAAGGAGTCGAGGCACGTTTGTATACAGTCGTTGCCGCTTCACGAGAAAGGAAAAGGGTAATATAACATAATGATAGCCGATTCAAATGTAGTGCGGCAATTCCCGATGGAGGAGTGCGCGGCGCTGCGAGCAGAACAAAAGAAACAAGCCGCGCGTAATGGGTTCTCCGATGAAAACAATGGGCTCAGGGCTCAACAGAAGTGATGGGGAAAGGGCGGCGATCCAGGTCTTCCTTGCCCCGTGAAGTGATAAAGATGCTTGACTCTTTCGTTTCCTCCAGCCCCTCGAATGAAAATAACGTTTTATATTCTTAATTAGCGTGCAGTGAAAGGAAGAATTTTCACCTTGAGATATGGAGGTATGACTTATGAAAGCGAGGAGATATTTATGAAGCATTCCTATACTTAAATAAAGCTGACATAAAATGCTTTTAAAAACCTAATGGGCGTGGTTGCCTGTGAATTGCTGCATCAGAGAGTTTCCATCAAGGGTATTCAATTATAAAAATTATTTTTATTAGCATAACAGTTGTCTTTATGATAAACTAAAACGGTTTGATCAATATTAGAACAATGTACATTTTAACACGAATCATAACCTTGATATTATAAAGCATGGTTAAAATTTTAATCTTTAAAGACAGACACATGTTCAAAAAAGTTTATATCTTTATCGGTACTTGTAATTATGATATCTCCATAATTATTATTCGTTACTTGTAATTATGATATCTCCATAATTATTATTCGTTACGGGAACGAACGAAACTTAAAGTTAACTCAGCTTAACAAAGTTAGCTGAAAATAAATCATACTGACTTCAAATAATAACAATTCGATTTGATTACCATAAATGCACAATGCTTAGCACTTAAATGGGAAAATGACACTATATCTGAACTACCTATACCTTTCATGATGTTGTTGGAGGCTGAAATTTTGCCAGGAGTCCAGATTTCTTAAAATTCAAGCGTTTAAGAAATACCATTAGTCTAATACTGAAGGAATATTTTAATCATTGTCAATTACTCAGTGGTCCAACTCAAATTTTAGTTTGGAGAGGTGTGGGTGAATCTTTCCAGGATTAAGCCACAAGAATCAAGATTTCTCACTTTTTAGAGGAGCTACTTCCTTTGCCTAGGGCACCGCAAACTTCGGAAATTTTATTTTGGGGTCGGAATTTGATCCCGGGTCCACAGCAACTGACACGTGTTATGATTACACATGAATATGTATAACTATTTTGGAAAACACATAGTGTGTTTAATAGGTTATACTTACAAAATGGGATCACCAGCCATATTGATGAAATGGGAAGGCTTGTCCGCGAATTGGTTTTCTTTATCAATGATTAGTCGCTTTTGGTACATTTTCACATCCCTTAAATTATTTTGTTCGCGAGGAGGAAAAATAAAAATTAAAGTGAAGACCAGAGGTGATAACACCGACATACTGACAGCTTTCCTCACGATTCATAAACAAGGAACGAACGGGAGGTAGGTTCATTGGGAATGGTCGGCGTCCTTCCAGGAATGAGAAGCCTAATGTTGACAAAGAAGTATCCCAAGGAATGTCTCCAACTGCCTGATGGTGGAGCGAGACAGCGGCATAAAAAAACTTAGCGTCTAATCGTGAAAATGGGGTATTCAGGAGGCGAATACAAAGGCAGGAAGTAATAAATGTTTGGTCAAGAATTAAATTCATTCTGACGGCGAAATAAAAAAAACCTCAGACGATCCACATACTAGGAAAAGAAAAAGGATCTGTAAGGGTGCGAGCGAAAATTAAATGATAAGATTCCACATCCACGATCGCACTAACTGGATGGGAAAAATCTAACCTGGCATGGCAGGACTAGACTCAAGACTTTTGGGTTTGTACAGAGGAGTATTTTACCCCGTTGCCACGGAGGCTTGCAAAATGGATTGACTGGCTGATAGCAACATGGGTGAGATCCGGTTTAGTTTAGGTTCATACTGGCTTAGTTAAGATATCCGTTGCGTCAATATGAAATAGTCCAAATATTTCACATTCACCGTCGTAAACAGCTAAATTAGTAATTTTCTTTCTTCATAATTCCGTTACGCGCTACGTTACGCTAACGTAGGCAATCAAATATCCCTCTAGCAATTTCGTTCCCCTTTATTATATCACCTTTTCTTTGCGTGTATTGGGCTAATTTTAGACCATTAAATTTTCAGGAGGAGTGGATATAGTTTTGTAATTCCTACCAGTTATTTTTGTTACCATCACACGTGATTGAAATGACGTAATAAGGAAACAACTGCCGGCTTCGGTGGCTGTGGGGTAAAGTCCTCGCCTGCCAAACCGTGGGTCGCTGGTTCGAATCCCGCCTGGGTAGGAGGTCACTATGCCGGGAAAGGATGTTTGTGTCGTGCTTTGCTTATCCTCCCTTGTAAAGGGCCTCAATGAGCTGTTTACGGGGAAGTTGAAAATATATATATAAATAAATTCCTCTAAATTTGAAATAGAGAACCGTACTTATCAGAGCAGGAGGGCTATTGGAATATTGAGCTCCATATTTTGGGGCAATTAAATACAATAATACGAGAACGAACAAAGCATATATTTGGCTGTAGTGAAACGCATACTTAATGCTCCATGGAACAAAAACAATACATAAAAGAAATAGAGAAAAATCAAATAGGAGCCTTAATGATGAACTTCCACCAAAAATCCTCTACAAAATAAATTAAAAATAGAACGAGTGGCGAATGAAAAAATAAGAAACATCCTGGAAGAAATAATGATCTGTTGAAGAATATGGAAGATAGTAGGTTAGTATGGTTGGGACACGTCCAAAAGATGGAGAAAAATAAATTCCGAAAGCTGTTCTGAAATGGATACCCTAAGTTTGAAGGAAAGAGGAAGACCAAAGAAGTCACAACATGAATAAGGAAGGAAAGCGATAGGAGGGCGTTATAAGTGGGAGAGATATCTGATGGAGAAGGGCGGAGAATGAGGATAGGATAGAGGACTTGTGGGGAATGTGAAGTCAAGGGCCTTTCATCCCATTTGTATGCATGCAGGAGGTGCGGGATCATCACCTGGGATATTCTGCATAAAAATATGTCATAGACATTTCTGAATGATTTTAAAATTATATACACCAAAGATGAAATTCACCTTTGGCTTAATATTTTTTATGACAAACTAATAACCTATATAATTTATAACCTTTCGTATTTAACTTCGCACCCGTGCGCGTGACGGCGTACAAAGTAACTTGTTTCATGCAGTGCTTCGGAAATCAAAAATTGATCACTCTTATTTCTCAAGTAAATTTTCGTGGTGTTACAGCCATTAAAAAACACCAAGAAATGGCTATTCTGATTAGGTAGGGGAAACCAGTTAATTTTCAAATTCATATAGTTAGTACAATAATGACAGGATAATGCTGAATTTGATGAGTTTTTCCTTATCATTTTCAATAGTTAAAAAGAGAAAAATTTTATATTTTAATTGGAAGTGTAAGATAAATCACACATTTATATCCTGAATACTTACGTCAGTTACTATTGTGGGGAATGGATATAATGTTTGGTATGGGAAAACTGCTTTTAAAAGTATTGCCTAGGGGAGAGGAACATGGAAACAATCGCGCCTCGAGGTTTGCGACAGATGTTCAGGAACGCACTTACTGGATAGGTGAATTCTTACATGGCAGGACTGGAACCGAGATCTTCGTGTTTTTGGCGGTAGAGGACTTAGATGGTTGCCACGGAGGCTAGCAAATTAGGTTGGCTGGCTGGTAGGATGCCGGCTGGTTTAGGCTCATAAAGGTTAGATTAGGATATCCGTTGGTTCAATATGAAACAGCCCATATGCCCTAATCTCTTTTTTCATCTGCATCATTTTACATCTGCATATCCTGCTACTTGTATAACTGATAAAGTACGGGTGCAAAGGTTTCGCTAAAAACTCTATAACGCATGGGCTCTATGAAATGGGCTTGTCTACCAAAAATTAATATCTATGGTCGTGTATTACGACTAAAAAAAGCCCTCAGAATCTTAGATACATCGTATAAAATGGTAAAGGATGGAACAGTCAAGGGCTATCTGCCGCGATAGTAAGGAAAAGTATACAGGAACTTTCCCCAGTACTCATGAATGCATTTTAGTGAAAAGCTAAAAGGGTGCAAGCAAATTAAAATACAATCAAAAATTAAAAAAGATAAAAACACGTGAACGTGAAGATCTCAAATGATGAGAATGGAGGCAGACTGGTTTTCAGGCCGTTTACAAGAAATAATGAATTTCAGCATCGCAAGCACCATAATACTCGTTCTGAAGAGAATAGTAACTGCACATCATCATTAGTCAACAATCCAAAGATTGGTTTGATGCAGATTTCCTATCCGCTAACCTTTTCACAGCGAAGTATTTCCCTTCTTTTACTTCCTTTATAACCTATCCCATGAAATTCATTCGAGGCCGTCCCTTGGACTTCTTACCTTCCACCTGTCACTCTGCGATTGTTTTCATCAGGCCATCATATCTCAGTGACAGCACAAATATTAAACAGTATTTAAACAAATCGAGGCAACATTTGGACAGTGGAGTTTCCCTCCTTTTTTCTCGCGAGACATTTTTGGATGAGAGAGGAGCACGGTTCACTTGTGGAACGACTGAGCAGAGGATAAAGGTAAAAAAAATCTGTCTTCACCAGTCCGATAACGACTTGAGCCCACGTGAAAACGGCCCGCGTTCACTCAACGGTCTAAAGCGGATGCACAAAAACAAGCAAAGTATCGTGGAGATTTTGAAGGGTGGGAATTGAGGAGAGAACAAAAAGGGTACTATAAAAAAAAAGGGAAGGAGGCGACAGAGGAGGAGGGTGAGTTAGTCTCCTTCGTCACCGTGGTTGGCGTAAACGATTAGGAACTAGTCACGAAGAAAAAGTGGGAAGAAAGTATAAATATGACGCATCGTACTCAATTCCAACGACATATACCTACATACTACCTTTTCAAGCAATCCTTCCATGAGTCTTTAAAATGTCTCTCCTTCTATTAGCATAAACGTTTTCCTGCTTTGAAAAAATAATTAAAATAAATAAAAAGTAAAAATAAGCAAAATAAAAGAACAAAAAATTATCAAAATGAAAAGAATTGCTACATGCAAGGAAAAAAAGTCATAAAATCATTTGAAAAAGAGAATAAGAACAAATGACAAATGTGCTGAAATATCTTTAAAAAATCTCTCTGTTACTATATGAAATCGCTTTTGTTCTCAATTCAGTAAATACGATTCCGCTATCACAAAAAATACAATACCCCTGCAATACAATCAGATACACAAAAATTATTGAAATCTAAACTGGCTGGTAGTGGTGAACTTGGTTTACCGGAACGGCTGAAACGAGCCTGCGGCTCGCCAAGTAATGTTTCTATCGGCCGGTCATATTTTGACTTTCCTCCCACGAATTACTCGCCTAATATTTGCGCTATCAAATGATACACCGAGATATCGTATTTTATACTTAATTTTAATCTCACAAACTGTGCTATACGTTCAATGAATTCTTCACGGGTTTCCAACGGGGTTTGGGTCTGCATATTGCTAGCCGACGTTTCTTCGGGGACTCTCCAAACATCTTCAGGGATGATGATGCCGATGTCAGAGGTGTTATGTAAATGTATACACCTCCTCCACCAAGGTGCTCCCTGATGGGTTAGTATTGTTGATGGCTTTCCCGTTTTTTTATGAAAGGCTTCAAAGTGCTCCTCGGATGGAGTAGGCTAATTCTGGCGCGCAAAATACCTACGGGTTGAGTGTGAGTGACACGTTATATTAATGTAGCTTTTAAGAAAACTCACCGCCTCAAGACGAATACTTTTCGCTAATGTTTTTAAAGACATATTTTTCAATCTGTTTATATTGAAAAAGAGAATTACGGAAGGTACGTCAATACACTGCGGGTGATTGAAGCCATAAATTCTAAATTGTTTCCGAGACGTGTGAATGGACAACAAGATATAAACAACCTACATACCAGTTCAAGTGTGCTTGGCGAGATATGGTGGAACTACGAATGATAAAACTTATTGTGCTGCCCTTTGATTTCAAGGCCGCATCCAGATTTTTTCTGGGGGGCACAAGAGGCTGACAGGCAAGTGGTCCTCTTATATTTGAGATCAAAAACAATATGAAACAATAAATAAACGAAATATTCTCTTTGTGTTAAGACGAGTATTTTGGCGCTTGAATACTTCAAGCGGGTTATAATTGGTAAAGAAACATGTTTTTTATCACGTGTGTTTAGTTATGTGCCCGTAAATGAAGTAATAGAGAAAAAGTGAGTTAAATTTTCGTTTATATGGAAAGAATAGACGGAGAGAACGCTTATTCACCTTTAAAACAAATCTTTTCGGCACCCTAGTAACCACTTCAATCACGATGATGATGACGATCAAGAGATATTTTTAATTGACGGATATACTTAATGGAGAGCAATATAATAGAATTGACCGATGAACATGTGGAACATAGCTATATGTTAGTGTTTTAGTCATCGTCCAAGGATTAGTAAATCATTCGTTTTCTTAAAATGAAGCATTTGAGTTCAGCCTAGCACACACTATTATTAATTTTTGAGAACACTTTTATCCTCTTGTTCAGCAAGTTGAAATCGATAAGGATCGATGTCAACCACAGATTTATTTGGTAAAATGTCAACAGAAAAGCCAAAGTGATAACCAGAAACTTATATTTTATTAAAAATACACTTAATAGAAGGTTGGACTCGACAGTATGGTATTGGTTTATAGTTTTATTTTTACCAAAACATAGATACAACATACAAGTGAAATATTGCATTTTCGTATAAATTCTTAGTTCCCGCTAAATAAAAACCGTATCAATCAATTTGTCATTATATAGCACGGCAGAAATGCAATTAAATTATTAAAGCTCCACGTTATAGATAAAAAGCGAACGTAATGATAACCGTATTAAAATTCTTGTCTATTTTTTTAGCGCCCGGGAGGGGAGGCACGTGCCCCCGTGCCCCTCGCTCCAAAATCCACCTATGACTGGTTTATTAATAATAACAACGCGTTTCAGCGCTTAGAGTCATCATCAGGTCAAATAGATATAATTAGTGCCATTTGACCTGATGACGACGCTAAACGCCGAAAAGCGTTGTTATTATTAATAAACCAGTGGACAGTACAGTAACCTTTATCATTTTATTCAACACCAGCCAAGTACCCCTACGAATCAGGCTTTTTGTTGCATACCTGTGTTTTAAATATTCAAACCGATTCAATTGCACCGCGGCCGAAGTCGAGATATGGCATTGAAAATCATGCTGGACAACTGCAACGCTTTTCGCCAAGGTACTGAGCCTTCTGAAGGGAGAGGGGTCGATAAAAAAAGAGGAGACCAGAGTGGGTGAGCTATACACTACCGCCTTCCTTTTTCGTCGCCAGAGTTGGCGGAAATGATTAGGAACTGGTCGCGAGGAAAACTTAAGGAAGCATTAACAGCCAGCCAGGCGGAAGAGCTCAGCGGGAAAAAAATTCTTAAGATGGGAGGTAGTTTAGGACGTGGATGGTCAAATCTCTCGTTTGGAGAGAGGAAGGATGACATGGCAAAGGGTAGCACGAGGATTGAAGAGGATGGCGCAGGAAAGGTGAGAGCCAAAAATAATATTTTGTCTACAGAGCAGTCCGTACCAACATGATAAAAATAGAAACACAGACAAAACATAAAAACAGTAGATTTTCGCTATTTGGGACACCGGATATTAGAAGCAGCCACTTACTTGGGACAAATATCTCAGAACAGAGCTTGCTTGTGGTATACGATCGAGTTAACTCGAATCAATGGTAATTATCCACGTGGAGATACTTATTTAAACACAAGAAACCGATTTTGAACATATCACTCTCACATTAGTGGAATATGACTTGGTGCTTTTACGGCGAATGGTATTCAGGAACTTCTCTCTTGTTGTCGTCAATATAAATGTATTTATCGCCTCCAAAGTTTTAGCTCCCGTGTCGGTCACCGTCTTCAGGATAATGAGTGAATAATCATTATAAACTGGAGCCAAAACGTTGGATTCCTGGGAGACAATGACCAGGTGGAAACCCCAAAAGAAGTCCCTGAATATCTTCTCTCATTGTTGAAATAATCGTTGTCATTACTACAGTATATTACCGATTAAGGTAGGTTGGCATGGACTATTTAAGAAGTATACATCTCCCCTTCCATTATTGACTTCTCTCTTTGACTCATAATAAGGCCTGCTCCATTTAATTTATGGAAAAAAATCCTAATCTCTTCCTTCCTCTCTCCCGTTCACTCAACATTCTATCCTTCTTCATCATCCCCGCCCCGCTAAGTACTAGCTCCATCCATACCCTCTGTCTCCTCCGTATCTTATCTAGAAGCTGCCTCACCTCACCCACCATATAATAATAATAATATAATAATAATTTATTCTTCCATGCATACATATTTTTTACAGACTATTACATCCATTCAAGGAAGTAAGGAAGCCTATAAGGCAATAAGCCTGTGTTTAGGCTAACTTCAAATTTCGTAAATTGCGGAAATGATAACACATACAACCAAAATACACAATACCTTGAGAAAAAAACATTATGTGCGTAATAATATCATAACAGAGCTGACCATAAGATGAGATACAACTTGTAATGTACAACACATATGATGCCTAGGGTATTTTCTTCAATATACCGACCCTTTACCATAACTTATCGATGTCTTCAAAAGTCATTATCCATTTCTTTATCAACCTTTTGTATTCACAAAAAAAAGCTGTCTCTTTAATTGTATTTGGCAGCATATTATACAATTTTGGTCCCATGTACAAAAAACTCCTTTTATACATCGTTAAATTAGGCTTGTGCGCAGGGATCGAGAAACCTCTGCGAGAATTAAACAACAAATTGCTCCCAAAAATGTTTGGGCTGTATCCACTACGCAAAAAAAACAAATTTTTAACACTTTATAACAATACATATATCTTAACGAGAGTATGTTAAGTTCAATAAATAAAGGACGGGAATGTTCGTAACGCTTTTTGAGCAATAATAGTCTAACAATTTTTTTCTGCACGAAGTAGGCTGATTTCAGGGTGTTAAAATATGCTCCACCCCAACAAGTAAGCCCATAATCCAACTTGGAGTGTACCAATGTTCAAGAAGTATCCACCATCGTGCGAAAGATCCACAGAGAAAAAATCATTCGCCTTGACCGGGATACGAACCCGGAACTCCCGCTTTCCGGTCGATTGCTTTAGCCAGTTAACCCTTTCCGGTCCAGTGAGTCCAAATGGAATCACGTCGCTTTCCTGCTTCGAGCATCAATTCAAATCCCCCGCGGACTCTATTTAGCGTTAGCGGCCGTAGTACATAGTGCCACCACCAGGTTTTATGACTCGCCGTTCAAGAATAAATACGATCTTCAGCTATTGATGAAGATTGCTGCACATGTGCTTGTGAGTATTCTTCGGAGTTCATCGGCGGAGTTTTACATGAATGAAAAACGGAGGTAAGTGCAGTATTTTGACCATAAAAATTAAGAGCTCTTTCGACATTGTTTGACATTGATTATAAGAGATTTTAAGCTTCTGCGAGAGGAAATGTCTTTGTAATTTTATAAAATATAACATGATTCCATTTGGAATCAGTGGCCCAGATGTATGTGTTAAGTTTGACCGAGTTTGCAAAGCATCATTTTACTGAAAGTAAGCTCATTAGTTGAGATCCAACGAAATAGTTGGTATTTTAAATACGAATTAGAATTGACGGAACGTGTTAATTGAATATCTCATGAACGGAATTGTCTAATTGTTTTTTCAGTGTATTTATGTTTAGTAAAGCCACAGGGATTTTGGAAAATAGATTTTATTTTCACCGAATCATTTCCATTTCAGACGATGGCGACATCATTGACGACTAAGGAAATAGTGTACATTTTAGAAGGTGACATCTCTGATATTGACATCTCAGATGATGAAGACATCTCAGAGGAAAACCCGGATTGGCTTTTGAATAGAGAAGCAGTCGGACCTGACGTTATGAATACCGAGGTACAGGGTTTTCCGAACATCCCTGATGTCGGACTTGCTTTTGAAGTAAATAAGTGTAGTGATGATAGTGATGATGATGACATGCCTTTGGCACAACGTTATCCGCATCTAATGAACCAATCGCAGAGAAAAGTAAATAGGTCATTATGGACTTATGAAGACCTAGGTTATGTTGATTCCTCATGTGACTCTCAATTTTCACCACCTCCTGATGAAATTAGCACCCCATTTTCATATTTCAAGCTTTTTGTTGATAATGATATGATAAGTAATATTGTAGAGCAAACTAATCTCTATTCAGTGCAGGAAAAATGCCAAAATGTAAACACTAATGACAAAGAAATACATCAGCTCCTAGGAATTCATATGATTATGAGCATTGTCACAATGCCAAGTTACTCCATGTTCTGGAGTGAAAAGTCGCGATATGGTCAAATTGCAGATGTCATGTCTCGCAATAGATTCAAAACTTTGCGAGGTAATCTACATTTTAATAATAATGACAATATGTTGTCCCGTGATGATCCTGCTTACGATAAACTGTTCAAAATCCGGCCATTTTTAAATGCTCTAAGGAAAAACTTCCTGAAAGTGGAACCGGAAGAGCATAATTCAGTGGATGAATTTATGATTCCTTTGAAAGCTCATACAGCATTGAAGCAGTATATGAAAAGCAAACCACACAAGTGGGGAGTGAAGGTTTTTGCTCGTGCAGGGGTTAGCGGATTTGTGTATGATTTTGAAATTTATCTGGGCAAGCAAACTAATGTAAAAGAATCTGGTCTTGGAATCAGTGGTGATATTGTCATTCGGCTAGCAGAAAATATCCCTAAGCACAAAAATTTCAAATTATATTGTGATAACTGGTTTTCCTCGCCTAAACTATTCTCGCAACTAAGGAAAGATGGTATTTTAGCTGCAGGAACTATCCGTAGAAATAGGCTAGGGCAATGCACTTTGAAAAGTGACAAGGAGTTGAAAAAACAAGGGAGGGGTAGCTTTGATTATAGACTTGAGAAAAGTGAAAATACGTTTGTTTTGAAATGGCTGGACAATAAACCAGTGTATTTAATTTCCAACTTTGTTGGGGCTCATCCTGTGGAAAATGTTCGACGCTGGTCTGTAGCAGAAAAAAGGTACATAGACGTGCCACAGCCAAATATTGTTCGTGCGTACAATAAGCATATGGGAGGAGTCGATAAACAAGATATGCTTCTGGAACTTTACAGAACAAACCTCAAAGGGAAGCGTTATTACCTCAGGGTGATTTTTCACTTCATCGACCTCAGTGTTGTAAATGCTTGGCTGTTATACCGCAGACATTGTGAGCAATTGAAAGAAAAATATATGCCCTTGATTGAGTTCAAATTATCTGTAGCTCATGCATTACTCTACTTTGGTCCCAATATCTCTAATAAGAGAGGAAGACCATCTTCATCACCGAGTGTGGAGGGAAAAGGAGTGGCGAAAAGAACTTTTACACCACGGCCGGTGGCCGATGTTCGATTCGATGGGATTGATCATTGGCCTTTGCATGTAAATACTAAAAATAGATGTAAATTGTGCATAAAAAGTTATACGCGAGTGAAGTGCGAGAAATGCAACTTACCATTGTGCTTCTCCAACGAAAAAAACTGTTTCAAAACTTTTCATGTAAAATGATATATTTGTCCCCTGTATTTCATGTAAAAGGTAATATGTAATCTACATGAAGTTCAAAAATTTGTTTTATTAAATAAATTGATAATTTAACAATGTAATTTGTACATTATTTACAAATTTTATGTTGTTTTAAACCTGTATACTATTTAAATGAAACTTCAGTTAGAACGGAAATCATTGCTTTCAAAAAGGCCACTGATTCCATTTGGAATCAGGTCTGAAATTTTGTATTAATATATATTTGAACGCACTAAAGATTCTCTGCACATATATAACACTTTCAAAGTCATTTTAGTGCAGTAAATAAATTTTTTTGCTGCATATTCATTATTTGGACTGGAAAGGGTTAAGCTACCGAGGCGTCATTCTGCCCTGTGGATATATATCCCGGTCAAGGCGAATGATGTTTTCTCTGTGGATCTTTCGCACGATTGTGCATTGCGGGTGACTCCCGTAAAAGTTATCACCGCGGCTAGTCCCGGTATACTTTAAACAAGTATCCACCACTTCGTCGTTCCTCCTCCTCTCCGTCCACTCTACTTTCTCCATTCTTCTCCAAAAGAATGGGTATAGAGAGGAAATTTCAAAAGGAATGCAGAATTCAGAAAGAGATTTTTTGGTCAATTTTATATTTCGTGAAAGAAATTAAGCATAAAACCTGGCTCTTCATACATTCTCTGGAGTGGAGCGAGGAAGAGAAGGTTTCCCTTGAGCGATTTAGAATTATAAAATGCCATAACAATGTTAGGCTTCGTAATGAACTTGTTTTCGGCACTCATTTTTTCCCAACTTGGCGCCTTGCTTAGTGCTCCCGAGATAAGCATCTTCAACCGTCCGAATCTTTCTTCCTCTCTAATGAGTCAATTGTTCCTCTCCACGACTCATTTCGTATTCTCTTCCTCCTTCACTTCCAAGAAACGGAGCCCGCGCGTCTTCAGGGCGAACTTTTGCGTACAAATAATACCTCTCTAATTTCATCTGTTAAATTCCAAGCATTTGTAAGTTGTTGCACCCAAAAAAAAACCTACAAAACAACTCCAATCTATCCGTTTCATACATAAATAAACTTTCAAGCAAAGTGTGTAAATGAATAGTAAACTAAGATGAATATTTCAGGGGTATTAAATGCTAATGGGTAAAATGAAAGCAAATTATTGGAGTCAAGACTCTAAAAGTGAATAAAGCATGTTTAGGTAACGGTGCCAAAGCAACACTGCCTAAACATTTCTTGCATTTAAAACATGTATAACCAATATGCATCAATTATAGATGAATACCTATTCGTGAAGTATGTGTTACTAAATAACTTTGCACATTTATGGATAATATTAAGGCAGAGTTATTTTGAGTTGTAATTTAGAATTATTTCACTTTGCACCACCTCATTTGATAATTCACATGTATTTTATAGATGGTTTTTCTCCATTACCATCCTCAAAGACAGTGTAGTGTTATTATTCTCCATATATTTGATAATACTTCTTCTTATTAATTTTTCATTAAATATGAAAGTTTAAAAATTATGGAATGCATGACGGAGCATGGAAAATGTGAAGGATATTATTGGTTGTATCTTTTTTACATCCCTTCTATGATGTACAGATTAATTTGGACCAAAAGTTATTGTAAACTCATGAAATAATACTGGCTTAGTTCTAAGATTTATTAACTTTTACATAATTTTTTTATCCCATCACCTATCAAATGTAAACTTAAATTCATCACGCGATAATATTTTCGAGCTAAATTTCCCAAAATAATACGGAGAGTTATTGCTGCACTAATTGTTTGTGATATAGTCAGCATGGTAGATTAAGCTAATGCTAAAAATATAAAGATGGTATCTTACATTTTAACCAGACCTTTTATCCAAACAACATCATTAGCATGCTTGTGTAACGTCTTACACTACGATGAATTTTTATTAAGGAATAATTATATCTGTGAAGACTAACCTACTGCTACTTACCCATTAGAATTCTAAAAGGGTATCATAAAGGTATTTTTTGTGGTAAAGATAATCTTAATATTCAGTAGCTATCAACTCCACTGGGCGCCGTATATTGAGAGTCTCGAAAATTTTGGCGCCAGACTTCTTAATGCATAGAAATAATTTTTGACGTAAAATAGAAGGGCTTTATCAATCTGCAGCCCTGCGGAAAAGTTTTAAAATTTCCACGCCTCTTGAGAATTTTTCTCGTGAGAGCGATAGAGTATACAGAATGTAGAATGAACTGCCTTCACTCTTTTCCTTTAAGAACGACCGGCGTAAAAAAATAAAAGAATAACGTGCGGCGAGCGAACAGGAAGGAGGGCGGGTTCCTTTCGGTTAAGGTTCGTTTCCCCGTTTTAAAAGCGTTGGTCCCAAATGAAGGAGTAAGCTTTAAGCCTCCCATAAAGTCTCCTTGTCTCCTTTATCGCGAATGGCCCACCCACGGGCATAAAAACAACTGCGGAGTTTGTCTCCAGCTCCACACACGAGATTTTTACCCAAACTCCCTCAACAACCTTCCTTTTAGCATGCATGCCTCGACCTCCACCTCAGGCAAACACAGATGTCCTCAGAATAGATAAAGGATCCGGTCGGACTTGGGGAAGGAATTCTTCTTTTTCTTTCTGAAATCCCTCTTTTTATGATGGAACTCTTCTAAGGATGCAGCAGCGAGATAATCATAGCATGTTTTTTCTTTCTTTTCATATAGCAGTAGTCAGATAGCGGCTAAGGCCCGCCCTCAAAGGGAAAATAATTGATCCCTGCCTTCTACATTTTTTTCATCGAAAGAAAATATCTTTCTGAAACAGGAAGTTATAGTGCCAACCGTTTATTTCTCCTTAGAGACTGGGTACATTTGAACAGCGTTTACTTTCAATAAAACTGTCTTCAAAAGACCATCCGCTGTTAAGTGACATCAATTAAGAAGCATCAACGGTAAATGTAATTTTTTTTGCTAAGACTTAAAGTGAGACTTAATATTGGATTGGTGATAAGGATAGGTAAATACTGAGATTGAAACCAATGTGTCGCCGTTTATTTACATGATTAGCATGTAATGAGTCCGGTTATTTAAAATTTGAGTTACTCCCTCGAGAGAAATAATTTTATAGCCATTTCTTTTACAAAAAATTATTCATGGAGCAAGTATCAAAATTAATTATAAAATGACCATGTTACATATAATCATCACATTGATTTTGTCATATTTTAGCGAAAACACCGATTTTGGTGGGTGTAGTTTCTATGAAACAACTTTCGCAAGTTGGCCGATAGCATTTATTTTACTAGGCCCTTCGCAAAATTCACTTGCGAAATTTTTGGGAAATACTTTTTCTATTTCCACAATTAACCTCGTAGATGGGTAGGGCATTCTTACATGCATCTTTAAAGTACTGTTCAAGCAACATTTTCAGCGTTCTTCAAGTACTGAGGTTTCATTAATCTGCAAATTGCGACTTATGCACAATTTTTTAAATACTATATAATATTAACTTATCAACATCCGATTTTGCAGCGAAAGTCGCAGCAAACTAACATCACGGCATTGTTATAATATCTCCCGAAAATGTAGGACAAATAGGTAATTAACAATATAGGCGCTGAAACGCGTAAAATTTGGACAGATAAAAATTGTAATAAATATTATGTTGCATATGCAACCGTTTCAAAAAGATTCGCTATAGTTCTCGACCGTAACATGTGCGCACAAGCTCACGCTCTTTGAGAATGTTTACTTTTTCGGAAAATTTATTTTTATTTTTCGTCTTAACCACAACGCAGGCCTGCCTTCTTTTATTAGCGCGCCGCCTCCTCCACCATCTAGCGTCCTTTTACCAAAACATCTTCCACTCCCCTTTCCACTCTCCCTTTCATCACAATTTCCCCTCCGATTCGAAAACACTCTCACCAGCGCCCCTCCCCAGGCAGCGGGAGAGTGAAGAAACACCGTTGCGTCTGTTTATTTCGGCCAGTGGACTATATAACGGAACGCGGCCGTCTCGGAAAGCATTAAAAGAGAAAAAAGGAAACGGGATGAGTGAAAAAAGGAGGGAATAAAAATATAGGTGGAGGGATCGAGAGTCGAAGAAGAAAAAAAAAGATACAAAAGAACGGCTATGAAGAGGAAAAGGGACTCTCATGCATACTCATATATTTCTTTTTTCACTAGTGTGGGTGGGACGAGGTTAATGCCTCTTCGGGTCGCCTGAACTCGGGAAGCAAGGACGGATCTAAGGATGTGCGGAGTGAGAAAAGATCGCAGAGGAAGGGACGCTGAGGATGGATATAAAGGCCGTTTTACACGGGGCACGGAATTGCGCAGGTTAGAGCTGCATTAATTTCTAAAATGACGTGGAATTGCGCGAATGCATGAACGAAATTAGAACGGGCTATTTGGCCGTCTCGCATCCACGCATTCTCGCACGTGTTCTAGCAATTCACCGCTTTACACGACGCAATTTTGATTGCGCCTTCGCACGTACGTCAGATTGCGCAATTCCGTGTACCGTGTAAAGCGGCCTTAAGAAAACGCTTTGCCGTTCTTACTTCGCGAGACCATTCTCATTATTTCTAAAGACCTGGTTACAGGGTACATTAACACGTACAAGTTAATCTTTGTTTGCGTGAATGATTCTGGTAAACCGAAACGGAACATGTACGAATGCATGAACCAAAGTAGAACATGTTCTATTTTCTATGCATGCATTCGCGCAAGTTGGGTGGTTACGCGGTGCAGGAGCCCGTAGCCAGGAATTAAGGCTGGGGGGGGGGTTTAGGTGTAACTAATACCGGGGTGTGTGGGGGTATGGAATACCCACCAGGATGAGCGGTAGGTGCAAGATTTAAATGCGGAATTTTAAAATGGTGAGTTTTACGGCTTTCTGAGGGATATTTTATTAATCCTCACACTATTCTATTAGTTATATAAATCCTGTTAAGTAAAATGGATTAAACTTAAAAATTTCTCTGAGCTCCCGGGGGGGGGGGGGGTTATCCCCCAAATCCCCCCTCGCTGCGCCACTGACACGGTGCATTTTGACGTTCATTTTCGCGTCCATCCATTTAGACATTAACCCGTACGTGTTAATGTATCGTGTACCCAGGCCTTAATAGCATATTTTATGTGCTCTAGCTTTAATGGAAGATAACTTTAATAAGTAGTTCGCAAGTTTTGCTATGCTATTATGAATGTGGCAGCACAATTTGTTGGCATGCGTAACGATTTTTGGATCGTGTGGTGCGTATGTTTAGCTCTAGCTTTAATGGAAGATAACTTTAATAAGTAGTTCGCAAGTTTTGCTATGCTATTATGAATGTGGCAGCACAATTTGTTGGCATGCGTAACGATTTTTGGATCGTGTGGTGCGTATGTGGGAATCCAAACGCATGCTGCATACTGGTGACTGATCACCCCCTGCCAAACACCCTAGATGTAGCTCGCAGGGTATTATATGGATGTGGATATATACCAGATACAGGGAACATTTTGTACCTATCCAATATTATTATTCAAACATTCTGCCGATTAACGTAGGTTTGCATGGAGTAAAGTATAACTCGCTTATAACGTTTCTCAGGGACCATCGTGATATGATGTTACAAACGGGGTTTCATTATGAGCATAATAATGGAATTCGCCATATAAATTTAAGGACTTCCGGCTAATATTCCGTAAATCGTCTTTATTTAAGCAACAGAGGTTAGGGTATTTGGAGGAGGCGACCGACAGCTGAGGTCAATTGCGCCATGAGGGTAGGGTATGGAAGGAAGGGTGGAGAGAAACCCGGCGTCGGCATTAGCCTGCTCCTAACGAAAGGCGCCAAGGGGACCACGGCTTAACGTCCCATCCGACGGACGGAGTGTTTCGCTTGAAATGTCCTCCACACAACACTCAAGCAGGGATCGGGCAGTCTTTGAAAATTCTCTGCCACTGCCGGGATTTGAACCCGAGCCCGCCGGGTGGGAAGCCAACACTCTAGCCACCACACCAACCCGATCCCCTTAAGCAACAGATCCGTAACAATTAACCAACGTCTCGTATTTTCATCAAAGAGCTGTAAAGAGAAGTATTATAAGATCAACGGTAGAACTATGTGTTGGTCACATGTGAGAACGACTAATGATAAAGAAAGGAACGGTTTAATAGCGAAGTTGGACTTAATTTATACATAACAGAGGAAATAATTCCCCAAGGGATCAAATAATAATTCGCAACAGGGGGGATTTCGTATCATCCGTACTTGTTACATGCGGAGAAATTAACAAATGCGATAATAATTGCAAAGGTCCAAGGGACCGGGTACTCACCTCATTACAGCCACGACTTCGTTGCATTCATGATCGTTATATGCGAGTTAAACGAATTTGGAAAATATATTCCGCAAAAAAGGAGATGAAAAGTATTAATGAAATTTTCAACAATATCTTTCAAGCAGTGTATTTCTTTACATAAAGGTCACCTCAAACATCGAAAAAGAATTAATTTTTTAATCTAAAAAGGAGACACTTTTCGTCGCCCTAAACGCGATATTATTCGGGAACTAAATGCGATTTATTGACGCATAATTTATGTTTAATCTTCAGAGATTCCAAGGAAAATTACGTGTAAACGTTTTTTTGCACTGAATTTGAGAATGAACTTGCAATTATCAACTTTCAAACCAATCCAAGCTGGAAAGTAATTATCCACCGACAGACGTCAATGGAATATGGAAAATTCAAAAAATCCTTATGATCAAATCAAATTAAAAACAGAAAAATTTAATTCTAGGGAAGAGCGAGAGGGGAGAAATATTTCTGGAAGGACTAAATTCAGGGAAATTTAGGGCGACGATGCGGTCGCGTTCAAGAACTAATATTGGAACTCCAAAATTTCTGAGAACTTAAATAGCCTTAAATTTTTAGCAAAAAAAACTTCGGAAAAATATGAAAATATCTTTTAACCCCAACAATACACGCCGAAAATTTAAAGCACAGGGAAATTTTCATTTTCTGGGTGATATTAATGAGTAAGTTACTCTATGAAAGTGTAGCCAAGACTAGAACGCAATAAGGAAGGGGGATTCAAGATCGTTCTTGAGGGGGCCTTTACGCTGCCTTCCAAAACGCCTATAAGGTGGCATGCAAATTCTCTCAGCAATAATGCGCCCGATCACGTACAAATTTCTTCTGCATGTTTTCCAATCATTAAAAACATTTTTTACCGCGTTGGTGATGCATAAAATTTCCCAGGATCGCCATGTTCATTAATGATAACCATTGCTTTTAAATTCTCGGATCGCACCCTCCTCCCTGTCACAGGTCGCACGCATTTAGGGAAGGCAACGGGAGAAAAATGTGTGTGATTTTCAAATGCAGGATCTGAGAGCTCCAATTACTGGTATTTAATAGAAGAAAAGGCTTTTTTTGGCAGCCTTCTAACTAGCCTAGGATGACATATTTTGACATAGCAGAAACGATTCGTAAGGAGAATAAGAAAGAGGGAACGCAAGACTGTGTGCTTTAGTTGAACTGTTCCTTCTCACCAATCCCTTCATTATATATTTCGGCAAGGTAAAAAATATATTTTGAGCAAAGCAAATCGTTTATATTCCCCCTGCCACACTTAACTTGTCCAAGCCCACTCACCAAACCACTCCACCCACATGCCAATATAACACTTATTTCTCTTCCGTCATGGAACAACCTTCGCCCAGGGAGGTCGCGAGTTCGACTTTATTCCATTAGGCACGTGATGCTTATCAAGATGATCAGTTTTTTTACGGTCCATAACGCCACAGCCCTCTCCGATGTTTGGGTACGCAATAAAAAAGGCCGTGAGGGCGTCGTAAAAACGTTTATTAAAACATATTTCAAGGCACTCCACCTTTCCATCTACTATCTGGGAAAAGGCCGTAAGAGTTACGACTGCTCTAACCTCTTGATCGATAAATAACAATCTTCTCCGCCTGCATTTCTAGCAGATGCTGACGTTCTTCCCCGGCAATTACGATCGCTACAACGCAGGGGGGGCGCCATCTGATGAAATTCCTTTTCAGTTGGAACACTTTCTGGGCGTTTTTAGCGGTAATAAAGTGGGCGAAGAATTTTTCTTGGCAAAAATGTTTCATTAGATCGTGAGTAAGAAATAGGCTTAACTTTCACATAGTTTCTTTCAGCTCCCTTTCGTCATTTGAATCGGCAGACCCCGCTATTTTCGTCAGAATTTTAAAACATCCAAAGTTTATCATTAATTTAAAGCGAAATGTGTGCCACAATCAAGGACAACATTTTATGGATCGAAAGAAATTCGTCGTCTCTAATCACGAAAAAAACATCAAATGGAACGATGTAAGAAAAACAAATGCGTATGATTTGATATATTTAGCTGCAATCTTCATCAATAATCCTACCAAGCTCATTCCCTTCTATACAATGATGACGGCAATATTTGGAGGGAAATTAAAAATACTTCAGGCTGCATTTATATTCAACTTTCAATTCTAATAGTAGGTTAAAAAGAACTGTCTACATCCCAAGGGTTAATACCATTATTGCACAAATTCACCAATGAGAAGGATTTTTGTGAGGTATAACAAGCATTTCAGCGAACTGGACTTATACATAAGGAGAGACTACTTTTTGAAGAAGCCAAACATCTGTTAGTGAAGTGATTTATATTGGTTCTTTTGTATTTTATGACTGTGACCTATTTAGTTATTATGTTCAGTATTTAAAACCTTGATTTGTTATTATTTTGCACCTGTGACCAGTTTATTTTCAATTTTTGTCCCTTCATTTTTGGCTTGTTCACCCTAAAATTATGTTTGTTGGGAAAACAATTTATAAAATAAATGAAAAGATCGTGACGTCATCAATTGAATCTGATTAGCGCTAATTAATAGTCACAAATTGTTTGCTGTGAATAGATCGAGAAGTAGGAGATGAATCGAAAAAAGCCTGTTTAACTTTTAACTAATACAATAATTGAAAGTAATAAAAGTAAGTGAACTTCTTCTCTACTAACAAGACATATTCTTCCTGAGGAATTGCCAGAAATTGTCAAAACCTGGAGTCCCTGTATTACTGGATAAATATAATAACATACTTTGATTATCTGGCTGTGTACACCAATCTCATGGGCACCTCAATGTCATTGCAGGTATCCGTGTTATTACTATTCGTGGATAATTAAATGTACAGACATGTTACTAATTAAGCTTGAAATTCATAAAGCACAATTCATAATAAAGTCTCTAATATATTGTACCAGTTACTCCTCTTGAATATTTTTTTCGCAAGTCGTTAGCTTCTATATAAACCAGCTGACTAAAATCTTAACCTTAACTCGTAATAATTGAAAAAAATACTCGCGTCACCACATCCTTCAGATAAAGACCATCATCTCTCATGGTTGTAGAAGGACATTTCAATTTTTTTACCGTTTCTGCTCAAGCTTATCATCTATACCTATAGCAAAGAAAACATTTTATTTTATCGATTTGCGATAGACCACTAAATATACATCCAACGCGTCAGCCTATAATTACTAGGAAAATTGGAATCGCCGAAAGCTTTCATAAGAATATTGTAGATCATCCAATATTATCCAGGTCTGATGCAAAATGTTGACTTATAGCCATCAATCATTTTATGACTTCTGTTCTGTCTACTTTACATCGTTAATGGGATACTTACAATTACGAATTCGATTAACTGATTCACAAATATTAAATATTACCACAGCCAAGGAAGCAGATGAAATGAATGCACATTTTGATAATATGCTATTAATTATTAGGCCGGCAATAACAACTATGGTAGACGTTAGCTGCGCAAACAAGTTACTGATTAGGCTTGGTGAGCATAATGATAAAATTCCCATAATATTGAGCTAGGTTTCCTGTGAACTCTTTTTTTTTTTTGTTAACAAAAACTGTAACTTCCGAGTATATAGCAGCCCACATTCATTGATTATGTGTGGGCTAATAAAATAGCTCTGGCCGACTAACTTGATTGGTTAAATAGTAAACATATGCTTTCATTTAATTATCTCCCCACGTGGATAATTCCACATCCTACCTAGATGTAAATATTCACATCGTAAAAAAATCTTTTTTTACGCTTGCGCAAAACTAGTTTCAATTTTGTTCATTCCATCAGACGTAAAACATTTCTCCGATAGTAAAGTAAATATGATGTTATATTCTACCTTTATCTTCATGAAGCATAGAGGTGTAGTGTTTGGATGCTAAATAATGATTGTTCAAAACGTTTTTGGTCATCTAGAGCTTCAAAAATAAATCCGGTAAATTATGAATATGCGGATGAAAATTGAATAATGATTATATGACCGAGAAAGTTGGGATATTTATTCATGAAAATGCATGTTTTATCCAGAACAAGTCGAGAAGAGTTATAGGAAGTGAAAAGAAGTGTTATGTATCGGAGAAATGTTATGCCTCTGATGGACTCAGCAAAATTGAAACTGATTTTGAGTAAGCGTAAAAAAAAATTCTTTTTAAAAAGACAATAGAGTAACTCCTGGTGAATAATGTGCCTTTAAATCTTGCTAACATATCGAGCAGTCTGTGTACTGCAATTATGTGCACAAAAACTCCCATCTTAATATTACTCGAGGAGGATACAAAAACAAATAGGTGCACATGAATTATAGGGGTGTGGTATTTTTTAAATTCTGAAACCTTAAAATTACAACGCTCGGGAGCCGTTAATGTCGATTATGGCAATTTAGCGAAACTCATTTTTGCAGTAAGCGAAGATAAAATAATTGCATTCCTGTGCACATACGATGTAAGTAATTAGAATGCCTTTGCTTAGATATATTTAATTTTTATTGCATTCCTAATTCAAAACGATCAGTCAGCATTATTGGAATATAGTCCTAGTATTGTTTTAACGTTCGGAAATGTAAAGGAGACTTCCTTGAATTCCACTGGTTTATTTCGTCCGTACGACATGTTTCCAACCATAGAGGTCTTTTCAAGAAATGGTTCTTGATAATGACCTCTATGGTTCGAAAAATGTCGTACGGACGAAATAAATCTGTGGAATTCAACGAAGTCTCCTTTTCATTTTCGAATATTAACTTCCATATAGTTGAGCCTAATACCATTGATCGAATTGTTTTAACGTAGTTACGATGGCGATCCTTTTGCCGATTATAACGATTGCTATGGAATATTTTCTTTGAATGCCTTTCCTTTCTTAGATTCCATATAGTTTTCTTATTTGACCCTGTTTTTTTCTACTTTAGTTTTTCATTTTTATTCTTTTATTTTTTTTCTTTTCTTGGCCAAATTCATCATTTCCCATGCATTAAAAGATTTTTTTAATTAAAGCATTTTATTTTTTGCTAATGGATTTCTTTGAGACACATTAGCTTTGCAAGAACGCACAGCATTTCTTCATCGAGAATTCGATCGACACCATGAATAGAAAATATACAAATAAAGGCAAAAATTGTTAACTCTTCCGTGGCTGTGCGCCGTAACTCAGTAACCACAAATTATGTTCATGTTGCATAGTTTTTTATTTTTATTTTGTCACTTTGTAATCATTTTGCAATTATTTTTATTTTGTCATTTTTTGTAATTGAGGTCAATCACTTAGGTGACGAATTTTTTTTTTTGCATTTACATTGTTTTTGAAAACTTCAATTTGTATTGGTGGGGTAACTGAGTTACCCCGCATAGCTGTTGGCGGAAGGAGAAAAAAAACTTGTTTTTATATAATTGCAGGGATAAAAGTTGAATTCAATAAATTTTATTATATTATAACTTCAATAACGCAATTATTCTATATGATGACAACTTTCGTACTTGTTTTTTCATCGCATTCTAGCCTATGTACAGGTACAATAGCAAAATATGAAAGACTTCTGCCATTTCGCACAAAATAAATGTAAAAACCTAAATGTAGCCTTCAATTTATTTATAAATAAACAAAACAAAGTATGATATATTTAAAAAAAGAGCCAAGGTGTTGAATTTCAGAACATACTAAAATATAGAATTCATAACTTATGAATTATAAATGGGGTACCTGATATACTCCACAGAGTCGTTCGTGTAAATTCTCTAGGCACAGCCATGGAAGGGTTAAAAACGTCGGCCATTTTTAATGTATGTTATTTTTCATTTCAATCTCACTTCTTTAGTGAGAAAATTATTGATATAAAATAAATCAAGCTACATGGAATTTTAAGATTCCAAGATCTGCCAAAAATCACCATTCCCTTTGGAAAAATTGAATATATTAATCTCATATGGGGATCTATGTTAGGTTAAAAACATTAATGTGGACGAATAATTAAATATTCTTTTCATAAAACTAAATTTTCCGTAATTATCTGAACGCACCGTGTACGTATTATAATCACGTGCAAGTAGTGGGATGATTAATTACTTCACGTCGCATAGAATTTAAGATGGGACGAAAGAGAGGCACCTAGAACTTCTTTTCCTTCCCATCCTGACCTCCTGACTGGTAATTTTAGTGCTGAGGAATACGAGGTTTCCTCAAGAACGTTAACGTGGAAACGTCCGTTTAATTTATATCTCAAATGATCCGGCCCTCTCAGGATAGGCTTATTGCGTTACTTTCTCTCCGAGGACAGACGCGCTGAAGGCAGGAGCACCGCGGCAAGGGATGAAAGGAAAAAAAGATGGGAGAGGACGGAACTCGAAAGGATATTATCAAATGTCCTCAGGATCGTTATTTTTTGCTCCAGACTGGCATCGCTAATCTTCCTCGCTTACTCCCTCTCTCATAGAAGACTCAGAGGAACCGAGAAGAGGCTTAAATGCTCAGAAGGAGGGTTGGGGATTTCTCCTCTTCCGTCACAAGTAACTCGATACACAGAGGAGGCAAAGATGAAAGGAGATTTAGGCTGAAGCGGTGGGGGAAAGGAATTAGGGGTGGGTAGAGGGATGATGTTCGGAGGGTCACGGGCTATCAACAAGAAAAAAATCAACGTAGGAGCAACATCGGCTCGGAGCACGCCTTCTTAAATCTTCCGTGTTTTAACTTGTCCAGCTCATTGTCACATCTTCAACTATCCTCAAAATGTGTAAAATAAACTTGAGAATGGAAATCGTTGAAACTGTACCGGTGATGAGTAGCAAAAATCACACTTCAAAGTATAGTAAATTTGAAGAGGACAAACAATATCAACGAACAACAATATCCTTGCAACTACGTATTTGCATTACGCACAATTCATTGAATTTCTAACGGAGTTAAATGGAAATATCACTCAAATTCTACTTGATGAAAGATGCATGCGCCTGTTCTACCCACTGAAATCAATGGTGGTAGAGCATTGCCTAGACCTCGGTCACAGAGTGGATTTCATAGGCAGGAAAATTCTATGTCGCACGGACAATTATTGGGACCGCATTGTCAAAGAAGCAATACATATCAACTTAGAAGAAAAGACATCAGCAAAGATGATGGCTTACAGTTAAGTAATTCGTGGAAGGGTGTCTTCAATCTCTTTAAAACACACCGATCGAGAACGGACCAATCAAGGCACACTTAAACGTCTCTCAAGGGTATAGGTGCCGGCAAGAACTTTGCTCAACATTCAACCCCCGAAGACGATGGCTAACTTAGTCGTCGAAACGTTGGGACCTGTGACCCAAATCTACACCCGGCAGGAAACCCGGGAACTATTCCTGCAGAAATATCACTCATCAAATTATCATAAATTTAAAGCAATTTAAAGAAACAAAACAATATCACAACATACATATATCCTTGCAACAACGTATTTTTAATACGTAAAAGTCATCAATTTCCAAGTTAAAGCATAAAGAAGAATGTGGCGTTCGTTCCGCGCGTGAAAAAATAAAATAAATTGGAAAAATATGCATTCTCCCGTTTAATTCCGTTTGGGTTCAATGCTTTTCATTGGCGACTGTCCGTGCTGCCATCAAACAGATGATCATTGCAGTTGAAAAGATAAGGCGGGAATAATTACAGTGTCCAGTGCTTGGATGTAAAGTGGCTTATTGTTAGTTTAGAATGGCTTAACGTGAGTTTCCACAGCCGATTTCATTAGAGTTATGGCCCATGGGTAAATTAAAGATTAAATTTAGAAATAGAAAGCAAATTATGGGACAAATGTGATGAAACTACTTAGGTGATTTCGCCAATAACAAAAGTTCCATGGTAGCGGCATCACGGCAATGCAATTTTAACAATAGGGTAGTTTCCTTCATCAAAGAAAACGAAAGGCATTTATTGCGATTCGTTACCCACCATTACTGTATTCATAATATACAAATTATTTCGTTTTAGAAATACCGGTTTAGACGAATGGCTATGGTCCATTTTTATCCTCATTTGAAAAGGGCCAGATTGGCGCCCATGCGATGCCACTCCACGTGACGTCACAGGGACCTAGTTTCTATACGAGAGGATAGGAGTTATACATCGTCTGAGGTTACCAATGCATGCATGAGGTACAGAGCTCAGGGAAACATGTCTTAATAATCACTTATTAAAACTGGCTAAGGTCGGAAAGTTTTCTTCATTTGATAAGGTATTAATAATCCTTATTTAAGCCAAGCGCTACCAGCCAGCAGGGTACTCAGCTACCCGCTAGCAGCCTGCGTCGTATCAGCGCTCAACTCGCCTCAAGGTCACCTCACAGGGCGGCAGCGGGAACCAGAAATACGCCACAAGGAAAGATTTCCTGGCATTCATACTTAAGCGTCGCGTTTTTGCGCGCTTGAAAATTTTCACTTTTCATTTAATCGCGAAAAATAGATATCGTCATTTAAAAATCTAAAAGCGTGAAATACGTACTCCAGGAGTAATAATCTTTCGATTTAGGCAATAAAAAAATAATAGGAAACCACCCTATTGAGCTTAATCAAACTAGAGCTTTGAGCGAGTATCATCCATATGATTGAGCAATCTCACCCACTTTGAGATTGTTTCAGGCAATTATAATCGCCTACTTTCGTCCCACTTTGATCATTAATATGTCCTTAAAAATCCAGATTAGTATATAAAATGACGACAAGATTGACTACCCAAGAAAAAACCGTTTTCATGGTAGCACGCAAAAATATTTTTGCGAGTCCATAGCTCAGTAGCTAAGAAGTTGCCACCCTATGTTTATGAACAAATAATGCTTAAAATTGTCTCCCCTACCAACTCCTGAAGTATTGCAAATTTTTCTGAAGCACCCCGAATTTATTTGAAAATTTTAAGTTTATGATTTCACAGGGTGGGTCTCAGGGGAGGAAAAAACTGGGTGAGGACACGTGCTTTAAGGGATCTAGAAAGGATTGGCCAGGGCAATGAGTATAAGCTGTGAGAATCAAGGGTGCAACTAGAAATAAAGGCTAGGGGGGGTTTCAGGCGCAACTAATACTGGGGTGCCTGGGGGTGTGTTATACCCTCCAGGGTAATCGGGAGGTGCGGGGGCCCTCCGACAGAAAAAAATTTAAGATAAATGGTTCAAAATGCTGAGTTTTACAGCCTTCTGGGGGATATTTTGTTAGTACTCACACTACTCTATATGCAATATTAATCCAATGAAGTAAAATAGATGTGACTTAAAAATTTCTCTGAGGTCTGGGGGGGGGGGGTTATCCCCCAAACCTCCCCCCCCTCGCTGAGCCACTGGTGAGAATATCACTTTAGTCACGTGTGCGCGATCCATGGCCGGTCGGTTCAGCGAAGTAGTCCGTGGGAGGAATAATTTTAAATTAGGGTCGGTTTAAGGTTAGGTCAAGCCCCTTTTGCGCCGTGGATAAGGGCCTCCCGCCCCGTTCCAAGTGGTGGTGATGGCTTTGGGATTCGACGCAGGGGGCAGCGCAAGGTTGGGAAGAGCCAAAGTTGAACTTCCCTCTCTCGCTAAGCAAAGACGGAATAATGCGGGAGGTTTTGTGAGTTGAATTATTATTGTAGGGCAGGAAGGAGAAAGGGTTAGGCAGGAAGAAGACCCATGAACGTAATGCCTCGCCCCTCTGGGGTTGAGTGATAGGGCAGTGGGTGGGACCAACCAATATTTTCATTGTGTTACGTTTAAAGTTAAATATACCACATATATTCCGAAGTATTCCTGAGGATGGCTGCTTTTCTCGTAAAACATAAGCACTATGCTTAGTTTAAAAATGTCATGCATAGATAAAGATCCACCTCAAGTACAGGAAAGAACCTTGTCGTAGAAAAAGCGATACATAGATGTTAAGTTAATTGGGCTGGGAGTCTCTAGAAAAAGAGACTGATTTGATAATGTATCAAAAAAGGAATGAAAATAAATCGATTTTTACAACAACTTTGTGAACAACTTGTATAATCTTCTATACAGATTATTGATCCTGAAAAATAATTATAGGCATAGTTTTTTTTGCAGAAGTATTTATGTTTTAGAAGGGGTGGGAGTATAATTTTCCTGTTCCTCAACTATCCATCAACTAGCCACATGAGGGAAGTTTTAGATGGCTGGCCTCCTCCTGGTCAAAAACTTCGGAAAGAAGGGCAATTTCTCTATCCCCCAGGGTTTCCTGTTCTGGATGTTCCCCGTATATCAGTCGACCCAGCCCCCACGTAGCTCATCCAATGAATTACACACAAGAGGGCCTTTGGAGAGTGAATTGGTTATGCCCTGTGCAGCAACGTATTCATTCCAATCCAATGGTGCCTTAATTGCTGATTCCTCTTTTTTTGTAAGTCAGAGGGTTGGAAAGGGATGGCATGATTCATGAGATCATGCGTGCATCGTCTAAGGCTCCTAAAAGGATAATGAATTTGAAACTTCTTCTTGGATTCATCATGCGTCGTAAAATGGGATAGAATAGGCTGATTATTATATATATATCGCCGGCCTCGGTGGCGGTGGGGTAAAGTCCTTGCCTGCCAAACCGAAGGTCGTGGGTTCGAATCCCGCCTGGGTAGGTGATCCCTATCCAGGGCATGGATGTTTGTGTTGTACTTACTTTGTTAATATTGGAAACCCTCTTTGTAAAAGGCCTTCATGTGCTGTTTAAGGGGAAATTGATAATAAATAAATAAATAAAAAATCCTCAAAACAATATTAAGCCACCTAAGTATGGGAGTGAACAGGATATGATTCACCCAGTCGTACATGAAAGATTTTAAGGAAGAAAACTTTTCAATAAGATAAATTTCTATCGCGAGCGGTGTTAAAGGCAGAAATATATTGTCACGTACACATTTTTAATCTATTTTTTCACGTGAAGTGCAATTAAATTTAAATTCACCCAAAATATTAAGAGCAATTTAAATTTAATATCTCTAAAACCGTGCCTAATAAAGTGAAAAATTGTATTTGAACTAGCGTATAAAACAGAAAATTGAAGCGAATTATTATTTGATATTTTAATCGATAGGAGGAAAACGGCTTTCAACTTAAAAGTAAATATTACCCTTGCACGGGTTTGAACGTTCATTTGAAGTAAACAATGTTGTGCAAAAGAATTGACGTGAGATAATAAACTTGTTTGAATTAAATTAAAGCGGGTTATTTTGATTCAGCCCTTTATAGGATTCGAAGTTTAATTCGATAAAATTGGCCGTAATCAACGGTTCACGGAATATTTTCTTCAAATATATATACTGTGTTAGAAATAAAAAAAACGCTTTGTTACTTCCACAATATGTTTTAATATTCCGACAGGAAAATATGTAATATTCATAAAAAAGATAACATATTCGGTGCGTACATACATGTATTATAATATATAATAATATATAATAATCATTAAATATATTTTTTATAAATATATATTTTATGTTCTTGATAATAGTGTAACAGCCAAGACCGGTAGAAATTTTTAAATATATTGTGGGAATAATAAAGTGTCTTTTATTGCAAATATGGAGCTCTTCCATCACGAACAAGCTTCATGTTTCGATTTTATTTACGTTTACCGTGTAAACCGATTTCAGAGAGACCCCATTTTCTGGAGATTAAATGGACTGAATTATTACATTTGAGGTTAGATAAATGAAACGCTGCGAAATAATTGGAAAGTTTCATTTTGCTAATGTTAATAACTTCCACCTCATCGTGCCACATATTATACCAGAAATTTGACGTTGATTGAGTGACAATTTGACTTCAAAAAGGGGTTATTATCGAATTTTCATAAACATACGTGCTACTGAATTTTTGATACGACGAGAAACAGCTTTTGTCATAAAAAGTTTGATGGATGAGACCGGAAAGTATTCTTTGACGACACCAAGGCGGTAATTACACCATTCCTCAGTGTACCAGCAGAGAGGGACATCCTGGAAATGTTTCCAGGAAAAGGAACGGATGGTAGATGCGAGAGAAAAATAAAAACACCACGACATCCTTTTTTCTTTTGATTCCAGAATGTTGGCGAGGGAAGGCGATACCTAAGGCCGAAACGCCTGACGAGAGTTTTTACGGTTTCCAACGGAACGGAGGAGTTGAATTTTTGAGTAGGATGGCAGAAGAGAGTGGCCCAGGGTAATGGAAACTGAGAGACGAAGAAGAAGAAGGCTGGTGGGCGGTAACTCGAGGAATTGGGAATAAGAAGCAGTTGGCCAGATGGGATGGAAGGAAAAGGGGGAAGTTGACGGGGTTAGAGGTCATTGTTGACGGTTTGGAACGTGAGACGGAGAGAGAGAAAATTGTGGAGAGAAGAGCTAGGAGAGGAAGGTGATTACAGCGCGTGGAAGAGTGATGGCATATCCACCGTGAAAGATGTGTCACAGCACGCTTTCGGAGGTGGAACGAAATAAAAATCCGGGAGTCACGTTTCACGATGGTGTTGTAGATAATGGGCGCACACAAACGCCGAATTTGCAGCTGGAGTGATGTGCGTTTGCCCGATGGGAATGGAAATGCTAAAGAGATGAAGCAGGTGTTGAGCAGTCTCACGGGAAACGCCTGAAAATATTTGCCGTGCGAACTTGAAGATTACTAAACGCCCGCATGAACATAAGTATGTACAAAATAGAGGAAAAAAAGAAAATGTGAAGGCCATAAAAATTTATGCGAGTGAATGGGAAAAGAAAAACCACTAAAGTCTCCATGGCTACTGCTTCTTCAAGATTGATGGCTTGTAGCCATCTACTTCCATTCCAGAATAGGCTCAAGAGATTAGAAAGTTTTTTTATCGCTTTATCTCCAACAAAATTAGTTGTTACTCAGAAGAGAGATTTAATAAGCGTCTTATTTTTTTCAATAATTCGATGTAAAATTAAAGTAACCACTACAAAAGACCTTTGTTCTGGGTGTAGCTACCAGAAAACAACAATCTGCGAGCCATCCACTATTTCGATGCATTGCCTGCTTCATATATGCCATAATATAATTGATAAGTTCAATATTTATCAGAAAGGAAAAGGAAAACGTTTTCCATCATACAATAACTTTTACGTGTTTACTTAAGGTGTAAATAATTTTCAACAGGAGGTGTCAAATATTCCCCGTACTCCTATATAACTCTCCAAAAATGTTAAAAAGAACAAAAATATGTCTTTTGATAAGATGCAATCTCAACTAGGTTTACAAAATGTTTACTGTATCCAATAACCTCTTCTCCAAGCCAACTCTAATTCTAACGAAATATAACCTCTTCTCCAATCTAACTCTAACGAAACGGTCGGATTTTTGCTAGACGACTTTGTGGTTTCCAAATGCCAAAACTTTGAAGCTCAACGTAATGTTGCAGTCTGGTGCTAAGGTAAAAGGACGACAGAAATTCTATGGAGATTGAAAGGAAATTTATTCTCCCTGTTAACCAAACTTCATGGCATGATGGGGCGGAATTTAAATTCCATGTTTATTCTCGAAGGCACTCCATCCCGCCCAGACTGCTGGTACGGCACCCCAAAGCACTCTGAGGCACAAAGTGCCTGCGTGGCCTCTAAAGCTCATTTTTTTATACGAGGGCAGCTTTTTTTTAACCTCGGATCGCTCAGCAAAAACACCGTACAAGCGACAGGCGGGTACTGCGCGGATAGGGCCATTGCGCGTCCACTGCGCCGCTTACTAAAGTAATTTCCAATCGTTTGTTGTTAGTTTAAGGTTAGTAGCAATCTCATTAACTACACTGCCGCAATTGATTCTCCCGCCAAGTGTGCACAGCGGAGCGACAGCCAGAAAACTCGCCGAATGGCTTCAGCATTGACATGTCTTCACCTTAATGCCGATAAATAAGAACTTTATTAGCGCACTGTGGCTAGAGTGTGAAACAGTTTGAAGCATTACGCCCATTTCCATTCAAAATAAAAGAGGAGACATGACAATATATTTCAGGAACTGTTCTGATCCATGACAACGCCCGTTATCTCAGCGCTGATGCAGCCCAAATGCTCCTTGACTCAATTTCAATGGGACATTTTCGACTACCAGCCGTGCAGTTCCAACCTATTGCCGTGTGACTTCCATCTTCACGCTGAAATGAAGATGTGGCTAGAAGGGAAGCGTTTTCAAAAGGATGGTGAGCTTAAGGATAAAGGCAATTCATTGGAAGTCATTGGCGGCAACATCCTATGAAGAAGGTATAGTAAAGCTTGTCTACAGGCACGACCAAGTCCACGCCGAAGCCATTATGTCGAAAGGACAGCACAAGTGTGCTCAATATTGAGTGGTAAAATAATTTTTAATTAATTATTTCGTCTTCTGTTCATGGTCCATCGGAAATTGAAAAAAACTGCCCACGTTCGGATAATTTCGCGGCGGCGAAACACGGCGGGATAATTTCGACAGTGGTCGTTCGAGCTTTAAGCGAATTACATTTTTCAGCTCTCATTTCTCAATAATGGCATCTCGATTCGTGAAATCTTTGTTCACATTGAGAGATAAGCCAATGATTTATTTATTGATTAATATAACGCCGAGGATGAACACTAACACTTTTATCCTTTATCTAAGGCAAGGTATTTTTATTATTTACTAGCTGACCCGACGGACTTCGTCCTGTCAAAAAAATTTGTAATGTGGCAGTGTTTTGTTCCTACCTTTTTTATATTCTTTGCAAAAAATTATCCTGAACAGAACCGTCACCCTGGTAATAATTCGGTGTGAATTAAAAATAATTAAATAAAACACTATAAGCATTTAAAAGTAAGTAATTTTAATCATGTAAATCATAATTATTAACAAAAAAAATCAGTTCTATTTTCATTGTAGTGCTTTGTGATAAACGATGTTTTTGTTTGATTACCTGGCGCATAGACAAACAAATCTGATGGTTTTCCAATACGGGAACAGACAACATACAATTGACCATGTGAGAAACATGGGTTTTCCAAATTAATACCACAAACACTTAATGATTGCCCCTGGGACTTGTTTATGGTCATAGCAAAAGCAAGCCGCACTGGAAACTGTAGTCGTTTAAACTCAAATGGCACATCAGTCGGAATCATTGGGATGCGCGGTATGAGAAAATCTTCTCCTTTAAACTTTCCCTTCAATATAGTTGCTTCTATCACGTTGTTTAGTAGTTTTTTTATCGCTAACCGTGTGCCGTTGCAAAGGCGCGGTTGGTTGACATTTCGCAACATTATAATTACCGATCCAACCTTTAATTGAAGATTGTGAGGTGGCAATCCTGGCAAATCCAGCGAGTTTAAAAATTCCGGTGGATAGTTAACTACATCGTCTTGGTTAGTTGCCGAATCAACTGATTTATATATCCTCGATTCGCCTGTAATTTGTTCTTGAATTTTGAAATTTAATTCATTTACATCAATGTTTTTGGCTGCCAATATAGCTCGTTCGCTTAACCAATCATGGTTTCTGTAATTTTGAGCAACATCTGGAAATACCTTCTGAATGAGTTCTTCTTTTGATTGAGTTAAATGACAAAAACTTTGAGGAAAGTTAATGCATCCAGTCAACATGTCAATAGGAAAATGGCCATTACCAATGTCAATGAGTTGTTTAGAGAATATGTTTCCAGATTGGTCATTTTGCAACTCAACACGCATATTCTTGCTTAAATGAAGTACTTTGACATATTTCCACAAATTGGATGACTTTAGACATGCGTTGAGTTCATCAGCTGGCGTTGATCGTGGAATCACTGGCAATGTTTGACGAAAATCTCCTGCTAATAAAATCATTGTACCACCAAATCGGTCCTGATTGCTCCGTAGATCTTTTAAGGTTCTGTCTAAAGCCTCCAAAAATTTTTTATGTGCCATCGTGCATTCATTCATTCATTTTTTTTGTCGCCTGCCGAAAGTAAAACAAAAGAAATAATATCGCGAATCCAACCAAGTTGTTATTATTATATTTTGTGACTATTCAATTTGGTCGGGTCCGCGATCACTTTTTTTTAGTTTCGGAACGCGACATTAAATCCTCCAACGACGTATTCTGTGCTCCAACGCACACACGCACACTGTTTTGATAGATATGATTGAATTTGAACTTTGTATAGCGGTAAGAAAGTGCAAATTTACTTTTTGACGTTATGAACACACCTACATTTCTTAGATAACAGTGAGTGCTTGTAATTTAATATGAACTTTATATAATAATAGCAATAAAGCTCAAATTGATTCTACGTTTTAGTTAGAAAACGTTTGTATGTGAAAAAGAAAAGGGCTGTTTTTAGGGTTTTTCCGGAAATTATTCGATTTTTTCTCGCCGTAAGAACCATCCCTGGACTTCAACGAACATTTTAAAAAAAGAATTGGCCAAATTGGTCCAGGCGTTGTTGAGTTATGCGCTTACCAACACATTTTGCGATTCATTTTTATATATAAGATTGTTACTAAGCTACCTACTCCTTACCATTCCTGTAGTTGTAAATGTCGTTTCCTCTTTCATCTGTGCCATTAAGTTATCTATTACTTATCAGTTTTACTCCATTTCCAAGCGAGCAACAGAATCGTTCCAGAGTGAAAAAACGATGAACAAGACTTTAGCATTAGCTCAACTAAGAAGGTAAAGTGAGAGAAAAGTAATCTCTTTGGAGAAAATAAATCACGTTTGATTGAGTGGATATAAATCTCTCTTCGACCACAGGCACGTAGTCATGAATTTTCATGGATTGTTTGTAGGTTGCTACTGATATTTTTTTCTTAAAACCCCCGCAATGGAAAAGCAAAATTTTCATTAAATAATCCATTAATTTCGTTATAAAAATGCTAAAATGCAGAGGTTTTCATCATAGTCATCATAGAGGTTTAATCATAGTTTTTTTTCCCAAATGGACGTAGTCATCGTGGCTTTGCTCAGTCCACAACTTGAGATGTACTTAAATTGTAAAGGCCCCAGGACTAGCTTTATGGGATGCATGACGGGCATTCGTTGCAAGAGAAAATATTTCGAGGGGGCTTAAAACCTCCGAAACCACTACCCCTTCGGCTACGTGCTTGCCTGATAACACGCAACAACATCAATTTAAATTCAAGCCAGCATACTTAAACTTCAAGTTGGATCTTAAGAGCCACCAAATTCCTAGCTGATTGAATCACGGCATGGGCTGAAGTCTCTGTGCTTGAATCATAGCCGGAGAAGGGGCTGACACCCCTCCGAATCGAGAAAGACTGTAATGGAGGCTTGGATGTGACGGTCGAGCCTGAATAGAGGGCACGAAACCTTAGTTGCTTCAATTGGGAGGGGATAAGGGTCCACGAAGCAATGACGTGTTCGGGACTTCGAAGGGCCCCTCTAAACTCGGACGGAGGAGGAAGTGAATTACTGGGGGGCTCTCTTCACGAGTTTGAGACAATCTTCTGGGCACGATCCGTTCGCCGACGCGCAGCCTCGTGTTCAGTCACGAAACGACCTTCCTTGGAAGTGAGGAAATTTTCCGTCCAGAAGCCAAGCAAGTCATGTTTGTGGGCGACGGGGAGGGTGATATATGTGAGGGTTGAAGGGGCATCTCCAGGAGAGTGAGTATTAAACCGTGAAAATGGGTCCGACATCAACTAATGGGATGTCATATATTGAAAGATGAAAAGGGTGTAGGATAAGTCCTCTTTCTGACTGTTGACTAGTACAACTAGTTTCTCTGCATTTCCGTCCAGAAAATTATGCTTGCGATTTTTGAAGAAAGTAAGATGTAATTTCAAAATATTCTAGCATTACATTACACATTTAAATAGAAGATGGCCGAACTTTTCCACAATATTTCAATGCGCAATACGCGTTTCAGCTCACAGAGTCATCATCTGGTGCAAGACACTGTCATACATATAAACAACACCTTTTTACCTTTGAGATAGAAGTTGGCTAAGATGTCACATGTTTGAAAAAGGGGTGGGAAATACCCCTTCTCCACTCTGTACGCCTGTTTCCCACTCCTTCAAACATGTGTAATCCTCCCCCATCCATTTTTCAAAGGTATAAAGGTGATGTTTATATGTAAGACAGTGAGTGTCTTGTACCAGAGGATGGCTATGTGAGCCTAAACGCGTCGTGCGCATTAAGATCTTGGGGCCATCTTTTACGTTCAATGGAATCGGGCTCATCTATGTGGGAGTTGATATTTACAAAAAAAGACAACTTCGTTGACTTTCACTGATTTCTTTTCTTGTCACTTGAAAATGACCTTTATGGACTGAAACATATCGTACCATGAAAATAAATTAGTGGACGTCAACGAGGTCGTCTTTTCATTTATGCTAACCATCTTTTATTAAAATAGTTAGATGCTTCATACCAATAGTCGCCTTAATTTATCCTTTAAAAAAATTCAATGATGCATGCATAAAACAGTTGCGTTAGATTGATCAGTGGCCACACGGAATGTTATATACAGGGTGAAGGAAATTGTGTCACGAAATTTTTACCCTGGATAGCTGATGTCAACAGGAACCAAAATTATCAGTGATGTTTAGGTCTACAACGCATCAATCTTTAACAACAGAAACTTTGAGCCATGCGCTCCGAATGGCCGTAAGTTTGCCTTGTTGCCGGATGCTCTGCGCAGCTGCAGTCTCCGCTTTGCTTTGCTTGCAGGTTAAAGCGATGTATTCAAGGCATTCGGCAACAGGGCAAAGTTGCGGCCAATCGGAGCGCATGGCTCACGTGTCTGTAGTTTAAAAATGGTGAGTTTTCGCTTGGCTAAAATTTTCTGTAGTTTAAAAATTGTGCGTTTTTGGCCTATAATTCATCATTAACTTTGGTTAGTATCAGCATCAGCTATCCTGGGTTAAAATTTCGTGACACAAGTTTTCTCCGGTATATCCACTTTGATGTTGAATAATACAACTATTTTTGATGAATAAACCCTTTTCCACTAAGAAAAAATGTGCTTGTGTTTCTGAATATGTTCAGTTATTTCGCTCCTGCGGTCATCTCAAGTTATCCCTTAAAAAATCATAGTGGTGCTGTCATCAAAAAGTTTTCTCAAATTGACTAGTGGCCACACGGCTTCACTGGGCGGTAACGTGTCAAAATCTAACGTGATCCATTTCATACCAGCATTAAAAAAAGATTAAATCTAAGGAGAAAGAAAATTTTTGGATGGAGAAAAGTTAGTCATTTTTTTCCTTCAATTTTTACTTCTACTTAAATAGCATTTTATCTAGATACAGTAGGCATCAATATTGAAATTACGATTTGCACCAATCTGATTCAGCAAACAGGATTATTTGTACCAGCTTCAGAAATGAGCTAATAGATGGATTAGGTCAACAACACCTTAAGCACCATATTTGCGACATTTTTAAATTAAAATATGGGGCAGTTTTCCCTCAAGAGCCTCATTTTTCAGCACGGTAGAGTGGAGCATAATGGCCACTGTGGGCGGAAATGGGTTAATGTATGATGTGCGGGTACTTTTCATGGTTCCAGGTTGTGTGAGTTTTCATATTTGGTGAAGGCATAAAGAGGGGAAAAGGTGGATATGAGGTGAATGCAAGGGGTGAATTTAAGGCAAAATAGTATTGGGGAATAGGTTTGGTATTGAGTCATTCATCTGCCTTTTTCCTCTCTTCCCCCTCTTAGTGATTTCCTTCTGTTCGAGAACATTCAATGGGAAGTCCAGCAGAGTGACAGGATGGTTACAAGTCATGTCACGGAAGTGGCGGAGAGTGATGGCGGTTAAATATCACCATTGACATTACTGTGCATGAAAGAAATTCAATTTTCGAGTCCTCTCCCCTTCCGGTCCACGGTATGCGCTGTGCTTTAAGGCAAATTTAAATAATTTAGCTTTTTTTGAGTTCATCTACATCTACATGCATCCACGCAAGCCACCTAAATAGGCGGCGGCTACACATAGAGGTGTCAGGATGCCAGCCGTTTACACAGAAAAAACAAATTCTCATACAAAATTACGCCTAGTATTCATTAAAGTCCTTTATGGTTCGGGGAAAAAACGAATTCTCACACCTATCCGTTCGGAAAAATATCTCTCTTAATGTATATTTTATGTCAGACTTGGAAATTTATTGGGGTTCTAATATGATTATATCCTTGCTGCTCTTAAACATATCCATTCTCAATTGCTCAAGCAATCTAAGCCTAACGCAAAGCCTCCGAGTCTGTAGCGGTTCCCAATGTAATTCGTGTAAAATATATGTAACGCTTTCTGTAGACCCGTAGCAGTTTTTGACTGGCTATGCAGCTTTCCTGGGTCTTTTATCAAGTTCACGGATTAAGTTTTGTGGTGCACTAGTGTGCCGGATGCAAGATATGATGTCAGCTTGCTTTTTTCGTGGCGTCGGACAGCAGGGTACCACAAAGTACCCAACGAGCCATCACTAGGGTGTTTGGCACGAGGTTGCAAATCACTAATATGCAGATATACAACAGGATTACTACATGCACACCGTACGATCATGGATGTAACATACAGGAAATAACAAAATTATGCGTGCACATTCATGCAGGCGGTGTGAGCTCCCAACAAGCGTATATCGCTCCATGTAGCCCCAGACCGCAACTCACGTAACTCACATAATAAGCAAAAACTTGCCATCGATTAATATAGAATTTCCACACCAAGTTGGATCAATAGTGAAATGTTGAACGCGTATAAATACAGGTCAAACAATACTCGAAAAAGATTACATGACAAAAAAGAAAAATTCAGAGAGAATGCGATAATAATTAAAAATATTCAGAATAAATTCAACCGATTCTGGCATAATATAGTGGAAGTTTGACGTATTGAAATTGAAGTTAGTCCCACTTTTCCATAGTGATTTTAACGCGTCACACGTATCAAAATTGCACTCAAAAAGTGCTATTACCTTAAATTTCAATTTCTTTCAGAAAGTTTTCAATTGAAAAAAGAAAAATTAGCAATGAATCATTCAATGAACTATCCGGCGTCTACGCCGCTTAGGAAGTTGAAAATCATGCATCGTCAATGGTCATTACTCAATAAGAGATTCCCCATGTATTAAAGAAATGTGATGTTTTCAGTACAGTAAATAATACTGTCTTGGAGTATTGGTCAGGGAAAATGCAAAAGTGTTTACCGGCGTTCCGATATTTACTTAATCTTCAGCAGGGCTATGAATAATGGTTTCAATAAATTAATAGACGAAAACAAGAACAATTTTTTGCAACTTTTTTCACAATAATAAAATAAGGAATATGAAATATGTCTATTGTACATAAATGAAAAATAAAAGATAAGAATTTTGGCATACTTTGCAGTAATTCAATAATTTGCCTTTGCCCAGTTGGCCACCTCAATGAACGCAAAATACGCCAAAAATGATTGCGTTAAAGTGAGCAATCGTTCATCGCTTTCGAATTCTCGTCAGGGTGGTCGTACCGCGGTTGCACGTTCAATATTGGATTCCTTGGCATCCTCTTTATTTTATTTTTCCTCGCAATTTTTTTTGCCTTACCTACCGCAGACTCGAAACGGCAAGCGAAATGAATTCCTCCTTTTGGAATCCCATACTCCTAGAGGAGAGCGGGAAAGAATAAAAAGAAAGAGGAAACTTTTGGAATACGGAAAACCAATAGAAGTGATTTTCAATTAAGGAATGCCCTCGTTCCCTTTCTGTGCTCCTTCAATCTCCTAGAGACGTAAATAATTAAGAGAAAATTTATTTTTTAAGCCATGGGGCAATATCCATTTCCATAACTTGGATTTCCAAAGAAGATGTGGATGAATTCTAGATTAGGCAGGTGACGTTTTTGCTTAAAAACCCATTCATTTCATTTACTTGAATGCTTTTACCTCTTTTGCCACACAAGGTGTACATGGTATAAATGTTATTGCCATTAATTTTGTCCACAATATCTCCATTTCTTTATCTTCAATTATGCTTCGTAACTTTTTCCGTGCTGAATACTAGCAAAAATTCAATATAGTTATGTAGATGTAAACACTTTCCAAATGAGACGATATTTCCTGTGGCTTTCAAAGTATACATAGTTTTAGCTGTAAGCCGTGCAACAATTAAATGATTTATTTAATTCTGATATAAAAGTTTTCAAAATGAGATGACATTTATGTGACGTTCAATTAATTCATAATGAGCCAATTACTATGAAATGACTGCAGTTCAGTCTATTTACTTTGGTACATTAATAAATAGTAATGATTATCGATTCAGTTACGTATAAGCACCTTTATATATGACCTTTGTAAACCGACCAATTTGAATGCCGGCAATTGGCAGATGCTGTTTCTCAAATAGAGTAAGTAATTTTCATTATGGCTCTTCTTCGTAGGCAGTTCGAAAATAGATGGGCACCCATTAATAAAGAAACGATGTCGTGAGTTAGGGCCATGACAATCTGACAGAACTTGGAAATTTCATGAGAGAAGGGTGAGGAGTTGAATAGCAAATGGGAAGAGTTTGGGACGGGAAGGTAAAGGGCGTGGGGTGAGACTATAAGAAAGGGAAAGGGTAGAGATTGACGGGGAGACAAGGGTTTGGACGGACGGAATGGAAGGAGATGGTTACGGGGAGAGAGAAGAGGAAGGATCTTGTGGAAGCCTCGTCGGCAACTCGTCCTTTTTAAATTGAGTCACGAGCGTGCATAATGAAGGAGGGGTCCACGATGGGTGGGGGAAAACGGGGAAACATGCACCTCGGGGACCCCCTGCCTCATTTCTCCACCCCTAAGGGTCCCTCCCCCTAAAAAACTTAAACTTCCCCCTCACCGAGGGTTTGATGGCGGAAATGATATATGGAAACTGAAGGCTTTCCCAGTCACTAGCACAATAATTTTTCCTTTTTTTAATAACTAATTTTTATCCTTCATATTTAATACTGATTCATTGTCTTGTAAAATATTCGTAATAAATGATTACATATCGACATGTGTAAAATTTCGAAGCCTGTCACGTAAACGGTTGGGGAATGCATATGAGTTTCCATGAGAAAGAATGCCTCAGCACCGAGAATCGAATCACGGACTGCAGTTGAAATTGGAATTAAGGACCTGGGTAGAGTAGTGGTCTGCGCAGTGGCCCGGAAAGGCAACGGCCCGTGGTTCGTTTCCCGGTCTAGGGGATTTTTTTCTCATGCCAATTCATGCATACAGACATCGATAATTTAAACAAAATTAATTATTACTAAATCGATAAAATTTGACCGGTAACTATGAACTGTACTTGCTAAGTTCATCAATAAACAAATCCAAATCATTGCAAAAAGGTAAGTTTTGATGTGACTTTAGTTTGTTATTTTCTTTTTAATTAATCTACAAATGAATTCTTTTGTTGCTTTGTTTTTCTATTGTAAAAATATTAGTATAACCTTTTATGCCTCTAAGTATCAAATCATCTACTCATATTCATTCATAGCCCTGATGAAGGTGTATAAATATATGAAAACCTCGGCAAAAATTTGCACATAAAATTCTTCAATACTCCAATACTATACTCCAAGACACTGAACCAGCGTTAAGATAGTAATATAATATAGCAACCATCGCCAACCAAAGTAATAATATAACAACCATCCTGTTTGGAGTAAAACTTAATTCTCATACCAATCCGTTTGACAAAATATATCTCCAACCTTTTCGATTCTGTTGGGCCTAGAAACATAATGAGGTTTTAAAACGATACCCTCTGTGTCGTCCTGAAATTTAATTAATTTGCTTTTAATAGTTCAAGCAATTAAATTCAATTACGCTGTTTTAGCGTCTCCATTGGCTTCCAGCGAAATTTTTGTTGCTTAGAGCTCATCCTTGACTAAGCTATAAGAATTTGAAATTGATATACTTAGGTCAGATAGATCATTTTCTTTCCCTGAACCACATTTCACTTTATTTTAAATGCCTATTTTTGAATGGCATAAAACAGTCATATTATACATTTTTACTCAAGGTAGCGTTCTTTGATTCTATCACTAACAATAGTTTTGTTTTATCAGCGTTATGAAATCCAAATTTTCATGAGAGAATATAGCATTCGAAGTCAAATTCGCAGATTTGTTCAATATTTTTAGCTTTCAATTGAATTTTTCGCAGCTCCAAAAATTTGTTATCAACTTTCATTATTTCAAACTTGATCAAACCAGAATTTTTCATCACATTTAAACTGCAAGTTATTGAAATTATAATTGAATAATGTTCCATGCATTAGGACAACTATAACCACCGACTATAATATACCACTGTTCATCTACATCCACATGACACCCCGCGAATCACCTCTAGGGTGTTTGAGAGGAGGTAACCAATTACCAGCATGCGGTATGCCTGCGTGAACAGTAAATGTTCATACTAAAAAAATTAATATTTGCACATTCATTGAGGCGGTGTGATTTCTCACCAAGAGTACATTTTGGCCATACAACCCGTTTGCCCATCGATACCTTTCTTCTCTCCTCGTTTTTAGGTTTGATGGTAGCTAATTGTTCAAAAATATTCGAAATATTGGTGGTTTCTGCGCCATTACATACATTAATAGAATACTAAATAAAAATTTATTTTTTTCAGATATACTTCCGTTCTTCGTGTAAAATATAAAACAAAATAATAACTTCCATACTTTATTATACAATTTCATAACCGACCATAGTTTCAAAATTTTTATTTTTTACCATTACTTAATTAATTACTTTTATTATTTACTATTTGTGTATCATACCTTATCATGGTTGCATCGTATTTCCATCAAGTCAAACCTGAAACAATATCGCACGTATTAGGTACCTTTCTTCCTATTTTCTATTGCTCTTTCGACGAAAAAGTAGAAAAAACTGAAGCAAGAAACTTTTGATAGGTAAAATAACAGAGTTCGCATCAATCAAAGGAGAAAAACCTAGCAGATAAACCTGTCGCAGCTATGATGATGGAGTAGGAACTGATACAAAAACATCCGTGGTTAGATTTTTGATCAAGATCGGGGTGGAATCGCTGATAACGAAAGGTTTATCCGAGTTATTTCCGAGGCAATATTTTTCATCCCACCAGCGGTTCCCCTTAAATATTGAGAAGTGAAAGTCAAGGGCCATTCAATGCTAATAAACTTTATTCATCACAGAATACGTCCTGCGTAATTGCCAGCGAGACGTTCACTAAAATATGTATGGATCAAAGTGGTGGGTATGCAAAATCCTCGTGGCAGGTTTTCAATAGAATGTTAATTTTTAACTGGCTCAGACTTGTATGTAAAATATAGACATGCTGTGCTTGGGGCATATACGTAGATTGATTTGTGTCTATGCTTCCCAAAATCATTCTGTAAGAGTGTGGGGAAGATTAAACTCATTTGACTGTGATCGAAAATAGAATATTAAGTGGCTGTTGCTGTCAGAGGCGGAAGATAAATGTTTTTCGTGGAAGGGTCGCGGATGTTTTGGGATAAAATGATTGCCTAATTACTGGCAGCTGGATAGTGCCTTCAAAAGTGTCTGGTTGTTATTCCATCAATGAAGGAACGATCATGCATGAATATAACTCCATCTTAGGTTATGACATTGCAATATCTCTCTAGTGCAAGACATACTTCGATGTGATTTGTTTTGATGTTTTTAAGAATAATGCCAAGCAAGATAAACTTTTTCCGTGCCTACAAAACCCTAAATGTATGAATTTCTCGTCACGTATTCAAAGTATAATTATTGGATATATCGAGGAACGCATAGAAGTAGATAAACTCGACCGTTTTCAGTGAGAGTTGGCGGGATAAAATCCTTAACCATAATCTAATTAAATGTCCACTATTTAGCCGAATGCTTGTTTACAACGCGATTACAGCAGTTTGGTGTCATAACAAGGCAACATGACATCGAGTAATGATACCCGATGATGACGCCATTATATGGTGAAATGTCATGTAAACGAGCAGTCATTTAAAATTTTGTAGTGACTACACTGGTTGTTGATTTCTAATGGCAGAAATAGATGGTGCAATATAGCGTATGACGATATACATATTGGTATAACTACGAATGAGTTAATCGCAGGGTTCAATTAACTGAGTTAATAGCTAAACTTATCCAAGAGGCATCCATAGCAAGGAGTACACATGGCCTATACCGCCCCCACTACCTCAGCCTACATACCTCCAATAGAAAATAAAATAGGTTACGAGAAATATCGCCATATACAGTGGAACTTGGTTATAACGGCATCGGCTGTAAAGTCAACTCGGGTTTAACGTCACATTTTATACAGACCAGCCAAAATTGAACATTTTATGCTGTACGAAAACCCGTTCATGTCGACAACAAATATTGCGATGCTCGGGTGTAGCGCCAAAAATTTTGCGATTCTTAGGTTGCAAAAGAGGTAGTGTGATTGTATTTTGTCCCAAAGTTCATAGAAGCCATGTGTAGAAACATCAAAATAAAAAACAGGTCACAAGCTGGACGCTGAGCTGGTGACAGGATGCAACTCTTTTGTTTCATTGGCGTCTGGAGGGAGCGGGGGCTGTCCCACATACCTGGGTCTTATCCCTTCCCATTCTGCAAGGTCACTGACACAGGCAAACTGTATTGTATTGTTTGTTTCGTTAGTTACGGTAGATCATCAGTCACATCGCAGTAAACAGTGTTGTATACAGCAGAGCATTTGCGTTTTTACTTTGTCCTTTCACTCAGATTTAAGGCTGCTTTTTTTATAACGTCACTCGGATATAACGTTAAAAATCTTCTGGTCCCTTTGATGACATTAAAACCAAGTTCCTATGTATATATTTATTTATGAACAGGTACATGCACACGCATTTTGAGGATGTCATTGCCTCACACAAACTAATAAAATCCAGTTGACAGCGGCAGAGAAGTCAAGAGTGGAGGAATTCGAAGTGCAGTGCTGCCGAAGAATGATGAAGATAAAATGGATCGTCCGGGTAAGTAATGAGGAGGTGCTTAGAAGAGTGGAAGAAAAAAGAAGACTTCTAAACGCCTAATGGAGAAGTTAGGGCAGCTCAGTCGGCCACATTATGAGACGTGATCATCTGATGAAAAATATCGTAGAAGGACAGGTGGAAGGTAAGAAGGGATAGGGCAAAAACCAGTCTTAGGATTATAATCCTAAGATAATTATTGACAAATGACAATTAATAATTTTTAAAATTATTTTCTACACAACACTAAATCAAGTTCAAGTCACCCAATGCCAAGTAGACTGACTGTTGTTTTTGGTAATGAAAAAGATGATAAAATGTGACGTGAATGACATTTGCAAAATGGGATTTTAAGGTAAAACCCATGGACCTACTGGACACATTTAATTAATGTAAGCATGCCTTTTGATGGCAGGAATATTTGCTTATAATTTTCTTATCTTTACAGTTTCACAAATATGGAACAACGTATTCTAGAACTCATCTTCATCCAGTATCAAAATTTTACAATTTGATGAAAAATTGACCATTTTTTTCAATTTATCCATTGGTCCTAAACAAAATGCCCATATTCCTTACATCCCCTCAAAATTCTTCGTTCTTTGTTGCCACATTAAAAAAACCCAAGTGTTCCTCTTCTTACCACAACATATCAAGCGCATATATGTATTTATTTTACGCTGTGCTATTTATTGCATAAAAATTCATAATCATAACACCAGTGTGGATAAATAGCTCATTGATGAACTCGAAGCACACACAAGCATAATAAAAAAGGAATATTTACGTACTTTAAAAAATAACATATTCTTCATGTAAACCTAAAAATTAAAATTAAACTTAGTGGTCTAGTAATTCCTTTCTCTTTTCACTAGTCTAACGAACTTTGATACATTATGCAGCAATGCGGATAGAAAATTCACCCAAATAAATTAACTCATGAATTTGAAGTATATACACGTAAAAGCTGTAATACTTCGTATTTCATGCATTGCTATTTCCTGAAATTCTAAACAAGCATTCTATCCTTATTTTATGTCCTAACTTATGCCATGCAAATTCGACAAATCCACAGGGATCACTGCACGACGCATGAAAGACAAAAAGGGTACATGCATGTAGTTCACATGCGTATAAAGAGGAAAAACATGCATTCGGATTAAACTCCTCCAAACCCTTTTCGATGAAAAAATAACATGGATCGCAATTGGGAATATGGGCAGAAGCTCTCGTGTCGATGTGGAATCCGTCTGGGACACTTGGTTTCATGCGTATCCTGAATGCAGTGCGGTAAAGGCCAGAATGTCGCATTAAACTGCTATGGGGAGTGGGTGTTTTACTGTGGTGTCGGATTGCAAGAGTTTAGGCGTTGGATGTTTTTTATTTAATTTTTTATTTTTGGAAGGAGGAGTTTAAAATGGCTAGTGGATATAAACTACACCGGAGGTGACACGCTTATTCACGTGACTGCTCGTACAATTTTCTTAACAGCAAAAAACAAATAATAAAATGTGCATTGACTACTATTGTATAGCAAGCAATTGTTTTCTTCTCAAACCAATTCATTCATTTTTACGCTTTCGTAAGAGCAATTTTTATGCGATTAATGCTAAGCATTGTGAAAAGAAATACTCAAGTGGAGGCAAATTTATTTGGAATTGCCATGCAAAAAATAAATACAAAATGCGTTTTACATCTTTGAGAAACTAAATCTTTGGAAAAAATAATCAATTTAGAGGGTCCTTGATAATCTAATGAAAATACTGTCATTGTACTTATTAAGACAAAGGAAGGCCCAAAATGACCTACATAGGACAGGTTATTAAAGATGTAAAGGAGAATAAGTAGGCAAAAATTAAAAGATTTAGAAAAATACGATGAATTAAGATAAAACCTTAAGCTGGTAAGAGTTTAGAGTGTAGAATTGCGTGAAATCAATCTTCAAATTGTTGAGTGTCAATACTCTACGATAATTCTCGCAGTGGTATTCGAAACATATCATAAGTGCTAAGTTCCTCGTTTTGGTACTCTGGTCATGATATTTTTGTTTTTATATTCTTTTCAGCGATTGGATGCACTGGTATCGGCATTCTGATATGTTGCTGCGTGGAAGGAACTATGAATTCTTAACGTTTCGCTCCTCCGAGCGGATGTTCTCATTCAGTCTCTTAACGACGTTCGCAGCAGGGAGAAATGAAAGTTCATTCCATGCTGCATTGCCCCCGAAATTAATATATACTTGTATACTTATTCAGCTGGCCATAACATTTCATTCGTAACTTATTCATTTCCTCATAATTTTCCACTAAAAAAGCGATAGCACCAGAATCGAAATTAATAATCATCAAAATCTTCACATTACCTTGAAGACACCCTCAGAGGTGTCTGGCAGGGGGTGAATCATCACCAACATGTACAAGAAGGTTTAAATGTACTTCCAGAAACATGCAAAAATCGACATATACGCTAAATATGACACTTAAGATATAGTATTAAACTAAATCCTACTTATTTTGACGTTTTTAGGATATGACTAACTTCGTCGAAAATTAACTGATCTTTAATTTACATAATAGGTGTTTGAGTAAAATTTCGAAGCCTGCCGCGTAAACGGTGGTGAAATATAAGTAATTTTTTCATGGTAATTTTTTATAAAAGGTTTAATATAATTTTAAAAGAATATGTAAAAAATATGAGCAGGAAGCTCTCGTGTCGATGCGGAACCCAACTGGGACCCTGGGTAACACTCGTGCCTTAATGCAGTGCAGGGAAAGCGGAGAATGTCGAATCCAACTGCTGTGGAGAGCGAATGTTTTACTGCGTTGTCGACCCGGGAGAGTTTTAGCAACGGATGGTTTGTTTTTTGGGGGGTGGAGAGTTTGAAAGGGTAAGCTGGACAGGGGGCTTAAAATGGCGACCTCGTGACGCTCCATCGGCGTGCACTCAATCATTCGTGAAGAGAGCGTGCATCGCGATGAGTTGAGAGACCCACTTGAGTGAGAGAGGCCAGGTCCCACTATATACACTCATCCCAATGCATACATATATAGCAGCCACCCCTCCCATACCGACATAAGGTCGTTCAACTCCATCTAGCCCTTCCTTTTGTTTATCTACGCCTCGCATTTCATTCTTTGACAATGACGCTATCCATTGTGTGACTATATTCTGCATTGCACAAAGCAAAAGGACTTTCTTCCCTCCCCCACGATTTTTTTTGCATTGTGATGGACCCCATAATTTCAGAGTTTGCTTGGCATAATATTTTATGTAAATAATACGATGGCGTAAACGATTGTTAGGATGAAATGAGGTTGAAAAAGAATGGAACGAGTAGATAAGCGATCTATAGAGATTTTACTTCTACATATAGACCATTTCTAGATTTTAATGAAATCAATCTTTTACGATTCATAAATATCTCAAGAACAGCATTTATATGTATATTTCGATTATTAATAGGTGCATGCAATGAAGATACACAGTTTGAATAACAATATGCATCATCACTAATATAATCGATATATTTTCACGTATTTACGTAGATAACCCATATTACTATGCCTGCATTTTTAAATATAAAGTTAAATATGGTAGCATAAGGCAGTAATCTCTAAAATAGACTAAAAATAACCAATTTGACCAAAAGCCTGATTGATTGCTAATGTACTTATATGAGAGAAATATGTATTTTACAATGACCCAATATTTAATAATTGTTAATTCAGAACACTCTTTTCTTAATAATTCCCCATTATTTTGGTAAGCTTCAGAATTACTTTATAATCTGAATAAAATCATTTCTAATCAATCACATATATCGCGTGATTAGTTTGATATTAATAAAAAATGGAAACAAACAGACCATATAATTTTTATGAACTAATTCAAGCGATATGTATGACTGATTGGAAATGTATCTGATGTAAAGGTCTATCATTAAAATATTCTAAAGCATTAAGAGGCAATGAATAAATCCCATCTCCAATTTATTGAGAGAAAATAATCATGGAATAATTCTCCTCTTATGCAGAAAAAAGGGTTAGAATTCTGCTCAACCCACGCCAGCAATATTCGATTCCCAATAACAAGCACGCACGATGAGGATTTAGATATATCTAGCGGACTTGTTATCGCGGTGGATGACTTATTTACGACATTTTTCGACCATGTTATTGCCTTTTCTTATCCTTTGCCCCTGGGCTGAAGTTATTTATCCGCAGACATGGTTTATTGGAGGCTAAAATCAATCGCTCACGAATATTAACGACTGGATTTAGATGGCCACCATTTCTCGGCGCATAAAAAGGGTTTACGATACATATATTAAAAATGTCACGGGCCAAAAGCGCACTAAAGTCCCGGCGACTAATGAAAATATATCTGCTCTCAGCGTGCACGAGTGGTTTGCTGGAAACTTTCTCTTCCTTAAAAAAAATGAACTGGCAGGCATTTCGACTTTGATGCATTTTTATGGAACTTCAACTCCCAACTCACCAGCTGCGGAGTTTGAATGGGGGAGAATATATAAATTTGAAAACTAGAATATGTAATGTGTTTCATAATTTATTTCCTCTCTTAAATCAATGGATTTGGTTTTTTTTCGAAAGCAATCCCGCATGAAATACGTTTCGTATTCCTATGAGAATAATAATATTCATCTGATAGAGATAGTGCCTACTTATTCACTTTTTATTTATTGCATTTAATTCCAGCTTTGCAATAAACTGTACAGACTGACAGTTAACGGCGCATTGGACTCATGAAAATCGTTTAAATGTAACCAAAATAATGTAAATATTACAATAATGACCGTAATACCACAAAAATCCATATGAATATTGCTAAAGCCTCAAAAATAAAACAAATGGAAAAGAAATTTCGATTTAATCATATTTTTTGCTGAAAAACCGCGAATGCACTTTCTACATGAAACAACCAGAAAAACTCGTTGAATTTCCGTTTTTTTAGAGCATTATGAAAAAGTTATTAGCATCAGAATATTTCGCATTCCATCAGTCAGAGCAGAAATAAACGAGCTTTAAGATATAGCTGTATTTAATTCACAAGAGCTGTCTTTGAGACATTGATCTTCAAAATTAAGCCTGAGTTACAAAATCATTTTTCTGTCCCTAAGAATGATAGCTCAAGCTTAAGGTTTTCAGGGACCAAGAGAGTGATCGCTTGACCTATCATTATCAGAATCACATGTTTGTTAACACCGTCTCTTTTTCCATCGCTTACTCCGTCACTTTCTGAATTTACACTTGCAATTCAATTAAAAGCCATGTATTGCTAAGCTAAGGTTGGTTTGACGCGGGTCTCCATTCCTCTCTCCTATCCACTAGCCGTTTTATAGCCACCTATTTCTTCTCTTTTCCATCCTTTGTAACCTGTCCTATGAAGCTCATTCGGGGCCGTCCCTTACCCTTCTTCGCATCCACTTGTCGTTCTAAGATTGTTTTCATCAGGCCATCATGCCTCATAATGTGATCAAATTGTCCCATACTCTCCTTAGAGTTTTTAGAAGATTTCTCTTTTCTACCACTCTTCTTAGTACTTCCTCATTACATACTCGGTCTATCCACCCTATCGTATTTTTGCTACAGTGAGAAATATTATTATTACCATGTAGTGTGCATTTAGGGAATCTTTTGCATTCTGGTTATTGGTCAAACCCTGCCAAATACCCTAGAGGTCGCTCGCAAGGTATCATATATGCGTAGATGTAGTCACGATCTCCGCGCCAACTTTGTAAATGACTGCAAGATTAGAAAAATGGTAAGATAAAAACATGCTATTCGTAATCTTCGCCAGTGACGCCATTAATTTTATCAATCTACGTGACGACTATCGTGCTCCGTCTGCCATGTGAAAAAGCAGACAGAGCTACAAAGGTATATCATGTAGCTGAATGTAGTGTTGATGATAATTGAGCGCTCAATAAGTGATTACACTGGAGGGTTTGTCAGATTAGAGCTCACCGCAGTCTCCCAGCCGTTGCGAATTTCCGTCATCTTGCTTGAATTACACGACCATTGCTGCCAGGTACGTGAAAAGTCGTTACGATTTTCTCCATAGTGTTACTGACCTCTTAGATAAACTCGAATGGGAAGCTCTATCAGACCGTAGACTGAAAAAAATAAGTCTAATTCATAAATTCAAGAGCAGTGTAATTTCCGTCGAAATTATCTTTATCTTACCAACGCCAGTACACAGCGGTAGATCAGATGCTATAAATAAAATAAGAGGGATAGTAGAACAGATAGATTCATAATGTCTTTTTTTCCGCGGTCAATAAGAGACCATAATGGCAGCATTAGAACTCACAGATAGATTAAATGTCACGTGGTGTAGCCTACTAACTTATGTATGCCTTAATGCATGCTTCTGAATTTTCTTAGTATTTTTAACAGCATGTTTTGTGTGTCCTATGTTCATTGGCAGATAATCTTAAGAGAAGTTGGCAAGTTTTGCCATTGCATGAATGGGGTAGTATGATTTTTTAGAATACGTAACGTTTTTTGAACCATGTGGTGTGCATGTGGGAATCCTAACGCATGCTGAATCAGGGAGGTCTAGGGGGTCCGGATACCCCCGAAATATAAAAACGCAATTATTTTCTTCATAAAAGAAAACAAAATATTGAAAAATCATGAATTTGCAAAATATTTCTTAAGCAAATGATGTTTTTTCGATTATGTAAAGCGATAAAATTAGTTTATAACCCATTACTTAGTACTCTGCTTTTCACAAATTTCCCCCTGGTTTGGACCCCCCCACCCCGAACGGAATTCCTGACTATGCCATTGGGCTGAATGCTGGTGATTGATCGCCCCCTGCCAAACATCCTAGCGGTGGCTCGCGGGGTGTTATGCATATGTAGATGTAGATCATTAATTTCCATCCTTTCCGAGGCATAGCTCTAGCGACATCTCCAATGATGGCAGAAAAAAATGACTTTTTCACGCGATCATTTTTTGCGATGGCCCGAGGGATGGCAATCCAATCACCGCGGGGCAAAACAAGGACCCCAGTCGCACGGAACTAGATTCGTAGGCCACGCATGTGGAAGCATGCATTTCGATACACTCGCTACTTCTCTCCGGAATGACCTGAATTATTTATGAGAGGACATTCTTCACAATGGTATCGAAAAAAGGCGGAAACAATGAATTTTTTTGTGTGGACGTGAACTGTCCTTGGGAACGGCTTCTCATCACGTGGTGATGAAATCATTCACATCACGGCGGACCGTACTTCCGCCAATAAAAATAAAAAAAATAAAACGCACATGCGAACGGACTGCGTTCTTCAGCATTGTCTTAAGACCCAGCCGCCACGTTTAGGGTGTATAATGCCGTGATAACCATTGTAAAAGAACTCGCACCCGAATGTTTATGGGCCATTAGTAGGCTCCGGCCCGGAGATGTATCACAGCATACACAATCCTCACATGCGTTTAATAGAGGGGGATTCGCTAGCCGCGATGGAGAAACAAAAGACTACACAACGTGCGAGCTTGAATGCATACGATGCGTTGACGGAAAGAATGGCCCGAGGCAACAAAGGCCCATTGATGCATTTTATGCGTATAAATTTGCAAACAACACGAGCCACTCTTAAAGGTTAAAGAAGTCTCTATAGGACTTCTTCAGCATTCTCGGGCAGTTCCTTATCTATCTTTTCCTCATCTGTCTATTAAGATGCTTTGCACGCGCTCTTAGGTAACGGAAGCATTTTATAATTCTCCCTAAGATACACAAAGACTTCGCCATTTCCCTTCGCAAGCAGTCATTGACATTGCTATCGTCATCTGTTGGCTCAAATACTTTGTACAGTTCCCTTGAGAAGATAATGGTTGCTGATAATGGCTGCAAGCGTTAAATAATGGAATAGGATACTCGGGAACAAATTCTTTTGCTTAATTTGAAAATATAATTGTCATTATTTTGCAAAACTTTTTTTAAGGCCTAGTAAAATTCAAAACTCAAATTTCGCATTTTTAATTCTCATTGAAGGCGATAAATCACAGGCAACCCTAAAAGTGACAATCCAAATATTTCCAAATTATTTGATGCTCTTTACTCGTACTATAACAATGTAAATAATAATTTAAATGGAGGAGGAGAAAAGATTTCGAAAATTATAGACAAAGCTCGTCTGTAATAAATACATTGGAAAGCGCGATAACCAGCAAGTAGCCACGCTTATAGTAGGTTTATGTGTTTATTTCCTGATGGCTTTAGAACAGGGAGCTTTTCCTTTGAAAATTCTTCATACGGAGCTTTATCTTGAGTCCTACTATGCAAGTCTTTTCTTGAGTACACTTGTGCCAACAGATACTACAGACTAGCTACCATTAGAACTCATGCACTGACTACGTATTCCACCTATCCCGCCCAAAGTAAAACTTAGGGGCCTTAAAGTAATTCATTATTACCTACGTATAAAACCGTTTCAGGCTTGATTTTGTGGAGTATTGTTATATCCATGATAAAAACACAAATGGTGATTTCCACACTATTTAATATAACACTTAACGACCGACCATAGCTTCGACACTTTGTCTCATTTTCAAGGATTTTAATTCTTTTAACCATTCATTACTACTGTAAACAGATCGCGTAAGCCGATGCAAATTTATGAACTGCCACTGCCTACTAAGATTGACAATATAGGAAACACGATATAAATGAGAAAGTTTGTTCCATTTTCTTCACAAAGAGAACTATGCGTACAATCATTTATAGCATGTTGCTGCGATAGATTCATGAAAGAATTCATTTTCATCATTTCGCTCCAATTCTGCGACTATGTGTCTTCAGTAAATCTACACAGCTCCATTCGGAAATGAGGCATGATTCGCCAGCTGTTTCATGCGGTTAAGAAACAGGAACAGCTTACTGAGTGGATATCTCTGTCATTTCAACTTTACGATATTGACCAAATAGTAATTATCTCTCCACTGCCCGTGCCAAAAAATCTTAGTCGAATTTCTTTGGTAGATACGACTTTAAAAATAATCATACAGTTTTGCGGATATACCTAGTTCAACGTAGGAAAAATATGTGATGTAGAATATTCTCCCATAGAACTCACAATCTGGCCATTTTTCAAAAGCAAGCATATGCTTAATAGAAAAAATAATATTATAATGCCACCAAAAAAAAAATTATTCGGGTATCTTGGGAATTTACTCATTTTAATTTCATAATTCAACAATCAGGTAATTGAAGATGATTAAGAGCATGGAAAATGTGAGATATTTAATTATCTGGGCCTAAATTTCGCCACTTTGCAGGGGTCGATAGAAAAAATATGATCAAAATGTCCACAGGAAAAAATAAGTGCATAAACTGGGCGAATTCCCCATTTAAAATTCGTATTCGAATCGAGTCTTTGCCTCAGACACCGTACCTTCTCTACCGTGGCCCAACTGTCGATTCTCGCATGCCTTCTCAATCCCTCTGAAGTTCGGAATCTCCCTGTTTGAGTCCCTGTGTGGTCCATTGTCTCGGAAATAAAAAAAAGGTGGGAAGTTTTCGGATGTTTGGGTGTGGCTGATGCGGCGACATAGTGGAGAGCGGTACCTCCTTCAGAGAGAGGCCCCAAGAGCCCTTGTAACACTCTTCAACCTTCCCACAAACGTACCACCCTACCTCCCAGCACACATTCCCACTGTAGTCCACGCCCACCCAAGACCACAGCCCTCCAGGCCGGGACGGAACACGATTGCTAATCCGGGCCCATCCCACACAGATAAAGAACACCACGGTTCGACCCCACCCTATCTTGGCTTAAAGGAGGATCCGGGGAAAAATGAGGTTAATGCGAATTTGAAAAAGAATCCATTCATTTCAAAGCTGGTATTAAAAAATTTCAATCTAAAGAATGAATCGCACGGCGCAGCTGTGCTTCTGGGTTATCCTCCGCGTCGGTTCATATTCGCGACGAAATTTTCACCTGTGTTACAGCAAGGGTCTTCAGGTTTGAAATGACGTTCACATGTTCACCATCAAATATTTAAAAAAAACCGTATAACATGAATATTTTTACCGGCATTTACCGATTTCGGTGGTGGCGGGGTAAAATTATCGCCAACCAAGCAAGAGGTCACGGGTTCGAGCCCAGTCTGGTTAAATAATTCATACCCAAGGCATGGTTGCTCGTGCATGAGTAATCATTGAACTATTGAATAGACCCCGAGTTTAATGCCAGTGTATAATATTTTCGGTGGCATTGAAAAAAATCACACTACCATCAATTCTTAAGAACAAGTCAAGTGATAATTTCAGTTGCGCTTTCTAGCGATAGGGAAAATGATTGCCAACATCATTTTTTCTGTATCACATGGCCATTTGAAGCAGCGTATATGTTTACTTCGTCCGTTATTATAAAGCTCACTGACGTTCGAGGTAGGTTTTTGGAATTTCTACCGGGTCAGTTTCTCCATCATGGCCGATGTTCCATGACAGTACATGATCGTCATGCCGTGATGAAGATGAACGACTCGTTCATCGGAACGTCGAGCATGATAGAGAACCCGCTGGATATCCCGAATTACATTCCCATTGAGGTTTCCTCAAAACAGGTGTACGCGGTCTCGTGCTCTGATTGGATACTGCTGTATTTCACGTACGTACTCAGTGATAGCAAACGCAACTGCAAAAAATGATGAAAATCGATGATAAAGAATCGATTCCAATCGATTTTGCCAACCCTGAAAGTTATCTTGAGTTATCGACAGCTACAAATTGACAATTTACAATTTCATCTAGTGGACAACTATTGCATTGAAATTACGATATTAAATCAATTCCGATACTCATTTAGGCATTCATCTACAACTTATGACTGCACAAAACTATCCAAATGGGCAAATTTTGACAGTAATTTTAACGCTTGAGTTCCTGTTATCGGAGTTCGTTATTTTTTTCCAAAGTAAATAAGAAGGAACATTTACCTTAAACAATTCCACCTCCAGATAAAGGTAATCTGGCTGTGATGTCAACACTATACTTCTCGTACGAATTTACAATGGAAGAAATAGAAAAAATTAATGCTTTTCTTCAGTTATTAATAGGGATGGTCGGATCGGATGCCTTGGATCCAAATATCCGCGGATATTGCCCTTCATCGGATACATCGGATCCAAAGTCGTGGAAGACATCGGATTTGGATCCGCAATTTTAAATAATAGCTTCAGTGAATGCAACACCCCATAAGGGTGGAAAGAGTTCCGATTCTCTCTTCGAATGTGCCGTCGCATAAGATTCTTGTCCTACTCATGAACCGTTTCGTTTGAAAGTTCTCGCAGAGGTTACGAAGCAGAATTTCAGCCGTGGAAAATAAAAAAGGAAAAATACGACTGGCACATAGTGTGACTCTTCCCAATAGATTGAACAATCATCGGGGGAATCTCAGCGTCAGGAATTTGAAAATGCATTTGGATCCGAAAATATCCGATCCGAAAGATCCCGCTCCGAAAATCAAGGATCCGATCCGATTCAGGATCCGAAAAAAATCCTGGATCCAACCATCCCTAGTTATTATTTCTGAGCCCAAGAGTCATCATTTCAGTTGTCAATGCCACATAGAACAGCACACCTTCCAGGTGGGCAATGACTGGTAGAACACGATTAAAAATCCAAGCTCACTCCGCCCAATACATGAACTCCATCTAAGAAGTGATTTTGACTCCACCCTCCATTAGCTTTGAGATAGCTTCGACGACCATTCATCGAGTTAAATGCCACTTCGCAATAAAATCACACATTCATTTCGAATAATTCCAATGTTCAAAACGAAAATAATCACTACGTTGATGCTAATGCTAATGTTTATTAAATTAAGTGGGAAAATTTTAAAATTCAGATTAAATTCATTCCAAGTTTACGCTCTAAACGTTAAAAAAAACTCTCAAAAATATTTTAATAAAGTTGGTAATTCTAAGGGATCCCTGGGATTAAAGTAAAAAATAAATTATCCTAAATTTAACAACATATTTAGGTGGTTAAGGCAATAATAAAGTCATAAAAAAGCCAAAAATATACTATTGTTAACCAACAATAGCGAAATTAAAAATTCTACTGATTGATTACAATAAAAGCCAGAAAAATGTTAAAATACATATTTCAATGCAGATTATAATTCTCTTTCATGTCCTCCTATTCGGCTATCTATCCCGCTCAAGGAAATAATAGTTAAAAGCAGCTTAATTTTTTTAATAATTTCATTAGATTCCTTTGAAGTTCTCTTCAAAAGATAAATGCGGACCTCGTGGTAGAAGGGCTGAACGAAACTCTCTAGTCAGCTGACAAGTCATTTGGTACATAAAGCCAATTGGTTGCGCTCAATCACGGGAAATAATGAAACAAGGCATTGAGGAAGTTATATATTGCGTACGGGTGTGGACGCAGCAATTAAGCCTAGCATAGGGAATTGTCTTCACAGCTTTAATTTTTTTTCTCTCTCCCTGGGGTTTGATAGAGCTTGAAGGAGAAATGCTTTTTAATTAAAGCAACCGTGTCGGTTCCAGAAGGCTCTCATAATGAATAGCATCTGTTCCCAGACAAGTCTCCTACATTTCTAACCCTGTTCCAACTTTAATCAAAACTGCGTTTCATTGCTTCAATTTTCCAGTTTCAAAAACTTTTTCACTCTAATTTAATGGAATATTTCCCAAATGGCAAAAATTTCATTACATAACCTACAGCTTTAAATATTTCCATTATTAAAATGCGGGACTTGTGCATAGCCAAAGAAAAACATATAATTTTTCTCTTTTATCATGGAAAATTCATTCCAAAATTAAAGTGTTGACACCATAGCCAGATGACGTTCATCTTTGGATAGATTTTTTTTCCTTCTTACTTACCTTGGAAAAAAGCAACATAAACCGATATTGACAAAAAACATTGGAAATCAAACTTTGAAATAATTGTCGAAAGTTGCCAATTTTGATAGTTGTGAGCGGTCACAGACTGTTTATGGATACGTAAATCAGTCAAAAATTCTATATCAATATTTTAATCTAACGGTTGTCGACTACCTGAATTTGTTTATTCACGTTCTTCGTCGCCGTTGATAAATTACGATGAAAAATACATTAGCCAATTTCATTAAGTTTCTGTTATATTTCAACGCTAGCTAACGATAGCTGTTTCAAACCCTTAGCGACAAAAGAACCATAATGAACGCTGCACTAAAATTGATCATCATGGTAAATTAATCAGTAGATACCGACGATATCAGACTCTTCTATCCGGCATTCAAAAACAATAACTGATGGTTCTAATTTATCTGAGTCAAGCAGCTTAATAAAACATTACCACTAACAAAAATGATCTCATACACGGTATGGATTCAGCAGACACCGGAGAAAGTAAGATAAGTGGGTAGAGAGAGAAAAGATGCGCCGTTGGGAAGAGTGGGAAAGAAGTGTAAAAATACTGGTTACGGAAGATAGATGGAAGAGAAGACGATTAATTAGTGGGAAAATGCGACACAGGATATTTTTCTAGATAAAAAAACATGTGCAAGAACATACGGCAGGCATACGTAGCATGCATACCGCAGATGGTGGGTTAATTCTAACTAAACCCACTATAAATAATTGCCAAAATAACATTACTTAAAAATTATCTCCCTTGGAATCTCAATTCTCTCCACTTCATTGTCGTAGAGACATATATTTCAGTACAATTTCAGGAAAAGAGTTTTTTAAATTCCACAAAAATTCTTTTGCACAAAACAGTTTCGGCAACATTTATTTCGAGGTAAATATACTACTAAACTTAATTTTTCATCAAAATCTCAGATATGCAAGGGTCAATCACTTCATGAATTCAGATTGAATGACCTATGCGACATTATGTGAGCACATAAGGAGATAAGGTTCTGGCTTCATCAAGTGTTCCAGAATATTAAACCCACGTATTGTCCTCTACAGTTCCGGTGCCCATACAATGCTTCTCTTCTCCTGGATTTGACTCGGGTCCTTACTGAGAGCAAACCACAATGCTTCTCCCAGCCATACCTCCCTGGAACCGCCCTTTGCTCTGCTATTGTATGACAATTCGGGGGGGGTGGTAAAGGTGTGTCAGAACAGAATGGGCTCCAAGAATGCTATGGAGTTGTGGCTCAATGGATCGCAAAAGAATAATGTAATAGCTTACGTGGCGGCATTGTGCTTACGCAATATTAAATCAAAGGAGCGGAAGGTGGCATTCTTTTGCCAGCTATTCTCTGCCCCGAAATATTTTTATGGCCCGAATTGGAAACACGATCTCTCCTTACGGAGTAATCAGCCCTGAACTTGAGCAGCTTTACATCATCTCTACCTCACATGTATATTCATTTGAAGGGTAAAGATTTATCAAAAAACTACCCTGTTTCTGCATAGCACTTGGGCATATATATAGGATATATAGCACTTGGGCAAACCAATGTTAAAATACAATGCGTCAATGGAAGTTGAACATCCAAATTTAGGCAAATGCATTTTTTTCTAAGGGTTTACAACAAAACAGTTTGTGATTTGTAAACTTAATTTCTCTCAATAAAATGTGTTTCAATACAACGTTTTACCATTTAAGTCTAATTAAATACCAACTCAAATTTCATAATATCGTTCCAATTTTACATGTTTGTCCAAAGTATTTTGGTGAACTGAGTTCTAAATATAAAGGTAAATTTTGATTTTCTGGAAACATACATTATTTTCGCGCTCACTTCCCTTAAGAATGTTTGATTTTTTTAAATACAATTATTGAGGAAAACGTTTCTTTAAATAATAGTTGGACTGTTAAGCAAAAATTTAAGATAAATAACCCAGAAAATTTTAGATTTTTCATTGCTCATAAAAACATAACATAGATAAGGGTTGAAAAACATATTTTGGAGGAACATGGCTTCAACTTTGCAGGCTATCCACTCTATAATAAAAAAGATGGATCATCTGATCCGAATTATTAACCTTCAGGCAACAAAAAGTATCAAAAATTCAAGTTTTCATAAGAAGCTATTTCGAAAGAACCAGTGTAAACCTTCCCAAAGTCTATATAGAGTTGATTCAGTCGTATTCTGGAGGAATTCTAACACGTTGTAATTAAAATGATAATGGAAATTTTCCACACATACGCAGTTCAGTGCTTGCGGGAAATTTGCAAGTAAGTATTGGCTTAAAACTTAGAAAAGGCGCCAAAAAATAATTAGCACCAGCTTTTAACGACTGAGGAACTGATGTAAATTTTAATTTTATTTATCCCTTGCTCCGTTTGACCATTTGCCTTGTATCCCTAAGAAAAAAGCGGTGTAGAGAAAATACATTTTTTTAAATACTTTTTCCCATGGAAAAAATTGATTGCATCTTTTTATGGTAAATTTAATACCTAATTCAACTTCCCTGTACGAAAAAACTGGCTTCCGGCTAGAACGGCAACGCAATAAACAGCCATTGATCTACCAAACGCTATATAATTAGGAGATAATGGTAGGCTTAAAACTTTCCTTCCCAGAAGCTTAACCTCTCGAGTCAAATTTAAAATGCCCGGCCGACGACACGATGCTACCGAACAAAATCCCGCTACCTGCATTTCTGAATTATTAGACAGCCTTCGAAAATTTGGTTGCCTGTTAGTAATCTTTCCAAAGACCACCACCATTTTCTTTGCCACTTTTTGAGGTGCTGTCGTCATCAATGAATTTTTTATGCTACGGCCAGAAGCTCTACGTTATTATAGTCTCCCATTCTCATGAGTAGCCGAAGATGTTTTTATAATCTGAGCGAGCAGGAAAGGATTTATACAGCTGAGGCAGTTTTTATGGCAGTATAATTGGTTTGAGCATAACTGTTAACCGCCGGAAGTTCTCCTTAAAGCCATAAAAGTTAATCATTGAAAAAATCTGGAAAATACCATCTCATCAGTTAGCTTTCATCATGCGTTAGAACCTTCATTTTAACCTCAGCTTATCATGCAATGGAATATCATTAAATAATTATTGAAGTCCAAAAAATAAGTTGTAAATTGAAGCTGTGGCCGTATTATACTTAACCTTTCTGGCAGCTCATTTTCTCGTATTTTCCTCGAAGTGTAGGCATTCGAAGGATGTCTTTAACTGTTCTAACGCACGTAGTATGTCCTTTATTATTTCCATATGTTATCCTCCATAGTATTTTTTAGTTTACAATTTAAAATTTGGCATTCAAGTTTTCAAAATATGGAAAAAGTTTTGAGAAACAACCTAAGAAAACCAAATATAGTGATGGAGAAAAAAATAGATCTTTCTCAGGAAAGAGTACTTAGAGTACCTACTTAGAATTTCCTTTGGCATTGGGAATAATTTATTTATAAATGGCAATGGTCTGATGGAATAAAAATACTTTATTTATTTAACCCTTTGAGTGCGGGAACATTTTTACACGTTTTGCAAGCTGACTGCGGCATTTACCTTAAATTTTTATTTCTACCCGGATATTTTGCACCTGGGAACTTTCCCTCGCCATAAGAATCGCCAAGGGGATTAACTCTACCAGACCAGTCCTTGTGGCAGGGTGTGCCTCCTGCACAGGGGCAGTAGCGGTTATACAAAAAAACTCAAGGGGGGCGCAAAATATATCTTGAGTTGTCTTTATTTTGATCGCAATAAAAGGTGATCAAGTCACAGGCAAAGTATAAGAAAATTTTATTTCAAGTGATTATACACATGTAAAAGACAATGTCATCTTGTGATATATAAAAAGTTACAATTGTGGTTTCGCAATGCTCGGCAATGCGGTTGGACCCGCAAGGGGGGGGGGCGCGCCCCCTTCGCCCCCCATCTGTATACGCCACTGCACAGGGGGTCTCTTCTGCACTGGATGGAGGCTAAAATCGTGAACTCCCGTAGCCCGAGGGTTAAGGTAGTGAAATCATAACTTCCCTCCTAGTAGAATCTGGCAGGATACTTTGCTAAACAAGACAAAACTTCACGGTTGTGTCTAAACGATTATTATTTTTTTTCCTTATCTTGACCTCGTTTAATTCATGTTAAAATATTTCTTGGAGTGTAGGTCAACGTATGTTATGCAAAAAAGTTATAGCCAACGTTTCTGTTTTTTTTAAACCATCGTCAGGACTTAACTTTGTACATATTTATTGATACTAACTCAACGATGTCATCCTGTGCAGACGTCGTGAAGACATAGGTACCCTGGGTGAAGCCGGAGGTTGCACAACACATTCGTTGGTTGGATCGAACGTGTTAAATACTTCCACGAGTGAGAGCGAATAAGAAAAGAGCACTTTCCCATCCTCTCTCCTCAGAACATACTAACACACGACTAATGGCGGAGACGCTTGCCTCGAAGACAGATTGGACCTACTTTCTGTGCACTCAGGGGCACGAGGTTTTTGTTTGCAGTACCCATGGGGAGGTCTGCCCACCGTCCACTTCTCATACGTGTTTACACCACAAAGTCTTGGCGAGAGTTTGTGTGGTTTTTTAAGAGCCCAAGTGGAAGTTTCTCCTCTTCCCTGGGAGCATCGGTCGAGAGTTTGGAAGCAAAGTGAAGTGAACGTAATGCAATTTGGAATACCTCAGGAACTACTGGAGTCAGAGCGTAAAACGGAGTTAGAAGCAATGGAATTTCCAAGTATAACTTTTTGGAATGCATGCGCTACGTCAAAATAAACTTCACTTTTATCTTACCATGCATATTTTTCTCACCAATTCTAGTTCCAACATGTTACTTAGTTCCCAACGATGATAACAAAAAACAAATGAAATCAAGAGAAAAACCTAATTTTCGTGCATGTAAAAATTTTTCACAGACAAAATAGTTAGAACTAACAAAATCAATATTGTGAAGAAAGTGTAAGTAGCTTGCCATGTTGGAAGCTAAGCATAGAGGTTAGATGTTTCAAATCAAGCGAGTCACGTGTGCCTGGTACCAATGTAAAATATCAAGAAGAATATTTATATCATTGAAGGTTGCATTTAGTTATATCATAATAAAGGACTTGAAATCCAAAAATACTTTTCACATGTAAATTTTACATTTGCACCAATTTTACCTATAACTTCAGTAGTTTTAAACCAGCTGTTGCTGGAAATACCCATTCTATTATTACTTGCAACTATCTTTAAGGCGGCATTCATTCCACATGGTTAAAATGGCATTGGGTATCGGCGAAATGGCATCATGCCGTTTTCATGAACACCTGGCGTTATGATATTCATTTTCCTGTCTAGTAGGCTATCTTCGGTCAATGCATCTATGCCGTATAAGAAGCGTGGCGTCTACACACATTACAAGAATGAATTTCTAGGAAAGGAAGAATTTTACGAGAAAATGTAAAAGTATTTTGCGATAATTATTGTTGTTGATATTGATTGTTCTTTCACTCACTGTTTTTTATGATTGAGTTCTGATGTAATAAAACTGTGTTGAAATTTCTGATATTGATAAGGTGAAATGTATTTCGATATTTATAGTCGATAACATAAGTTTTAGCAAGCCTGAACGTCACCAAAATACAACCACTTCCATACCAAATTTCAGGGAGGGATGCGTTCACATAATCCTTTGCACCCTGGGCACAACAATGCACACGTGTATTACCTCCCTGCGTCTCTTACCCTGATGTGCACAACCTTTTCACCGACAGTCGGATTCCCCTCTCTCCGTGCCTCCCTCGTTATGCGAGCACGTCCTACTTCCTATTAAGCACGTCTGCGTGAGATGCACACGTGCCCGTGGAAGCGTGATAAGTCCCCACTTAACGGCCGCCGTGAGGAGCGGTGCATTGTGGGACAGAGAGAAATAGGGGGTGGGGTGGACGGATTAAATCGTTCGGAAACGGATGGACACGGACAAACACCCTCGAAACCTCCCCTCTCGAAATGCTATTCGGCCCCCTGCAGCTCAAATACACATTATCCCCCCCTTTTCAGGGCCTACAAACACGCGAAGCGAATAATTCTCACATTTTTTCCAGTAGACTGCGTTCGCGATGGTTGCCCGTTGCCTATGGATGACGTAATGCACAAACGAAACGGAAAGGATCGAATCTATCAGAGAATTTTTTAGAGCATGAGAAATCTCGATGATTGAAGCCCGATAATAATGAATTTCCTAACTATGCAGGGATTATTAATACATTCTTGTACGAGAACAGAGCGAGGATGTGCTGAGAAGAATGGGAGAAAAGAGAACTATTCTAAAAGCCTTAAGGAGAATACGGAATAAAACTTAGTTGCTCACGTTATGAGAAATGATTTCCTGATGAAAACAATCGTAGATTGACAGTAAGAAGAGATGAAGGGCAAAGGACGGCCCCGAATGAGCTACATGAAGGTTATGAAGGATGTACAAGAGGAAAAATACGTCGTTATGAAAAGGATATCGGATAGAGATACGATTGGAAAGCTTCGCCAAACCAATCTTAGGATTAACCACTAATGATGAAGGCGAGAAAAATAGAGCATCAAGTTAGTGTTTTGGCTTCTCAAGGTGTGAGTCCGAGTTCAAATCCCCATGGCGGTGGCAGTGATTTTTCAGAGACTGCACTGCACGATCCCTGTTTGAGTGTGCTGTGGAAGGCACTTAAGCCTCAGTATTTCATCCGTCGGATAGGATGCTAGACTATGGCACACTTGGCGCCTTTCCTTAAGAGCGAGCTAATGCAGTCGTCTATCTCTACCTTACCCCTCCCTGAAGGCCCAAATGACCTTAATCAATTGGCGAAGCCTCCGAAAAATACTACCTCATCATAGACATGCGAGAAAATAAACATTCGCGAAGAAATGGTCGCTTGAAATGGGACATGTTGAAGTCGTTCCATCATGAATGTGAGTTTTATTTGCGAACTCCACTTAAAAATTTAATTAAAAACTCCACCTATCACCAAAAACACTCCTCTCCGTCCAACCCACCAACCGTGTGGTCATCCCTCAAAATGGGTCTGGTGTCATTACAACCAATTGAGAAAAAAGTGAAATTAACATTCGCCTGGCAATATCCTTTGCCTACATAGACAGAAACATATTTTAATTCAATATTTTACCAAATATTAAAGAAGAAGCAATTGTTATAAAATATTTGATGATTCCTGCTTTAAAAAATTTAACTAATGATAATTCTTTGATGCAAACTAGTTTTAATAATTATCCGAAATATTATCTCAATAACCAACTATTTTACCACACTGAAAAAAAATTTTAACTTTAAATCATTTGCAAGGAATTTTGGAGTGGCAGTGAAAGTACTAGCAGTGCTGAACCTAGAATTTAAATTTGGGGACAGGTGGACTAGATTAGGAATACATTTAATAATAGACGAAATTTAGCTTTATAACTTAACTTTTTTAGAAAACATGGCTACAATTAATCATCGATATTGTAGCAGATGTTTGCGATAATGTAGGCTGTGCAAAAGCGTCAATGCTTCATCTTAAAAAAGAATCTCTTCCTGAATAACCTATCCTTAATTTTAAACGGAATTTTCTCTTTACTAATTTCACGTATTCTCCCATCGACCCCACTAGGTGAGTCATTCCTGCCTTGTGACTGGAATGAAGAAAAGAGCCGGCATAAAGTAAATGCGACATCATCAATAGAAATTAATGGTTGGAATTACGCATTCACGTCACGCGGGACTCTTACCTTACCCTCTCCGGAGTTAGAAGAGGGGGAAGAGGGATGAGTGTAGGCCATTTGCTAAATTAGGTGCGCCCGCCTGACTAAAGCCGTGTCCCAACTCGTTAGCCATTAGGCATCATGTATTTAGCCAGCCAGATTCTGGGCAGCCAACCACAAGGGAGCATGAATTGGGACATCCTTACGCAGGTGCTGCCATCTACTGGGCACTAGGCCAATGCAAAACAAGAGATAATCGGAATGATTTGAACAAATGATGAACAAAACCCACCCTAAATTGTTAAAATGTGATGTCACAAGTGATTTTGAGAATTAGATGTCGGAGAAGAGTATTTAATCATAATTTTAGTATCTTAGACAACCTTTTCGTAATAGTAAAGTAGGGGTATACTTTCAAATTCGTATTTTTAGTTCCGTATGGATTTGTTAATGAGGTTTTAGCTAAGTTTGTGGCGAAATGTTAGCGTATATTCCTTTTAATTGGTTTGTAGTATTTAAATCGTCTCTCAACCAAGCGCTTTTTCGAATTCCTTATATTTTAGCAATTTAATTTCTAGTTTTGTATTATTAAGAACAGATCTATTTAGTCTATTCAAACGGTTACCGTCTGACTTGGGAATTATTTTCAAAATTTATTTTAAGTATGGTTTACGTACATAAATCAGGTTTCGGTATCATCTTATAATCACTATAGATTTTAATTTTTGTTACTTATTCCGATTCCAATTTCGGGACTTTGTCCAATAACATATAATAATAATTGTTTATTCTTACGGGTGTTAACCTAATGTACAAAAAAGTGTTACATAAATAAGAATTTGGACATAGTGTTACATAATTAAGTATATGTTAGAAGCATATAAACATCAATAAGCATTATTTAACACGTTAAAAAAGTAAACGGCAGCAAAAGATAACATGTGATCGGTATAAAAAGTTATAAAATAACATATACATACCTACATAAGAAGCATATAAACATTAATTAGCATTAAAATTAACGCCGCCTTTTCTTTAACTAATTTCTCCGTAATTCTTACACTTCCATTAACGCAATTTCATTATTATAAACAAAATAAAAATTAATAATTATTCGAACAAGTCTCAAAATATCAACACTACTTGCAAACAAGTACCATCCCTTCTTGACAGCCATGATGCCCTTTCTCCTCAAGACGCTTTGCACGCTTTGAATCATGGGAAAAGTGGGGCGAAGGATGCACTCCTCGATGCCTAAATCTGGCGGCCGCGTTAGCTGCCTAAATTCCCTCCCTTATGCTGGCTAACGAGTTGGGACATCCTTCCAAGATGGCGTCATGGCTAAATTCTGGAATTGGCATAGCCAAATGGCCAATTGGGACACGGCTTAAGGGAAAAAAAGGCTAGAATTTTCCCGGCAAAGCGAAATTTTTCTCCCTGGCCCGTGTAAGGAGGAGTGATGTTCAACTCCACAGGGGACCGAGTCGTAAGAGAGAGAGTCGTGAGAGTTTGAGAAAACGGCGTGAGTCGGTGCAAAAAAAATGTGACCGATGGTTTTCGGGATTACCACCTCGTAAGTTTGAAAAGTAATTCCTCGTATGATGCCGGAGTATTCTAGCAAATATTTCACCCTTCATAAGGACACCTGCGTCCTACCTTGAAAGAATCCATTTCTCAGATGGATGTAGCACCTCAGGTCGATTTTCCTTTGCAGTAGTCGAACTTAAGAAAACAGATGCTTCCATATCGAACGGTCTTCAATGGTGACGGATAACTCTCGTAAAACTCTTGCTTAGGAACCGATAGCTATACGTTATCATTTTCATAGGCTTATAGTTAGGGGCCATTATACATGCGATAAATAAACTTTAGGATAGATTGATTCAATTGATATAATTAATTTAAGTTGTGTTCTGACACACTAACTTATTCATCGCTGTTGTGGAAACATAAGTTCATGTAGAATAAAATACTAACAGTCTTACAATTAGACAGGTAGATAGTTATAGCTTACTATATTTTTCAATGCTAACTACTTGTAAGAAATGTTTTGGCATGCTATAAATCATGCATGAATCACTTACGACGCTAAATTTTCATTTTCCTATTTATAACTATTAGTTTTATTTTCATCGTGGCATGTCCGTATCCATAGTGCTACCCTAGTTTCTGGTCTGACCGCGTATCATTGTTCTAAGTGTCTTGGTATGTGTCGGGCGAACGAGAGCGTGTCTGATTAAGGCTAAGATGAGCGTCTGGTTGTGAATCGACCCGTGCCACACTCCCTGGTGGAAAGGTTGCCCGGAACATCGTAGCTGTGAATGTTTGTCTTCTTGTAATGATCAAGGTAAATTAATTACATTTACATCTACGTAATACCTTGCGAGCCACCTCTAGGGTGTATGGCAGGGGGTGATCAAATCACCTGTATGCAGTAAGCAATTGGAATACCACATACACACCACATGGTACAAAAACGTTACGCATACTAACATATTACACTACCACATTCATGCATGGGTAAAACTTGCGAACTTCTCATTAAGATTATCTGTCAATAAAGCTAGAACACAAGAAACATGCTGTTTCAAATAATAACAACATTCAAAAACATGCATTAAGGTATACATAGGTTAGTATGCTACGCTACAAGTCATCAAATCTATTCGTCAGTTCTATCGCTACCGATATAATTTCTTATTGATCGTGGAAAAAAAGACATTCTGAATCTGTCTATTCCACCGTCTATCTCTCTTTTTTATTGACATGATCTAATCTATTGTAGTATGTTGGCGCTCGTAAGATTATTTAATTAATTTTTAACTAAATTAGACCATATTCGAAATTTACCTGCATCAGATATCTGTTAATTTTACCTCAGTACTTACTCAGAAAAATTCTGGCAAAGGCCTTCTCTAATTACTCTAAAATAAATCAAGATGATATCATAAATTCTAAGCAAGTAATCCGTTATCAAAATAGACCAATGAAACGGAGTGTACACGCCCCCTTAACATCAAAGGCGAAATAGGATGGCATTTTTTCATCACGGGCGTAGTTTACTTAAATTATACAATTTCACGTACATTTTTAAGTATAAATTGAGTCTCAACACAGGGCGGAATCATCAAGTGATGCATCGGATCTGTTTCAGGTCATTTTCACGCTGTGATTAGACCCAAGTCATGTATAAAAAATTGTATCTGGAATTTATCAATTATCGACAATCCTAATAATGGTTTGACGCAGCTCTCCACTCAATTCTCCTATCAGCTAATCTTTTCACACCGACGCATTTCTTCTCTTTCACATCTGTCTTTACCTGTTTCATATATTTTGTTCGAGGACTTCCTTTTCCGTTCCTGCCATCCACTTGTCCCTCGACGATTGTCCTTATCATGCCATCATGTCTCAAGATGCGGCCTATAAGATTTCCGTCTTTTATTAAGGATTTCAGGAAACTTCTCTCCTATCCTACACTTCTTATGGCTTCCTCATTACTAACTCGGTCGAACCATTTGATCCTCATCATTCTTCTGTAGCACCGCATTTCGATAACCCATATCCTTGCTTTCTCCGCTGCTGCATCAGGAATTACTGTATACTATTACGATACCAAAGAACTTCAAGCTATTACAGATTATAAATATCAGCTTACTTTGGTCCGTGTTTGTCTAAATATCTAATTACTTAAAAAAACTGTGTCTTCTCCAAATGCTATCCATTGGTCCTCTCAGGTACACAGTTATAACTGTTCGTAGCAGCAACGAAAGAGGACATGCACCATGCAATACTTTAAATTTATTCCAAAATATCTCAGTAACGTCACCCCTTAGCAGTTAACTCGAACTTTCAGTTTTTTGCGTACAAAGGTTGATGTGATCGAAGAGTTCCATCGATTACCGTTGTATTAATAGCAATATTCTACTTTAAATGATGCAATATTATTGGGGTTAGGGAAGGAAAATATCTATTTCCAGCATCATTTTTTTCTCACCCCACTTCTCACAACTACATGTATAAAACTGCAGGAGGTTGAGCTAAATTGGCTCAAAAAAAAGCATCGAAATTAGTTGTTTTTAAACGTTAATTTATTTATTATTTATCGATCTGAAATTTCTCTCCATCGTCTCTTCAAATGCTTAAAATATGTAAAATTCAATCATCTGTGCATAATTTCCTCTAGTTATCGTTTTTCTCATAATCATCGTTTGTTAATAATGCATACACATAAACTTAGTTTTCTGGAAAAATATATTTTGGTGGTTCGCTAAGGAATTTAAAAATATTATATTAACAGTTACCTCAAAGTTATACGCATCGTTATATCAGGCTTCAGCTTTCATTTTACAATCTCTGTAGGCCGAGAGATTGTCATTGCTATACTGAAAGCTTTAGCGCCCATTATGCATAAGATTGGAATGCAGGAGCCATTTATAACGTAAACGAGTAAAGCGAGTCGTAAATCTACTTTTCTATAATGATTCGATCCCTTCGCTATTCAAGAATTCTCGAGGAACGGTAATCTTTTTTCCCTGCATTTCTCAGAAATTCAAAATTGCCCATCGATGAGCGGAGAAAAAATTTGGTTAGACCATTAATCAAGTCACTGACTTCCGATTGACCTTCTGGAATCAATCCATCGAACGTTTTTGGACATGGAACCGCTTTTTACGCTACATCTGAGGACCAAATTCTTTCTAACGAACATGGGCCAAGAGAGATGGATGGTGGTATCCTTTTATCTAACCTCGTAAAGGTCTTCATAAAGGGCAGATGCCGAGGTTAAAGCATACGATGCTGGGATTACGTTGAGCGGTATTAGAAAGGAAATAGGGTTGGGCTTAAGCCGAGCCCAAAGATAAGGGAAGCCCTGAAAAAGGACGGAAACCTAGATCTTATAAGGAATCTACGCCGAGGAATAAATACTCCTTTCCTGAACGGGATGACATTGAAGGCATATGGTTAGCGAAGACGGGTTGAATCCCTGGTGATTAAGTCGATGAACGGTTTGTTGTTTTATTTTGGGCCGTCAGCAAAAAAGAAATAGATTCCAAAGACTTTTTCGCCGGGAAAAAATAATCAGTGGAATCCTGTTTGTCCTGAAAAAAAAAGTTTGCTGGTCGTTACACGTGATCCTGTTCGTGAGGCCCTTTTTCTTCATTGATAATTCATAGATTTTCCAACGAGCTATAGAATCCAAAAAAAATATACCCCCATTTATTTAGGATGCAAGGAAATACTTTTAAGAAAACGAGGAGAGCAATAATTACTCGGAAAATAGAGGGTAAAAAGGGCCGAGGATATTCATCCTATATTTTATCATAATAATTTATCTATATTATTATGATTTTCTTCCAGCATTATTACATTAGTGACGCAAATGCGAACTTGCTCCCTACTCTGAATATGAGGTATCTAACGCATGTAGCTCATCCTGGGCTGCGTTCTATACTTGACTACTCAAACCAATCTACCGGATGAATCGCTGAGTGAATGTGATTCTACTAATGGCAAAAATGAGGGAGTAGTGGAACGGCCTACCTGAAGTTATTTTTAAGATCTTCCCTGCAAATGCGAAAATTTTTAGGAAGAAGTGTGCATCACTTATTCATTAATTACATAGTGGTTTAAAAGGGAAAGTGTGAAATTGGGTCAATGTTAATTTTTTTGTTGCATTATATTGGAATTAATGTATAAATTGGATTGTTTGAAATTGGTTTATTGGGAAAATGTGAAATTCTTAGTTGTGTGAGATTAGAATTAGTGTATTATTTTTACCATGGGTGTCTATTGTTTCTAAACTTTGTATTAGATAGATAGAAACTTGGTGTGTACACATTTGTTATTCATGTATATCTAATGCTGCCACCAGGCAATAGCCTACTTGCAGCAATGTATAATTATAATAATAAAAATCCTCTAATCAAAGAATACTCATTATTCCAATGCCTAATCACACGATGTGCAATTCCAAACATTCAAGCAACGACAAATACTATTGGTCATTAATACCAAAAGGAAAATTTAACACCACCAGCATTCAAAATTGTTTTTATTCATGTCATCAACGTATCCCAAGTTTTCGGATGATAAATGGATATTTCCGGATAACTTGCTTCAATCCAGAGCATAATTGTTCGTGTACGTTTAATTGCTAAATGCAATGAAAATCCCGTTGTGATAGCTATATAACACCGTTTTTTTATGGTGTGGCAAAAAATAAACAAATTCCTACTCATACATATGTTAATGATGGGTCTCATGTGACTATCCATTGTTTCTTTACAATACAACATGGCTGTGCTACCTGATATTAGTCAATTTGAGCGGATTTTTGTTATCATTATAATAATAACTCCTGGATATTCGGTAGTTGCGAGGTATGTCCTTGCCTGCCACGCAAGAAGTCGCAGGTTCGAGTCCCGCTTACGTAGGTTGTCCCGATCCAGGACATGGGTATTCGTGTAAGTTTAACTGTTTGCTATAAACCCCGCTGTAAGAGGCCAATGGCGGTGTTTTCTGAGGTACACAAATAAATAAATAAATATTACTGCTCCGTTTCTCTTGCTGGACGCGCTGCGAAAGGAGAAAGAAGAACCTTTTCACTACCCTATCCCCAATCCCAGACTTCGCCCCATGCCCAGTATATACCCCATCCCATGGGCATCTTCTCCCGCACCCAATTAGCAACGGATTTCGGGTCCGAGTCGTGTAAGCTATTAAGGCGGCGGGGTTTGCGCTGCGGCGGCAAAGATGAAAGCCAAGTCAGCGCGTGATCAAAGCGCAGGAGAGGAGAAAGCGAAAGAAAGTCACGGACGACGGCGATGAGGATCAGTTGCCTTGTCCTTGGGACGAAAACCTATTGCCCTCTCAAAACCGTAATCTTCCTCTTGAAGTCCCTTGGGGAGGGCTGCAAATGTTTTTCACGAGCGTTAAGCGGAATTGCCTGTCTTCCAAAGGGATACTGCTGCGCTGGGGCGGTTGGAGAACTGTTCTCCGCTTCTGTATCTGGAAATGCGTCTGGGTTATGGCGGGTAATACGACGTAATATGGGATACATAAGCTGGGAGGAATCGTGGAAACAAGCATCTTGCGTAAAAGGGCACCGAAAGAATTTTTCTCGGTCTTCATAAGCCTCTTCAAAGTGAGAATGCCGGAGGTGCTGTTTGGTCTGAGTTGGTTATTGATTTTCAATTTTAGACAGGTTTATCTTTATCTACTGCTAAGTATATTAATTATCTTCAAGTTAACAATTACTTTCGACGTATCGTCTGCATTTTTACGCCAGTATTTCCACTTTGCCAGCCTCGGTGGCGGCGGGGTAAAGTCCTAGCCTGGCAAACAGGAGGTCGCAGGTTCGAGTCCCGCCTGGGTAAGTTACCCCTATCCAGGGCATGGTTATTTGTGCATTTTAAACTATTAACACGTAATAAACACGATGTAAAAGGCCGTATTGAGCTTTTTCTGTGGTATGGAGATAAATAAATAGAAAAGGCAAAAACTAAGAAAAAATCAAATTCAATGGGAAATTAGTGGACTGTATTTTAAATGCGTATTGAATGTGCAAGTTGACTCGACATATGAAAATAAACGTAGCGTGTGAAATATCCTGACTCCCTTGTCATCATCATTACAAAGAAAAAAACACAATCGAAAAATTCGCTCCACCAGGCAGACAAAGAAGCGAATCACAATCATCTGGGCGACAACGGTTCGGGGAACCAAGCAGGAAGCAATCAGTTGCATGCGGCTTGTTGAAATATCACCCATTTATTAGCGCAAAAAATGTTTGCAATAAAAAAACTTTTTTTCTAAGTAAAAATGATTGTTAAATCCTAAAAATATACCTCCAGAATATCGGCGTTAGGTATGTAAAATGCTCTTTTCTTGCAAATACCCTATAAGTAGAAAATACGACTGAAAAACGTTTTATATATTATTGAAGCATAAAAGATGCCCACCTTTAATGCAGAAATCGACTACTGAGGCACCCTAGCGCATTTTTATATTATTGACACTTCGTTTCAATTTCTACGTAATGTTAAGTCCACGTTGCATGCTTAAAAATGTATATTTATAACTAATCACATTATACTTTGTGCCGAGATACATTCTAATCCATTCTAAAACAAACTGAATGAGTGCTAACTAATGCCATCGACTGGATTTTGGGCAACGGATTTGATCTCAATTTGAGAACTTATTGATTTCTTTTAATAATGCGATCAGCTCACCCAATAAGCTCCATTAGTGCTGTAACCTTCTCCAGATGAGCTGTGGCTGCAATTCCGCCTGCCAAGGCTTGAGGCTTTTGTGTATATTCCCATGGCTCTTAGCCCCAGGCCTTCCACCACTATGCACTGCTTCGAACTTAGGTCCCTCTCCAACCCGCCTCTCCTCGGCGGCAATTCTACCCACCCAGCATACAGCTTTAATTACCGCCATCAGGGACCCACCCCTACATCAGCTACGCCCCAGTGCAGCGTCCCAGTGCTGTGTGTAGACACACTACACCTTCAGCCACACCCTTCCATGTTCAGCTCGTCCCTTCAAAAAAAAAGGGATCCGCCAAAGTATTTCTCGCCCTGCCCGTCCCTTTAATCTTCCGCTAATTTCATACGAAAAAAATTTCCTCCCCTCACCGCACGGCGCCGTCATCGCTCGTTTGGTGAATCACGCTTTCCATTTTCCGTTTATTCTCCCCTCTCCCTTCTACATCTACGAGGTACCGATCAAGACATCGCCAGGGTGAGTGGCACGGGGAGGTATAACCTTAGGAAATAAGTCCTTGGGATTACGGAATACCCATTAATGAAAAATTTGATATAATTAATTAAAAAATAACACTAGTACACTAGTTTTGCTATAACAATTTCGGTTGTGAATTTAAAAAAATCAAAATGATGATCAAATGATATTTGGCATCACCAAAAAAAATGTCAAGAAATTTCTTCAATTAATGTATTGATAATTAAATTGTAAATTACTTTCAACAATTATTTTTAAGTTCCTCTTTTAACAAAAACAACATTTAATACAGCCAACAGTATACATGCACCATTGTTTAAATTTATTTACGTAAACTGGATGTTTAACCATAGAGTAAGTATACTTACTCTATGTTTTAACTCACCGGTAGAGCTATTTGATACGCGCCTTCGCCTTCAGCGCGGTAATTTCGTGGTTTCATTAGACATCATCGTCGTCATCACTGGTCCCCAGGATTGGAATAACTGCTTTCCATTCAATTCTCCTAACAGATAACTTTTTCACACCTACGTATGTCTTCTCTTTCACATCCTTCTCTACTTGTTTCATATATTTTGTTCGAGGTCTTATTTTTCCGTTCTTACCATCCAATATACGCCGTTCGGGCACTGTTTAAAAAAAATATATAATAGTCAAATCATACTTTTATCAACTTTGTTGCCTCATAATTTCTAATATATACATCCGTTACCAAAACAAAAAATTTTTAATATAATTTAAATAATGACTAGTAATAAAAAAGCACCGTATCGGATATGAAGGAAAACACTTTGCACTTCCCACACAAAAATTATTAAACTACAGTCGACAATGTCGACATGTTTCGCTGCATTGCAGCATTATCAAGACTGCGAAACATTTCGACTGTAGTTTAATAATTTTTTTATGAGGAAAGTGCAAAGTGTTTTACTTCTTGCCTCATAATGGATCTCCACAAAGTATCTGCCTCATCCATCCGATTCAAGCACCGTATTCGCCTAATAGCCCTACTTCATTACCTTTTAATCGGCGTTTTAATGTAGCCTTGCAGAGAATATTTTTACTTTTGAGATAGTTGATATCGATTGGAAGCCGAGATTTTTTTATATTTTAGTAGATATAATAGTAGATTTCAATTTGGAGATAGTTTGAATACATTGGCCAGATTTCACGTCTAAAATGATATTTTTTTATAAATTGAAATTTTATCATCCACCCTGACAAAGTGATTAGTTATTTTTTCGGTTCTAGTTTTTACTTTACCAATGAGAATGAGTGAAAGTGAGCATAAAATACGGAACGAGGAGGCATAAGAGTGTCGGCGTGCGACGTCGTCGCGACGTTACGATGCGAAGCATATTTTGCTCAGTTTTGATGGAGCCGCAAAAAGGTCGAATTATTGAAAATTTCTCTCCAGCGGACTCGCGGTTTATCCCTCGTGAGGAGGTAAAGGGAAGCATGAGAACGTTCACACAGACCCGACTTTGACATGCATTCAAAGAATTTGGAAGCCAAATGAGGTAGACAAGTCACGACGATAAAAGTCTATCCTTCAGCCATATTTTCGTCAGTTTTGAAAAAGAAAACGCGAAGAATCAGCCCATTCTTTATAAGTTGGTGTCGTCATCATATTTCCGTTTCATTAAGTCGTTCACGTCGAACCATTCATTGAGGGGAAGAATCACTAACAAAATAGTAAACAGCAATAAAACTCGTGAGGACGAGTGGTAGTGATATGCTCGGAATGAGTTCGTGACGTCATCAACTCATCTGTGAAATGGATAAGGCTATCGATTTCTCGCTGCGAATAGCTCGAGAAGTAGGAGATGGATCGAAATACGGAAATATATGTGGTTCTCTTTGTCAATTTTAACTCTTCCACGATCGGCACGTAAATAATATTATTGAGCTATCGAAATTCACGATGTTTTTATAAACACGCTTCTTTGATTGTCGTCTTGTCCGGGTCAAATCTTGCAGCAATTCATTTTACGATTATCTAACACTATAAAACGCTCAGAATAACTGAGAACCAGACGTCATTATCATCACTGGTCAACAATCCTAGGATTGGTTTGACGCAGCTCTCCACTCAGTCCTCCAGCAATACAATATTATAACACTTTTATTTTGTTTGGAACGCTATCTCAAATTTATCCAGAATTATCCACTAAAATCCAATGGCGGCGCTGTGATCACTAAAGGGAAGGAGAATTTTATAAAACATGTCTATAAATGCTACGAGAAATAATTACTCTGGACCGTAAATGGAACCACCGAAATTTGGCATCTAGTGCCATGAGCCTCGGTAGATTGCCTTAAAAATTTTTAACCCACTTTCTCAAAATCGTAACTCGATTTTTATTCTGAATTTAAATTAAATACAGGGATTGATTCAAAATATAGCCACTGGAATCTAATTGACGCTATTGCGATCATTAAAAGGAGAATCAATGAAAAACATAGCTAAAAAATTGTGTGCATCATAGTTAATTGAAAAATTGTCTCGAAAAAAACCTTGCATTTTATAAATACCTATTTTTATATTGTAATATTATTATTAATACGATGGCAGCGCTACGATCATCAAGAGGAAGTAGAATGAAAAAACATAGCTAAAATTTTGTATGCATCAAAGTTTACGGAAAAATTATCACAAGAAAACATTGTTTTTTTAAATAATTTTTATATTTTAATATTATTAATAATGAGTGTGAGCACGACGCATCCATTCGGGTTTGGGGTTGGCGGTGCTATGCAAATTTTACTCGCAGCGGATGCATGTGCAAAAAGCGCGAATTATTGAAGGTTTCCCCTTGAGCGCACTCCTGGTTTATCCTTTGGGAGGAGGAGGCGAGCGGAACAAATGGAAATGAGGTCTGGGATTTATTTACCCGTGGAGAGGTCTAGAGAGGGGGAGAAGAGACTCTCTCCCTAGGAAGCTGGCTTCATTAATGGCGGGATTTATAACGAGCGGGTCCATATGCGACTAGGCGGCAGGAATACACGCTCAGGTGCAATTCTGGGAAGCCTAAGTGAACAAGGGAAGCATTACCTCACCAAGGTCGAGTTATGCTCCGTGTCTGAAAGCGTTGAATGAGGACATGCCCTCAGTTCATTACATCCATGTAATTACGGACGTGAGAATAACTCGAGTGCATGTACCTGCTGCGAAATTAAGGTTTTAAGCCCTTACCTGGATCACGGAGAAGTAACTTGACTCTTCAACTGATCGCTTACCTGCAATAAATAAGATAACTTATAAGAAATCAAAACCCTACCGGAGTGCATGATTCATTAAAATTCCGTAATACTAACAACACCAGAGCTAAGTGAAAAAAGTCATTTCTAATTCTATTTCGACTATCACAAAAAATATTTAAAAAAAAGAATATAACATATTAAAAATAAGATATTAAAAAATAAGAATAAAGGAAAATATTACCATACATTGATAATTTGTGGTAAACGAGAATAAAAATTTGGTTCTTTGTGCATTTTTCGAAAAGAGGCAATCATATTTTTTTAATGAATTATATTCGGTTCCACCGAAGAGCTACTAATTCAAAATGAAGAAGAGATTCTTCTCGGTCAGAAATCTAGAACTCCCTGTCACAACAGTTAGTGATATTTGAAGTTCAAGTCGTCCATACTTACCGCAATATAATCAAGGCTTAAAGCTTGCAGTAGGGTTATTTTAGTTGAAGAGTGATGCTTTTCCGAGTGATATATAGCGAATATTTACAATGACATGGGGAATGCATTTCACAGATGAGGACGTCAAAGTTCTCTCACTGTGTTCATAAATACATGAGGGCGTCTACTACTGGGCACGCCTTGTACTCATAAAACTTCGGTACCTACTTTAACCGAGCAATTACTGCCAAGTAAATCTACGTGCAGTTATGGTGGAACATACATTGCTGAGTACATGCTGGGAAAAATACACACCTCCTGTTACATCTTCTTCGTAGAAATAGCTCATAGGATATTATGTAGATGCAGATAATTACTTTCCTTTCAATAAATCTGTAATTATAGTTTAAGTAGGTCCTTCTAAGTAATAAAAAACGGGGAACGCCAGCCATGAAATAATGTACACCTCGTAAAATTATAACTTTAATACTTGAGTGAAGAGGAGCAAGAAAGTTAAATTTTTATAACAATATTAGTAACTTAAAAGTTTCAGGCAATTTTTCACAAACATTTCGATTTCCCTTTCACGACCCGTTAGTATTATAATGAACTTAAACCAGAAAATTGAAGTATTTGTGGGAAATTGCCAGTAAACTGTAATTTATCAATGGTCTCGAGCTCCATCAGATTAAGCCTGAAACAATTTTTTATATTTTTATTACAAGATCGGTCCCTCCCTGGCCCTTTGTCGCTCTACGATATACCGCCAACATATTCTCCCTCCACACCCATCCCCCATCACCTACCTGTTCTTTTAACCAATACCCACCCCTGGAGCCCCCCTGCCCTTGGCCATCCGCCGCTGAAAACAAAGAGGGCGGAAGTGAACCCCCGTGAGTCCACTATTGGGCGAACGCGTCCAGGCCAAAGGGGTGGACATTAATGCATGATAGGGGAGTTAAAATGTGAGGGTGGGAAAGGGTTGGAAGGAAGGGTGGTTGACAGGCCACCCCTACGGCATTTAAAGAGACAGGGTTAGGAAATTCAGGGGTGGGCGGGCTCGCTTTTTGGAAATAGGGGTCTCGATGGCAGTTATGGGGTTCTTCGAACGGAGATACGCGGGTGGTGATTTGGGGACTGGCATATGCGAAATGGAGTGGGGACGTGGTTTCGATGAGAGGGGTGTGTAACTATAAAGAATGGGAAATAACTCGATTCACGCGCTGTGACTACATAGGGTGGAGAAAAATTCACGAACTTTTTTCCCAGGATGGCTGATGGCAGTGGAAACGAGACTCCAGGGCGGGCTCGCAAGGTTACACTCCTGGGGCAGGGACTGTAAGCGCGAGCTTTTCTCTTCTGCACCCGGATGGCTGATGCCAGCAGGAACCAAAATTACTAACGATGTCGAGGTCGAAATTGCAAAATGTTTAAACTACAGAAACATTGAACAAAGCTCTCCGATTGGCCGCAAGTTTGCTCTGCTGTCAGATGCCTTGAATGCATCGTCATCTTCGGATTAATTTATTTCCAATGCAGTTTTTCAGAGATTTAATAAACCCCAAATATAAAACAAAAGCCATCATCTGGTTAAATTTGAGTTAAGCTTCGATTTTTAAAAAACCAATATTTCATTACAGAGTCAAAAATAAACTTTTTTTTAGTCCAATATTATTGCATCCACCATATCACCATCCCACGAGGTCACTTCGTCAGCCATTGAATCAATTTTTCATGTAGCTAGTCTTAAATTAATTTTGCTTATACCAATCTCACAAATTGTCATGATAATGATTGAAGCTTTTTCCGTTAAATCAAGTTTCCGTAGGCCTTATTTAGGTTATTCGTGTGTTTTTCTGTAGCTAGGTACCTATGCATAATTTAATGGCCCTCCTGTTCCGCCCATGAGCAAATAATCGGTGGGAGTTTGCCGTACTCTTTTCGTGAGGCTTTCTTGTGTCGTGGGAGGGTGGTGCAGGAAGCGATGGGCGTGGGTGGGGGGAAGGGGGTACCAGGTGTCCAGCGCCGCAGCTCGAGTCGTTTAATTGCTAGGCAGGTGCGGTGCGCTTCCTTCTCAGTCACGCCTACGAGTACTTAGCTTCACTCCAAACCGTTTCATTCATTCACATCCAACCGCCCCAACCATAGCACGTTAACTCCGTGCAATCGCCTCACTCGCCTATCATCTGCCATTGATCCTTTCCTGCGTCAGTCTTTGGAGAAACTCACCACTTCTTTATGAAAATCCAGCTCTGTTGGTACTTATATTGGCTTTGTTACTAACCTAAGTTAAACCAAACTCTTTCATAAACAAATCACTAATAACTGTTTCGAGTTTGATTCAGTGTTTTATGATGGTATAGTATTTGGAGGAGGCGACCGTCAGCTGAGGTCATTTGCGCCATGAGGGAAGGGTGTGGAAGGAAAGGTGGAGAGAAACCCGGCGTCGGCGTTAGCCTGCTCTTAACGAAAGGCGCCAAGGGGACCACGGCTTAACGTCCCACACGACGGACGAAGTGTTGCGCTTGAAATGTCCTCCACACAACATTCCAGCAGGGATCGGGCAGTCCCTGAAAATTCTCGGCCACTGCCGGGATTTGAACCGGAGCCCGCCGGGTGGGAAGCCAATACTCTAGCCACCACATCAACCCGATCCCCCGTGTTTTATGAGTTATCATTGCTATTTATTATTAAAGTTTTCTTCCGATTTTGGTAGGTTTTCATGCAATTTACAAATTATTCTGGTAGTATCCCCTTCCATAATATACTTCCATTTTCAATTAAAAATAAGAACTAATTTCTCTCATCCTATCTAAAAATCCCATTCTCTTCATTATTCATCTTCTCCCCAGTTTATCCAGTATTCTACCCTCTGACGCTATTTACTTCCCATCCAGTATTCGCCTCATCCATCCTTCTGTCTCCGTTATATCTCATCTAGCAGCTACTTCTCCTAATCCACTATGTCCAGAACTTCTTCGTTCCCCCTTCTCTCCCTCCTCTCCATTTTCACCATTCTTCTCGGTACACGCTACACTTAAAATTTCTCAAAAGTCTTAAACTTTTCCTTTGTTTCAATTAATATGTTACCAATATTGACATTTAAAAACCGTTAAAACTCCTCTGCAAGGCCGCTTTGAGTGGCGTTCGCTTACGCGAAAAGTCACCACTCTATAACAAATGCATTATTTCATAAATTTTCACTTCATAATTCGGTAATAGGTACAGATGGCTTCTTGTCAAGCATTCTCCTCAGAATATGTAATCATGTAATGACTGCAAACTTAATTCACACCAGAATAGAGGTTTTAAAATATCATTCTTTACTCGTACTATCAGGGATAGAAAAAATTGCATTTTATGATAAAAATAATATATTTTCTTCACGAGGATAATATCCTTTGGCTTAATATGACAATGTGGAGAAATTTAAAAAATAAAATGAAAAATACCTTATTGAATAATTACTACAACAAAAGAGTAGGTACGATTTAAAACAAAAGTCGTCAAAACGAAACAAAACTCGAAGAGTGGGTATTACATACAACTCGTCAATCCATAATTATCATTAGGATTTGTAAAGTTTATGTGATTTGTAGATATTCAGTATAGCATATACAATAGCAAAGCTGTTAGAATGCATAATGTATGTAACGTAAACATCATAAATTGATATATTTATGCCTGCACTGGCGAGGAAAACTTATTGCATATTTTATCTTCCATTTCGTCCTATTATTTTCTTGTTTGATTCGTCCAATACTTCTTGACGTCTTCTTAACGTAGGTACCTGCTCAATACTATCCATGTATCGAAGAAAAATTTTAATTACAGCCCGTTACCTTATTCTATGAATCTGAGTCTGTAGCTCCATAAGTAGGTCATGTACTACTTGATGTAATTCCCTGCCAAACTCCCATCTATGGAGGTGGTTTTCAGGGTAAAATGTAGATGGAAATCTTTAGTGCGAGCTTACACCACCTACATACATATTCGCTTGGTATTTATTCTTCCACACCCATGATGTGCGGAATATATAAATGTGGTTCACTGCAGCTACATCTACATATTAACCTGCTAGTCACCTACAGAGTTGTATGCTGCATGTTGGTGAAAACTCGCCCCCCGCCCTACTCTCCTGGAGTGACTCGCATGGTAATACGTGTACGTAGAGAGTTTGAGGTAAGTTAGCAACGCTCTCGGACTGTGCGCGCAATTAGAATTCTCTCCAAGCGGGGGTTTAGAGGTTCGGAGGTGTGACGTCAAATTGTCGGGGCGTTGTGCAAGTTGGGAAGGAAGCGCCCGAGAGTGAAGAGATACGGTGTTGGGGCGCAGGCACCCTGTTACGTGATAGACAGCAGACGGCGAGACTTGTCAGCCAGGGGTGGAGTGGGCCTATGGAAGGGAAACAGATAAGATACGCTCTTTCGGGGAAGTCGGGTGCATGAAGTGAAAAAAGCGGAGCGGGGAAGTCGGATGTGATGAACTGGGCGTGCTTGGAGAGGAACAGTTCGTATTACGCGCAAGGTCGACGAATTCGCATAACGCAGCCAGAGACCTCACGCAGAACTCAGCATGGTAACCAGGAATATTTCAAAAGTTACGATCCTCAATTCGGTCTCTTAAATGTGTTGATAACCACCGCACTTTTAGATGGACTTGCAAATGTTGCCACACGTGTCGCAGCAGGACAAATTGATCCGAGTTTCATTGGAAAATAAGGAATAATTAGTGGTGTTGACCGGAATTTATACACATAATGATGTGTGATCTATCAAATTCATGACTTTTCAATGCTATTCCTCTTAATGGCACACATTTTATTGGAAAAAACTGGATCGCATTTCACTTATCACCGCGTCGCGGACATTTTTGAGAGCCGATTAAAATGCGGCCGAAATGGCAACAGAAATCAGACTTCTATGGTATGGAATATGGCTCCTCTGTGCATTCTTCTTGTATTTAAATGTCAGTACTGTTTTGCAATCCCATACACATTATATTAGCACGGGATAAACAGTAAATTCTCGTTGATAATGACACACGATCTTTTCCTTCGCCCATGGGTCTGCTATGGATACCCATTTCCATTTAGAGGCGTCCTTCCTGACCTACGCCCTTCCTTGCGGCTCGCCGTGAACCCAGTTCAACTCTCGCCCTTCCTCTAAACGTCCACACCCTTCCCTTCCCGTTCGCACGACGCCCTTAGTCCTTTTCAGAGGCGTCCTACCTCCCCCTAGCGTTCACTCTGGGAACTTCTCAACCTCACCCTAATCACTCCTCCTCGCTTGACGTGGACATGTCGGTAGCCGCAAGGGGTGCTATAGGAACCTCCAGCCGCCGCTGCTTTTAACACCGTCGGATGTGCTCGCGAACAGCTTCCCTCACTGTTTGACGGAAGAGCACCTCCTACTCCCCCTTCATGTCCGGCGCTCAAGTTTCTCCGTGGTGTGAGTCACCAGAATGCAAGTAACATGTCAGTCACGTTTGGCAAGTTATTTCTCCTTGGTTATTCCAATTTTTAAAAGGACGCATCGCTCATGCTTAGCCGACGTTCTACAGGGTGGCTGGTGTATAACTATGCATTATTTGTTTATTTCCCATTTTCCCGTAAACAGCACATTGCGGCCTTTACAACGATCAACATTAACATCAACATCTCACAGCACAAACATCCATGCCCTGGTTAGAGATCACCTACCCAGGCGGGATTCGAACCTGCGACCTACGGATTGGCAGGCGCCCCACTTTACCCCACCGCAACCGTGGCCGGCAGACAAATTATTACAAAATTAAACTAGCTATTATATTACCTGTGCATAAACCCCCGCAGAAATAATGGTAAATCCATTCGCCCTTGCTGCGCAACTGGTAGAGCACCCGCCGGCAACCGGGAGATTCTGGGTTCAATTCCCAATGAGGCCGTATTTTTACCCTCTGATTTCTAGCTTTTTCCATTTACCATAGCAATTAACCTCGTCCTTTTCCTACTATGTGCTCCCATTCCTTTCTTTTCTACCCTATGCATTTATTTATATTTTTGCGCTTATGGCGTAGTGTGAATGAATGAGGTACGATTTATAAAATATATGTATGGCCTTTTGAGATGATCGGCCGATGCCACAGGCGCATACATTGAATTTTAATATATGCATCAAGATTCTTATATAGTACTGTACATATATACGATACTAATTTCAATAAATTAGTGCTTTGAATATAGAATTTATTCGTCTTTTTCAATACCTACTTATATACTTGCCACCCTGTAGACCTACGTAATAGAGCACGGCCTCGGTGGCGGTTGGGCTTAGTCCTAACCTGCTAATCCAGGGATTGCGAGTTCGGTTCCCGCCTGGGTGTATTTTCTCCCATCCAGAGCATGTCCGTATGAGCGAGTCCATCAACTTAATTGTTAAAGAAGACTATATAGTCCTAAATTCAAGTTATAAATAAAGAAGGCATTATTATTATATTTTTACCATTATTCATCTGCGAGAAAATAAAATGATTTCATGTTGCAGCAATGATCACAATCGACATCTAAATGATACACTGCGAGCCACCTCTAGAGTGTTTGGCAGGGGATGACCAATAATCACAAGTATATAGCATGAAACAGTATCCCAGCATGCAGTAAATATTCGATTAACTATCTATAAATAATCAGAGACTAATGCAGGCTAAATTTTTAAGACAAGGTGCCCAAAAATATACCTATGGCGACGTATAAAAATATACCCAAGATGGCGCTGGGCGCAATAACAAATGACAACAATATAGGCGTATCAATGAAATAAACTATTTATTAACCTTTAACATAAAATTGAACATCACCAAAAACTCCAATGGAAGCAGAATCTGGAGTTAAATTACTTTTACAAAATAAAATTAAACGATCTTCAGGTTTAAATCTCATACACCTTTTAGACGTTAATACATTCGAGGAAACAGTAGTATAATGCTCCTTCAGTAGCACGTCAGTGGTGGTACATCATGCCTAAGTATCGTTCTGTAAGAAGATGGGCTCCTCGGAGACCAGTGGAAAAAATAATCAAGGATTGTACTGTATTGAAGGCCAATCATGCTGGTGCTGTTAATGTGTGGGTTGCTGATACAATTGGAACTCTATTTGGTTTTAAGTTTACCTTTGCTGTAGGTAATGATCACAATGTACAAGGTTCATATTGGCTCACTATTTGCTTCGCAAGGATACCTAATATACTTAAATAATTTTATGAGGAACTTCTTCAATCATCTGAATATAAAAAATGGTCCGCCTATAGTTACTTGAATAATAAATCCTCAGTCATTACTTGCTTGCATGAACATCCATGTATTTTTTCCATACAATATTCATGTTGCTTTTGTTTGTGTGTTGGCTACACTTTTTACTTAGCATTTTTTAGTAATCTTGTTAAGAACTGAACTCTATTGATATATTTTCGGCAATCGCTCACAGTGAAAATAAAATTCTAAGGGTGCCGATAAAATTATTATTTCTAATAAGTGCGCTGCAAGCGACCTCAAGAATCACGTTCAGGAGGTGGTGAACATTCACTAACATACTATGCGTCACACTTACACTTCACGGTCAGTGGAATAAAATGGTTTTAAAACTCCTAAACATACATGCTTTTGGCGAGAGGTCCCACCAAAGATACTGATGGTAAATCTTGGTTCTAGTATAGTAGTTAACTTAGCACTAGGAGTAGATTTCGTAATCAATTTTGTCACTATAAAAGACTCATGTAAATATTATAGTCATTTAAGTAGTGTCTAATAAATTATAATCAGGAGCAATTATAGAGTACTCTAAGGCTGCTGAGTGAATAAAAATTCAAAGTAATACCCAAGAGGTAAAACTCACCCTTACCAGAGTCGAACCACGGACCTTTGCCTTTCCGGGCCATGTAGCAGACTACTACGCTATCTAGGTTCCTCATATCAAACGACAATTTTACACGGAACAGGCAAAGTTTCCAACAGGAAGTAATGTGAAAAAAACAAGTTAAAAATTAATCAAATGCGTTTGCCATTTAAACCTACATTAACGGAAACTTGGTAAGTGATTTGGGTCACACAAGCCATAAAAATGCGGCCCTTCAAACCGAGATGCGAAATTTTCCCTCAAAGCATCGTTGCCTGTTTGAAAAATAGATGACGCCCCTCTCGGTATATCTTTGACAAACCGACCACCAGGGCGGGCCGCCCACATTGTGGTACCTTCCTCTCCAATACTCGGTCGTCACCATGCGACAACGTTCCCACGATAGCTTCAGAGCGGCACGCACCTTCCACATAGATGGCCATGTATTGAAAACCTCTGAATGCATTAATGGAACCGTATTTCAACTGAGTGCATTCATTCATTAGGGAACGTGTAGCGATACTAATGGACGTTCTTGGAAAAATGAATGGTTAGAATAAATTATAAGTGATGAAAATTCATCTCATAGTAGATGGCTTTCGATTAATGGCCAGATAGTGTCGAGCTCATACGGGTATTTTATGTGTCAATGATTAATCAAAACAAAGGTTAAGGGAACTAGCTAGGCTAAAATTGAAAGATTTCGATGAATTATTTTCACTGATAGTCTTCAACATGCATTGTTAGTATTATTTCTACGCCTCACAGGAACCACTAACTAAAGAGGTTCGTGTCCGAAAATGCATGTGCAACATTTTTCTCTAACTCCACAAGACAAAGAAGAGGAGTCCAAACCCACAGAATAACGCCATGATATTTTTATCTTCCTCTTAATGCTCTTAAAAATTATCGTCCTCAAGGAATCATCTAGCCTGAACATAGCTTTTTCGTCAGCAATGAAAATTATAGCCGCACATTATATCGTTTCCTTCATTGCAATTCGAAAAGCTTTAGCAACGCTTTCAACAGTTTAAAGTATTGCACATTATATTTTATGGATGTGCAACATGCGTTAAGCGCACATTTAAATATTCAACCCTTTGAGGTCGTTTAAAACGTGCAAAGACATTCACCATCACAGGTTTTTCTTACCTTGAGAACTTGGCGTTGTGAGTAAACCTCAATTTATGCTTTTTGTGGGCTTATATAAGTGCCTAGTAAAGTGCAGCATCATCAAAGGATCTGAAAAGCCTCACCCGTATTTTGTAATGTAGAGTCTGGTAAGTTTTGGTGCCGTAAAAGACAAAAGTTCCGCCAAAACTCGTTACAAAAAAATTAGCATAGTCTCACCGCTTTGCTGATACCCTGTGATTGGCGGGCTGGTTGCTTTGTGCAGGGTGAGATGAAGGGGACGAAAAAACCCGTGATCTCCGGCTGTAAAAGAAGGTTACCGTACTAAAGTTTTCGAGAGGAAATAACACCAAAGGGGTGGAGAGTTGGGTAGGCATTGTTTTGCCGTAGCGAAGATGAGGTAGAATAAGGATACCCATTCAAGAGATCGCCAATAGCAGGGGGAGTTAATAGCCGGAGAAATAATAAAAAAATAGCTTCACGATTCCTCCAGCGACGGAGTTATACATATAAATTTTGCATATAAGTTACTAAATGCACGTATGCACTGGCTAAGGCAATATAAGGTCATATCATAACTTAACGTATCAATGAATTGTTCACTGGTAGTCTTCAAAACGTACCATAAATCTTAAATAGATTCCTCGCAAGAATCACAAAAAAGGGAAATTTGTTTCCAAAAATAATTTACAAAAATTTTTTCTCAGAGAAAATGGGAAAGAGTACAAAAATTAAGGCTCATTAAAATCGTTACTTTATAGATACAAAGTACTGATGGCTGGTGGGCAAAAGTGTAACAATAATGGTAGTAGGGGTTAATATAAGTCGGAACCGCATAAGGGATAACAAATGCCCTAATAGGATTGGAAGGATTAAATATTAAACAACTGCAAATATTACGTATTAAATGAAAAATAAGAATTCGTGTGGATGTTCCGACTATATCTTGACGTGGCGTTACTTGATTAATCAATCGCCAGACAAATAGCGGACAAATTGATCTATAAATACAGGCGAAATTCAGAATCATGCATTAAGGAATACATAAGTTGGTAAGCTTCACTGCTAGTCTACTGCCCTATTTCTAAGCCTAAACACTGCCGTCATAGTTTCCTATCAATCGCGGAAAAAGCTTCATTCCAAATCTCTCCTACAGCTGTCTCTCTTATTATACTTTTTCTATCTGATCCACCGTAGTATATTGGCGGTTGTAACATATGGTTAACTTCGTCGGAAAACAAACCGCCCTTGAATGATACTTCGAGATATTTGTTATATAAATGAAACGTTGGCTCGTTACCCATGTGATTTGTGAGTCTTCGGAAAATTAAAGGTCACAACATCATTTTAAAAACGTTTGGTTTAAGATAAATTAAATCTATATATTTTTAAGGTCCCGAAGTAGCTTCAGACTGGCTTCAACTAAACCCTTACGCAGTGTATAGCAATCAACGTTCCGAAGTCACAGTAGTATTGCTATTCTATCGTCAATTATTTCCGTTTTTAACACACCTTGAATAATCTCCACACGGTTTTCTCGAATTCAATCAATAAACCTGTATTTTTTGCTACAAGTATATCCGGGGAAGCCCTGATCCCAATATATATCAAGAAATGATGACCAATTATACCTACTTATCGACGGCCAGTAATCCGTATCGGCCTTAAAAAGTCGATGAATGCCCATTTTAGTTCGAAAATACAAGATTATTGAGCAGATTTCATCCCAAAATTTCCCCTCTTAATAAGACTAATCATGAATGATCGCATAGCAATTCCAGCCTCGATTAAAAAAAACTGAAATTATCCCACGAATCATCGGCCTGGATGTAAAATAAATAGCATCGGCCCTCTGGAAGCTGGTATTAAAAAAATCTAACCCTGAATCAAACTGGTGAGTGCATTTTTCCTCTACGCCCTGCTACCAAGGTCAGTACTCAATCAAAAACTTACGCTTCCCCGAGACAAAAAAAAAATAATAAATGCAGGTACCCTTTCCCAAACATCCCAAAGTACACCTACACCACCACGCCCTTTCGCAAGTTCATTTTCTTGCCCCACATCCTGGTTCTCCCATTAAAAAGACCCACCAAAAACACGCCCTCATCACCTCACGTAATCCGTCTTTTTTTTCCTCCTTCCTTCCCTTCACGGTAACCAGAACTCCGCCTTCCTCCCTGGAGCTATCTTGGTGGGCAATCACGGAGGAGTCCCAGCCGACTCGGCCTTTTTAAGTCAGCCCAAAACCTCAATCGCTCGGGCAGGAAGATGCTGAGGGCAGCCGGACGTGGAAGCCATCAAAGCAAACCACTGCCCGCCTTCTCCCACCCCGGGAGGCATCGGTGTGAGGCGAAATCTTTTACGGGTTGGTGGGTAATGCATGGGAACCGAGGGTGAAAGGGATGTTTTTTCCCAAAACCAAGGTCCTCTCTGCACATAATTTTACCTTAAGGTTATCTATAGAAAATGTAGTATACATTTCTTATGTGCGGCAGGTATTCTAACTATCCAACTCTACATCTACATCTACGTAAAATCCTAGTAACCACCTCTAGTGTATTCGGCAGTGGGTGATCAGTCACTAGCATGTAGCAATTGCGTGGAGTTGGGTAGCCTATGAGTAAATACCTGCATAGATTTCATCAAATTCATGTAATGACATTGGCGCAAGACACCAACTTGCACAGGCTAAATCGCACACAATTTCGTTCATCTTTGTAATATATGTTAACCGAATTGCGTAAAAAATGAATCTAAACTCTTCCCTAGCAGATGTCTCGATAGGTAGGGTCCTATTTCGCCTTAAATTAGCAATAGTTGCATGCAACTCATAATGCGAACTACGCGACGTAGTTGAATGGAAGCTGGAGCCGAAATAATACGGCACCACAAAGATACATGAAGTAAACATTGATGACGCTTAAATAGTACTCTAAATCTTTGCTCAAGAAAAATGAAACAGATTTTTTGAGAGAGTGAAAATTTTTCAAAATATTCATGGTGATGGTAGTCTTTTCTTTAAGATAAAAATGAATTTGTAGGAATAAATGCTTAAAATAGTAATTATATATTTATATTACTTTAAGTATCTAAGTTAAATTATCTCTAGAAATTACATTGCTTTTTCTGGCTCCATAGGCTAGAATTTTCTCTCCCGCTATTTGATTACCGCTATACTTAGAGTAAAATGTCAGTTAATTTCTCTACGTGAAGTAAGACACGTGCAAAACATGAGCAATGGTTATACAACAAAGACGAATAGTGTGTAAAGTATGCGGCCAAAAGTCGACACACACCTGAGAGTAACGGAGTACCGAGCATTAAGTGTATTCCATGTTTCAAGACTAGATAACTTGAGATAATATAGAAGATGATGGCTTATAATGAATATATGAACCGGATTAGAAATCTTAGGTATCCGATGTAACATATTTTTGCAAGAATAAGTTAGCAAAAAAGTAACTCAGAAATAATCACTTTTACGCTCATTTCATGGTGTTATTCCCAAAGAGAGAGAGTCGTCTTTAATGCTTTGTGAATTGTCTCTAGACCCAAAACCGTGCGACAAGATTGTAGAGGTTATCGAAACAATGGAAAGCCATGGCAAAGGCACAGAAGAGTTGAATAAGTGTGGTTAGAAATCTAACGACAAATAAATGTGAGAGATTTCCTTCAGTCTTTCCTATTTCAACAAGTTCTTTTCATGAATTTAAGCCATTTCTTATTCAACTTCAAATGGTTCTTGGATATTTTAATGGCAAAAGTTTTGCTCAAATTAAATTTATAATTGGTCAATGAAGATATTATGAATATTTCATTCTACTACGATATTTCTCATGTACACAGCACACATTTCATAAATGAAAGTAATAGGATTGCAAAGATGTTTTTTCAGATACATTTTCTTGCAGACAAGGTTAAACTATTTCTAAATTAATATCTTTATACCATTATTATGCAACGAAAAAATACAACTGGGAATACATGAACTACGAAAAACGGGAAAATTAAAATTTTTCCCGCCATTTATGAATGTTATGAATGTCTACACAGTATATTACTTTCACCTGAACATAAGTAGAATGTAGACTTAAGATGATTCTCAAAATTGTCTCTCAATTCTTGGAGACATTCAATCTTGAAATAAGTGTTTATCACAAAAATCATGCAGTTTGAGCCTAAGCCTAATTATATTTGAATGTATTAAATAGCGTCAACAGAGCACTGAAAGGCAGAAAAAAACGAAGTTGAAAATGAACTGCATTTTTCATTTTGAAAGTCATTTATGGATAATATTCATCACAATTTTCCTTTGAAACTAAGTACTGCATCACACACAGCTGAGAGTGTGTGCTTATCCCTATACTTGGACTGAATGAAAACAATTAATTATTTTAGTAGCCTTTCATCCCACACATTTTTCTCATAAAATTTGGAATCCAACCACCAATCACACATTAACTAAATTCAATTTGAGAGCGATATAAGCCAAGTGCGATACAAACAAAGGCTTTGACGTTGACAGCAGCCAATAAGTCAAGAGTGGAAACATTCAAGATGTGGTGCTACCGAAGAATGATGAAGATAAAATGGATAGACAGCGTAAGTAATGAGGAAGGGCTAAGGAGAAGGGGATAAAAGAGAAGCCTTCTAAAAACTTTAAGCAGAAGACGGGACAACTTAGTTGGCCACATTTTGAGGCACAATGGCCTGATGAAGACAATCACTGAAGGATAAGTGGAAGGGAAGATGGGCAAGGGACGAATGAGTTACATAGGACGGGGTTTAAAGGATGTAAAAGAGAAAAAATACGTCGCTATGAAAAGGTTAGTGGGTAGGAGAGAGGAGTGGAGAGCTGCGTCAAACCATAGAGTAAGTATATACTTACTCTGTGGTCAAACCTATCATAGGATTGTTGTCTAATGATGATAATGACAAACAAGGTGCCTTTTGAAGTTTTATTAAAATTGACTTTTTCCCCAGGTTCATCTACATCTACATCTACGAGGAACCATGTAGGCCACCGCCAGGGTGTGTGGCAGGGTGTAATTCCACACCAGGCATGTAGCACTCATCCTAGCCTTAATCAGGAACGCGCTCGCTTGCCGGACACAAGCCAAGCACTCATGGCAACAACACGAGGTCAGGCCAGAAAATAGAAGAGTGCTAAAGACACGATCATGCCACCATGAAAATAAAACTACTAGCTAGTAATAGAAAACGAAAACGGATGAAATACAGAACTCAATCCATGGACATGAGGCAGTGAGACAGGCACATGTTAAAAATGCCCCCGGGTGTATCCGATACCCCGCCGCTGGAATAACATGAATAATCTCACACCACGACCGCGTTGAGGAAGGTGAGGAAAACTAGTGTGGGATTGGGTTATGGAGAAACCGTAGGAGGAAAAAGCGAAAAATTCCGCACCGAAAAAATGTTACTTAACAAGAAAAGAGCGCGAAAACTTAAATATGGAAGAAGTTCACCGTTTGCAAAGGTTAAATTGGTTTTTGATGTTCATAAAAAGATCTAAATTGGCAAAACAAGGAAAACTCCTTTAAAATCATGTCGTCAACGAGGAAAGGATGCAAAAAAATCTCAAAAGAGGAAAACCCTATTAAATCTTGTAAATGGATGAAAATGTGATGGAAATTGCCGACCTAATAAGAAACTTTACAATAAAGCAGGTAAATATTTGCATTGATAAAATAAGTCTTTTAGGTTCGTAGAAAAGGTTCTACTTACCTAAAATTGAAGTTTAACCGTAACACCCAACTTCCAGAGAGAGACAGGAGATTGAGATATAAAGGTATCAAACAACCTTCATGATTCAATGCATATTAAAACGGTATACTGAGAAGAGATGACTTAAAAACACAGCATAAGTAGTGTCCTACCTTATTGGTTGAAATAGCTATTAATGTTAATGGAATACGGCCCACGTTTGAAGAATGGTAAAAAAGAAAAAGAAAACGTGAGTTAGTCAACAATTTACATACTATAAAGTGGAGTGAATGAAATACTTTGAAGATGGCGTTTTCCCGATTAAGAACTATGTGAAAATTTAATCAAAATAAGTTGAAAAATCTGATCAATTTGAAAGGAAATATCATTCTTTGGAAAAACATTATTTTTTGCATAATATAAGCGAATATTACTGACTGTGTTACTGACTAAGAAGGCGATGCTTGCGTAGCACTGTAGCATATCCTGTGTTTGAAATGATTGTTCATCGGAGCCGAAGTGATGTCCTAAAAGCGGAATTAATTGTACGTGCATCCTTGTGAGACTAACTCACCTCGTCATGGGGTGACTTTTTCTCACAGGAAGGAACAACAATTTATTTTAGCAATATTTATACCACTTTGAGTCTTCAACGATAAAAATTTAGCGTTTTAAAATCCTGAAACTCACACAATTATGCATCAAAAATGTTAAAATAATGTATACAACTTAAATGTTTTTTTTATTTTCTGAAAGATAATGACCTACGGAATTAAAATCACAGTTCACCGTTATTTAGTCAGAGATACCGCTTTCCAGAATAAAGTTTGCAGTTGATGTAAGTCACTCAAAAACGCAATCTAAGGAGAAAGCTATTTTGCTTCCGAAGTTTTAAATAGAAGAATTCCCGCTAGATTTTAATTTTACAATTACTAGAACAATCTATCACTAATGATAGGACAAATACAATCCAAGGAAGAGAAACTATAATGCCTTCCACGTTTAGTTGATAATATGGGCTCTTATGGAGATCAATGTCCCATGTTAGTCATCATAAGGATGAGAGAGTGATGTTACCATTGGGAACGTGAAAAATTTTATCACGCTTTGCATTTTTAGCAAAGTATTCTAATGTAAAAAGAGACGATGAATTCATTCGTGATGTTAGTTTTTCAACAAAAGTTATAGCAAAGGCTATAAAAAACCGTCAGTGGTAACTTTGACTGACAAATGTATCCTAGTTGGCAGTACGTGCTTTTTTTAATCATATTGTGTAGATAGGCGGGATTCAAACGCGAATACCAACTTCACGAGCACACTTTCACCATGCGGGGAGGCGTTCAAGGAAGAATGGGTGGGATGGAACGGGTTGAGGTGTTCGGTGTGACTTAGAAGGGTAGATAGAATGCGTGCTTCGTGGAGGCGACCGGTGTGTGAGGAAGGGTGGTGGTGTCGGCCGCACTTCTGGGAAAATTACGCCTTCACACCCTCCTCATTTCCCTCGGTCGTGTCAAGTTGCCACCTCTTCAAAACCCTTCTCATACCCCCCCCCTCCGCAGCAAACCCCCAGCCTCTTCACCGCCTAACCTCCTTTCCTAACTCACCTTACCCATCCACGTCCACCGTCTCCTTCACGACCTACGGCTCTTGGACGTATCACGGCACCAGGAGAATCAATGCAGGCGGGTTCAGGCCAATAAATCCAAAAACTAAGGAATAAATTTAAATCTAAGATTTTACGAAAAAACGAGTTTGCTCCGGTCAATGGGAAAAATAAGCAATAAATTTAATGTTAAAAGTTTCCAAAAAAATTTCTTCTGGATTTTTACAGAAAAACTTAACGTTATCTTTTATTTCCCTACGAACTTCACAGCGAACCCATGCTGCTGAAATTGAGTATAGTATCTTACAGCCGATTTGCAGAAATATTAGCAAAATGTCATCAGTCAAGAATTTAGGTTCAGTTGTTCTGAGATGTTGCGAAAAATATGCTTCGCGTACCGGAGTACAGTGGCCAATGGGATCACTAGAAGGGGATAAAGGAAACAAGAAAAAGAAAGATAAAGGGGAGTTAAGGCATTGTTTATACCTGTAATGACGGCACTTCTGTACACGCAATTCTTGAAATTATTCGTGGCACTCACGAGGACAATTCATTACCTGTATTCCTATTTCCATTTATTTTTTTGCATTTATACTGCATTTTTTCTCAATCCAATACTTTGAATAATGTTTTACCTTTATTTTTCTGCCCTGAATACTTTATTTCACTTCAACCTTGCATAAAGTCTTGCACTTTGGCCTGCGTGAGGGTATAAGTTGAAGTAATAAGATCAATGTGGTGGAACTGTTCCCTCAAATATTGTTGATTGAAATTTTAATTGCTTTAAAACAATAAGTGAGAAGATAATAGAACTTAGTTGGCCACCTTATGAGGCATGATGGCCTGATGAAGACAATCGTAGAATGAATAGGACCGTTGGCACAAATTTTACATATCATTGTTAGAACCTTGTGTACGTTAATCAACATAAAAAAATAGAGGTCAAGATAAAGAAAAAATACTTGGTAGTCCTGAAAATGTAGGGAAGTATTGAGTCCATGTTAAAAAGGACAGGTGCGCATCTAGGAATTAAAGCCAGGGGTGATTTTTGCAGCAACTCAACTAATACTGGGGGTAAGGAATACGGTAGGTGTGGGTGCCCTCCCCAAGAAAATATTTCTGATAAATGATTCAAAATTGTGAGTTTTACGGCTTTCTGAGGAATATTTCATTAATTCTTACACTATTATATAAGTAATATTTATTTAATTAAGTAAAATGGATTAAAATTTAAAGTTTTTTTGAGTTCTGGGTTGGGTTTTATCCCTGAAACACCCCGCCCCCCTCGCTGCGCCACCGGGAATGGATACGGGGTATAAGATACAATGTAGCTGTAATCACTTTTTCTCACACACACCAAGCCTTGTTCTTTCAGCTCTTTCAGACTCCTCCGAGACCTGCAGATCTCGAGGATATCACTGAATAGGGGCCACACACACGCCATCGTGGAATATTACTCAACAACCTGCACACAAATCCCTTGAGACCGGGTTACAGCTGAGGGTGAGATAGATACGGCGCGAAGACGGGCACAGTTTCCTCTCCGCCGGGGTTGAAGCACAGATATCCCCTTCTTAGCACTCCTTCCGGCCTCGCGAAAGAAGAGGAGAGTTGCGTGCCTGCCGCTGCAATGCATGATGTGGGCTTCCCACCAGAATTCGCGTCTACCCTATCGTATTATCCTTGCGTCGCTTTCCGAAACAAAACCGTGCACAACACGGTGAACTTGGTTCAGACACGTCGCTCAAGAGAAATTCGATTCTGTCTCCGTAGGGCTCAAGGTGGAATGCGTGCTTCAGAGTGTCTTATTAAAAAATTAATATCGATAAATGTGAAACATTGATGCTATAAATAGAGATTCGTTTACTCAGACACGAAAATAATATCCATTAACCGAATTCTTAGATGGGCGGATAAGTTGTGTTACAAAAAAACATCATCGTTTAGCCATTCTATTATAAATAGACTCATGGCTTATCCTCTGCGATAAAAAAGACAGGGATATGCGTTATATTTAGACAGACTGGTTTAGACGTTTTATTAATAAAAGAGGCTTCATCATCATCACATATCAACAATACAAAGATCTAATTTCACACGGCTCAGCGTTCTACTCTCGTATCTATTGATATTGTCATATTTGGCCATATCTTGTGTATCCTTGATAACTTGTATTATACAACTCACATATGTTTTTGTCAAATATAATAATTCGTGGGCTTAAGCCTTCATTCCTGTCTTCAGGTTATGAAGCTTCACGATAAGGAAGATATGATAAATGAACTGCAGAGAAGAAAGTTTAAAGATGTTGCTTTCCCAAGACTATCACGGATAGCAACAGATGTGCCATCACTCTCTATGTTGACGAAATGAATGTATTTTCTCTCTTTTTTACGTTTTCTGGTTTGGGTTTCTTGGTCCTTGTTGTCCTTTCCGGGAATTTAAATAGTTTTCTTCAGCTGCATGGATATTTCTCCATTTAATATTATATATATTTTGCATACTTGTGGTGAACTTCCATGGAATAATGTATGATCTGTGGGAGCTCACACAGCCTGCTGGCAGGTGCAATGGTCTATTTTTTCGACGAATACGAACACGTAGTGTATTGCATGCTGCATGTTAATGTATACTTACCCCTGGCCAAACACCATTGAGATGGCTCGCATCGTATATGAGGCCGATTGAGCTTAAGTTCCTAGCTAGGATTTTTTCGGAAGAGTTCTCTTCCTACCCACTCTTGTGAGGTCTTCCTCATTACTTAATCGTTCGATCCTTTGTATCATCATCATCATTCTGTAACACACCACATTGAACGCTCCCATTCTTTACAGAAAAAACAATTGACGAAAAAAATATAATAAAGGAGGAGGGATTGGGCTACTTACGACCCTATGCATATCGTTTCCGGCCCAGGTGTCTACGAGAAGCGGACCAATTCGCGTGCAACTCCTAGCCAGCCCCACTCCATTCCACAAGGTGTCCTACGAGCCCGTCTCACTCGCATACTCAAAGCACGTTTATCTCTTCCTCCTTCTTCAAAGCACTCCAAAGGGTTCCACAGCCAGCCCTTATCTCAACCACCTTCCTTTCTTCGTAGTCAACCAATGCGTCCGTAATTTTTTTCCGCCTTCAAGAAGAATGGCGCCCCATTGTTGCTGCTGTTGTATTGTGCGGTCTCGGATCTTGGTCGCTTCCTTACCCTTCAGGAAAAGGTGAGAGAACTATGTACGCGTAAGGGACCAGCGAGAGATGTTGAAGAGATTTGGAATTTCATTTTCATGGAGATCAGCCCAGTACGTAAAGACATTAATAATAATAATAGGGTTTGGAAAGATGAGGAGCATGAGCCTTGTATATTTTCGTGGTGCGTTACATAATATTTTAATTTCTTGTCTTTCTATTGATATATATCTTGTAAGAGTATGAGCATTATTTATTTATTGTCATTTTATCAATATTTAACATGTCATTTTTTGCATATCACAAAACATTTTTCCAACGTTTTGAAACATTTTGTAAAACATGCCTAAAGCCTTTCGAACTTTTAATTATTCACTTTTAATCAACGATCTCGGTAAGTGGCTTGCAGGGGAACATGTACAGTAAACTAAGAAAAGACTCCTCTCTGTGACCTCCAACTTGCACACAAAGTGATTCAAACCGTTTCAACGCGATGATTTAGATAGTTGAGGGTAGGGCTCACCCTGGACCTAGCCATGGGCGTGCGAATCCACACAATCGAGTAAAAGAACCCATTCCTTACCCTGGTCCACCTCCCACTCCGAGAACTTGAAGTGGGACGTCTACAGGCCTGGAAGAATAATAAAATCCGAGCTGCTTATACTCTTTACCTAAATTCTTATTCTCAATATAGAATAATACTTTCTTACTAATACAGAATTGACACTGAGCATTTACGTGAATATTTACTTTTTAATTTACATTAAGTTCCTCTCACTTTATTAATTTTGAATGTAAATAATTTATTTAATTTATCACAATTTATCTCAAGTGTTTTATTTGAAACAATAATTTGGGGTGCCATAGAATTATTTTCTTGGATACCTTAGATAATACAATTTGCGTTCTAATATTTGACAAATTTTCTGTTTTCACTCTAATATTTTTTTAGATTATCAATTTTGAACAGGAATTTACTTTTGTGTTTTTAATCCTTGCTGTTTTATTTAGTCCGAGATGGAATATGCGACCTCCAGGCGAGCAGCCTAATGCTCTACCCTATTTACTACCACGCTCCATAATGTTAGATCTAGCCTCGCGATTTTCACTGGGCTCAAAGTTTCATGTCTTGCCATCCTCCGACACATTAAACCGAACTTTTCGCCGGAAGAATGCGGTTGGGCTATTGATCACACGCCTACCGACACGTGAGATAGACGAGTTCCCACAAAACCATTCGTCAACATTTGTTATTTGCAGAGACTTCCCCAGCGCCATTCCAAACCCCGCCAACTTCCCTCTCTCCTCGAAAAGAAAATAGCCACAAAAATTCCGGAACACCGCACATTTTTCCCCCGACAACCCTAACTTCATAGCTCCAACCCACTTCTATGTTTTCCTCCCTCCATTCCTTTTACGTCCAGGAAGACGACTCTAAACATACGAGCCATTTCTTATTTTTTTCTCCCTCTCTCTCGTACCATTCCACCCATTTTCTACGCCCATGTCTCGGATGTCAAGAGGGAACGAGTTCCCCACCTCTCTCTCCTCTGTGACTCTTATGGTTTGGCTCAGTTGTGCGAACCTGCTGGCGTCACAGAGCAAGGAGTGGAGATACTTGAGAAGTCTCCTCCCCTCTTACTTTTCTTCTCGTTTCCAGAACCCCTCCTCTTACGACCTCTCTTCTGGTCCGCGTATAGCCGCTCTTAAAAACTCACCTTACACTCTCATCCTCTACTCCCTGCCTCCTCGAGTTTTTCCCACCGCGTCGTGTGGATAACTCTGGCGCCGCAAGAGTGCGGAGAAAAAAACCCATGCAGGGCGGAAGCCACGGATCATGGCTGAGTCCCTCAAGTATTGCGAAGGGACCAGCTGGTTCCAGGCTCATGGGAGGGGGAAAAAAACAATTTGGTGCATAAAACGTTAAATGTATGCTAAATCATCTGTTCTTGGATGATGCCATTGTAATATATTATGGAGAGTTGGAAATTAGGTCATTTGGGTCACTCTTCATTTTCTGGTTGTATAATATTGGAATTAATGTATTATTTTTTACTATAGGTGTATTTTTTTTCTTTTATTTGTCATTAAATAAGTAAACTTGTTATTTATGAGTTTAAATCTAATGTTTCCTCCAAGCAACAATCTACTTGCAGTAATATGTAAAAAAAAATAAATATAGTTGCCACTGTGTGTGTATAAATGGAACCTTCTGACAAGCCATATGGCTTAGAAAGACCAAGTTTGTATATGCTAATAAAGACAATCTAAAAAATAATTAGTACCTACAGTGCATATATTACTTTTATCGCAATTCTTATAGTATCGCTTCCATAATGATTCAGCCTGAAAATTGTTTTGGTTAGGTGAAATTTAATCTTACCTCAGACTTAACTCGTGAATACCACATATTCAGGGCACCAGCTTCTTTCCCTGGGTCCCCTCTGGGGAAAATTTTTTTATTTGGGGGCGTCTGAAAGCTTCACCCGGAATCTAAACCAACGCTATGTTTTGTTATTCTGTCAACAGCTATGTTTCTATTCACAAAGCTACCGTGCTTCACTCATTATTATGGTATAATAAACACGGCATAATCGAAAAAGGCTATTCGGGCTTCCAGCCGGGTGGTCTCCCTCCATTCTGCCACCACCACCAAGAGACCACCCGGCTGGAAGCCCGAATAGCCTTTTTCGAATATATTCGCCGGGAAAGCATCAGATTTTACTTAACATTATGTGAGTTATTATAATTAAAAAGAAGAACTTTTTATTATGATAATGAATCGCTTTCGCAAAGTTACGCCTTAAACAATCATTTATAGGAGTTTTTTAAACTGCGCATACATTCCAGCGGTAATAAAAATGAGCCCATTATTTGACAAGTATGCCATTTATTCCGCAAAAATACGAAAAGTGGTTTGTCAAATCAATTTGTGGAAAATATTGCACCTAAAACCTAAATTTTGTAACAGTCAGTGAGGGAATACAGACAGACAGAGTATCATTACAGACAGACGTAGTACAGACGGGCATATTTTGAAATTTTGATGCAAATGTGATGTACGTAGTTCGTACCTGGGACTAGACTCCTTAACGCTCTACTTACACCTCAGCTCAGCTACCTACCTCCTTGAGGTTTTCCCACCATATCCTATGGACAACTCCGGCGCCACAAGAACGCGAAGAAAAAACCGGGCGGAGCGGAAGCCGCGGCTCACGGCTGCTTCCCTTGAGTATTGCGAGGGGACCAGCTGGTGCCAGCCTCGGGGAAAATATAATTTGGTGAAGAACACGAAATATTTATCGAACACAACATAGATGTTTTACTAGGAAAATCTGAAAGTCGAAATCCTACCAGTGTATATTTCTTTTCCTTAAAGTATGGGCAGAAAAAGCACTACTCCAAGGGGGAATATTTTTTCCTCTCGACCAAAACCGAATCAAAATGGTCGAATATTTCAAACTTATGTATTTGCTAATTTGTGTATGTAATTGCTGGCAAATACGTAAGTAAAAACAAAAAGTTTGGTTTTGTTGATTCCAGGGAAAATTTTTCGAATTTTCGGCTATAAACGTAATAGCTGGCAAATACGTAGGCAAAAATAAGATCGATTGAAGCAAATATGTACATGCGCCAGAAATTCAGTCATCTGTCAAGGTAATCCGTCAAAACTACGGCCCTGCAATCAATGATTAGCTTGTGGACCACCAGATGCGGGGGACTTGAGAGGCATTAAAGTCAGTTACACCAAATTAAATGGGAAAAAAACCTAAAAATCGCGCCCATATTAGCCAACTATCACGGTGACCAATGAAATGGCAAACGGTATCTACGAACAAATTTTGACTAGAGTTCATCCTTCTACATGACTGCTAAACCTTGTTCATTACAGTGAGGACTTAAAGCGATACCATTATTAGGAGATATAATTGGCGGCATACAATAAGAAAACAACGAAGATAAGAATTAATCAATGAGACTAGTGCTCAACTATGAGGATTATAAAAATGCAACATCTTTAACTTTATACTTTATTGATCGTGCTAATATGAAAAACTTACTACGATGATCAAGTACAAAATTCCGTTTTTCTCTTCCACATTCAATGTACTAAGAGCTCATCAACGCCTAAATCGTCTGTAAACCCGCGAATACTTCAAGAGAATTCATTCATTATTAGAGGAACAACACACAATGCCAACAAAATAAGCCCCCAATTTCTCGATCGACAACAGTCAAATATGTGCTAATTAATATCTAAAAACACGCTAACCAAGTAATTTTAATAAAAATTACGCGTAATTAGTTCCTAGGTGAAACTTAAATTTAGCGTGTGCAACGTCGTGGCGTAAAACTTCAATTAGAGCCTCCTTTTATACGAAAATAAGTATCAAAAGTCCTACCTATTAATAAAAAGAAGTTGTACAGTGTTTTTATCCAATTATGAAGGAATGATGAATCGGTGGAGGTTGGTACTAATTCATCTTTCTTTCATATGAAGTTACGTTCGGACGGAAACGAATCGATTTACCCCCGTGATATTTTTCGATCGAGGCGTCCCATGCCAGCAGTTAATAGCATGATGGAACGGGGGCCTCCGTAGCCGAGGGATGATGTGACGAAATTTTCCATCATTATCGTTTTACCTTCTGTTCCAACTCCCCATGTTTAAGGCAGGCACGAAAGAAAACTCTTGAGATAATGGAAGGTTGTATCGCGGGGTACAGGACGTGAGGAAAAGTAAGAATTTACGCTAGCGGAAGGATAAACAACTGGAAGAAAAAAAACTATCGCCTATTTCACCCTTGAGGCATTTCTGCCGCTCATCTGTTGTCCACAGTTACGAGTTTCCAGCAAGGACACAGTCTCTCAAGTTATAAGTGCATAAATAATTCAAGTAAATTCATCAATCTAGTGCACTTGAACAGCGGTGTACACATTTCTCCTCTAATGTATAGTCATTTTCCACATATCTTACGAAAAATAAGTCTATATAGTTCTTGAAAACTTTAACAGCGGTTCATTTTCGTTTTGCCAGTGTATAACCGAATATATTCCGTTTATTTAATATTCTGTATTGCTTGTTTTGCAAGAATTTGGTAACTTCGATGGCGATTAAAGATGCAGAAGATACAGGCAAAAATTATGAAGCTGCAATTTCAGGGGAATATTAGTTTTCCTTTTAAAAATGTTGGTGATATTTTGGAGCTTAGTATTTAGTTGCATCTTTTATGGTCATACCAGGAGAAGACAGTTAAATATAAATTATTAAAATAAAAATTTGGGTAATGAATGAGAAAAATTCTCTTCCAATTATTCTGTATTTTTTATAATATCTTGGTAATTTTTTGGTGCCTAAAATGTTTATAATTTAGAAATGATTTAATAAATTATTAATATTTGATCCATAATTAATGCCCTCACTCCAGTAAAAACGGTAAGCCACTCTAAATGTATCTATTTTTCGAGAAAAATGCTCTGGCTTCAATAAGGTATTGCTTGGTATATCAAGTATTACAATGAGTCATTTATTCCCATGATAATTCAACATAGTACTGTCCCACTACCTAACAACTGATGAGGCATTAATCAATGGTTGTTATCCGATAATTTATTTAGAAAAGGATGCACAATTGGACTCTTGCTCGTTGGTAAATGTTGTCCCTCGTTCTAAAAGCATGATAGAATTTGTTTACAACATTTTTACATCGCTAATGAAATTTCCAATTAGCGAGAAAAACCGTGGTCGTGTAACATCTATAATATACAACAAATGTTGCCTTGTGTGAGTACTGGTATTATTCATTCGTTATTACTCTATCATTAGTTATTCGGTAAGGATTTACGATACACATTTTGACTCTTCCTCGAATGACAGTTGCAATTTATAATCAAGAGAAGAAGAGCATGGTCATTCTGATACGATCATTATCGCGTTTCAGCTATAGGTAATCGCTCCTACGGTTAGCAGGGAATGCTAGTGGGTCCGCTGGTATGGCATTCAAAATTCAATTTTCGGAACTCATCTCCTGCCGCCTCCGGCGCTACCAAACCTCCGGAGTACACAGCGCTCCTCCCCACCGCAACAGATGCTAATTGCGATAAGGCATTTGCTGGAAGGGAAGAGAAAAATATAGCGTCCTCACCCCCTTCTGTATTATTTCTCCGAAAACGTTTGCGGCAATATTTCAGCTCGTAGTCGTACTCCACATGATATGGAGCAAATAGCTGCATCATCGTGGAAAATCTCAAATGCTCTCTAAATTATAAAAAAGGAAATGAAATGAAAATAAAACATATTTCAGGTAATCATTGCATGGCGCGCTTCAGTACCTTGCAAATATTGCATTAAAATGATTTTCGCCGGCCTCGGTGGCGGCGCCGGCGGGGAAAAGTCTTCGCTTGCCAAACAAGAGATCGCGGGTTCGAATCCCGCCTATCCATCGCATGGATGTTGGTGCATGTGCAATTGTTGACTTGTTGAAAAATCCCTACGTAAAAGTGCAATAGGTGTTGTTTTCGGTGGTATGAGAAAATAAATAATAAGAGTCAGTCTGATGCTACCATTAATTAAAATTATATGAAAAGCTGCAAAACATGAGTTCGGGGATGTTTTGCTAACTCAAAAGTTTTCCCGCATAATCATTACAGCCGTTGGATGATCAAAGAACATAAGATTGATTTTTTTGATAGGTAAATTAATTAATTAGTTAATTAATTTTTTTCAGTAGCTCTAAGATTGCGTGTAATTTGGCAATGTTTATAATATCGGTCGCGACTGATATCACGTTTGACCGATCATAAACTTACATAGGCCAAATATCACTTACTGAGATCGTTCTCGATTGACATAGGTCGTGATTGACATAAGAAGTGATGGATGATCGATCATTCGCAATTGACTCACTCAAGTTAATAGTAAATGGTGGTCGACTTTAATAATGCCATGGACTTGGCCATCGCTATTAATAAAGATAGTACACAAATAAGGGGATTAATATACAAGTAAATGTACTCGGTATTTTCAATTATTTGTGTGCTTAAATAGAAACGAATTAGATATTTCGATTATAATCGTGAGCAATAAAAAACCGCTTTACTTCGATATGATGCATGGATTGTAGCCTCTATTGGAAGTTTAAAATAATGAGATGATTGAGACCTACACTAAAACCTCATTTAACTGCGATGCTATGACATAAATAAAATTTCGACTGGCCTAAATAAAGTAAAATTTCCTACGAAGATGGAGGAAAGGTTAGATGATTTAAATGTGTGTGGCTTTCCCAACCATTAAGACACCAGACTAAAAGTCGAAAGACCCTACCATAATGTTTCGGCTTCACTGCATGAGATCCATTAAAAAATAAAAATTCTATGGAAAAATCTCATCATCTTTTCTCATCATAGTTTCAGACCAGTAAATATTCTCACGTTCATCCACTTCCAAACGCCGTTCGCTATGCTCGACAATAAAGATATGAAGATATTTGTATGCTTTGGATAATGAAGTTTAATTATTTAGGATGATATAGAATTAAATATTTTTCCATTCTTGCACGTTCGTTTCCTCCTTAATTACTACTTTCACCGTGGATGTTTTTATATACCATAAACATGCAATCGAGATAAAAACCTGACCAACGAGAGAAACTACGATATATATTAGATATATTATCTCGCGGGATGAGTGAGGTATTTTAAAGAGAAATCAATGAATATGAATATAAAAAACGAGCATATCCATTTAACCACGTTTTACCAGCCAGAATTGATTCTTGACAGTACGTCAACGGGAAAATAAATTACAAATTTTACTTTAAAAATTAATTCATAAACAAGATTTCCATGGATATCCATTGATTTCATTATAAAGGCTTTCGCGTAGGAATATTTTTTCCAAAGAATATTAACGATTTCCTCTACTGGAAACAAAATAAATTTTATCCGAAAATTTTCTTCATGGGCACGTCAAAAATCTAAAAAATACAATTAACAAGCATTTTAAGGTATATCGTAGAGATGGGACACATTAGAGCTGGAAAATTGATATTGATGTTATAAATTTTATCGTGGAAAACCGATCTGATTTCTTTAGCGCATGTTATCTTCTCCCTACATCACATTTTAAGAGGTTAAAATCAATATTCTGAGTCTAATAAATAAACGTAGGATAATATGACATTAAAATAATTTATTTGCATTAAAAATGTCAATATTTTATAGATTATGGACCGCAAAAAAATTTATAAAAAATTAAAAAGTGCTTCCATCAGTTTTATCTTTTTTGTTCAGGGTAAACACTAGGAATAGATAATGTTAAAACATTTTCGATAATAAACAACAGCATATGCGTAATAGAAGTACGCAAAAGCCATTTAATAGATCTACATTAATGTTTGTAACTTCTTGTGGAAGACGAATTCTGTAGACGCAGTAGTTTTCTTTAAGTTGAGTTGCAAAGTTCATGAAGTTGACAAAACTGCTAATTTTACGGTGCGCGGAGTTATTTATTGCATTGGTGTACATGTTTGAACTTTTCAAAAAACAGTAAAACAGAATTTAGAATAAAATTCTCTTTAAAGTTTCGTACTATTCATTATTTTAGTATGAACTGAAGTCCAGTTGTGACTTTGCAAAGTACCGCGGCACATCATTTCGACTCCGACATTACACTCTAATACATACCATTCCCTATGGCCCAGCTATACACCTAACGCGATTAGAGCGTCACGCGAGACATGAATTTTTTTAATACAATACCTTGCATTCCCCGTGTCCCCTGGGGTGTATCATGAACGAGAGAGGAGAGGTACGAGGATGCGAGGGGGTTTGGGGCGGCATTTGGCCAGCGGGGATCATTCGTGACGCATCAAAGGCGAGAAGAGTGAACGAAAGAAAGGGAGGTTTGATGAGGGGGCCCACCCACGGATACCATCAGAGCCAATTCAGCGCACTTAACGAAATAAGGACCGCCGCCTGTGGCGGAAAATATGAGCACAAAAAATTCCCCACGTGGTCGGCACACACATAACGAACACGAGATCGGTCAACGGATAAAAATAATCAAATGAGTATAACTAAGCATATTCCACTGATTTTTTTTCTTATTCCTAGTAAAACCCGGGATACCTCCCAAATTTGCGCGCAAAATTCATAACCCTAATATTCAGGTAAAATAAACACTAATAACGAAATAGTATGAAACTTTCTCGGGCTCGTAACCGAGTTGTAAAACTGAACGTTTTGAAAAATACGTTTAGGGTCCGATTTGTCAACCACTATAAAAGCTACTGATTTTAGGCAAGACAAAATTTAGCATCAGAAGCCTCCTTGTACGAGGCTATGGATTATATACCAGATTCTACTCGTTCCGGCACTGGTTAACAAAAGACATAATGGTCAAATAACACTATTATCAATTTTTTGCGCCATAATTATTATTATATATACATATGTAACAAACAAATTGCAATAAAATGTCAACAATAATCTGCAATAAAAAACACAGAGTAATGTTTCACTTCTAAAAAGAATTGAGGAAAGTAGGTTCCGGTGCTGTATATTTTTCTATGACGTCACTGATGGAGAGGTTATGAATTTCAAGGACCACATCACCACGAAAATAAATTTTGCTTAATAGTTCAGTATTTCCTTCGAAACTCGGATCGTCCTGCTATCAGAGACGCGAATGGGGACTTTCCTAAAACTATAAATATACGCGGTTGGAGAAAACGACTTATCTCCGATTGGACATATCATCCTCCATTATCCATATTATCCCATTAATCCTCATTGTAATATATCATTTAATGTGAAAATGCAAACTATTTTGTCTTTGCCAGGGAAAGAGTTTGGTCTAGGCATGGAAAAATCGATTTCGATAACACTCGAAAATCGAGTTGTAACCCTTATTGGTCGCACCCCAAAACTCACGTAACTAGCCGAGTCCGCTCATTAAGACCCCAGTTGAGTTTATTGCGATTTACACACATTTTTGTCAATGCATTGGTGTCATTTTACTGCTACTCACTATATAAGTTGTTCGAATAAAGTTTATACATTTTTATTGTCCAATTTGCTGCTAGATTATACATAATTAACATTACATACACTATAGCCGATGCTTAGAAAACGGTATGAATATTTATGCAATGAATGGATATTATATGTTTCTACATGAATTTTATTAAAAGAGGGAATGATATTGAGCTCTAAAACATTTGAAGATTTCAGCCTGATATAAAAAGTAGACTAATATAAGAATAAGACAGAATAATGCTTCGGGTCCCAGGCGGAAAATTTCTGATACGCTCACGGTCGCGCCGGGTCAAAACAGCGGTTTCAGCGAAACAAAGCGACCAATCCGACTTTACTCAGCGGTAGAACTGCAAGAAATAATAGACTGTAAAAAATTCCAATTACGAACGACGTTATTTTATTTGAAACATCATCTCAGAAAATCCAGTAGGATCAATATGACCCGACGCGACCAATTAAAGGTCAATGGTGAATGATCAAGCAAATTGAGAAGAGTTCAAACTCGATTTTCCAACTTCGATCTGCGTTTTATTTCAGCAGCGTTACCACCGGCATATCATAACGTTTTCTCTCCCACGGTTAAGACTTTTCTCTTTGTTCGGCAGAATTGGAAAGCACGCCCTCGATCAGCAAGAAACCATCGCAATAGGGTGGTATCCTAACATTTTTTTATTGCCTAAATCGAAAGATTTTAGATTTTAAATGACGATATCTATTTTTCGCGATTAAATGAAAAGTGAAAATTTTCAAGCGCACGAAAACGCGACGGCTAAGTAGGAATGATGGGAAAACTCCGAGTGACGTCGTTCTGGTTCCCGCTGCCGCAAGTGAGGTGATCATGGGGTGAGGCCTTGATCGCTGATACGACGCAGGATGCAAGCAGGCAGCAGAGTACCCTGCTAGCTGGTAGCGCTTGGCTCAAATAATCATTATTAATACCTTATCAAACGAAGAAAACTTTCCGACCTTATCCAGTTTTAATAGGTGATTATTAAGACATGCTTCCCAGATCTCTGTGCCTCATGCATGCATAATTAACCTCAGGCGATGTAAAAATCCTATCTACTCGTATAGAAACTAGGTTCCTGTGACGTCACGTGGAGTGGAATCGCATGGGCGTCAATCTGGCCTTTTTCAAATGAGGATAAAATTCACCATTGCCATTCGTATACACCGGTATTTCTGAAACCAAATAATTTGTATAAGATGAATACACTAATGGTGGCTAACGAATCGCAATCAATGCATTTCGTTTTCTTTGATGAAGGAAAGTACCCTCTCGGTTGATATCTCGTAAAAGGTTTAGTGAAGGTAAATGGTTCTAATCGGTGATACCAAAACTTTAATTTATTAGCATTTTTAAATGCTTACTACTAATAACTCGCGCATGTATTCTAAGTATATTTTATCGTATTGTTTTCTAAAACTGAAATGTATATTTTGATATTTTTTGGAATGCTTAATTAACATGTTTTTGAAATAAATGTACTTTTTTTAAAGAATCGTCTGCTTTTGCGATTAATCGATCATTCGCTTAAAATTTCGATTATTGGTGAAAAGTCGAAATCGATTGCTTGAAAAATCTATTTTTATCGACATTTTTCCATCACTAGTTTGGTCATCCTATTCTGTTGCGTTAGACGACCTTTGGAGGCAGTAGATTCATCCTTCCCCTCTTCGATGCCGTCCGTCTACAGTCGAGACCATCGATTAATTTTAGCTATCGAAGACCGATGTCGAAAATCTCCCATCGTAAACAGTCGTGAAGTGGGTCGGATGAATTCGTTGGGGAAGACCGCGGGTGATAATGCCCTAGGCCATTAGGTTAGCAGGGGGCGAAGATGGACGCACAAATTATCCCGGTGGGCATCTTGGAGGAGATCCAAAAAAGGTGGTTGAGTATACGGTCGGTCATTGTGCCGTAGTATGGGAAAGGGGAATGAAAGATACCGCCAGGGGTTATAGTTTAAAGGCTTTCAGCGGCGAGAGAGGCAGCCGAAGAGAGAAGGCCAAACGGTCAAAAATGCATTGGGGCAGAAAGGAAGAAAACTGCTCCTTTTCTTAAGAATTTCCCCTTTCCCCACTTAATTAAGTAGTAAACTGTGCTTTTAGGTAGTACTGTGTTCATGGCATAAAAATTGTGGTGTTTAATTTAGTAGGAAACTGTATTCCTACGGATTGGAGTATCACACTGTAATTTAGTACCTACTGCTCCAATGTTTACCACGTCTTTCAATTCGAATCAGAGGTGAAAATTTTGCGCAAAAATCAATTCTAGAGATGATATTGTTCTTAATGCTGTATTTGTGATGATGTAAGCATATTTAATAAATATTTTATGGCCATGTTTATTCTAAATTTTGTTTATTGTATTATTTTGTGTAAAATTGTCAATACTTATGCCATTAAAATATTATTTGGCAAATATATGGCTTCGTTAAATGGCCGAGGCATATTTAAATAAATGGTTTGTTAAATTAATCATGAGCAACGGCAGAGCAAAAATGGGCTAGGCGTACTCAAGTAAATGCACAAATTGCTGGTAACTTTGTGGAATCTTTCAATAAGGCATTGCATTGAAAAGGGAAGTGGGAAAACGACTAACATAGGTATTAGTAGGAGGGAAGAACGTAGCTCTTTTTCTGTCCACAAACCACTTTTCCCTCCACCAAGTTTAAGGACTAAACTTCGCCACAAAGTACCTAAGTATTATATTTTTGAGAAGAAAACATTAAGGGTTGTGATTTAAACTACGCTATGTGGGAACAAAAATACGTGAAAAAGTAAATAAGCTATATACTGGAACTGTCTGTAAGACACCACAGAAATACTACTAATAATATGTAATTTGTTGAATCACAATAAAATTTGAGGCTGATGGTGAAACTTTTATGGTGAAACAGAATATGCATAACTTGGATGATGTGACAACAAAGATATAAGTAAAATTTACTTCCTTTGGATTAAATCCTAAATAAATCTTTTACTGATTGTAAACTCTTTCAATCAATCTATTCCGTATAATCGCTACACTCTTTATAATTTGTATCCATTAATATTTTCTGTGCAAATTTATCATTGATGGATATATAGAACCTTTTTTTCCGTTTATAAAATTAATTTAAAAACTGGACGACTTCACTCAATGACCAAGGTCATAATAAAATATTTGCAATGTTCGGAAAAAAAACAATTTGTAATACCATATATAAAATGAATAAGTTGTCCGAGGTCCATAATCGCAAAATATCTTGCAAATTTCACGTGAAATTTTCAGGTTTACGTGGAGCTTGCAAAGATATCTTTCATTTATTTTTTAAGGTGCATACATTCCTATTTTTCTGCTACATCCTTCTGCGAGGCATTAGCTTAAAGAGAGATGGGCAAAAGACCCTACTCGATTACAGCAGGAAGGGAAGAAAAGAAAACTGTTCCTTCTCCAACTAAAAAAAATCTTTTCCCTTCCTTTAAGAGCCCCACAACACACTTCAGCCGATGAGAAATGCCGCACCATTAACCCCTAAACATAAGACGCTCCGCCCGCGTGTTCTGTCTGAAATTCACATCATTTCCTACCCCTTTTTTCGCCCCCAAAAACCAGCCACTCCCAAGCGCTATCCACTAACTTCCAAAAACACCGCCTTTCACTCTACCCACTACGTTTCAACTTCCCCCGCGGTGCATAACTCCTATTCTCCTTCCTCTCTCCCATTGTATGGAGGGGCCTTTTGAATTTTATCTCGCCGTAGCAGGCCCGGGTCGTTTGTATCCACTGCCACGTTTACCTCATCCCAAAAGACTCATTCTCGCAGCCTTTGTTCTTCTTTTTCTCTGACAATCCTTTTCTCATCCCTTTCCCCCACCTACCAAGTTGTTCCGTCCAGACACCGCGTCACTCCCGCAAACTTTATAATGTCTCTTCCCACTTTCTTTTTTCCCTCTGATGTTCCCCGGCCTTTTTTTTATTATCTCCCGAAACACTTTTCCTGATCCCCCGGAGGAAATCGATGGTGGTGATAAAAGATATTACTCACGTCATTAACGTGGCGATCGATCGCTGACGTCTTCTCTGTCTTGATATTGATGTTTACAACATGAAGAGACTATACTATAGCCAAATGAAGGCACCTGATTTCTGAAAAGCATTACGAAGAAATACTTTACATATGGCTTAGCACACATATTGTGGTTCCATTTATTGCTACTTAAAAATGCCATTACTAAAGATAGCGGCCTGTCATATTGATACTACCAACACGAAGAGACTTTAGCCAAATGAAGGATCCTCTTGAAAGTATTTCGAGGAAATTTTTTACATTTGGCCTAGCACATATAATGGTTTCATTTTCTACTGATTATTAACTACATAACTAAAGAGAGATGTGAAAGAGCAGAAATACGTAGGTGTGAAAAGATTAGGTGATAGGAGAACTGAGTGGAGAGCTGCGTCAAACCAATCCTAGGATTGTTGACCAGTGATGATGATGATGATAACTAAAGATAGCGGGCTGTCATTTTTTTTCCTCAGAAAGCACCAATTGTGTACCCCCCCCCCCCTGGTGAAGGTGAATGATTTTTTATCTGTGGATATTTCGCACAAATTGTGTAATTACTTCATTGCCAGAGGTGAGAATAACACAATAAAAAGAGATATTGGCAATGATATTAGAATTTGGTGAAAGGCAATAAATTTGAAAACGTTATTATTTGTGTGAAACTAATGGAAATATACACAAGTCATTTGCCTGGTATCACTAGTAATATATGGATAAAAATAGATATTTATGAGTACGAAATTAATAGAATTTGCTCGCGAAACAGCGATCTTCATAAAATGTATAACATATATGTGTTTCCCTGATCCTGCAGTGTGTGGAGGAATTCGGTGAAGCGATAAAAAAGATATCATCATTCACGTCATTAACGATCGACAATAGCCAGTTAGCGTTTCCCCAGAGTGCATTTTGCTGTCGGCTGTTTCCTCTTTTTCGTGGCAGCCGACTGGTTTAGGGATTGCTTCACTTTAATCGATGTCCCGCTGATGTTTTTGGCCTCGTGCATTTATTCCAGAGCTGATCTGAGAGCCTTGCCAGCAGTAAACAGTTTATCTCCATAGATGATGCTTATTGTCAACCATAAACCCATTTATGACACCATTTTGGAATAAAGCCATTAAAAATCGAGCAGTAAAATTTCATTTTATTCCAGGCTTTCGTTTAGATTTCAAAAAGAGAAATAACTTATCTCTTAGAAATATAATAGAGATAATGAAGTTGGTCCTCTATCCAGGACAATAAAGATGCATGCATTTGAAATTTGTGAGATTCGAAATTGAAATTTGATTGGAATACTAAGAGCACACTGAGTATTTGAAATGTCTCAAAACAGACTTATATCAAAGAATTATTTGATATAAATATAGAATGACTGATACTTGGATTATTTAGTCTCTCTCTCTACGCTTGGTGAATGCCTCTATTGAGCAAAAGCGTAGGCCAAGTGCCTCTTTGCACTGGTAAGAATAATATCAAAAAAATGTCATGGTTTGTGTTTTAGATGAATACTATGAAAGCAATTAGATATAATATTGGGTAGATTACCTTTAATATAAATAGATCTCCGGTAGCCACACTAAGCTACCAAGAAACACCACGTTAACTGCAAATACATTTCCGTTATCACCTAATACGAGAAACTATTCCACAATTGCCATTCAGAATATAATAGAAATAAAATTTATTCTTTTTATGATATGGTATTTCCTGGAGTATAGGTCATTTATACAAACATCAAAATACATCAAACATTTAACATCAAAATTAATGGTAACCTAGGTTGTGGCAATACCTTAGAAACAAAACATAAATAAATATGTTCAAAGTTTAGAGGTATGTCAAAATTTTTTGTATATTCCATTCCGTTCTTATATATATGTTTATATATACATGTTTCTTTAAATTATATTGTATTATATTTAAAAAAAACCAATTGTTCCTTCTTTATGTATAAATATTGTGTATCGCCTTATTCTCTGTATTTTATATTGTTTCACACTTTTTCTAACATAGCCCTGAAGATGATTTAAGAAAATAAATCGAAACGTTGGCTGCTAACTTTTGTATAAATGACCTATACTCCAGGAAATACCATATTATATATTAAATAAGGTCAAGAAAAGAAAAAAAAATAATATTTATTCTTTTTCAAATTTATCACCTCGCTAACACTCAAATCCAAAGTTCGTAATCGTATAATGCACATTTCAAGTTCGGTGAACGAAGCAACAATTTCGATAAAAACAAAACGGGGCGCTATCATTCACCGTATTTTAGCGAGGCTTCAACCAAGTACAAGCTACCTACCTCGGTCACAAAGATCCCAATACTTTTTCAAACCTATCATAATTCATCCGGGTTTATTCCGTCAATCGCCTCCGTAGCTTGATCTCGCCACTTGGATGTAATAAATTAGGGTGAAACATGATCATCTAAAATGCCGGGCGCAAAAAACTTCGCTCTTATCTTCCCGATAATATATGCGTGGCGGCACCAACTATCCAACATTTCCTTCTGCCTCGTCCACAATTCGGTGTCAGGCGCCCATATCTTAGCATCAGCCCACACGAGGACATTTGGAATAGCTTACAAAAGTCTCGAGGCAATGGGCGATAATTGCCTCTCTAGTAGACACGATTTTTCTCTCATTCCCACCCACGGCATTGCTAGCGATACCGATCAACGAATGAGTCACGTCCGACAATAGTGCCCTTAATCTATTTCTATGGATCGAATTACGGCTTTAAAAATACACTGCCTTGTTTCCTGGTTCATTTGTTCATGGGAAAAGAAAGTTTCAAATCGAACTTTCCTGTTCATGCAAATGATACTGTTTACGCAAGGAAAAAAAACTCTTTGTAGAATAAAAAGCTGCTTGAGTAAATTTTTCAACGCAACATTCAACTTTATCTTTATTTATATTCAAATACTCACTAAAGTAATCACTTTTTAAAAGTATTATGCAATTACGCTTTCAAAAAAGAATGTCTAACAAGGTAATTAATGGAAAGTAATTAACATGCATGTGTTCTTCTACTGCGGCGTTTCACAGATAAAAGGGATCTCTGTCTTGTAAACACATTACTCCTGAATCATTCTGGCTTGAGGCAAATAATGTAATTACCAATGCGCTCTTTGTATACAAGGTCAGCTCAAGTTATTACTGCTAGCATTAAAAAGATGATAAAAGCACAAGATGCAGGCAAAATAAGTTACTTTCATGAAAGGTCTGCTTACTTTGCCCCCTGTAACTTTGTTCTGTTTATAATAGTAGCCTTTGCATCCGTTTAAAAATGGCTACGAACAGAGTCAAAACTTTTAACCCAATTACAATCTACGTATATAAATCACCCAATTATAGCATTAAGAACCCAAAGAGAATGATCAGGAAAGTACGTATTTTATTGCATAACGTTCAGGTAAGAAGTTCAGGTAATATTTTAGAAAATTAAATGAATTGGAATATTTGAGTGAAATACCTAACACTTAATTTACATTAAAAAGGTAAAGGCAAATAAAAAATTGAGTTATTTTTCATAAAAAGATTCTTCAAAATTGGATGATTAGATTAATTTTGTGATGACAGTGGCTTCCAATAAAAAAGATTTTTCTAACTATGGTAGAGGCTTCATTCGCAGAAAATAAAAAAATTGAGAAGCAAATTATTCATAATATCGATATTTCATTATAATTTTTCAATATGAGCAGGGCTCATTTTTATATGGCTTCCTAAAACTATAAGTTGTTAGCAGTTACCATATAGTACGATAACATATAGGAAATTGATGATTAGCACACATTATGAGATCATGGAATCATCGCAATTCTAAGCAAATTCAGAATTGAATTAGTCACGATCAATCAGTCAATTAACTGAACGAATGTATCAATTTAGCACCTTGTGTTGACTTACATGAAAATCCAAACCAAGTAACAGAAAATTCGGTGGTCAATCGGAACTACTGGATACTATAATATTGAGTAATAGAGCAAGTTATATATACAGGGGTGGGATAAAGCATCTCGTGATTCTGAAAAGACTACATGTTTGGGCTATCACAGCAAGAATACAAGTGGAAACAATTTGAGAAATAGGTCAAGCACCTCAGCCTCCTTGCTTTTGCTCTTTTATCTTCAATATACTACAAATTTGACAGCAGAGAGAGATTGACAACAATCCACTCTGCATACTACGTTGATATTCTATAAAATTTTTATTACATGTAAAGCCATTGTAAAAAAAAATCACGGCAACTACTCTTAACTCATAAAATGGAGCTACATGGGTGGTTCTTCGGATGCTTATTTCGAAAAAATGTCCGCTTAGTAGGGGAATTAGTTCATCTACTGCCAACGGCTTAGTGTTTTTTTTATTTATAAGAAGCATTCTTCTAAATGAGCTTCTCACGACGCCACTTAGGAAAGAATAATTTTATTCCAATTGATATCTATAGTGATAAAAATAAAATAAGGATAATATCAATAATTCTCATTTGATTATAAAAAATAATGCAAACTTTATGCGTATAAGTCTGGCAAAAACTAATAAAATGCTATAAAAATCAAAAAGTGAAGATAAAAAATATGGAGAAAACCCACACCAAAGATAAAATAACTTTCCATTTCCCTACAGCGACGAAGAGAAAAGTGCTAAATACCCTACTCGGAAGAACAACTTGGATCACTTGCATGTATCTTCTTCGATCGGCTTTAAGAGTGAAAGGCAAACCTTTTTTGTGTAAAACTCTGCATGAAAATAGGGATTTGGTATGAAGTTACGCGTATGGGGGCAAGTATATACCTAGGGTGAAGGAACATCGCGGCTGTTCCTAGTCAATGTTTGCCTTTATCGGAAATATACAAAAAATACATCAGTATAACCGTGTCAGTAATTTTTTATTCTTAAGATACAGGTAATGGTTGACAAGGACTGAAGCCTTTTCATTATGAATTAACTTGGGGTAAATAAGGATTCTAAAACGTGAGCAAAAGTTATGATTGTTAGCAACTACTTCGATGGTGTATTTTAACTGGGTATAGCCATTTCTAAACGAAACCTCAAATCTATAAAAAGAATTTTGCCAGTTGCAAGAGTTTTGAGAAGTGCGAATAACTGAAGAGAGCCTTTTATATCCATTTCACTCAGTCTCAGCTGTGATTGGTACAATAATTTAGCAATTGATCAGGGTCACAGAAACACAATCAACGCCAAGCTATATAACTGTGTAAGGTACTGTACTCTACAAGCCCTGAAAAATTCGTGAAGATGAAATAATTTTGAGCGAATTGATTGGATGCATAGGCGACTGATTCGTAATATGTATATGGCCCAGACTGCGCAAGTGAGGGTCGAAAATGGTGTTAGAGGGTAGAATGTTAGGAAACGAGGGAGGGGAAGGAAAAGAACAGGATTTTTAGATAGATTGAAAGGGAATAGGCTTTACAGTGGATTGAAGAAGGTAGCGCTGGAAGGAAAGGGAGGCTCCCAGATCACTTCTTTAGTACTCCATGGAAACCTACCTTAATCAGTAGAACACTGTAATAATAATAACCCTTGTAATCATAATATTAATTTAAATGAACACGGCCATCATGGTATTTTAATCCCCGATGTGTATACCTACCATGGACCTAAAAATTTACCATGCGAGCTTAACTATTTCACGCAAGTGTTCATGAGACCATGACTTATACTAATTAGCCAATAATTAATTTTCATCAACACGAAGAAAACATCTGACTGGCAGGGTTAAAGACGTAATGATAATGAAAAATATACGAGCGAAGGAGTCGGAGTGATTCAACTCCGACTTCTCTATAACTCTTCAACTTGTCCCATCCATTATTTCCCTTGTTATTAGAATCGTGAAGAATGCCGGGTCAGCAGCGCCAACGCATGCGGAGGAATTCCGTAGTCTTGAGGTCGTCCAGTCACTCAACTAGCTGATGACCTTGACATTCATTGCACTGCATTGTGGCTCGACTATACACCGGCAGTCTCTACCAATATATTTCGCGTTCTCTTCATCTTGAGAAGATTATGACTTGAGCAAATTAAGAATTTCAACCTGAGCATTTCAGTGCTCATAGATTTACATATATCACTGTGGAACCGAAGGCGCCACGCCAAATCAAGGTTCTTAAATGGTTTAGGCGGTAGATATCCAACATAGATGTATCCAATAGAACTATTTCCTCATTATATCGCTTACTGCCTTCGTTTTGATGTTCCATAATGCTTTAACAATATTTCAAATGAGGTTCACATAATTTTTATTATTGGAAGATAAAGTAAGCTGAAATATACCGAAAATTGCTCTAAATAATATTTTAACTTTCTTGGGATACGGAGGAAAGAGCATCGAGGTACTCGTGATCATGAGTGGGTGTTCAATGTAAACACCATGTTTCCCAGTCTTTCAGTCTCTGATATTTTTCTAGCTTTTGCGCAAGATGTAATAAATCAGTCGGTAAATGATAGAAAATTTGAATAGATAAGCAAATTTTTATGGGAAATCATCAATTATGATGGGGAATGGAATAATCTTTTTCAAAATTCAAAGGTCGAACTATGATCAATTTTATAGTAATGAAACATTGGTGCTCAGGTGGATTATTTCGGTATCAATGGAGCCCGTGAATGAAAATAGGTTAGGTAAATGCATTATTAATTAAATTTTACATAATTTTATCTATAAAATCGTCTCAGGCTTGATTTTGTGGAAATTCGATGTATTCATGATAAAAGAACACAAATGGTAATTCCGTCACTTTCAATTCAAAACTCTACAACCGACCATAGAGTCATTTCCAAGGAAAAAGTTTTCATGACATCATTGACTTTATTTTTCAAAAGACACCTTAAAGATGACACAATGTGTTGAAACCATGGTCGGTTGTTGAGTTTTGAATTAAGAGTGTGGAAATTACTATTTGTGTTCTTTTATCATGGATTGTTAATCTCGCTAAAGTGATTTCAGATAAAGTTAGTTTCTAAAATACGAACTCAGACTAAATTTTAATCTGAGAAGTGTAGGAATAACATGCCATAAGAAAAGACGCCGAATTTCAGGTAGATCAATAGTGGCGGCACAGACTTGGTCCGGATACCTTTTCCCTCTGAGTACGATTCATGCGAGTATAACGAAAACAAAAAAGGCAGAATGCGAACGGGCAAGCAGGGGCGATGCGTCCCTTAAGGGAAAAAGGCAGAATGCATCAAGGGGATCCATCGACAAAATGTTAACGTTCCCTACTCCTCATATCTGCCCCACACCCTCAGGATGAAAGAAATCAACCCTTTCCGCCACACCAATCAAAAAGAATCCTTCCTTTCCACGAACCTCCATTATATTCCCCCATTTAGTAGCGGCCCGATCCTTCTTCCAACCCATCGGAAGACCGGCCTACATCGATATAATTCCGAACGGGGACGACCGCTCCTTAAAAAAAAAAAACACGTGAGCAAAGGGCTAAGTTCCTCATACACCCGCTAAAATCGACGGCAGCGTGAAAAAATCGGCCCTTTAATTTTTTTTCGGCAACGCCGCCGAACCCCTTCTTCCCATATTCCCACCCAACTTTTTTTTTTTTTTTTTTTTTTTTAAGTGTCGGATGACCGATTGGCAAACGCCCTCTCGCTTCCCTTTGTACTGGCGTGGTCGAGGGAGACTGGCGATTCGGGCACCTCCCCTCATTTTTTTCCACCCCACCCATTCACTTTTATCTTCACTGTTTTATTTCCTGTTTCTCATTTTTTTTCATCCTCTGACTCACCCTTCCGTCCACAGAGACACAAACAATGCAAACTTACGAACCGTCCGCACTCTCGCGACCTTATCGAGCACAAACAAGGGAAACAAGGATTATTATCTAAGCACTCACGCATTGATTTAACCCGAAGGTTGGTTTTGGTAGGTGAAGATAGAGCTCACCCCTGCCTTAATCAGGGTCCGGGGCCAGTTTGAGCTTGCATTCATTTACTCCGTGAATTAATCTGATGTTCTTACGGATATGTGGGTTAAGAGCTCACCCCTTACTCAACTTCAGGTGCAATCATGGCAGAAGGGGCCAGTTCCTTTTCTCTGAGCTAGGTCGCAGTGAGAGGATTTCTAGGAATGTGAGAAGGACTCAACTGGAATTCGATTCCGAGACCCATGGACTAAAAATAGTTTTTTTCTGGCTTTGCAAGTCACAAAACACTGCATACAATAAGTGGTATTTAGTAATATGTAGGTTTCGGGGCATATTGCAAACAGTTCATCGAGATATTAATAAGAAAATGGTAATAAAATGAGGGTATTTGGACGTACCTATAATGCCATTCATATTTCCTGTTTCTCATTCGATGCGGACCGTTCACGCTCTTATTGAGCACAAACAAGGGAATCAAGTATTATTATCAAATTACTCTGTCATTGTTTCAACCCGAAATTTGGTTTTGGTAGGTGTGCATAGAGCGCACCCCGGACTTAGCTTCAGACGTGTCCATTTCATACGTTCGGGTTTCGGGGTAAGTTTAAGCTTACATTCACTAACTCATTGAATCAATCCGATGGTTGGCTTGGATATGTTGGGTCAGCACACACCCCCTGAGGTGCATAAATTCTACACCTTCATGGCAGAAATGGTTGCCTGCTCTGTAAAAACTGTCAACCCGTCCTTTGCGTCGGTTTCCCAATACCGTTTGCTACGTTATTTCATACATCTTTTGCGGTTGGACACCCTGGTGGGGTAGACACACCTCTTCACACGCTCATTGAGAAAACATAAAAATCCTACATGACAATGAAATCAGAGTTCCAATTTTCCCACTTCTTTGGGTACTATCTTTCCGAGCAATGCCGGGTGGTCTGCTTGTAAATAATAAAAAAATGAATAAATATAATTCCTATACTAGCCATTTATCCCTCGAAGTTTGATACCGATTTATCTTAGATATAAAGAATTGAGAGGAATATGAAGGCTTTCTGAAACTTTACTGAAGTTTTTAAAAAAATTATCCGAAACAAAACCTGGCAGGTAAATGCTTGTATTCAACCACTTCCTGGCCCTCAACCAATCGCCACGATCTCATTCATGTTTTCCCCTGAGCAGATGGCACACTGCTCGCAACTAAAAATTCGAGCTTTACGTAAGCACATGCACAACGCTTTCTACCGTCATTATATGGGAGGATATCTTTTTGCTAGATCCCAAATGGAGGGTTGCACTGATGTTGCGGACGGCAACGATCGATGACTACCCGTGAAATATCCTTGAAAAACTCGTGTGCTTTCGTTATATCTTTCCCAAATGGATGGGCTAACACGAAATTTTCATTTCCAAAATGGCATGGGAGGCGTCACCTGCTTTGCACACTTTTACTTCCACGCCGAACACGTGCGTGCAATCCGTTACGGTTGGCTGCACTGGGATGGGTGACCGTGAATGTTCGTCCCGGTCCCCTTTGTTATTGCTCCTGCCAGGATCATTATCTATGCCCACTCCTCTCATTCATGTTAGTTTTCTCTCCCTGCGCCCGTAAATCCTTTACACTTTTGCTAAGCACCGAACTCAATACAATAGAAGCCTGATTTCATCTTTTTTCGTTTTCCATTTATTTTCCTCTCTTAATATTGCTAATCGTTTGTTTCACATCTTATTATTCTATTGTTGTCCAACTAACCTTTTATTGTTTAAGTAACGTTTTCTCTCTTTATCGATTTCAATAGTCGATAAAAAAATAATTAAAATTGAGATGAATTTCGCCACGAAGAAATAATTGGATTAGCCGGGATTCGAACCCGGATCTCCCGATTGCAAGAGGACTAAGGCTTAAGATCCCATCGGAGTAATGCATCGGAGTCCCATTGTAACGGAGTGCTGTGCTTGAAGTCCATCTCCACTAGATACTCAGGCAGGGATCGGGCAGTCTCTGTATAATCTCTACCACCGCCGGGTTCGAACCCGGACCGATCGGGTGGGAAACCAAAACACTAGCCACCTCACCAGCGGCGTAACTAGGAATATGCTTTTGGGGAGATGAGGGGGGTTATTGGGGGCAACCCCCCAAAAAAACGTGGAGTTCAGGAAAAAATTTTTAAAAATAATATGCCTGAAAACGCATTTTACATCATTTTGGCACTTAAAATTTAACTTTAAGCAATGCAGTTATTATGTATCAAATGCAGACAATATTTTTAAATAATTTTTTGATTTCTCTAGGGCTTGTGGGGGGATACATCCCCTCATCCTCCCCTCCCCCCATAGTTACGCCACTGCACTTCACTAACTATTTGGCTATCTATTGATAATCATCGGTGAAAATTGCTCACCGAAAAATCCCAACCTCGTTTCGTCATGAGCATTCATGGATAGGAAAGCGTTCCTCTTCCAGAACAGTCTCCAATAAAAATGAACGTCCGCTCTCCAAAATGTCGGTAATGGTGCGCGAAAGAGCAGTGGGCCGGAACTACATTTTGCCATTTTTTGGCGGAGTGGACCGGGAAATTTTATGCGGTAACTCCTTTCTCCCGACTAGCTCCAATGCCCATGATCACCGCTTATATAGTGCACAGCCGGTAACGAAAGTCGGCGACCCAACGGAGGCGGATTAAGGCAAATCAAAAGTTCGCAGCCGCCTCCCGATATTTCATGCAAACACTGAAAAGATGACACTTTTTAAGCTGCTTCTCAAATGGAAGTTTATTTTCCCAAAATTAAAAAAATTAAATCACTGTATAGTATGCTTTCTGTAGAGACAAAAGTGGAAATAGAGATTGTCATAGCGATACTTTAACCGAAGAAATAACGCAGGAAAATTGCGAAAATAATGTTAGATATCTTTCCAAACTTCAGCCATCAAAACCAAACCACGTTGGAAAAGTGTGTATACTCAACTTAAAATGTAATATTACATGTTGGGTTTACCTACACATACCCTTCCAAATTCCGCCTATATCCTCCAATGAATAAGAGAACCTAAGTCTTGGAAATAATATACTGTCATCTACCATTCAGCTAGAGAAAGAATGTCCATTCATACCATTAAAAGCGCAGTTTTCCTTGGAAAAAAGCGGAGTATTACGTTTGGGCGGACAAAGTAGCTGGAATCTCAGTATTTATAAGCTTCATATGCGTTGACGCCAATGAGACAAGCCATAAAGCATACTGGGATGAAAAATATTTCAAATTTTATCCGAAGATGCCAGCACAGGGTTGGCGTCGGAGCTCACTGGACTCGACAATAAAGCTACTTAGAAAGGATTACTTTCATCTGCCTGACAAGAGGCTTGGAGCTCCGTAACGTATGCTGTAAGATGTGCATCAGTAACCACGCGTGATGGCATTCAAGACTCTTTCCGAAGGATAAGCCCAATGGAAACAAGTTCCATATATTATTTAACGTGATGTACAGCGACACTTTTCCTTCGCGAAAAATGAAAGCCATACGACTTTCAGCGACTCTCTGGCGGTGAGATCACGCGACGAAAATCATATATTTTTTATACCTTTTCTGCAAGCAAGCATTCTCTCACTCTCCTATTTTCGTCTCGCATCTTTTTTTTTATCTTCACTTCAAAAGGAAAGGGAATACCCAGAAACGAAAAGCTTCCAGACCGACATGCTTTGCGAGAACCATCTCGCGAGACACGAACGTTGCATTCTTTAAGCTCGTACGCGGCTGAGTATGTACGCAGTCTCCATTTCTTTCTCATACTCCTCCTGTATCCCCCGACCACATGGTCGCAAAAAAAAACCCCAACACCCTTCTTCTTGTCCCGACGGTCGCTAGCTAGGCGGCAGGGGTGCGGAACAACAATCTTCTTCCCTTAGAGCATTGCGAGGACTCGTAAAAAAATGCGAAAATTTCTTTCTCTCTCTCTTTGTTTTTCCTTTTCTCCTTTGAACAAAAGGCGAAGTCTAGCCATCCTGTCATTTCTTATGTTCAGTGGGGCAGCAACCACATATAGCATGTGCGGCAAAAACATCTGAAAGCGGGCAGAAACATTTTTGCTTACCCCCCACCTCTCCACCAAGGATCCGGTAGAAGACTTCAGGGTGGTGTGAGGTTAAATATGAAGGCGGCTCACGAAAAAGATCGTAAAAATTGCGGGGAAAAATCGAAAGAAGTTTTCTCTCTCAACTATCTCATTCATGTCGTCGTTCTTTGCGATTTCGAAGGTCGGAACCAGTGCAAACAAAATCGAGACTTATTTGAGTTTGGCCCGATTAGGTTTCTCACCTATCAATATCTGTCTTTCGCCAATGCACAACGCTTTATGTTATATATCCCAACCAGAGGATGGGATAAACAAACCCCATGATGGAAGCAAGTTCAGTGATTGACTATTACCGCTTCCTTCCAAGCATTTAGTTTTGTCAGCTCAGTGCGTCAAGTCTCAAGTATTTCCATGGAGTACTGGAGAGCTGCAGCACTCTATTCACGCACGGATATTTCGACGTCTTGGTATTTCTTCCAGAAAACATCAATCCATACTTCAAAAAAGGTGTTTCATGGTAAAATGGCATGCAAATTTTGATATAAAAATTGGCAACATTTTCCTCGCAAGTTTGGCTAATGTGATGGGAGCTTCCTTTTGGCAAACTCTACTACATGCTTAAAATAAGCTATGAGGTGATATTGTTTCCAATTAATACAAGTCATTTTATGGTATTTTTGGCTGTAAGATGTATAACCATGATAGTTGCGAACTCAGTCAATCGCACCGATGCACTTATTATACTTAAGAATTACTGTGGAGGTTTATGCAACAAAAGTGAAAAAAAATTTAATCTGCGCGATGCCAAAAACTTTTCGCAAGATTGTGACACAATTCCATCTAATGAATAATCTGCTTTGGGTGCAGACGGAAAATTTACTTTATTAAAAATTCAAATAAAATATCTTTCCCACTACCTCGGTCATGGTAAATTGTTTACCTACTCCGGGCTTATGCTAACCATGTCAATCATGAGTCATCATCTGTACATGATGATAACTCCATAACGCTATGCCGCTGGCTAGTTTGCAGTTATCTCCTCGAATAGCCTTGCCCTTGCTTTATTGATAAAGCTAAACAGTCGGTCATAAACAGGCTCTTATTTGATAATATTCAATTCAATGGACTCTTCAAAGTACTTATATTTGAAAATATTTGAATAAATGGTGTAATTCCAAAAAGTTCTAACTTTTTTTGTAAAATGGCTAAATAAATGTTTTGAAATACTCAGGAAATATGAGGACATACTCCTAACAAAAATGACACGAGAGTGTTGAAACCGTTAAAGGTTATAGGTACCAACTGAATGCTGCTGTATGGAATTGATAGAGTTTTCAACATATTTATTTATTTATTTCACACACCACCGAAAACATCACTGTTCGGGCTTTACATCGGGGTTGATAACATTTAACAACCACAAACATCCATGCCCTGGATAAGGGTAAATTACCCAGGCGGGACTCGAACCCGCTAACTTCGGTTTGGCAGGCGAGGACTTTACCCCGCCGCCGCCGAGGCCGGCTAATTTATTTATCCATGAGGAAGTTCCTCTAAGTTAACTCGCAAACAATTGAACATATTATGAATATTCTATTCCTTGCATTTCAATGGGATAGAAAACTCCACTATTATTCACGTAACAACCAGGATATGGAACCCAGTTCACTGTAACAAATAGTCACCAATCTATTCGCACCACACCGTGCGTGACTAATTTCTAATACCCCTGCAGTGCATTCCACGCCCTGGTAAGTACGCACGCCAACTGCCGTTTCATTTATGAGCACGCTCATATGCATCACCACACTCATTGTTTCACCAAGGCTGCTACAAGGAAGGAACGCTCCACTTGCGACAACTCTTATGACGCTCGTACACTCTCTTCCACTGCACGTGTATGGACGGACGCAGATCCCTCACGTCTGTGAAAGACAACTGCCAAACCATTTGCGCCTGCTCTCCCTCACGCTCATTACGCGAGACACGGGATTGTTACGACTGTGTTTTGTTTCATCTCCTTTAACTCGGCACCATTATGAATAAGAACGGTCGCATACGACCTCGCGAGGGACATATAATGTCTAACGACCTTGGTGATTCCCGACATGAAGTTCTATTACCAGAAGCTTAGCGTAGGATAATCGGGAAGAGAGTTGCAAAGTTAGCTGGAATTGTTTTAGACTTTAATAACAGCAGAAAACCTATGGCATTATTTGGAATGCTTGTCTCAGTGTGTATTTCTGGCCATTAATGTTCATTAACACTTATCCGTGTATGGTGACTTCCATGGAAATTCGTCTCTCACTAGCGATACATACCACCTTCTTCTTCACGGTAAGCCCTCTCCATGATTACAACCTTACATGAACATACTAACCTATAGTAATGACTAATATTTAATAAATTTTATCCTTTTATTTTTATGTGTATGTTTTTTATGATGGAACATTCTGAACACGGTAAATTTATACTTAATTCGTCGTAAAATATTTCCGCCTGCAAAATTAGGTTGATATTAATCTAAATTATCAAATGTTACTTTCACGCTAAGCTCCAAATTGCGATGAGTTCATTAGCTGTCTAAATAACTTTGAAAAGGTACAATTTTTTTTAAGGCTGGGTGGTATGTACCAAAAAATGAACGACGTAATAATGGGAGGGATGCTGGATAAATTTCTCCCTAAGATTAGTCCTAAGTTAGTATTTTTCGTCAATATTCGATGGATAAAGAGTAGCCGATGGGCCCCATGGGTTTATAGTGAAGATAAATAATGGAAATAAAAAATTTTTGAAGTTGTTTTCCAATTTTACAAATTGTAGGTGTAATAGAACAGGTTTGAAAAGCTCAATGTGAGTACCCTGGAATGAAGAGCAGAGGCCTATTATGAAACTAAAATTAAATATCATTAAAGGAAATGGGAAAATCAGGAAATGTATTATCGGGAAAAACATACTAATGGATTAGGGTAGTCAGAGCCCAGATTGATTCAATAAGTTATTTATGTTATGGTAAAAAAATATGACTCAAGACAAAAAAAAACACCCAGCACTAACATCAAATTAAATAAATATGGATTCATACACCCTCCGCTCGATAATATCTCATCATCGGGATCAGAAAAGCAGAATCAGCATTGTTAAGTGAACTAGAATACTACCATTTCAATATTTTAAATTAACTTTTAACGTAATAATATATTTTTTTCATTGCGTAAATAACAAAAACCAATATTATTTGGTCAGTTATTAGAAAAAAGAGTATATGAAGAGTTTCTCATAGCTATATATTTTAGTATCTCATACAGTTTTGTAAAAATTCAATGAAAAGAACTTCATTATTTCGTAAATTCAGCTTCAAACGCATTTTGGCCCGGAAAAGCCATTTATTTTGTCAGCAGACTTCAATTTTATCTAAATAAAGTTTTGGTTGCACGATTAAAAGTCGAAAATTGCTTTCGTTTATATTTACTCCAATTTCACCCCTTACGTCATTCCTTAACTATATCTCTCCATCCTTCATTTCTCGGCTAACTACCCCGTTCATTTTTCCTTACCATCCCTGCGATTCCCATTGAGATATCCTTTCCGATCAAAACCATTCCACACTGTAGATGGCCGTCTCTAACCATACGTCCTCGTAGCCTATCTCCATTGCCTCCACAATCCCTTATTCAACCCACACAATGAGGATCAAACGACTCCAACAGACATCCCTAACCCGCCAGTCTCCTTTCGCCCCCTTCCCAACCACTATCTCCAACGACGGAGAGCCCTTTATAGCAAGTGCACGAGGACATAAAACCCCCTGGCTCATTACTTTTCGTGCGTCATAAGTTTTTTCCTCACCCCGTCCCCCGTCCTCAATCTCTCTTTCTGCCCCTCAAAACTTTCCCCCGCCCTCAAGGGAGGCCATCGTCACGTCCGGGGATCAACAAGACCGTACACGTATCATGTCTCCTTAGTGGGACGTGTGCATCCACCCCCGGCCTTGCGCGAAGGCTTTTTGGAAATAAAACGTTATGGTTGATTTACAAAATTTATTGTATGCATCTTAAAACAACGAATTTCCTTTACTTTTCAACATAATTTTTCGACTTAAGTTTTTCCTGGTTCTACACAGTTACTTATACCACTTTTTTTATATATAAGAGCGCGACCCGGGTTTCAATGAATAATCATCATCATCAGGTGTTAATTATGATTTTATTACATTATTACTTTTATTAAATTATGATGATAAAATCATAATTAGCGCCTGATGATGATAATTATTCATTGAAACCCGGGTCGCGCTCTTATATTTAAAAAATTGGTATAAGTAATTGTGTACCTACATCCAGGAAAAACTTATAATGGAATACCACAAGGTTAACCAGGAATTAGTAAATAATTTGTCGGCCTCGGTTGCGGCGGGTTGGTGTCCTCACCCGCCAGACAAGAGGTCGCGGGTTCGACTCCCGCCTGGGTAGGTTTCCCTCATCCAGGGCTTAGTTGTTCGCGTACGTGAAATTGAATACCACGATATAAAATGGCCATTATGAGCTGTATTCGGTGGTTTGTGAATTAATAAGAAATAAAAAATTATAATTTCCATGAACACATAGGCTCTTATCATGCCTATAAACTAACTTTGAAAGCCCTTCTGCAAAAATATTCCCGCCTGGGCCTTGAGCCATTCGGTGACTGCATTTTTGAGTTCTTCATCATCCTTCAATCGATGGGAGCCAAGCCATTTCTTCATATGCATTAACCCGCTCCGCAACAACTGCTCCTTCCATAATCTTTGGTCCATTGGGCAAAAAGTTCCCTGTTAATTGCTGCTGCCGGATATTGTTAAGCTGTAAACATTTGAATAACAGCATGCACTTCACACTTGGTAGGATTTTCTATTGCAGCACACATTTTGACAAGGTACCAAAAAACTAGTAGCGCTCAAATGACCTTCACCACGACTGCACGCCGACTGACCTGCGTGTGGAGGCAACAATGGCGGCACTAGACCCACCACTTTTCACGTTGTCAGCAAATGGAGGTTACTTTTCTGTGCCCTCGTATATTCAAGTAGGAACTTGTACTTTTATAGTGCTAAATTCACAAGATTGTAATAATGTGTTGGTAAAAGTAATAAGTCGTGTGTTGAATAATACCTTTATATTACTAAATAAACGTATTCCTACGCTCCTTTGGGTAAAATATCTAGAAGAGGGACTCCGGCCAAATTATTTGTGTGGTTTAGACTTTTTTTATAAGAAAAAATTTTTTGGTAAACTAATATAATATCACAGGCAAAATGGAACAAAAGGAAAATAGTTTCAGGCATTGGATATCCTATCGATGAGTTTTATATTAATTAAGATGGGTATTTATAATCATTGCGGGAAATTTTAATGCATTTTTGACTGCCAATGTGAATTTCATCCGAAAAATTCATTTTTGGCACTCTTCCCAAGCAGGTAATATTGGTAATACCAGGGAATACTCTCGGTCTTTTCTTAAGTAACGGTCATTGAACTTCTAGTCATCACTCTATTTCTCATAAATCGATTCCTTTTTCCTGATATCACTTTATATAGCGATTAATATAGTCTTGGAGTAGAGGTCCGGGAAATTATTTGCAAAAACGTTTGCCGACGCTTCGATATTTCCTTACATCTTCATCAGGGCTAAGAATAATGGTTTCAATAAATTGATACATGAAAGCAAGTACGATTTTTACAATATTTTTTACAAGAATAAAATAAAAAATGTGTCAAGACTCTTTTGTACACAAATGAAAAATAAAAGGCAAGTATTTTAAAAGACCTGATTTTCACGCTCTTTTTCTTACAGATTAAATTCCCGAGTTCTATGCCGAATGTAAGAAAGGCTTTATATGAGCGTCCATATTCATCCCATGCTCCCGAATCTACTCCATTTTCTTCATGCACCGGATGTCGTTCTCATTAATGCCACATTTGATATCGTCCCCGATGAGATTTCTGGATGGGATTCCCATCATGACATAGGGATACATCCGTCCGTCACCGCCTAGTCAGCTCGGGTGACGCCGAGTCTTATGTCCCGCAGCAGATCACCGTCACGAGTACACCGTGGGAAGAAGGAACTTCAAGTTAAGATAACTCGTTACTCGAGGCCCGAGCGAGTTCACGCTTGATCTAATATCACACCCTTAAGCGTCGATGCTTGTACAAGATATCCACCAGTCCCCTGTGACGGCCTTGTTCACCCGCCTCCAACCTTTTAGCTGAATAGCCGTCTACTTTTCATGTCCCACACACCTGGCGGAGACGTTGGATCAGCCCTTTGCTATCGCTGAACTCCATAGAAGGGTAACGAACACTGTAAGCGAAGGAGAAAGGTGTCCCTCGCTAACTTATATCCCATCCTAAGAACGCATGCTCAGACTTCGGCATCGGAGTGAATTACGTTAAAAATCAAATCGCTGCTAGAGTGCTAGGTCTGCGAAGAATTCCATCCACCTGCGAAGTTCGTACTTGCCCGTTTTTACTCTATCCACAATCTTTTTCATTTTTTCCTCTTGTTCTCGCGTCACTGATTTCAAATCCATACAACCAATGCATTATAAATTACGTGGGATAAAAAGAAGCCCATACTCGTGTGCTGGTGAGATCCATGCAAGCCATATTAAAGAGATGAATCTCCATGATCATGACTTGTAAGGAAATTAGGTCGCTGAATCAAAAACTCTTTTCCAAGATTCCTGAGAGGAATTAAATATCAATATCCTTTTTTAAATTTTAATTCACGTCTTGCATAATTTATTAGGATATATAAAAATAATTTTAGGCACAACTTGAAGAAAACTGGCCAAGGAGTCTTTACAGTATTAATAAAAACTTGAAAAACCTAATTTCCACTTGCAACACAAAGTGAAAATTAAAGTATTAACAAAGAAAAGATATTTGATATTTTTGTATTCCTTTCATCGAGTACGGATTGTTCTCCATTGTATGACATCAGGTAGTAGTTCCCAGTAGATTTTTTTAGGAGAAACAATGGCAGAAAAGCGTATGTATGATCCACAAAATGTTATCATAGATGAACCTAGATTCCGTCAAATTATGCTACTTTCAAGGTATTTTATATTTGATCGAAACTCTAGTTAAGGGATAAACTTTTGTGAACCATACAAAATATTTCCTGTAATTATATTACACTGTAACATATAATATCGCTATCTTGTCTCAAGTCTGAGAATGTTTTAGAATTCCCACTATTAAGGTATTTTCAGATGCCTTTTCCACAATTAATTTAACCCATTGACATTTTCCATAACCTCACCAAAGTTAGTAAATAGTTTTACACCAACTCAGCACCTCGAAAAAGTGAATTATATGGAGAATAATTTTATGAAGCAAGATCTGAAGAATTTCCTCTGCATTTTTCGCAGGGTCTCCTTCTCCCTTGCCGACGTTTCGTTACTTCCCATTAGCCTCATAAAATTGTTTTAAATAGTGGAAAGTTACATTCCAATCAGCAGTTCATGATGGAACAGTTTCTCCACAACAACATAAATATCTTAAATTAATATCTTCCCACCCTCCTACCTAATTTTGTCGCCTCTCAATTCCCTGCATCTGCCATCACTTTCCCATAACCATCACTCTATTTTTACGGTCACATCAGGGCTCCTCTTCGTCGAAGCGATGGGCTTACCCAGCGAGGGGCAGGGGGGGGGCAGCTGACCCCCCCCCCCCCCGGGAAGCAAAAATCGCAATAGTCTTTAAGCAAAATCAGTACAGAATTGAAACGAAAGCATTCTACAAATTTTCTTTAAACCCACGAAAAATGATATGTATTAGTATAAGATATGTAACTAAAATAAAACTATTTTCCAAGGAAATAATCTCATAAAGTAATGTCACAATTTTGTTTGCCCCCCCTAGACCATGATCCTGGGTACGCCCTTGGTCGAAGCAACGTTATCATATCACGAGAACCGTACCCAATACTACGAAGCCAATGCTGGAACAGTTTTTTTTCAGACTGGGAGGAAGGGTAAGACGTTTCATCCGGTCACTGCACTGCCTGCCACTCGTATATTCTCCATTGTGGCGAGGCTTACCTCCACCAAGACGAAATTCCTCTCTTGACTAAGATATGACATCTTTCGCACCCTTCTAAAGTTCTCATTGTTCGCCCTCTCGTGGGTAGCGCTACAAGGTCCCTCTCGAGGCACACGATATAAATGAAGGACCCATCCTTAGCCCACCTCGTGAGATCAGAGTAGCCACTCAGGGTAATAAAATTCACGTGCTTTTCACGGCTTTACGGAATATTTTTCTTGGTTTCCCGGTTATTTTTCTTAGAGCTTTCAAGCGTTTTCCCTCAAAAACATGGTTATACATTTAAGATTGTAATATTTAGAACAATATTGAGATAAATTAAGATTTTGAAGCGTTTTGCTTGAGGTTATATAGCTTTCATGTGAAAACGTTAATTGAAAAAACATGGGTAAACTATTTAAAAAAACAAGGAAAATGTTTGATCAGCTTTAATTCGCGAGAAATATATTGGAAGTGCAGTGTCGAAGTTATTTTTCTGAGCGCTTTTCATACGTTTTTATCAATTTAACTCGCTAGTCACAGAACAAAATTACCGGATTGGAAAAAATTCAAGGATATTCAAGCCCGCATGAGGAAAAATCCTTGGGGCCAATTAACAACTCAATTTTTACTGAGCAATTAAGTAGAGTGTTGAATGAATTCTTCTTGCATGTTGTTGGCCGACGTTTCTTTGGGAGACACTCCCTACAACTTCAGAGGCAGGAAGTCTTCCAAAGAAACGTCGGCATACAATATGAAGACAAGACATTCGCCGACAAAAATTCAGATTATTCATCTTGGTATTGTTTTGTTGGTTCCTAGAGGAGTGTTAGGTGGCGCTAAGAACACGCTATTTTTTGTAGCAATTGGTATTTACTAAATAACGAGGGTATTGAAACACCCGCATTCTGAGCAAGAGTGTTTTGATTCTAAAGCTCAATGAATAACGTCACGATGGTGAACAATTTTTCAAATGCCTAGGGGGAATGAAGCTCAAAAACAGTCACTAAATAAGTCGTTTAAAAGGAAGTAATAGACACAGATCACGGTCATTCACCGCCAACAATGCAAGAGGTCAAGCTTGCAACAATTCTGAAGGTGGTGTCAAAAGCGTCGAAATAAGTTTTTTAAATCGAAATATTTCGTAATGGGGAGCATTAGGATAAAATAATAGATGAAAGTGTGAAGTGACACATTGTTCGAGTTGGACTACTTGATTAGGAATTTTTGCTTGATTTTCCCGTTTAAATGAGCGTTATAATGCAATTTTGAAATGCTACTTTGTAATGCAAAGGTGAAATTTTTCTATTTGAGATAATTTCATCTCATTTAACTACCATAGTTTGAATATGATTAATATAAATACATAAATATGTAAATAAATCGATAGATAAATAAATACATAAATAAATAAGTACATTGAGGTCATTCCCGATTTTTCTCCCGATTTTCTCGAGTGGGTGGCTGCCCTGTTGGGTTGGACACGACAATGAGGCCGAAACAGATATAAAGGACAGCGTCGCTCCCTCCCAAGTGCGTCGTAACCTTCTCCACGATACTAGCACCGCTGGGAGATATCAACGTCCCCCTGAAAATTTTACTGTCCCACCAATTTTTGTTTTTATTTCGCGCGTCGGTCGAGGGTTTTTAGTGGCGTCCAAGAGGTCAGCCTCTCTGCCGGGGTGAACAACCTAACGCCACACTCAAAACTGGAACCACCCCAGCCCTGTCCCTCGCATGGGCGGCGAAATGAGCCCTATTTTCCCCTGGTCTAAGAAGGACAGAAAAGTTATCGTACTCCACTATTCAGACGTCCCTGCTTGCATATAAGTGCAGCCGACCTCTGCATCGCGAAGTGAATGTTTCCTATGTTACCTAAGAACTAGGAAGCGAATCTAGGTACATTGAAATTAAATAGGTGTCGCATATGAACATAGTAGTATGAAGATGTGAACATAGCCTCGGAGGTAATGGAGACAAAAATGAAATATATGTTTTAAAATTAACTGGTTGACCTAATTTTAAAATTTGCTTTTTAGAGCCATGAATTTATCACTTGATGTGAGAAGAGTTACAGCGGAATGCAATAGCGTCGTATGGACACAGCCTAAAAGCTAAAGAAGGTTTAAGTAACTATTCATTTTTAAATTCACAGGTTGGTCGAAATTTATTACTACTTTATTACTTGAAAGAATTTATTACTTGAGCCGAGTCACGATACAGTGAAATGAAATAGCATCCATTAGCCGAATAACTTCAAAATTAAAGGAGGTTAGCATTAACTATTTGTTTTAAAATTCATAGGTTGATCTAAATTTATTACACCTTTATTGCTAATCTAATTTATTACTTGAAGCGAGTCACGGTACAACGAAATTAAATAGCAGCGCGTAGCAACATATCCTAAAATCTAATGAGGATTAGAATTAAATATTTGATTTAAAATTCATAGGGTGACTTAAATTTATTACTTGACAATTACTTGAATGAATTTATTACTCGAGCCACGGTACAGGTAAATAAACTAACGTTGCATAGCCTCATTCCCACAACACAAGAATAAATTATTTGCTTTAAAATTCACAGGTTAATCAAAATTCATTACTTCTTATTTGCTAGAACGAATTTATTACTTGTAGCGAGTCACGGAACAGCGAAATAAAATAGTGTCAAAAAACCACGTTGACTCAAATCTAAATAAGGTTAAAATAAAATGCTTGTTTCAAAATTCAAAACTTAACCTAAATTAATTACTTCTTGATACTGTGCAAAAATAACATTTGAAGGGCTAAATTACGGAGTTTTTAAAGGGCTCTGACGCAGATGCGCAAAATGCGATTGCAATAATAGTGCATTTTTGAGGTGCTTAAAAAATCGCATAGAATCCACGTATTACATCATCCAAGTCGTAATTTCATTCGAGTCAGAACTGAGAAAAAACTAGAAATTGGTTTGATTTCCCATTCACTGAAAGGGAGCGAAATCATCAAGGTCATTCTCAAGAAGGTCAGATACGCATTTTCTTCACTTTACTTTTTTGATGGGGCATTAGTATTCAATCGCTAAGAATACTTATGTGGATACTCAAATGTAGTTGTAGATGTAATATATATATTTAGATGTAGAAAATAGCCAGACGCAGGGTTTGTTGACTTTACCTTTGGAGGAGGTATCAGTATTGCTGGCATTGCTAAGAATTCAAAGAAAAAATTGGTATAAAATCAAGAGCCTCGGTAGAAATTTTAATTGCTATAACTATTAACGTGTGATTTGTATTACTATTTTCTCGTTAGCAACAACGGTATCCATTGGTTCTCTTCTAGCGGACAACCCAAAAAGAAGAAAATCAAATATCAACGGAGAATTTTCCGTATAAAAATTAGATATTACAACTTCCTAGTCATTCTGGATGGCAGGGGGCCGATTATAGCCTTCCTGCACCGGCTCTGAGGGGAATTATCGTCGTAAATCTTTACTAGAGTTCGTTCGCGTGTGAAAATTTCAGTGTTGTCCCTTCCAGAATCGATGCCGTATGAAGAATGAAGCCACTTAAGCTCCCCAGGAAAAGCACCGGCAATCAAAAAAATATACAGGTGCTAATGGATGGAATTTTCCTCAACTCTTTTTTATTTTCAACGCGCTGAAGTTTTATGAATGCCTCGGTCAGTTTAGCGTGCCGGCTCGTTTTAATGAGCAGCACTCAGGCGACGGACAAAATTTTGGGAAGGTTTTTACATCTTCACAAAGGATACGTCTTTGAAGATTAAAAATAATAAATCTAATGAATGAGTCAAGGGAGATTTTTTTCTCCCTAGAGGAAATTTCAACCCATTTTTTATGTGCCCTCAGGAAATCTTGTTGCATAATGACGGCCTCTTATTTCGTAGAGGAATTAATTTTTGACAATCCGCCGTGCTTTTCTAAAGGGCTTTCAGAGTTAAACGCTAAGGATAGAATTTGATATCAATACAACATGCGACCCCTACGGCATCCTAAGAGTTTTTCGAGATACTAAATGTTGTGTAAATGATTGAGTGAGGGTTGGCTGTATACTTAATTGGACTGGAATTTCACATTCAATAGGAAGTTTCCAATTTTGTTCCAGAAACTCCTTACTTAAATTTAAAGAAATGTATCCCATGCAATAAATAGGGATGGACACAATCTCTCCTGTTGCACTCATTGCAGCAATTTTTCCTATTACTTCGATGCGCGAGGGATTTTTTTACAAGGACACGCTAGATAGGAATCTAAACTACCAAAAATGGTTTATTTGAATGGAAACACTACTCCGGTTTTCTTATTAGGACAGTTACCGCAGCTGAGAGCAGAAAATTTCATGCATCTGTTACTTCAAAAACATTAAAAGTAGCTTCATGCCTCAATCATACCATGGTAGGGAAGCATGTAGAAACTGAATATCAAATAGATAAAGCAGCTCTCAAACAAACACGATGCGTTAAAACAGAGAGCCATTACGTGCATGTCACAAATTGTATTGTTAGTATATTGTATGATATTAGAATTTATGTTTTTTTTACTATAGGTGCCTTTTCTATGTCCTACTTCTTTCTTAGTTAGGTAGATTTGTTCTTCATGTGTGTAAATATAATGATGCCACCAGGCAATAGCCTACTTGCAGAAATATGTAATAATAATAACAAAATAAATTTAATAATATATGCAACAGTATGACAAAAACAATGAAAGATCATAGAATATCACAATGCCTCAAATATACCGCAAGAAAAATATTTAGGTGTGGAAAGCCGTTAATGTGGTTAAATCATGAAGATATTGGGTAAAAATGAATGAAAGTACTCCGTAAAAGCATCTAAAAATTTCTACTCTAGTTACTCATGATATCTTTAGCGCAACAGCATTAATGAAATGTAAACTTATATCACTCAACAGAGCTGAATTTTGCACAAAACCACTCTCGACGACTAAATCCAAAAAACTTTGGTTTCATCTTCCAAATTCATTTTTACGAGTGGAATACTTTCCCCGTAAATTATAAGATAAAATTTTGCACAATCACAGAATCCGCTATGAAAAAAATACCTGGATTGGACAGAAATAGAAACCGAATCTTCCGATTAGGTATTACCTGTCACATAACCAACCTATCTTCCCTCTAAACGAATTTCAAATCATAAAAATAACCAATTCCACTTACTGAGTATATAAAATACAAAAAATTCTTGGTAATTTCGCAGAAATTCAATGCTCTATATCATTAATTCGTGTGATGCATTGCAGACTGATATTTAAAGTGATTACATATGAAAGTATTTGCTTATGAGGCGCCTATTGAATCATTCAAATGTAAACAGAAAAATTAGTGCATACATTAACAAGCACTTTAAAAAGAGAGATTTTGAATGGGTCTGACTTTAGTAACGCAAGCAGTCACAATTTCCTTATGATAAGCTTACTCCTGCTCCATCCATTATGTTCACATGTATGGTAATTTAATTCTTGAAAGTAGATCCTCCCACGAAGCGGAACGTATTCCTTCAAGACTTGCTCTGACATAAGTTACGAACTAAGCTCAGCCTGTTGGAACCGCAATCAATAAATACTTTCCCAAGGGCATGTCAACTATGGGCGTGCATATAACCGAGCGTCCATCCAAATAAACCTGAGTGTACTCCACCTCAATACCCTTCCCTCCCTCGAAGCGGGGACATTTTTTAAAACGGGCGTGAGTCGCTTTGGCAAACGTCAAACGTAAACTTAGGCCAAATTTATGTTCTTCCTGAATCCAGCGTGATATTCCTCCCACAGTGACTGGTGATGGCCCAGCCTATAGTAACGAAATGAGCAAAGTAGTGCCTCTTACATGGGAGAAAAATTACAGGAAAGAATTTTAGGAAAAACACTAATGATGCCCCATCAAAATTGAGACGACAATGATAGAGATTTTTTTCCCGCAATGAACGGGAAAATATGCGGAAAGACTATTCATTTATTTATAGGGTTCTACCGATGAAGGTAGGTTTCCATGGAGTATTCAAGAAGAATTCTGGCAGACTACCCACCCTTCATGGCCTACCCTTTTCAATTCAAAATAAGACCTGCTCCCTTTCATTTTATATAAAAATCCTATGCATTCTCTTCCTTCCTCTCCTTAATTTACCAAACATTCTACCCTATAGTGCTGTTTTCAACATCCCCTCCCCGCTCAATACTCGCCCCATACATACCTTCTGTTTCCTCTGCATCTCGTCTAGAAGCTGTCTCTCTTCACCCACCATATACGGAAAGATTACTCATTAATTTTGACGCTCATTGTTCACTGCTCTAAGTTCACTACCGTCAGCATAATTCAGGTTGATTTGCGGCCAAATATAAAAAACTCCAAATTCAATAAGCCATGGTGTAATAATCAAATATTAATGCCCCACACAGGTTTTCAAAAACCTCAAAATTCTATAATCTCCAAGAAACCCATAGATTTGTAAATAAAAGGTTTAACGCAGTAACTCAGCCCCATGGTTAGTTTGGATGAATGAGAGTGGAGCTCAACCCAGGAAAAGCTACAAGCGAGTAAAAAACACATTTACGGTGGGAGGGTCAGTTTCATTTCGGGAATCTTTTTATGTTACGAGATCATCACGTTCAAGGCCTCTAATAAATACAGTCAATTCAATTCAATGCTACTGGCTAATGATGAGAAAAAATGTGTTTTTCTTAGCCACTGACTACTATACTACTAGTATTCCAAGTTAGTTTACGCTCCTTTGAGTAAGTGTGAAACTGCAATCGCTCTTCCAAATCATAAAACAAAGCAGTGCTGCGGAAGAGAGAGAACTAAGATATCGTTCTTTTCTAGGATTAACAGGCATAGTAATGTATGTGTATGCAATGTAAAAAAACGCTGCGCTCGCCAGTTCGACCGAATGCGGGTATTTTTTTATATTTTTTTCCTTCTCTGGTTTGAGTTTTTTGGTCCTTGGTTTCCTTTCCAATTTTTTGCAACAAGTTTTATGCAACTGCATGGGTGTTAATCCACTCTATATTTTGAATTTTTGCATGGCTGTAGTGAACTTTCATGGAACAATGCATGATCAGCGAGAGCTCACACCACCAGCTGGCATGTGTTATGGCATTTATTTTTGACGACTGCGAAGACGTAGCATATTGCATGCTGCATATTATTGTATGTTCAAGTTCACCCCCTGCCAAATACCAATGAGGTGTCTTGCAGGGCAAGGTATTCTTTAGAGGTAGATAACCTCCTTCGTCAGTCGTTAAGTCAGATGCTTTGAGTTATTTTTATATTTTGAGTTAATGCTTGTCGTATGAAGAAACTAAGGTGACTACTTAGACGAGGCCACATTCTGCCCTAAAGATGGCGGATTTCAGTCGCCACTTTAGGCGAATTTTAATCGGTTTCCAAGAATGATGGAAGCACCGTGGTGAGTGCAGTGCGATCCACCCATTTTTCCAATATTTTGCAGAAGAGTATTTGACTTTGAGAGGAAAAGCATTGAAAAGTTATGGATTTGATAAATTATATCATTTGGAGTATGTATATTTTTTGTTTCAATCCCTGATTTTAGCTCATTTTCCCGAGTTATTCGGTTTCCCGAGTTCTTTGCCCGTCAGGGAAACGATTGGCGACTGTGGTAAGCCAATTTACACGCGCGGAGGGTATAACCACAACTTGAGGATCCTCTTTTGAAATATTCGTGTAAGAAATATTTCGTGGAGCAATACCTGGAGTTGCCCGACAACCCTGCTACCATGATTTGGTTTATGCTGGTGTCTCATGTTCCTTCAGTGGCTTTCGCTTAGGACCCGACCTATACCGAGATCACCACTCAATGAATAAACTCCTCCTCAATGCACTCAATTGGAGGAAGGGACATTTTTTTAAATGGACGTGAGTTGCTTTCAAGAGAGTAAAGCGAAAAGTTAGGCAGAATTTATGATCTCCCAAGGACCCTACGTGATATGCATTCCTCTCATACGAACGATGGCACGACCTACGGAGATATGAAAGATGGCACAGGGCCCAGGCATATATTCATGCTCGTCCTCCACCAAACATGATCTTAAAGAGCTCGACAAAAGGACCACAAATCATTTCCCATTGTGTTAGCCCAAGGATTCTCTTTTGTTTTCCGGGATGGTTTTCACGGGCCATCGAAAGGTCGTGGCCGCTTTTCTATTTCTCTTTCTTTATTATTTTCCTCGGCTGCGGTTTAGCGTACTATACCGACCAAGGAATGTGGACCTTACGATGGAAATAGGTGGTCACAAACTATAAAAGGGTGGAGCGGCTGAAATATTTGGGTAGCACTTCAGACGAAAATGGACACAGCAGTAGCTCTACATGGACGCGCTACCACGCGAGCTGCCTCAATAGGCGTGTGGCAAGGGGTGTTAGCGCACAATACAGTCACAAAAAAAATTAAATTAAATACAATCACTAAGGGTAAAATTTAGTATTTATCCAATTCTTTTTTGACAGGGGAACTAAAAGAAATTTCAATACGTTTCGGTTCGGGAGAATAGTTCCCTAAATTTATTGTTCCCATACGATCCTTAAATTAGTAGGGTTCCGACATGTACTCGGAGTTTTTTAAATTAAGAGAGATATTTTGCCGAACGGAAAGATATTCAAATGCCTTTTTCCCCCGAACCATGAAGGACTTTAATAAATGCCAGTCGTAATTCCGTTAGAGTATTTCATGAGCTTTTTATGTGCAATAGTGTCCTAACACCCCCTGACACGCGCCTTTTGGGAGGATTAGGAAGTACCAGAAAAGATTGGAGGCGTAGGAGAATTGGGTATAGAGAAGAATTGACAATTTGAAAAAAGCTTGCAATATTGCTGGCTTAATGCATTTATTATTTTAATTTTGAAATCGGTCAAAATAACTCCACTGGCAGAACGAGACGACTATGAAACGGCGTTTTAATACGGACGCCCGCTGCATATAAAATTAAATGCAAATATCATAAATGTAAACGGTAATGGGCATTGTAAAGATTATTACGACTTTGCTTCCTTCAAAAATATGCTTTCCCTGAAGGTTTATTCTTTTTATCAAGTTCAGTCGTAGAAATTGAACAGCATTAGGTTCTGAAATCAATACCACCCAGCATAGTTATAAGGCTACGGGTTATTCTGAAAAAACAAACTGATATATCAAGAAACAAACTTTTAACTGGATTCCAAAAAAAACGTTGGAGATCGTTCCTAAATATCTTCACAGCTGTAATCAGAAAGAGTTCTAGACGGAATTGGGTTAATAACACTGCTAGAAGTTGGACTTTTAGACAAGCGAGGGAAGGGAATGAACAGTATACGATTTATAGATAAGTAGTATGCCTTATTGTGAATTGAAGAGGGAAGACAAGCTTGGAGAGTGAATCCAGAAGAGGTAACTTGCAAAATGCTCAGTGAAAACCCACTTAATCGCTGGAGTAATTTAATAATAATGCATTCCTTCTATGAAAGAGCTTCGCCCCGAGACGGGGGAAAATGACGTCAAATGAATGCCTTTAAGGAGGAATTTGAGTTCGAAATTCCATGGTTGTCTTCTTCGCACGACACAAGAAGGGCGTGGATCAAGAGATAAACTATGGCTCAATTTTCTCGTTTCAACCTGGTATCAGGAAGCAAATTTCCTCCTGAAGAGAAAATAATGTTAAAAAATGAGGGAAAAGGAAAGAAGTTGGTAGCCAATTCCAGAATGCCAAAATCCTGAAAAGAAGGAACCCGCCTTAATTCAAAGACCCAAAAACGAGTCGAAAAAGAATTGCAGAGGCTCTGGGCGTAATTGAGTGGAATATCTTAGTAGGGCGTGAATGATCTTATTAATTTAAACTGTACAATAAATTTATATTTTTAATAGATCTGTAATATCCCATATTACGAGTAACAAAATTGGAAAGAATCGATACCTATAAGACAAGGAAAGAAACTCATTTTTCATTGAACAATTCAGAAAAACAACTAATATTATCAATATCCATATGCCGAAACCCCGAGACCAAAATTTTAATTATTTGGACTCTATTTCAAATCAATTGCTGTTGTCCATACAAACGTACAGATCTTACAGGTATGAGTATCATGTTAAAGTAAATACAATTACAGTTCAGTGGTGCTGAAGTGGTTCACGATAAGTATTGTTGGTAATCAAAATTAGTTCGGGCATATTCAATATGAGCGTTATGAAGCAATAATTGTATTTATGATACCTTAACAAGAGCTAAATTAGCGTTAACTAAATGAAATAGGAAATAACAACGATTTACATATAGATATAAAAATGCAGCCAGGCCTTCATATATTTAGTACTAGCAAACTTTTAGCCAAAATAAAGGAGAATCAGCATACGCTCTGAGCACGCAGTGGAGAAGATAATAATAGGTTGCTCAGTAAAATGTACAGCCATTCCAATCCCGAATGAGTTGTTTAAAAACAATATAAATGAACAATTTTTTAAGGTATACTAAGGAGAATTACTTTTTGCTGCTATTTAACGTATTGATACGTAGAGCTTGAGCATTATGGCAGTTGGGCTGTGAATTGCAAGATTAATGTTGATGCTAAGTAATTTCGACCTATATATCGTCATGTACTATCTTATATCCCAAAAAATATTTGTAAAGAATTTATATCTCTTTATTATTTGGAAATTCAAATCTCCCGCCAAAATATATCCAACAATGGGAGCTACCTATAATAACCTCCACACATACGCCGCATAAAATTACATGATTTTTGCCTTTAAATTGCCAAGTACGAGTTTAAAATTATTTCATCATGTATATGCTCTATGAAATGGAAAGATATACATAAGCATATTACAAAGTTTTATTTCCTTACTTCCAATTAAAGGAATTAATTATTTTTAAAATTTGATATCCCATCGATGACCCACCTTTTAAACTGCCATTATTTTATTCTTAATATCATGCTCTTCAAATATGCTTATGTATATCTTTCCATTTATTATATGTATATATATATTATATTATTATATATATATTATATGTATATCTTTCCATATATATAACAGTGAACCTTACAAAGTTTTATTTCCTTACTTCCAATATGGAGAGGTTTCACAAAGTAAAGCCTGAAGTCATTAGTTATAATTCCTTTAATGTTCACTCATTAGTTGTTCTCACTATTTATACCAATATGTCTTTCAAATTTATGCCATAAATAATTCAATAGTTTTATTTGAGTAAATTTCATTCGCTTTACAATGGTATGAATATAAGTAATTATATAAAATCAAAGTTTTAGTTATAGTAGAAGCATTCAAGGCTTGTTTTCGCGTAGATGCAGCATTACGGAGAGAGTTTCGTTGAAAAGGAATCCTATCAGCATCTCAGCTTTAATTTAAGGTCATGTGACATTAAAGGCAAGGCATCGGTGTATTAATGTTCCTTAAAGTGTTGTGGAAAGTCATTTAGAAAACAATTCATAATTTTACTAAATACTACCTGATGATGGAAATATTTCAGCAATGGCCTCGTTCACTAGTTGTTTAATTGTCAATTGCGATAGAGTTAGAAGTTAAGCGCGACCCGAATTTTCCCGTTTTACCATCCGTCGTTTACTTCTAGAACAATTCACGACGAAGAATCCTGCCGTCACGAACCATTTCGCACGTATGCTGATGACGTCACGGGATAACTCCTAACGTTTTACCACCCGAAGACAACTCCTGACCTCCTCGCATCGGCCTCGCGTGGTTCCTGGTGATCGACCCATTCCCTGAATGAAATGATCTCGCTGAACCTGTATATGAACAAAACTATAATGACGTCACCAACTCATGAAAATTGGGTGACAACTCCTACATTTTCTTATTTTAGACTGACGAGATAGAGGCTGAACGAGGAAGATTAATTTTTTTCTTTTAATAAATTTTAGACCAGAGTGCACTTCTTTCATTATTAGCGAATTGATTCCTTTAAAATAAAATAAGAATCAGTTATACAAATGCATACAAATTTACACCTTAAAATAGTCCATCTAACGCCAAAATACATCAATAAATGTTATCATAACACCAACTAATGTTAGCACTTGTAAATATTTCATCACAGTACATCAAAAAATGTTACCATAACACCAACTAATGTTAGCACTTGTAAATATTTCATCACAAGACATCATAAGATTGTTCCTGATTATTCATACAATAATCTGGTACATTTTATTTTAAAAAGTAGTTTCTATAAAAACTTTTAAAGATGTATGCGTTACATTTAAAACTGGTTATTACATATTTTTATTCCTTTTAAATTATAAAACTCAGTGAGCGATGAACTATTATAAATAACAGATAAATGTTCATCTAAAGTGAAAATGAAGTTTTTTCTGTAGCAATAGGAAACATATGACTTCTATCAGGCTTTCGTGGTGGATGATATGGGTAAAGCTCTCTCGGGTAATTTTAAATTGTTCTCTCCAACTGCTCTAAAGTTTTGACAGCTCTTCTCTATAATTTAGATTTTTATTGCATAAAAAAATCATTAATTCACCACAGTAATTCAATAATTGATTATTGGTATGGAACGGTAAGGTTTAGAAGCCCTAGCATCTATACCTCTAATTTCATACACTTGTTTACTCATGATCGCCTTTATTTTACCCCATTTATCAATTTCCTCCCTATATTTTGCACGAATTTCCCCTTTTGAAGTTTTACTATTATTCTCCACACTCTTTGTCCCCATGGGACTGAGAGACACGTCTGTCTGCCCTGGAAAAACCCATAATTCCACTGGGCATTCTTTTTTTCAACCCTTACCCTAGACTGCCAACCTCTCGTTCGTTCGCACATCCACTCTTTAAATACGAGGAGAAGAAAACAAAAAGGAGTGGCCAAATGAAGAGGAGAGAATCCAAGGCAGAGAGGTCCACGCCCAAGTTTGTTCGTTCCTCCTCCTCTTTTTTTATTTTAACATTCGTGTTTCCACTTTCCCTTGGCTAAAACACACCATCTCATCACGGAAAGCACTCAAAACGGCACAGTGATGCCATGGGAGTACAGGCGGCTGGAGCGCGAAGCTCTCTGGAAATAAATTACCCTCCCCACACCAGTCCCGTTTCTACAAACATTAGGCGGTGGAAAAGCGCCTGCGTCGCTTACACGGTCCTTAAAGACTATTTTCGAGACTTCCCTGCGGTTGTTAGGCATTTCAAGTGGCATGCTCCGGCGAATCAACCATTTACTTTAATTTAATGTACAAAAAAGAATCAACTGCGCTTTCATCTCCTCTCGTTGGAAGCCAACATTGTTTTTATTACATTCCTAATCCTTTCAGAAATTCCCCTACCATGAGATTAACGTTTCACTACGATTATTTCGTAACTTAATGAGATACCCGGAATTTTAGGACCTAAAAAAATCACTAAAATATTTCATTACAAGAAATTACGATTGGATTGTTCCTGATTATACATACTCTATTGTGGTTTGCATAATTAAAAAATATTTCCCATGTTGAATTTAAAAAATGAATGAGTTGCATAGAAAATTGTTTACTATACATTTTTATTCCTTGTAAGGCAAAAAGTGCTGCTAGCCTTGAACCATCATAAATATCGGATAAATGTGCATCTGAACTTGATGTGAAGTATTTTTTAGAAGGTGAAGAAAAAATTAAAAGAAAATAATAAATCAAATGACCGCTGTCAAGCAACTGCAAACATTGTTTTTATTGCATTACTAATACTCTTAGAAATTCCCCTACCAGGCGATTAACATGTCACTACGACGATTCCATGACATATTATGATGGCTGAGATTTTATAACCTAAAAAAATGGTATGATCAATAATAAAACGTTCAGGTTAATCAAATGTAATGATGTTTGCTTTTTATAGGTATTAATTTATCATCTCCCTCTTAAATAAACTAACGAGCACGAGAGTTGAAATCAATTTTGCCGTAAAATAAAAGTATTCCAATAATTTATAAGAATTATAATATCATTAAAAGAATCCAGCATGGTTATCCGTGTATTTAAGTGCTTGGTGAAGCGTTAACTTTAGAAGCAATCGGTTTTGTTTATGAAGCGTAGGTGGCATTCGCGTTTACTGCAATTTGAATTATTTGAATTTATTTACTTATTTCTCATTTATTTACTCACTCGGCCTCTACATGATTTAAATATTATTTAATTTCATGAACTGCAATGAGGCACAAACTTCGATTCTGTATCATAGTTTTTGATTTGTCCTTAACAGTCAACAATAATGAAATCAAATGCCTTATTCTTCAAAGCAAACCATAAAAAACTTCTCTTTCGCTCGAAACCTGCGAAATGTGATGGAACGTGTAACACAATTTGAATAGACATTCATCTCATCAATTTTGGACTGCGTGGGGAAATGAAAAAATATTCTTCCATCAGGATCAATTATGTAAAAGAGATATCAAAACTAATTTATACGTTAAAATCTAGTTCAAATTGAAAAATTTTAAACACAGTTATGCTACACCGCTATTTTTATGGGAATAATTTCCACATTTTATGGGACTAAAGACCACAGTTTTCAATTACATTCAATCACAACTTTATGATTCCTTCATTGAAAACCTTCGTGGGAGTTTTAGATAAAACCGAAAACTTCACAATCAACTACGCTACTTTGTAGCAATATTATGCGCACACAAGTGATGTGCAATATACAAGATTACAGAAAATGTCACTTTTAAAAATATATTAACAAATAACGCTATCGTGTCGGGGAAAATAACTTACCGAGGTGACTGTCCACTTAGTCACTCAAAATGTTGGAAAACTATTACCTGCAACGAAAAAATGATATATGTAATTAGAAAATATTTTAGAAATTCTGTAATTAATATAGCATTAAAACAAAGAAAAAGGCTCACACAAGACACAAGTTCATCACGTTTTTAAAAATCCATTTATTGATAATTCGTACCATCAGAGCAGTGATTATACATAGGGTGGGTGGCGTCACTAATTTTGTCCCAATATACATCGAGAGTCAATGTAAACGTGATTTTGAGTCACTGATCTTGCATACGATCAGCGAATCGTGAACTATTGCCATGCTATTGAGTACTAAGAAAAATCATTTAAGGGAAGCTTAGTGACCATTCGTTGGTGTGTTGAGTTACAAAATGTGATGGATTGTATTGTATTTTAATAGGTGCCTAATTTTTCCTCCCACTGATTTCATGCGTGAATTGCCCACGTCATGCGTAGCGTATTATGTTGAACGTGTTTATCGAACATGCTCGGTAAACGTGTTAGCAATAAGAGGGTCCTACCTATCCGACCTCTACTTCTATTTTTACTCTATGGGTACACCTTTCGTACTTCTACATCGATGTCTTACCCTTTCACACATAAGTTGATTGCGTCATAATCTAGAGCCGAGTGATTCACAACTTCTTCGCCTTGCTCATCGGTCTTAGTTTTTCTTTAATTTTCTGCCCTTTTGTGAAAAATTCCTCCCCTCATTCCTCCTCTCCCTGAACAAGTCCCGAAAATCTGATGACGTCACAAACTAGTTTAAAGCGGTCAGTAACTTTCGAATTTTGTTATTTTTAACTTGTGAATAAGTAAGGTTTTTTTCGTTGTGACTGATCATTTACCGAATTATTGCATTTAAAAAGTAGCTAGAAGTCGATTCATCTTCCATACCCCGTATCGATTCATCTTCGTAAGACACTTCCACACGTCTTCAGGTTTGAAACTTCAACGCTGGCGAAACTATCGTAAGAAGATGAATCGATACCGGGAAAACCCGGAAGCTAAGTTGCTCGTCCCTTTCACAAAGCATAATAGTGAAATAACGCTTGATATGACAATTGATATGGATTCACCTCTAAATCCTTTAAATAGCTATAAAATCCAATTTACATGGTAAAATCAACAGAACTTTAAGTGGGCATATCATCGATAATAATTTTCATTTGAAGGTTGACATTAAGTATGATTTGGAAATGAGTGGGACTAAAGGAAGCGTTAAAAAACTTGTAACGAGTGCAATCCCCATGATCAAATTATTGTATAAAATAAGTGTCATATTCGTTTTTATCGAATACAATACTAAATAAGTACCGTGAAATGCAAAGTACGAGCCAAAGTTGTTAAAAATGTATACAGCAAAGATTAAAGCATTTTTACATGTCTAGATTAAGCTCGGGCGAACAAAAGTTAGTTTTAAACGGGTAATATCAATACCTTGAAGAATTCGCACCCAAAAATGTCGAAAAAATTTGTAAATATGTCATTATAAGTTCACTATCTAGTTTTTAATGATAAGTTATTACTAAATTATATAATAAAAATTTTAATTTTCTATTTCTAGGTGACTCATGCATTGAAAGAGATCATTACTTACTCATATACTCTTAAGAACAGCATAAGATAACATGGTTGAAATTTTACCGCATTCTAGAATATGAAATCACATCTGCTCTTCCAATAGTTTAAAGTAGAATGGTTGAAAACCTATTCATCTTCACCCCGAGATCTCTGACACGCTATAAACCTAAGGTTAAAACTGCTACCGTAGCACTAAGCCAAGACCAATGCTCAAGCGCACATCTCACTGAAAAGTTCTCGTCTTTCACCGCAGCCGTAGAGAAATAATGAAAGCGGAGAGTGTGAATGCGAGAGAAGACTGGAAGGGACTCTTGTCTCGAGGGAGGAGTGGATTTTGCAGCGAGAACGGGAAACTGAAAATAAGGAGCTGAAAATGATGAACATGCTTTCCAGGACGTAGGAATGCCGTTCGTAGGAACGAAGCTGAAGGGAATTGTGAGGGGAATTCCCCTTGGCAAATGGAGAACAGGGGCGGAGATTCATTTTCCATTCGCTCCTTGTATTTATTAGCCTCTGAATAGATCATTGCACAGCTACGTAAGTGAACAAGGGATCACAGAGAATTATATGTAATTACATACTGCGTGAAAGATTTTATTGCATGTGATGTTTGGTTCCTTCCCGGCGAACATAAGCAGTAAAGGTTTCTCGGGTTCTTTACGGGGTCAGATCCGTCATGTCTCATTCCAACGTTTTGATAACACGCCTATCGTCTTAATTGGTTTCCTGAATCCCTGAAGATGATGTGCGAGTTTCTTATCGAAAATTTCGTATTACCGTTAAAAAACGTTTGAACTCCCATTGTTCATTCATGATTTGTGTAAAGAATTGCTCTATCCCAAGGCCTGATTTGGCAAAAATTGGAAAATATTTTTATTTCAAAAGTAACTTGAATATTTAATACATTAATATTTTAAGTAACAATATTTATTCATCCTTATAAATTTTATGAGGCCACAAAATATAATTCCCTCTTTAAAAAAATATCGATTAAGTATTACGGGTGTGATACATTTGGTAAGAGCTCACGAACGGACGTGCTGAAAATGGTGCGTCATTCCTAATACAATTCTCAAATTTCAATCTTGTGACGGAAACATTTAAGTAGTGTAGGGATTCGGATTTTTAAAAACATTCCTGCATCATTTGAATTCCACAGCATTATTCTGCTTCTGGTCTACCTAACAATCTCCATCGCAGGGAAACCCTTTAGGAAAATCCCTTTCACACACCTGCATTCCTCGTTACTCGTGTTTCATTAAGGGTACACCCAAACATTCTTCATCTGCACGTTCCAGAAAAAAGTTTCAATGAGATTATACGAAGATAGACAGCATGCTAGGGACTACTACCGTTGCTAGGCCTGGTAAAAATTATACTCGCAATGTGAGAGAACTATTTTAATGTTTGAATAACTAAGCACATACATCAAGAACCACTTATATCTTTCGTGTTGTTTGTACCCTTCTATTTTTCATAGCAAGCTAATTGCCATTTCCCTTATCATTAGGTGGAAGTCTCTTTACTAAATGTCTGTCGGTAAAAACATATCGTAAAATACGTTTATTTAGTTCTTGATACTTAAGCAATGACGGTACTTTGAATTACTATTTATCAAAATCATCCTATTTAATATGCAAGTAAGTACCTCATTATGAAAAGTGGTCACATACAAATCCTATTTTCCTGCAAGATAAGCATACATATTCAAAAAGGGGTTTCATTAAATTCTTCCCACACGAGAGATGTCCATTGAACCACAGTTTTATCTTAGGATTTTGGGCGTACATTTTTTAGATGTAGGCAAATTTTGTTATCTGAAAGCGAGATTAGCTTGCTAAATAAAGCCTTTTACGTAGCAGTGCTGAAACAAGAATTAATAGTTACTCATCTTTTACCTAAACTTAGCTTACACTTTTACAATTAAGTTAATTTAAAAGTGCAAAGTGTTGTGATGTAAAATTAAGCATGGGAAACGAATCGCTAAAAATTGAACTTTTGGATATTTTATCATACTTTGAAACATTTTCAAGAGCTGTATTAATAAATATCACCTAAAGAAAACATAACATTGTTTGTTTGGGAGATGTGGCATCAACCTTTAAAATAGTCATGTCTATCCATAATATCCCTTGGGTAATTTAACGTCCGGAAAACGCATAACTCATGTCAAATCTGAAATTTTACTCATGAAATGTAAAGTTCCGCATTTCAAGCCACAAAAAGTAGTGAGGCTGACTTCGACACAAAATGAAATTCATTCCCCTTAGAATAAATTCACCTCTGGAGAGTTACTCATGGGCAACATTCATTTGCTCGCAGATATACGACGCAGTACGGCGCAAAAATAAAATAAATATCTCCATTCATATTTTCTTCCCCGAGACGAAATGGCAAATTTTCCGTCACTGAGAGACTGCAATAAATAACTACCGTTTCGAAATTCAGCGTTGCAGCATTTTAGCTCATACGTCTCCTGTTATTTTTTATTGTAATTTGGTGTGCCGGCGCTGTAAGCGACGTCATTAGGAAACACGTTCACTTCACTGAGTCTAAAAAAGCTTCCTTTGATTGCCAATGAATGTTCATTTTTTTCACCCTTCGCCGTGGTCCGTGTGAGCACATTTTACTGAGTGAAGCCGGGTAGAAGAGAAAAGGATAAAAAAATGATCCGTGGGCTTTAAAAAGCTTTATGGGTCGACTAACCCACCTAATAACAAATGAAGACGGATGTATGACGGCGCAGGCCTTCGTGGTAATTCGGTCGGATCATTTAGCCTGGTACGGGATCATTGCACACACAAAGAGAATTTATTTGGTCTGCAACGCAGCTGTTACTCCAGGCACGAGAGAGGCTTGATAGCAAAGGGTGTCTCAATGTCAAGCAATATTTTCCTGGAGAGAGCCTAACGGTTATTCGTGCTTATTAATCGTTTTTTCTTTATTTTCCACTTACATCAATCAAGCAAAAATCCTTTGGTGACACACGATTTTCTACCAAGCACTAAGCTATTATATTATGAGAATACTGATAAAACTGCTCCCAAAGCTCTTTCCCGCAAGAATTTATCATTGAAGTTAACCCACTGTATTTTTGCATATGTGTATTTTCTCTGCTTACAGTGAAGCTCTAAAATGTAAAGCAAATATTTATCTATCAATATGTATTACTATAGCCGCATGACTAAAATATAAATATTTAGAAACTTAACATGAGTAATGACCTTACCAAATACTGTCTCTACTCTAAGCAACAAATTAACTCTCTCAATTTTGTGTCCCTGTTTAAAATCAATGTACCTACTTTACTATACGATAATTCAACACTTTGGTGATAATTTTTTCAAAACATGAGAGACTCACGTTTCCATGCGAGGAGATGAATTTTATAGCTATAAGGATAAACATTGATTATTTTAAATCCGCATCTTCAAAGTGAGTTGCATTCCGTTAATTATGAATGAGATGAATACTAATGGATACACTCATAAAAGGCTTTATTTTTAATCTTACTACTTATATGATAATTCAACACTTTGATGATAATTTTTTCAAAACATGAGAGACCCACGTTTCCATGCGAGGAGATGAATTTTATAACTATAAGGATAAACATTGATTATTTTAAATCCGCATCTTCAAAGTGAGTTACATTCCGTTAATTATGAATGAGATGAATAATACTTCATGTATACACTCAAAAAAGGCTTTATATTTTATCTAAAAATTATTCGCCATCTGTCGCTATTCCATTGGCCTATTTTTAATGTGTCTTTAAATAAAAGAAAAAGTTTCTACCCCCACAGATAAACGATAAGGTTACATACACATTCTTTATTTTAGTGGAAATGCATAGGGCCATGATTTTGCTCTAGAATGTAAACTCAAGGAAGGCTGTATGAAAGGTTACGCTTTTTTAATAGAGCCAGGTTTTCCATCTTTTATTCAATAAATATACATATGTATATATTCATGCATCACTTTGTCCCTGTGTTATCAAAGGAAAGATTTATAACACATTTTCTCCAAGCCATAAAAGTAAGTTCACCACAACAAATGTAGCAACCATAGAGGTACGAAGGAGAGACATATTTTTCCTCCGAGAAGCGAACACATCCTTAAATCCCCTTCTATGTACCTCAGTCCACCAGGTGCACAAGATACATTGCAATTCCTTCAGCCCACGTTCGCAAGCACGGCACGTCTTCACAAAGACGCGCCTCCATTTCATTTTAAGCAAATAAACGGATTAATCCGCGCGAGCCTCGTGAGGAATGCCTGCCTTGAAACGATCCAAATTTCCACTCCAAAAGACTCGCTCAAAAAGATCTCTCAGTCGCTGTGCTAAAATCCTCTCGCCCCCCTCCTCTCAAAGCACCACCTAGAGCAGTAAAGAGGAATTACTTTCAAGCCATGAATCTTCCTCCACACCATGCGAGACACAATCGTAGTAGCAGTCCTTTGAGTATGCTGGCGCCGCAGTAAATTTCGCGTAATAAAATTCTAGGGTTGAGTCGATTCCCGATTCTCGGGTAGGTAATGAATCGGAATCGAGAATCGATCGCTTAAAGTCGATTCCGATACTAGGAAAGATTAATACTTTAAAAATAGACCATAAGCTTTGGGCATTAAGGTCGCCATACTTTTGAGCCATTGTTCAATTATTTCAACTTCTTTCTTGCTGTAGCCCGCCATCGAATCCCCACCCTCAGATATTGTGCCCGTGATATTATTCTTTCCTCCCTCAGGATCTCTAGCATAACTAGCCGCTGTGTCTTATCTGATCTCATGTTTCTGCATAGAATCTTTAGCGGTTCTCTCCGGGCAAACGAAATTCTCCCTCTTTTCCGTTTTCATATTCCTCCTAGCCCCTTATGAAATAACTCTCTGCTTCGTATTCCGCGATTTCCATCTCTCAACGCTCTCTGTTCTACCGAATCCCGGCATTATTTAACTCCATGCCTTCAAAAATCTCTTCCTTGGACCTCTTTTCACAGTGACAGCACAGTCTTTTCAAATGCGAGGAATAGCATTGAAGAGTTATGAATTTGAAAAGTCACATCACCATGGACGTAAATTTCGGTTGAAACCATAATCATACCTTATTTCTCCGTATAATCCCGATCTCTTTGTCAGTCAGCGACGCGAGTGGCGCCTTTTGTAAACCTATTTAAACGCGCGACGGATGACAAGATATTTAGAGGCCGACTTGACGTTCCTCTTATATAATTTATTCATTTAATTATTTCACACACCACAGATAACAGCACTGTTCGGCTCTTACATCGGAGTTAATAAAAATTAACAATCAAGCGTTCAAAAACATCCATGCCCTGGATAAGGGTAATTTACCCAGGCGGGACTCGAAACCGTGACCTTTGGTTTGGCAGGCGAGAACTTTACCCCACCGCCACCGAGGCTGGCATATATTCTTAATCGTGATACAAAGAAAATAAATGAATAAGAATCGATGGAATCGGGAATCGATTTGAAAGAATCGGAATCGCAAAAAAGAGGAATCGTTTCATCCCAATAAAATTCTATTGAGCTCATTGTGGAAGGGGTTTCTTCGATTGAGGGCCGGGAAGAGCTTTTGGTCCGTGAACACAGAGGAACCCGACGGGGGAGGGATGTCTGGTCGCAGATACAGGGGGCAGAGAGAGAACCGACCCCTTGCACTTAAATGATAAATGTTCTCCCACCGTCCGGATAATGAATTTGCTGCTCTCCGCAAGAACCCTATGCACGCAGCGCCGAGGAGTCGGCTAAAGCACTAAAGCAACGTCTCGACGAACAGTAATACACTTTGACAAAGCACCTACTCCAAAAGCTCGCCGCGGAAAGCTACGGAGACTAGAAAGGGCCACTATTCCTTCGCATTGACGGCTACTCACTGCGCACACTGTATGTTTTCTGCGAGGAAGGATCAGAGCCCCAGGGTCCAGTAAGGTAAAGTGAACTATTTACCTTAGCGCAAGAGCTTGCAAAGAGAGCCAAAGGGGTCTTGAAGATCGGTTGAAGCAAGATTTACGATCTCACTCTTTTTTCAATCCATAAAGAAATGCATCACAGCGTTAAAAAGAAAGTCTAATGCTTTTCCTTTTATCAAGTAGAAAGTGCTAGAGTTAATGAAAGTATCTTTGAAGAAGACCTTTTCACGATTGCTCACCCTTCTACTGCGGAATTTCAGAGGCAAAGCCAACAGTATACAACATAAATGAGTGAATCTACAAGTACTTTATAGAAATAGTGTAAAGTTTCTTTAAAATTACAAATACTAGATTGCAGTCAACTTTCCTAGCCATTTGTCAGAAGTCCAATGTAAAATTATACATAACGTATCTTTTTTTTATAGATGATGCGCTCATACATCAAATGAGGCAATTGAAAAGCACTGAGAATAAATATAAAGTCATATGAAAATTTCAGAAAAAAAATAATTACGAATGAAGTATGCTCGGGAAAAATATTTGTTTGAATTATTAACTCAACTAGGTGAAGGAGGGCTACGATTTAAAAATTGATGACACATTGAATGATACTGGCATGGAAGTTAAGACTACGCATTTAAAATATTTAAATCCATCAGGTATTTGGTTTTTTGAGTGTTTAAGTAAATGAAAGGTCGTAGCACTTTTCCACAAGAATTTCCACTTACTTTTTTGAGTGTCTCCATTTATTAAATTCATCATCAATTTTTTTGAGCATCGAATATGTAATGGCAATTTACAGTAAAGATGAAAATCTTCATTTTCAATTGCTGCGAAACAGTAACCATGGATACAAGTAGTCAATCGAAGATTTGGCTATGAGTGAACAACAAAAACAACCATTAAATTGGCAAGTATCGTATATATCTTTAACAAACCGACAACTACTGAATGTCCTCGGCCATCTACAATAGCTTACAAAATATTTTCATCCATACAAAGTAATAGTTGCGATAATAGATTTCTCCGGCGAAATAATCGAGTTCTTCTTTTACATCTATCTATTATCTTTTACATTATTATTTATCTTTTAAAATATCCTGTTATTGTAGTCCTCTGTAATTTGCCTCGTGCTGTTTTTGGACTGGATTGAATAAATAAATAAACTTAGCCATCAGGAGCTGATGGAAAATACTTTCAATATTTCATAGAAGGTATTCTGCAAAAATAATACTCTGAACACCACAGAATACATTGCCTGCCACTTGTCAGAAGTGTACGAATAAAATAGTCATTTCACCCGAATGGCCGATGGCATCCCTTTCTTGGCCTGAGCGGTTCGACGCGCAATACCTCCCGACGCTGGCTGGCCATTAGCCCGTCAAGACAATGGGTTTCTGGCCCATTTGATTCGTCGCTGGCGATTGATTTTCGAGAAGGGAATCTTAATGCCAAGCCCACATCCTTTTGATATACACACACGGGGCCATTACCTTTTCCTCCATTTCCATTCCAAATATGTCCTCCCCCTTTCGTATTTTTTTTCGGAACAAACCCGGTGGCCAATGGTCCTCTACGAAAGTACAAAAGGGGGCGCATTTGACTGAACCCTCCTCGCTACAGCGTATATCCATCCCACTTCCCCATTTGACTTCTTCCTAAAGAAACATCACATTCAAGGGGTCATGTTCATGAGCCTGCATTATTTACCATCGTCGTCAGAGATTTATGAGGGCTTAGTATAATGGATAGTATTCTTTAAGGTAGATTGATGTGGGTTTTAAGCGAAAATAAAACTGGTGCGCGACGTAAGCGCCAAAGGTTCGATGCGGAATGATGCGGAAATTGATGCGCGGACCCCTGCAGAAAGGGAGGTGTAGGGACAGGGGAAATTGTAGAGGGGATATTGAGCGTAGCGCAGCGATTGTGAGTGAATTAAGGGAGCTGAATTTTATTGACAAGAAGGACATTCGAGAGAAATATTCAGACACACAAACGGCACGGCGCCGCAACTGAAAAGGCAGTGAGTCGTAAAAAATAAATTTAGTCAGAATGAGGAGATTTCAACCAATTAAATGCTGAATATGATTAGAATGACGGTGAATTATGTGATATATTGAAGAATCATAGTGCAGCATCACATAAAAGAGAGTAAGTGGTTTTAGTTTTTTTACAGCGATACTTGAGGGATTACTAACTTAAAAGAACGCTTTTAAGAACCTCATTTTCATTCAAATATAAGCTACGCTAAGTGCGTTGATGGAAAAAGTCGATACGAATGCTTGTATTATATGGTTTCCAAATATAGTCGCGTCATTTAAAACTTACAAGGAATGGGTAAATGACAGATACAATTCCACACTCGAACGTGAAGTGAACCTGGAGGACCAAAAAGTCATCAGTTCCATCAAAATAATAATTATTAATAGTTTATAAAATGCCTTCGACGTATAAACTCACTATTTACAATTTAAGGCAATTATAAACTTAGTCTCTGGAGGCATAGTTTACTATGAGCAAGGCATGTCAGGTGTTTCTCAGAAATCTGATCTGAATTTAAAAATAAGCCAGCCGTATGGTGACTCAATGTAATGCTTAAAACATCGTATTGATAATTCGGTAAATTATTGGCTGATAAAACGGACAAGGAAGTCAAAAATGGCAAGAGAAAATTGGCTGCAAAGAACCTCATAGGTATAATTGAAAGATAAAAAAGACAATATTGTAAAAATGTTTCTGGTGACGGTGATTTGTTTTAGGTGATGGTTTGCAATAGCACGTGGATCCTAACAGGGCAGTGAGAGAGTTCTATTGATGAATAACAGATATCTACGCTATCACAAAATCATGGAGATCGTGGTGGTTGCGAAGACAGAGAATTCTTTTGACATGCAATCCACCGGGAAAATTGAAAATCATTTATCAATAGTTACATTTATAATTTCAGAAACTAAAGAAAACTGTGGCGTTAAAATGTGGGACGGGGATGAGTGGAATAAAACTCATTCCCCTTCCAAGCCGTAACAATAAAAAAAGAATCAAGGCGGTCCTGCTAGTTTAAAATACAAGGTTATTATTAAAGAATGGTGCGGTTTCAACTCTGTTATAATGATAAAAGCAGTAATTACAGCCTATGTTGTTTATTTTTCAAACTTTTAGATTAATGCTTCGCAAGATTATCACCATCTCAGCTCTTCTTTTAGAGGCGACGTTTCAATGACTAACTCTGCCATCTTCCTCAGGGAGTTAGAGTCAACTCTTTGAGCCTGATAATAACAAACGAGAAGGATCTTTAGGTGGCCTTCAAGGTCATTAGACAAGAATTTAGCCAACGTTAAATTGCGAAATGTATGCAAAAAATAATGCACAAAATATTAAATAAGTGTTGTTAAAGAAATAACATCAAAATATATGTTCAATCATTTCTTGAGAGAAAAATATCTTAATATTTTATTTGAGGGTATAAATGAATGTAAGATGATAAATGAAAATATAACGAGACTGAGTTGGGAGAGGAATTAGGGTTGAGAACGATAGGGGTGTGGAGAAATGGGTTGGAAGGGGAAAGATTTAAAAGGGCGCTTGGCGGGTGATACGAGAGTGAGGAAGGAAACTGACCCATAAATAATAACTCGAAGAAAGTTCTCCACCCTCCCCTACTGGGTATCGTTCTGAATTAAGCATTGCTTTTTGCCGTATCAGCTTTCATTGTAGGCGACAATCATCCCTAACATTACTCGTTTATTCCGATTCGTTCTCCAGGGGAATAAATGCATGCATACATACGCTATATTTGTGGCAGAGTCCTGATTAGGCTACACCAACATATTTTTAATACCCAGCGAGCCACCTCCTAAGGTTTGGTAGGAGGTCCTTAATCATCAGCTTGCTTTAAATACACCGCAAGCGCATCACATTATTGTCAACAATAAAAATGTAATATTAACCCATTTATGCCGAACGGGTCGTTTTCGACCCATTCAAAAAAAAATTCACTCCGAGACAAAGTATCACATTAAAAGCATTTGGCTGCATGGACAATGTTGCAGAAAGATATGGAAACTTTTGTTTCTTACTTCGTTTAATCATTCACATCAATTATTTTTCGTTATTTCAAGAAGAAAACTAAACGCTACAAAGAAATCAACAAAAATTAACATCAGACGTAAATGGTACTCAAAAAGGCTAAAAGAAAGGGAAAAGACACCACTTGTGACGTCAAATTCCAGAAAAAACCGGCATTGTCCTCTTAAGGACAGGTATTTTAATTCCTGGTTAGCGATAACCATAAGATGATAGAGTCTAAATTTTACCTGCCGAGGCCTGAAACCTCTGGTTAGCTTTGATCCATGAGCTAAAAAAATATTCTACATCCACATAACACCCTACGATCAACCTTAAGGGCGTTTGGGAAGGGGTGATCAATCACCAGCAAGAAGGATTCCCACATGCACACCACTTGAACATAACAATGTCACGCATACTAACAAATTATACTTCCACATTTATGTAAAGGCAAAAATTGCCAACTAACCATAAAGGCAATCAGCCAATAAGCTGGGACACACAAAACATTCTGTTAGCAATACCAAGAGAATTCAGAAACATGCATTAAGTAATACGTAAGTTAGTAGGATATACTGAGGAATATTATGGAGAACTGCGCGATAAAATTACGCGCGCGCTCCCCAGGAAAATTGGATTAGGTTTCTATATCGCAGGCGCCAACCCCTTTTTGAGCCCAGAAGCATTCAATCATAAGAATGGTTTAAGAATTTCTCCATAAATGCGAAAGTTGACGCAGACAGGTTATACTTGCGGTTGAACATAGTTAATTCCCTTGTACTGGAATATATTATGGTGGAAACACGAAACATTTATTCAGACAACGGTGAGATTGTAGAAAGCGGGTTTAACAGGCATAGAGTCATGTACCCCAGTATCTTAAAACCATTTTATTTGAATATTGGATTCGTATTTAAGATGAGGGCAATAAAAATTTTTCCTAATGCCTGAGTTCACCTGACTCATGCTTATTTCTATCAAAGCATTCTAACGATTATTTAAAAAAGGTATACATTTGGGCTCAAAAATCCGCTGTACCAAAAGCCTCTAATATTTTCATCAAGAAGTTCAATCTGCCACTGGCTAATGCTGATTTCTAATTCCGGCTCATCATACCTAGCACTCGCATTTGAGAAATTCATTGTCATAATGTGCCTCGTCAATATTTCGTAGGGTTATTCAGTTAAATCTTTTAGGAGAGGACACAGATATTTAAAACAAATCAAAGAGATTTTAACAATCAATATCGCAATATAAAAAAAATCACAGCTCAATGGTCTGATGAAACTATTGTAGTACTCATTTCTCTCCTAGGGTGCTACAGGTATCTGCTGTAAAAAGTGTCGCTTCCAACCAGAGGCGAGTATGCCAGCGTATTTGCTTTAATTTTTAAACCTCAGATCTCAATTAGTTTGCAACACCAACGATTTTTACCGAAAAAAACTTTGAATATTAATTAATCACAAATAAATATCAGTTGAGTAGCAACAAAAAATTACCAATATATGTATTTTTGTTCGTCATGATCTGAATATTCCCTGTTAGAATTGAATTTCCTCTGACACTTTCATTAACATTTATATTTCTTCACCGAAAATGCAAAATATGATCTTTTTATGTAAATTATGTACCAAAACATATATTTTTAGGTAAAACCGTATATATCACATAATTCTTGCATTCATCTTCGAAGATACCCGGACACCAGGGATTGCTTGTGCGTAAGAATATCCTAAAGTACCTAAATTCATAGTTTAACGGAACGCGTGCCTCTCGGCTAAGGAAACCTATTTCCCCCCCTAAAAGAGCCTTTCGCCGAATGAACCTCAGCTCCTCCTATCTCTTAACAGGTTCCCGGGTTGCCTCAAAGGAAGGAGATAGCAATGGGCTCATCTCTGCCACTGGTTCTTTAATGATCATGGGAGGAGCAAACCATCTCCCACACTAGCCGACGATTCCAGATTTCTTCTCGCCACCCTCCTGGGCAACTTATCCCCTCACCGTTATATTCTCCCTCTTCCCTTCACTGCACAACTTCCCTATCTCACCCTTATCCTGCGGACCATAAATCCACGAGCTCCGCACACGCCCCTACACTAAACTGTCCGTTTCCTTCCTTTAGCCCAGCAGAGCGTGCACACATCCAGTGCGCCGCTTCCCTACAATCCACGGAATCCGTCCCTTTAACTGCTTCGCGCATCAAGGGTAGATGCGCGTGAAAGGGTTGTGGAAGCAGCTTTTTACCGTAAAATTCAGTCGGGAGCTGGTGGTAAAGGGAAGGTTATAGGAGTTTCCCAACTTAGAAACAATGTAAAACATATACTGCAGCCCAAAAAATTATTTTGCCGAACGGGAACCATATAGGAACCATAAAGGACTGTTATAACCCAATGCTGCTTTTAAGTGACATCAAAAATGTATAAATTTTAGGCTCTACACAGGAATATTTAAACTACGTAGTCTTTTGTATTGTAAAGGTGAAATATGTAGCTATGACAATAAAATAAAATGGTAAACTTCCACACAATTTTATTTACATAGTACCGACCCGGTTTTGACACGTAGTGTCATTATCAAGGTACCAATTTGGCTTTCCAAGTTCTATATATACCGTTCAGCAAGGGAAAGGTGGGGTGGAAAGGATAGCAAGGGAGGGGGGGAGACAGTTTGACTAAAAAGATGCGTAATAGGGAAGGTCTTTGAAGGAGGGAGGGGGGACTAGGGATTACGTAATCAGTGAATCGGTGAGGTAGGAAGAGAAGTCATAGCAACCAGGAGAGGAGCGGGTGTTGGCGAAGGTCAGAAATAAAAAAAAATCTATGTATTCACAGAGCGGGCAGGAATTTTCAGGGTTAAAAGAGGCGATTGGGTAGAATACACTTCGTCGTTACAAAGATTATGCAGGCTATTAACAATTTCAAATTTCTCGTAAAAGGCCAGCTTTTTCCCTTTCTCTATGTAATGTAAAATATCAAAATCAAAGTTGCTAAAATGTTTACCATATTCAAATGTTTACCATAATTCAAATGTTTAGCAAAACATGATTTTTCGTCATTATTGATAAAACTATTCCTGTGTTCAATCACTCGATCTTTAAATCTCCTCCCAGTCTGTCCTACATAACGAATATCACAATAGAAGGGATTACACTATCAAATATTTTGTCTGATTTATAAAGCAATGGGTGTAGGAAAGGCACTCACCAAATTTTACTATTGAGCGCAGAATAATTTCGCCCCTAGCGCAGTTTGAAGTTTCAACTTGAATTCCGCGCCAAAAACGTATTTCTCGGTCGACGCCATGTTGATGACGTGTGAACCTCATGATATCTGCATTGCTTGCATAAGGAGTGCATTGTCGCATACGTTATTTCGAGTATAAGTAAATACTAAATAAAACGGAGAATTTTAAATGGGAATTTTAAAACTTTTAAAAGTGACTGAACGTGTAACTCTGATGTAAATATAAGTGAACTTACGGATATTCTCATGTAAAAATCCCCATCTCTGAGTTACTCTTTCATTTAGATGACAATTGTTTACCATTGTTCATAGTACGAAAATGACTTGAAAATTTATCAGGAACATAGGTGGACCAAAGCGAGACTTCTGCTTTAAAAAAATGGTTTTCCAACGAAATTTGAATGCTAATCCTAAAAGAAACTGAGAGAATCCCGAATTTCCTCGCTTCAAAGGGCAAGAAAACAGCCATAGCTATAGCACATTTGTTCATTTATTTCACAATTTGCATCCGGAAACTAAAAACCAGTAATAAGTAAAGGATTTTGTGATGGATAGTCCACAAATTAAAACATCCACGATAACTACTGTGATTGCTGCCTCTTTCAAAAGTGTAAACATTTCATCTTAAGAAGTTTCATTTAAATGAAATGATTCTTTTTAAGACAAAAAATTGTCCTGAGTCCCTGTTAATAATGTCAGTACACTACTGGTATCTGCCAGAACAAAATTAACATTGTGTTTCGCCATGACGATAAACTTTTGGCCACTATTTCCACGAACGCAGTGTGTTTACGGCTTCTTCAAGCATGACTCTCGCGACATTCATGAGGTTCACACGTCACGCGGCGTCAGCCAATAGAAATACGTTTCGCGCCGTGGGCGTGGCTGAAGCTCCTAGCGGACCTTCAAAGCTACTTATCTCGGTTAAAAATCGAATTTGGGCTCTAAAATTTGGCGTGTGTGTTTTTCATTCATATCTTTTTGGTTTTAAATAACGAAAACCAATTTTTAATTTTGAGTGTTCCCTTCTATTATTACACTTTAGCAAGTATACACCACTTTTGTTTTCTTGGTTATACATGTCCTTAGAGTTACACAATCGTTTCTCCAATGTTGCAGTGTTTTTGTGTTTTTATTCTGTGTTCAATTGAAACTTTCCGAACTTAGGTAATTTTAATGGGTGATTATTATGAGATGTTTCCCTCAGCTCTGTGCCTCATGCATGCATTGGTAATCTCAGGCAATGTATAACTCCTATCTACTCGTATAGAAACTAGGTCCCTGTGACATCACGTGGAGTGGCATCGCATGGGCTTCAATCTGGCTTTTTTCAAATGCGGTTAAAATTGACCATTGCCATTCGTCTAACCTGGAATTTCTAAAACCAAATAATTTGTATATTATGAATACACTAATGGTGGATAACGAATTGCCATCAATGTCTTTTGTTTTCTTTGATGAAGGAAACTACCCTATTACTCCAGCAATCTAGCCTTAGCGCATAGCTTCCTAGTCTCCAGCGTAACCCACAGAAAATTACCAATTTATCTTTGGTCCCACCGTCGCGAACCAAGCTCCTTAAGTGCAGGCGGATAAGGGTCGTTGGTAGATGTAGTTGTGGGTGTGGTATAAGGCCATAATGCGCGTGGGGAATTGAGGCGTGGCTCTGTGGGTAGTGCCATTCTAGGGGGGTGTCATACGGGTGTTGGGGGGAGAGGATTTCCCAGGGAGTGCGGCCCACCTGCGGTCAGCAAAACGTCGGCTCATCCGTCAGGTCATCCATCGCAACGGTCCCTTCCCACCACCGCCAATGGCGGCTTAGGCGGAAGCCCAAGCACAGAGCAATTCCTTCCGGTGGCGGTGGTAGAGCGCTAAGCGATAGTAAGTACTCCGACGATTGTGCGCGCTCCCGAGTTTTTTCTTTCAGTCTCTAAGGTAGTTAGAGTGACCACGGCCGAAGTAAAGTAATGCACTCGAGCTACCTCTTATTTAGGCAAAAGAGTCGCCAAAATTTTAAATAAAAGAAAATATAATTAGGACATAATTAGTGGGACATAATTAAAACATAATTAGTGGGTGCAATTTTGCACCTCAGTACAATTCAAACGCTAAAAATTATTTTAAAAGGTATTTACAGCATTCAACTTGACTAGTTACACTCACTAGTTACACAAGTCAACAGTGTCTTGACTCAACACTACTCTGTACGCCTGTTCCCACCACCTTCTTCGAATATGTCAAATCCTTCCCCCTTTCTTAAGGGTATAAAGGTTATTTTCAAATGTTTTGCAGTGTCTTATACCAGATGATGGCTCAGTGAGCCGAAACGCGTTGTACGCAGTAAAAAAATTGAGGAAAAGTGCTACGATCTTTTATTTATTTAAATATTATTGTTACTTTTACCGCACTCGAGCCCTCCACCTCCTGCGTGGCAGGCAAGAACTTTATTCCACCCCCACCGAGGCCAGCAGTTTACACTGTAGTTAGGCCACAGATTCCACTCATGAGTGGTTGGCAAGTTTTGCTTTTTCATGAATGTGGAAGTATATTTTGTCAGCATGTGTAGCATTTTTATGACCGTGTGGTGCGCTTGTGGGACTCCTATGCTGCGTGTTGGTGAGAGATCACCATAAGGGTGGCTTGCAGTGTATTATGTGGATCCAGATGCTTTCCTAACCTTTCATTCCCCCTTCTGGGATATTTTATTCATTTATATTTATTCAATACGACCGAAAGCAGCACTATTGCAGCCTTTTACACAGGGATTTTCAACAGAACAGTTACACGTTTTACGCCTTTTACTCGGAGGTTTTATGATAACCTCATCCGTCCCATGTGATATACTTTTCTCCAAGGCCGGTAAAATTGGAAAGGCACGCCTTCGTGGAGAATAACCTACCCAGGTGGAACTCGAACCCTTAACCTCTTGTGCGGGAGGCAAGGAGTTTACCCCGCCGCCACCACATTTTATGCTGTAGTGTAAGATGCACCATGCATATGAAAGCCTGTCACCAGAATGGGCAAGGGGAATATACCTAGATGTAATTGGGGCACGTCGGACCACGCTGTGCATACAATGGCGTGACTGTTCCTTTCTTCTGGGGCAAACCCGTGTCTCCCCTTCATTCCTTGGGCGTGCAGCAGGTCGACTTTAGGTCACTTCCCTCGAGTCCAACCCTTCCACACTCCCACTCCCCGTGATAACCCCAACCCCCTCCCTACACCACCCCGTCATACAAGAACACTTCCCCGTATAGCTCACCCCCCAGGGTCGTGAGCGGAAATCCCCTTGCTGAGCCTTTGTCGCTCGCCATCCACTATTTATCCCATTCGGCCTCCGCGCGAGCATTATATATGCCCGCATCCTCTTTTGGCCTTCCTGTGTGTAAAAGGGTAAAAGGCGGTCATGTGAGCGGAGACCGGCGTCTGCGTGATGCATGTGTTGACGGGGAGGAAGGCTAGCGAAATGTCCAATTCATAATACCGGGAGTACCGACCCTCATGCGGGCAGAGTGAACCAAACTTTGTTGGCGATTCAAGGTTATATGCGTTGTTGCTAAGGTAAAATATTGGTTCCAGCATCGCTCACGTTTCTTGAATAGTTCAGCCGAATTTTTGGCGTCAAACGCCCATATCCTGTCGAGATGATTTCTGGTTAAATTTCCTTAAATATTAATCAAATATATTCTGCAGATGATACCGGTTTACATTTTTCCTAACTATATTATGTGTAGAATTTTATTGGTATAAACTCTGTTGTATTTCTAAAAAAAACTTATAAAATTTATTACGCATCCAACTATATTTCAAATCGAAATAAGAAATAATCTCTCGAGAATTGGGTTTGGTATGCGAAATCAAAAGAGGTCATGTCCATCTCCTTAATACTGTGCATCGATTGGTTTATTTGCAGGGGTTGATAAATCTCTTACTTTTTTTATAATTTACAATTTAATTTAATGTAAAGTATCCCCCTGCAAATCACCTTATAGATGGCCCTTAGGGTATGATGTAGATTTATATGTATCACGGGGAAAATTTACTTAAAATTTAGTAACGTTACCGAGACGTAACATAGCGGCGTAAATGCTCTATACTTGGCGAGATCTGACCCATTACCCTTGGGAAATAGCGCTTTCAATTGTGATCGCACTTACGACGACATCCACATAATACCCTGCCAGCCACCTCCAGGGTATTTCCAGGGGGTGATCAATCGAAATGATGCATGCGAAATGCAAGAAGACCGTCATATTCACACTGCTCGTTCATACAAATATTTCGAATAATAGCAAAATATACGTGAATATTCATGTAAAGGAAAAACTTGTCAATGGTTAGTAATTCCTACGACAAATCCGTGCAATATTAGAACAATGGTAGAGGAAAAAACATGCAATTAGTCGTGAGAGTTCTTGAGGAGTATAGCCAAATTTTTGGCATCACACATACTGTCCTGATGATCCACAGTTGAAAATTTTCCTAACGGCATTTTTCGTTGAAAATAAATGATATGTAGTCAGTCGTATTTCTAAAAACATTATTCTGCATTCATTATTTTTATGGGAAGAAAAGTTTTCATTTTCCCTCCTCATTTAATATACCGCGCACAAATAAGCGCAAGTTTTCGGAAACTCCCAAAAAGCGAGTGTCTTTCCATGCAGCCAATCTCTGTAAGACAAATGCAATATGGAAAGCTAAGTTTTTCGATAGGTTTGTAACAACAGTCACTTCATTCATGCAAGGTTAGAATCAAACAAAGAGTTATAACTTCTGAAGAAAGATTCGGTGCAATCCCAGCGAATATATAGCGTGAAGAATTCTCGGGTTTGCCACGGCATCAGGTACTACATTACTAATTCTTCGTTAAATCTTTCGCGGATACTCGTCATGTTATTTAAAAAATTTTGGGCTATGTCGCTGTGTCAAGTTTTGGGCGGCCCCAACGTTTCCCGACCGAAGCTGGTCGTTTTTCAGAGATTCTGTGGCAACCAAAAATTGTCGCGGTCGCATCGCATCGCATCGCATATTTGGTGACTGTGTGAGCAGTCAATGTCACGATCTTCAGCTGAAGCTGGTAATCGGTGTTCGGCATGTTTTTTGTGTTCGGCGGTTATGTGTTTATGTGGTCATTTAGTTTTTTATTGTGTGGGTTGTGTAAGGGCTCTTCTAGGTCGATGGTACTTGAAGTGTGGGTTGTCTTGGTATGTCCAGATTGGTGTGAGAAGTTCGTTTTGTGTTCGATGTAGGGAGTCTTCGAAGGCTGTGGCAATGTCGTGTAGGAAGTCAGGTATTGTTTTGATTTGTAAGTTGTTGTGAATGTAAGTGTTGCGGACGTACCATGGTGCGCCTGTGATTGTTCTCAGAGCCCGGTTCTGAAGGACTTCAAGCCTGTTTAGGTGGGTCTTGGCGATGGAGCCCCAGGCGGGGTATCCGTAGGTAATGATCGGCCTGATCATGGCTGTGTAGAGGATTTTCTTCGTTTCCAGAGCTATGTGGGGACTTTTGAGCAAAGGATATATGGCCGCAACCGCGCCTTTAGCCTTTGCAGTGGAGGCCGTGGTATTTGCTTGCCACGTCAGTTTTTCGTCCAGGGTTACCCCGAGGAATTTAACTGTGGAACTACGGTTGATGCGTGTTCTCCCGTAGTAAATTGGGGAAGAAAGCGATTTTTTCCTCTTCCTGGCGAACTGGATTACCTGGCTCTTCTTCGGGTTCAGTTGGAGCTTCCAAGATGTCATCCAGTCCTCGATGTCGTCGAGGTGATCCTGGATGTGTTCTGCGGCCGTGTCTGGATCGAAGGACTTCGAGAGGATTGCAAGGTCGTCGGCATAGAGGTATGTTTCGGTGTTGGGATGGGATGGCAGGTCATTTATATAGATGTTGAAGAGGGTGGGGGACAGTATGGATCCTTGCGGTACGCCGGAAGAGATAGGGTGCAGTACGGATTGGGAGTGGTTAACTATGGAGAAGAAGGTTCGGTCAGAGAGGTATGATTGAATTAATTTGGTCAGATAGGTGGAGATAGGTGAGGAGGAAAGTTTATGGATTAGTCCTTCGTGCCAGACACGGTCGAATGCCTTGGATTGATCGAGGCAGACGCCAACCACATACTTCTTTATGTTGAAGCTGTATAGAATGCTTTCCACCATTCTGGTGATCTGATGGGTTGTGGAGTGCGCCTTCTTGAAGCCCGTCTGTTCGTCCCGGATAACTTTGTTGTCCGTTAGCTCAGGAAATTGTCGCGGTGAAATAGCCCAAATGTTTTTATTTAACAACAACGTTACTGCCGACATATAGATGTCAGACTCGGGTATCCTCCACAGGGCTACGAGGGCATATGATTGGACTTACGATTGTAGCATCACTTACATCTACATCTGCATAATACCCCTAGCCGCAAGAAAGGTGTGTGGTAGGGGGTGTTAGGACATCAGCCATTCACAAATAAAAAGGAAATTACATGGGTAAGTTTATCATTTATTAAAGCCCTTTATGGTTCGGGGGAAAAACGAATTCCTATATCTATATACCCGTTCAGCTAAATATCTCTCTAAATTTATCGCTTCTGTCGGACCTGGAAATATAGTGGGGCTCTAATATTATGGGTAGCTGATACACGTGGTTGGTAGTAGCTGATTGTGAGTGCATGTTAACAGTTTCACTGCTGGGCTAAATTTCTTTAGTCTCCCCGATGGCTGAAATTTTTCATAGGCTCTTTTTTACATAAATAAAATATATCTAAATGATTTGTTGTACTTTTGATATTTTTTATTAAAAATAACGACTTGCGACACAGTGTCGACTGCCGCCGTACGAAAGCCCGTCGAATAGGTTATGCTTTAGGTTAAAATACTGACACTCTACCATACATCAAAGAAATGGCTCGCAGAGTAATGTGCAGATATAATGGATATTGATATTAGCCCTTCAAATTTAATAAGTATATACGCCCGTGTCTGCGGAAAGGATTCCTTGCCCAACTCATATAGGCAGTACTGATGCTAGAATGTTGGTCAAGCTGCTGCTTACGTTGCTGGTTTGGTCAGGGCTTGAAGAGTGCGCGAGACGAGGTATTTTTAAAAGCTTTCCCCCCTCCCATTCTCCTTGAACCCCCCACGGACGAAAAATCCTGCCGTGCCATACAGAACCAACCTCTCGCGGGCTCAAACTGCACGGCCGCCCTAGCCATCCATCATCCCAAATTACATACCACCCTTTCCCCCCCTCCTTCTCTGCGCGAGGACCATCTCCGTATCCCATCCCACCTTTCCACTGTTCCATTCCACCCTCCAGAACCTTCATCCTTCAGCTTCAGTCTACTTACTTTCACCAACTCCTCCATGTCTGTCAGGTTTGGAGACTTTAGGGCCGTGAAATACGATGGTCTTGCACCGTAAATGGAACGGACAGGGACCGAACACCTGGTGATGTACAACGCCCCTATACAAAACACCATTCCTGGGAGGATTGGGAATCTAAATATGCAAGGCATTATTAATCTGCACTCAGGAACAGATTTATAGTGAGTAGAAACTGGGATATACTTTTTACTTATACCATGAGTTATGGTCCTTCAAGTTTTTTTTATTCTGATTTTATGGGTACTTCTAAGGCTATTTTTTATTTTAAATAATATATACTTCATGGTTCCTCACCATTGCAAAATATTTGGGCGAAAGCATCACTATAAGTAAAAAGAAAATACAGGAACAGATTTATAGAGAATAGAAATTGGGAGATGCTTTTCGCTTTGACCATGAGTTACGGTACTTTAATTTTATTTTTCTATTCTGACTTTAAGCGTATTTTTACGGCTATTTTTGAACTTAAATAACTATATTCCATGGTTCTTCATTACAGCACAATGTTTAGATGACAGCGTCACTATGTTTACATTCGGTGTTATCACATTAAAACAAATTGATTTAATACTAAATCAAAAAAGTAATACACTAAGAGGACAATTTCCTAGTACAAATATATTATATATCTTAGATTTTGTGGTGAGTCAATATTTGATGCGGAATCGAATATTTGAAACGAAGAGGATCATGATATTTGCACAACATTCTTAATGGATTGGTCCTCGAATAACAAAAGCTATCAGCTTCAGCTGCCAGGAAAACTATTGTCAGCTATCGAAAAAAATTATCCAATTGATTCACTCATTATATTTAATTTCAAATTTAAGTGTGATTGAGCAATTTTAAATAAATTCAAGCAAGTGTTATTTATAAGTTCCTGTTCCTTTACTCTAATGGCTTAACCAAAGATAAATTTTAGAAAATGATATTCACTGGAGTGCATATCAAAACGTATTACTTTAATCGTCTATATCAACCAATTAATAATAATGAATGAATGAAAAATTTACGATGACAATGAAACTTAATGGATATACTGAATTCCATATTTTTTTAGGGCCTTAATCGAATCGATAGTGCCGATCTTACCACCTCAAAAGGCCATCTAAATTGGTGTTCGGAACCGATTAAGCTATTAAAATAAATCCTTCGAAGCTCCTTTGTCGATTCAAGAACACAGATAAAGGAACACATTCTCACGGAACGAAGAGTATAAAATATACTGCGCTAGCTGGAGGGTATAGTGATAAAAAAAGCACGACAAAAACATAACGCGCTTTTGGGAAGAGGGAGGCTGGGTTTTAGACAATAAAGCAATAAATTTTACGGGCCCGAAACGGCAGCGTTGCATGAGCGCGGCCCATCTCGGGGGCCTATCTAGCCGTTTCCTCTTTGCCATCAGCAAAGCTTTCCGTTTCCGCTCGCTACGTCCCTTCTTGATAAATCTTTTAAGTCCCTTTAACTCGTGGCGAGGGAAAAATGTATAAAAAGAGAGAGAACCTTTCCCGTCGACTGACGTGGGGGCTCCTCTTGTGCTTCTACTCTAATCCGGTCTTTCTATACACCGTGGTGCAGGGGGAGTAGTACCTACTCACTCGGTTGCCACGGTTTCATTAGTGCGAACTTTTATGCCCATCAAAAGTTGCAAATCAAACAAATTATAAATGAGATAACCTCTATGGTACTGCAATGGTACCATAGAGGTCCTATGCACCATGAACCTTAGCAGTAAATGATAAAATATATAATTCAATAGCTTTAAATTAAGCTTGCAGGGCGCCATGAATATTTCAATTTACTGAAAATCACATGCAATGCGTAGTATTCTGTTGAAAGCCTTGGGTAAAGTAGATGTGGTAGGCAATATTAGGTAGCATACGATGTGATAAGTAAAGGGCTTAATATAGGAAGACTAAAATACTCACTTCCCTCATTTTACTCTGAGCACATTCATTTCTCAAAAATGCAGAACAGAACCTAGTATCAAATGAAAAATGAAACTTAATGCGGAAAAGTCTCTTAAGATATAATTTACGTATAGCGTTCAAATGAAAATTAAAATGAAGTTAAGAGAACTGTTATTAGAAATTATTACTTTAGATTTAAAAAACAAAATTAGGAAGTATCTTGGTAGCTTACGATTTTCTATTAACACAAAACTGATGATTTCATCATGAAAACAAAAAAATAGATCATTTCATCTGAGGCTCCCATCACATATTTATAAAACATAAGCCAGTTAAGCAAAGTTATCAAACTGTGAAGTCGTAGTTGAAACTGGTTCAATGAAATATTCACGGCTTCGCATGCTTCATATGCCATTATTAAATTTTATGGCGAATAATTTGCCGAATTATTCGGGTATTGTAAGGCCAATCACCGTTTTAGTTGATAATAGCAACTTTGCCCATGAAATCGCATATATTATGATAGAGTAATTGAAAATGTACCGTACTTTCTAAGGCCACTCTTGAGTTTTATGGGAGTAATTCGTCGAAGACTCTCCCGAAAATTATCTCAGTAACGTCCAGCTTATTCTACCACAGTTTGCAGTGAGAAAAAAATACAGAAAATACCGACTGTAAAAAGTTAAACCATGACTCATGTTGAATATTGCTCTTATTTCACTTATGGTACCAGAAATAATTTCCGGAGCATAGTTGAAACGTATAATCCTTCATTTTAATGCGGATACCATTGCAACAAATACAGGAAAGATTGATCAAAGTATCTGGGTAGCGAATTTTGAATTTCTACGGTCTAGCGGATGTAGTCCATATATTTTTCATCAGCCTGACTTAATGCCCTTTCTCCTACAGTCGAATAAGATGAATAGTAAAGTATTCAGTGACCTTTTTTATCGACACGATTCCCCGTTCGTCTTATTTTAGAATCCATTTCTATTTATGTAACCAAATGCACGAGAACAACTACAAGTGAAAGGCATTATCTTCCGATCCATCACAGATGTCCCGCATAGTGGTGAATCATAAAAAGAAGGTTATATCAGATCCATCGCCCATGTCCGCTTCGAGATAGGAAACACTTTTTCGTGCTCGGGGATACATCAATAATGAGAAGGGTCATGTTTGCTGCGGATATCCAATCCTATAAGAATTAAAAGAAAAGAAAGCATTAAATACCTTATCTTGGCAGAGATGATTAACAGCATAATATTCATTGAAAGTGATAAATATAGGGAAAAATCGAGGAAACTAAAAATAACATTTCTCTTGTTTTATAACTGAACCTGACTAAGCTTTACTCCTTTATTTCTAATCCCTTATTTTAGTCCGAGCACATTCATTTCTCAAAAATAAGAACGTCTCCTGGTGTCAAATACAAAAAGCATACTAACACGGTGATTAGCTAATTATGATTGCAAATTAACGGTGCTTCAAATAATGAGAACAAACACGATAAGGCAAATTTAGCTATAAATGATTCCAACAGAAATTCATTAATAATATAGTTGATAATCGGAAGTGAATACTTTTTTACATCCATCTTTACCAGTACATTATTGCTTTACTATTCCTTTGGAGTCAATAATAGCGCTATTAGAGCATAATTAAGCTTACAGCGTATTAAAGGAATTAAATCCCTGAAAATCAAATACGACGCGGCGTGTAGTGTTTTGCTTTAATGTTTTGCTTAACACCCTGGGTAAATCTTACATTTAAAGCAAACCAATAATTAATACTTAATAAAGAAGCAGGTATGTATTATATACTTAAAACACGTTTGTTACTTTTCAAATGGAGCAACGTTTCGCTTAAAAAATGGATTAAATATTAACTTAAAAATATAATAATTGAGTCATACATTATCTGATTAATTCATTTGTTTTTTAGTCACAATGGATGTTGCCTCTGATGGCGGAATGTTTTTAGCGAACATTAGAAAAGTAGACGTTTGAGTTGAATCGCTCTTCACAGAACTACCACCTAATAAGCAAAGGAGGTAGCGAATTGCCTTCAAAGCAGTGTAAGTGTGGATGATATGTAGCAACAGCGGCGTAGCGAGGAATATACTTCGCGGAGGATGGGATGGCCTGGGTTGCAACCCCCTCCCCCAGGCAACGCGTGATCGGGGAAATTTAAAAAAAATGACGACTTAAAATACGTTTTACATCATTTTGTCATTAAAAGTTTAGATTTAAGCAGATAAAGTTATTGCACGCAAAAACTAGGCAATAGTTTTAAATAATATTTTTCTCTGAGGCTTTGAGGGGGGGGATCTGCCCCCTTATCCCCCCATAGTTACGCCACTATATAGCAATGTATGAAATCCGTAGATCAAAGCGTGTTGGACTGGAATTTTTCCATGTAAACACTTACAATTTTCCGAGGTTATAGAATTTATTCCGAATCAGGTTTCAATGTTACTGCATCATCTTCAACGTACGTAAAACCTCGACTTTGACATTGATGATGATGATATGCTCATCGAAACCCGGGTCGGAATAAATCATATAACCGTGGAAAATTGCAACTGTTTATTTCAATTCAAAGCAATGGATTTTAAGTCTGTGGCTGAGGCATAGGAAATGGGAAAGAGAAGTGGCGTAACTAGGAATATGCCTTGGGGGGGGGGGGGGGGGGTGGAGGGGCACGGGAGGTGTGAGAAGATTTTTGAAAAATGACATGCCTGGAAATATATTTTAAATCGTTTTGGCACAAAATTTTAAGTGTAAGCAGATGCAGTTATTATGCGCCAAAGCTAGACAATAGTTTTAAATAATTTTATTTGCCTGAGGCTTTTTTGGGGGGGGACTATCTCCTCAACCCCTCCATAGTTACGCCACTGGGAAAGAGAGATTTGTACAGGTACCCGAAAGTGTTGCATTGCTACTTTTATGTCCATACCATTCCCTCCCCCCTTAAAGTTCGGAAAAACACCCCTAACCTTTACCCTTCAAAACACATTCACCTCCCGGCCCGGCACTCGCACTGTCGCAACAAGGAAGGGACCCTCGCCCTATACTTCAAAAGAAAAGGCCATCCAGCCCCGCTGATACGCCCCTTCTCACAATAATAACGGGAAATTTTTATGGGAGCGAATGACCGCGCGTAAATGCAATGAAAGGATAGTGAAATGGGACGCGAAAACCTTTCATTCTCGTCCGTCCCCGCCTCTCAAATGCCCGCGTATATATATCCTCAAATGTCCGAGAAGCGAGACAGGCTCAGCGGAAGGAAATGCACATAAAAGGTGCGCTTTTCTGTCATAGACGGCAAGACTGGACGCTGCACACGGATAAGGGAAAATGAAATGCCACTGTGGGTTTCGAAGACGTAAATATTTTGTTCTCCCTCATTTATTTTTGGCTCATCTAATGCGTAAACATAGCTTATTTGCCTTCTCCTAGGAAAGCTACGACCAGGAGAACTACAAGAGGCTTATTATTACAGTATTATACCGTTAAGGTATAATACTATAACAATAATCCATTGGGTACCTAAGAAGTAATCTGGGAGCCTCCCTTTCCTTCCAGCACTGCCTTCTTCAATTCACTATAAGGCTTACTCCCTTTCAATCTATCTAAAAATCCTATTCTCTTTCATCTTTACGTAACATTCTACCCTCTAATACCGTATTCAACATCCCCTCCCCGCTAAGTTCTCGCTCCATCCAAACCTTCTGTCTCCTCCGTATTTCATCTAGCAGCTGCCTTTCCTCACCCACCATGTGCGGCACTCCGTCGTTTCTCCTCCTCTCTGTCCATTTCAACTTCCTAATTCTTCTCCATATCCACATCTCATACGCCTCCAATTTTCTCTCGTCCTCCTTCCTAAGTGTCCACGTTTCCGCACCGTAGAGAGCTACACTCCAAATCAGGGGGTGACCAATCACCAACATGCACCATGCCATAGGACCACCACATACACACCGCACGGTCGTAGAAATATTACGCACACTAGCAAAATATACATGCATATTCATTAAGACAAAACATGCCAATGGTTAGTACTTCCTATAGCAAATAAATGCAAGGTTAGATATCATGAAAAAATAGAACTAATGAAATAAAAAATATATATTATAAAAAAGGATACCAATCTTATTTCTGTCCTCTCTATATGCATGTTTCATAGTGATTATTCGTGAATTTAAATTTTAATATTCTGATGCATGATGAATGGTTCACCCCCTGCCAAACACCTCTGAAGGAGGCTTTCAGGGTAATATGTAGGTTTATACTACCTATGAATTCAGGTTTGATATATGTAAAGGTACCCACAATCTAAAAACTGGTGCACCTTTCCTTTGAAAATTTTTGAACAGAAAAAAATCTAGGTAATATATTTTAGGTACGATATAAATAAATGTTTGTAAGTTAAATAATTTATTTTATAATAGTACCTATTTTTATATTACACATGTACTCACACTGGGTGGAAGATTGGACAAAAAAATAAAAGTAAAGGGTGTCCAATTCACAAAGTTTGTAAGAATGCAGTACTATCCTCTTTTGGGAAACCCTCCTGAACCTTCAGCCCCACACACAACTAGACCATGTCCACCATTCATGTGCCATCTATCAGCTGCACCCTTTATCCTTACCCTGACACCAAAATACCCTCGAGATCCTCTCTCTCACCCCATCCCGGACCCTGCTTCACACACTAGCCACGAGGCAAGGCATCATCCCCATCACCGGGGGTCCTCGCGTGAAAACCCTTGACTTGCAGGAGGTGTTCCCCCAACTTCAATCCCTTATCAACCCGAATCCTGCGCTTCCTGCAGACACCTCCTTGCTACCAGTTCTCTTCTCCCCCTGTGGTACAAAAAATTTCCATTCTGCCCCCTAAGGCAGCGTGGTGATACAGCAGGCAAGCTGACTTGCAAACCCCCTTCTCTGTTCACAGCCACCCTCTTATTTGGCACAGTTCTTTTCAGCAGGGGAGAGAGAGCTCTTCAGGGGTGTTGGCGGATGTGTTGGGGTGACGAGAACTAGATGGTAGTGTGATGGACGTTTTGGGGAAGGGGTGGGTGGGGAAAATTCAGCTGGGATGCAGAGTGTGGCGATGGAAATGCGGTGTTTTATGCCCTCTTCTAACTTAACTTACCATCAAAATACGGACCATCAATACTGTCTTTGTTCTTTTTCATCCCCGGATGTTTTCAACGATGCACCAAAGCTTTCGTGAAGAAAACACGGAAGTGGAGGGCTGAAATAATAATTAACAAAGCTGCCAAAGTCTTCAAGACGAAGGTCGCGGGTTCGAGTATTGCCTCGGTAGGACCCCTAACCAAGACATGGATAAGATATGAAGTGAAACACTTTGCACTTTCCACATAAAAATTTATTGAATTAGAGTCGACATGTTTCGCTGCACTGCAGCATTATCAAGACTCCAGTCTTGATAATGCTAAGTACAAGTGTCTTGATAATACTGCAGTGCAGCGAAACATGTCGACTCTAGTTTAATAAATTTTTATGTGGAAATGCAGTCTTTCACTTCATATCTCATAATGGATCTCCACAAAGTATCTGCCTCATCCATCCAATTCATCAAGACATGGATGTTTGAGTATGTTTACAAGTTACGTGTTATGAAAACCCCGATGCAATAGTCAAACCGGGCTCGGTAGTGGTGGAGTGAAGTCCTCGCTTGCCAAACCGTAGGTCGTGGGTTTGAATTCCGCCTGGGTAGGTGGTCCCAATTCAGGGCATGGATGTTTCTGTCGTGCTTTGTTAATTCCTCCGTTGTAAAAGCCTCTATGTGCTGTTTACGAGGAAGTTGGAAATAAATAAATAAATAAAACGTCGGTTATTGGTGGTGTACCGTAAAACGGAGTGAATAGCCTCAGAGGGGTGAATAGATTCGCTTTTCAAGAAATATTTTCAGGTCCAAAAAAAAACTCCAAGGAATACAGATAAGACAAAAATATCAAAGATTTTCGACTGAGGTGGATTCTGTGGTTCAATTCATCGATTGATGTATCTATGTCTGGCAGCCATTTTAGTGTGAGATCGGTCACAGCACTTGCCGACGTGAAAAGCTTTCCAAGCTCCCGGAAAACACTGCTCACCTTGCGAAAACTGTTGAGGTAACGTTGTTACCATTTTCGTTCTTATATAAATCGTTATTTTTCTTCCTACTACTTAACATTGATAATTTTGAACTTATTTGGCGAAAAGCAGTAGCAATTTCCTCAAGATAGTGGCTAACCTCGTCTGAAATGAGGTGAATAGGTTCACCCACAGATATGCCACGAATTTATACGCCTAACCCATGAAGAAAGCAGTACAGCAATATTCCTTACTTGGTCATCAGACGGCATCTGAAAAATCCGATCATGAAACCGCAGGGTGGTCAAACAGTTTTATCTCCAGATGCGGAAAAACTTACTGTGGACAGAATCATAATTTGTTTGGAATGGGGTTACCCATTATATCGTACCACTCTCTTACTTTGTTAAGCGGTAATTCCTTACATCACGAGTTCTCAAACTGAAGAGGCCACAACGAGGGCAATATCACTTCTCACTTGACCCCACCCACTTGAAGTGACGACAGCAAATTCAATTAAGTTTTAATAGCTGTATTTGGGAATAAACAGTTGTTGTTTCCCAAATTAATATATGAATTGAAAACAGTTTAACTTTTAAAAAAATTTAATTTAAATTAAAAAAATAATTTTGGGCCTTTGTTAACCATAACAATGCACCTTTTACATTAAATATTCATCTTGAAATTCAAATCTATACATTTATTTCATAATTTCTTGAGCCTATTCATCAAGGTTAAAGGAGGATATAATATATAAATAGAAATCGTGTATGAGACTATTCAAGGACATAGGAATGGAAAATGGGCTGCAAAAGAAACGAATTCTTGAAATTACGGGGCGAAGGAGATAGAAGTAGCCTAGCCTGGTTGAGGCGCTGAGAGAGTTGAATTTGGGTGTGGTCGAAAATGCAGATCTAGGGAGAACTACACAGGGTAAGGAAAGTACAAAAAATATGTTTGAAAAAAATAATGGTAAAAGTTTAGGAACACTGAATTTTCATCCAATTCTGAGCCATCCTGAAAATGTTAGCGCTCAAGCAAACCAGGAAGGGGTCGAAATTTGAGTTGCAAGATTTTTCCCGGAAGGACAAACACACATCCATTATAGCGAATGCATTACATTTAAATCTACATAATATCCAGCTAGTCACCTCTAAAGTGTTTGGCAGGGGGTGATCAATCACCAACATGCAGTAGGTATGCAAGAGGATCGCATACATCACATCACAGAAATAATACGCATAATAGCAAAATATACGTGTATATTCATTGGAATACGAAACTTGCCAATGGTTAGGATCAATAAAATGGTTTGGTCAATAAAAAGTGCTAAAAAAATATTTAAAAATCGTGAAAAAATCTAAATTCTCTCATTAAAAATTTTTTTAGCAATTTTTACAGCAATATTTCGTGGACTATTACCCCTGTTGCTGTGCTATACAATCTGACCCATCCCCCCTTCCTCTAAGCTAAATCACGGTTAAGTCACTGGTTAAATTCACGCAGTCTTACTCGTGTGAATGACCGCTTGCATAGCCTTTCTTCGAAGAAGTTCCCCAAGGTAAAGGGAAGAGAAAAATGGGATGGTGGAGAAACGTCAGGGGAATGGTGGTTCTGGAAGAGGAATGGTCTTCTAGGGTTACTACCACTCAAGGAAAAGATCTCCCCAAGTCCTATCCCCTTTGTGTGCGGTGGGAGTCGGCATATTTGCCATTCCTCAGAAGGAGCGAGCGAAGCATTTCGGACGGTCTCTGCCCTAGGCTGACATTGCGGGAAAGAGCTCTGAAACGATTCAGTGGTCCTTTCCGTTTTACGATTTGAGTGGAGAATTTTTTCGAGCAAGGTTTTTGTGCATGCAATGGATATGGGAATGGTAAACATTACCGCAAATGCCGAACGAGGGGAAAGGTAGGGCCATAGAACCGATGCCGGACATTTGAGCAGGGAAACTTTTTCTGCTGACTTTCTAGGGATAAAATAAATAAAAGGAATCCCAAATTGATGTACTGAACGGCTGTTTCAGTTCAATGGCCTTTACAATGGGTGGTTAGCATCTACATATTTCCCTGCCAGCCACTTACAAAAAGGTTGTTACTTAAAAGGTGAACTATCACCAACGTGCACCAGATGATTAAAATTTACTTTCACGAACATGTACTTCGCCAGCATGTACGCTACATTGACACATAATCTACCATCCTAGTTATGAGGGCAATCTACCTATGAAGCTAGAGAGAGCAAAACATTCTGCTAGAAATACTAGGAAAATCCAGAAACATGCATTAAAGAAAACCTAAGTCAGTAAGATACTCTACTGACCGTTAATATAATTTCATTCAATGAATAAGGTACCAGCAATAAATTACCATACGCCCAGGTTTTATATATTTGTCTCTGGATTTGCATGATAATACTGTAACAGCATATGGGTACATGTAAGTGCATACTTGATGTACGAGGCCAATAAATTATGGAAACATATCCTGTTTTCCGTGCAAAAGCAATGAACTTAAGTATTTGCAAACTTTGAGCTTCCCTCATGAGGCTTAAGGAACTCATTTACCATGGGACCAAAGGAAAAATGTTTAATGTCCGGGAAACATTTGAGATCCTTAAAAAGGGAGGATTGGAGATGCTCACATGAGTTTGGAGGCAGTTCGACAGCACACCATTTTCCCCAACCAATACCCTCTTCTAGACTTCCATCACTAATTTATGTAAGTGACGACCTATTAATATTTTTTTTTGCGTTAAAATAAAAAACAAACCATATTGATTAAATCGTGAAACGTATTACTCGATGAAACTATGGGAAAATCATACGCATAACTTTATCTTTGCTAGTAAAATGCCATCCGTGTTGATAATTAATGGTGATCGAAAGGTTACCTCACTGTATTTTTTACAGCGCAGAAATGGAGGACGTTATTGTGTAAGGAGTCCCAGTGTAAGTGAAATTGTACTCCTAAGAACAAGTTTCACTTCCGCGGTAAAAAATTGATACTATCATGTTTTCTAGGCTTCTTGTCCGTTGTTTAATGCCAACAGTTTCGCCAGAAATCTCACCAAAAGAGACTTATGAAATGATGATATTTAAAGACTTAATTAGTTTTATAGTTTCGATTGATCGACTTATCGAAAAAGTACAATCGCAGCGGTAAGTGGTCACGGGATTTTCGACAGAAGAAAACAGCTACAGAACCACCACGTAATTCATTTATCTATCATCCACGCATGTTAATGCGTTTTCTCAGTGGCTCCCTTCACAACAAAATGCAAGTCGTCCCATCTCTCTTTCTGGTGATTTATCACCACAGGCATGTTTCTACTGTTACCTGCACTACAAAACTCTCGGCGTACTGATCTCGAGAGAGGCGTTAATGCAAATGAACTTCATTGCCGCGGAATTTATGTGGTCATTAAAGAAGCTTATGAAATTCTTGGGCACCACGTTTCACTCTTAAGCAAGCACCTTGGTCTAAAATGTATTCACGCTCCGTACGATTTGTGCGGAGAAATACGAGGCGTCCAAACGTATTTATTAGCTCCCTCGCAGATATTAATCTTCGGAATGCTCCTGCGTGTTAGAGTTGAATAAAAAACTATTAAGAGTACGAAAATTTCAACGCTTGAAAAATCTAGCGTGCGTGAATCTATTTATTAATGCAAAGAATTCTGTCTCCAAGAAATTAATCGCAAATTCACAAACCTTTTGTGTGATACGATCCCAAATTCCATAAATATAAAATTATTATACTTTGGCCATCTAATTATAATAATATTGAAACCGTAAAAGCACTAAACTTGGTTAATATACCACAGGAAGTTCCCATAATATTTTTTCCTGCATCACATATATAAATCACAGCATTAGTTTTTTTAGTGTTCTATGGGCATCAGCTATGTACTGACGTGCTTGCACTATTCCTGTCATTTAAATTGATGAATAATAACTCTAAAGAATAATGCGTAACAGTGTATTTTCATCAGCCTTCATTGTGTAACCTAAAATGGCATAGGAGATAATATTTTCAGGTCATGCATCAATAGTTATTACTGTTTTCGATTAAGTGTCAAGATGGCTAAGTTATTAGCAGAATGAATAGGCAACGCGCAGTAGTAGTATCTCAACACTAGTTATAAATTTCGTTAGGTCTAAGTTATCAGGCTAGATGATGCTATGTAATTAATCTGAGATAGAGAAGGTATGTAACCTGGTTGATTACGATTTTCAATCCGTCATAATGGATACCTGATAATAAAATGCTGTGAATAAAAGTAATAAAATGGAAAAATTATGACTATAAACTCATTTCCTGAGTAAAGCAAGTTAAATTTTTCAAATGATCGTTCCATTAAACTAACGAGTGCAATCAAGTAAATTTTTATGATAACTCTATGCAAAAGGGATTAAGATCTATCTAAAATGCAAAAATATAATGAGCAAATACATATTTAGCTATTTTTTAAGAAATTGAATTTTACCTTTTTCACAGTCATCAAAAAGTTATGGATGACTATTAATTATTAATTACTAATTTTTTACGCTTTTGCATTAAAATCCATGGCTGGCTGTTATCTTTTCGTTTGATTTTTTCTGGCTTTTTTGAAACCAATATTAACCGCCATTTGATATGTTTTCGTTGCATTCTACCCATGTAGTGCACGCGAGAATAAAATAAGCACATTCCTAGTTGACACGAACATAGTAGCGCTATGAATGTAAGGCAGGTAAGAGAGGCCATAACATTTCGTTTTAACTTTTATACGTTCTGAAACAAACCTTAACCACAACTTGTAATGGCACCACTTTACGTTCGTGCGCAAAAGCCTTTTCGTGCAATACATTTCATTTCAACCAGAACTCATAAGTCCCAGGCGACCACCAGCGGGAACAAGATCCTCAAATACGTTTTCCAATATCCATCCGGCACACGGCTCATGTAAAAATGGAACGCGTCATGCAATTCAGCTCTTTCCTCTGGAGCGTCCTTTTGTTCTGGCCATGTCTAAAAGTTGTTCTCTTTACCCTCACGCGTTCACGACGGGAGCTGAAAATATCACAGCTCAACTGGGACGAAAAATACGAACAATTGAGCGCCAAAAACAGAAAAAGCAATGTTAAAATAAAAGAGAAAATATATTTTAAATGCTGCAACCCTTGTTATATGGCTTATACCAAGTTTGCAGTGAATTTACAGCTAAAATATATGTATCATAATTGTCAAACGGTGTCCCGTGGTACTTATGGCAATTCCGTATGTCTACAACATTCATTTGCATGGTGAAATGCAACAGCTTTGTGCTCTCTTTCACACAGACTAAACCACGCGCGCAACAAAAATAGAAAACATCTTTCTCGTACAGTTTCCCGTTTTATAAACATATATATATATTTATGCAACCCTGCTGAATTGATTTTGAATGCGAAGTAGTAAATTATGCAGCACATTTTCACCTTTCACCCAACAACCAATTTTATCCTAACTTTAACAAGAGATTTCTATTTTGTTTTCCATCGTAGGAAATAATACAATTCTTTTACCTATATTTTATACTGATGAGTGCAGATTAACAAATAATTTAAAATATATTTTAGAAAAATTCATCAAACAGCTATTGAGGACAGTTTCAAAATGGTATACGAATTTTTAGCAACGAAAATTTCCGCGTTTATTACAATATGATTTTCATTTTTGCGATCATAAAACATACTGAGATATTAATATAAACAGCTTTTAACTCAATAAATGCCGTTAATTGATAGGGAAATATAGAAAATTGCATATTAAACTGTGGAATATAGAATATTATAATCCAATGACGATGATATCCATTTTCTATGACATATTTTTTTAACTGCGTATATTAGTTAGTAGAATGGTTTACCTCGTAAAAAGTTCATCTACAAGCGAAGGGGACTGAGGCAAACAGTGATGTTCAAACTATCATACTCAAAATGAGTAGCCTAGTTGTACTCCCATTTCAAAAGTATAATTGAATACGCAGTTTACTCACAGTCAATAAAGCTTATGAGACATGTAAAATAATTTTGGTACATAGAACGTTTTTAATGAAGTTTTTCTGCATTTTTTATCGGGTAAAAAATTGAAAGCAACTTCAACTAGAATCCTGAGGGCAAATAGCGCTTAAAACGTAATTTTCGCCACGGTCCAAACGGACGCAATATTTTCCCCGCGTTAGTTAATTCGTTGGAGGGGAATGGGTAAACACTCCAGAGGCTTGGTGGTAATAAAAATTTGGCTTCCTCAATTTCACTGTGAAAACAAAACGTTTCCTCGTTTTACCTGCTACACATTGTGTCCCCCCCTCCCAACCCCCTTCCAACTCCCCAAACAACACAATCCCACGTAATTTAGAGCGTTCGCAAGGCTTCCACACGTGCGAGGCGCGCAGCTCGGCAAACCATCTCGAAATCCAATATCGTAAGTCAACAATAACTCTTAAAAGGCATCCAATTACTTCAATACATATAACGAACGCACTTCGCCTTTGGGAAGTTGGCGAAATGAATCGAGGAAGAATGTAATAACAAGGAGGAAGGTAATAATAGCCGAGAGTTTTAGTTGGCAAGGAAGGGGAGAGGTTTGTCTTCCAACTTTTTCGCTCATTTTTTTTCTCTCAAAGAAAAATATATCTTAAATTACTTCTGTACTGCATGGAGGAATGGAAGGCTTGGAAATTATGGTACTGGGCCGATAGGAAAATGGATGGCTGGGTTCTGTTCATTTTCTAACATAATTCTCATATACAGTTATGAATGGGGTAAGTTTTGAATGAAATAATGATTCTCGTGCCACCGTTTGAAAACTTAAATTATGCTTAGCAATTAGGTTTCCATTTCAAACACATATTCCATGCAATTCAAAAACCTTTGAGGTCGCAGAGCTGAAATGAGGAAAATTTTTAAGTTTAAAAAAATTATCTCTCACGTTTTAAAGGGTAAGATTGACACACGCATTACATTAACATCATTATTAGCCAATAGGTAATCCTAAGATTGGTTTGACGCAACTCTTCACTTCTCTCTCCTATCCACTAGCCTATTCATATAAACGCATTTCTTCTCTATTACGTCCTTTATAACCTGACCTATGTAACTCATTACGGACCTTCCCTTGCCCTTCTTCCCTTTCACCTGTCCTATGATGGTTTTCGTCAGGTCATCATGTCTCATCAGTGGTGAAACTAAAAATAAGCTTTGGAGTGGGATGAGATAGTCTGGGGAGGGATGAAATGGCGTGAGGGTGGGGGATGAGATGACCTGGGGCGAGAAAATGTTTGAAAAATGACATTCCTGAATATACATTTTACATCATTTTGGCACTAAAAAATTAATTTTAAGCAGAATCAGTTATTATATTTCAAAACTAGGCAATATTTATAAATAACTTTTTTATTTCTCTGATGCTTTGGGTGGGGATCTATCCCCTCACCCCCCCTCCCCCATAGTTACGCCACTTTGTCTAATAATGTGCACAATGATATGTAGTAGTAAGCTATTTTGGAATCAACAAGAAATTGTTTCTTTTTTCTATTTTTACATTAGTCTTATAAATTTATCAATAGCTAATTTCAGGTTTATGAAATAATTAGACCTACGCAACGCTTTTTTTTACAAAAGAAAACACCGACTTATCCGGGTTGTGCAAGCTATTCTTACTGAGACAATACTTTATACGGCACAGTTGTTCTACCAAAACTTTAAACTGGTGTTAGGTGGAATGAAAGTTTATTATTTATCTCTGCATACAACATACTTTCTAAGTTATCTCTGGGGTGCCTGGAATGGATTTTTCATCACAAAACATGGTGCATATGTCAAGAAATAAAAAATTTCTAAGCTCTGGATCTCGCCATTGCTAAGGGAATAATTAACTTTAAACTCTTTCAAACCCAACATTATATCTGAAATTAATGGAACTGGAAGGCTTTCATCTTAGGAAGTTTACATTACCAAATCAGCCACACTGGAGACAGAACGGTGAAGGCCACTCATAAATTAAATGATCAAATTGTGCTGATGGAGCCGATATGGCATTACTAATGTATCAATACAAACTCCATCACTATGGCATGCATTGTTACTTCTTATCCCAATGAATTATATGCTATATACTGATATAGATTAGTTTAACACCACAATACGGAACACCAGTAAATCACTTAAATAGTAATACTTTATAACATGTGTATGGAATTGTAGATTCAGGGTAGTGAAGTCGTCGTCAAAATTGCTTCGATACCAAGAAAAATCATTAAGAAGTATGTAAGTAAGTATTTATGCTTAGTAAATTATAATAGGAAAAATATGCCTTTTTCCGCAGACTTTTAAATATGTACAAAGCTTTTCTATGACGAATATCTGTGCTGTCATCTAGCGGACTAATGTTGCAGAGGTGACAATAAGGTGGACAACTTTTGACACACCTTTACAGACGGAGAAAAACTACATATATTATATGAGAAAATATATTTGTATAATATGATGCAAAAACCTATTACTTTTCCAAGGATGGTGTCAAAATGCAGACGCCCTACCGTACATACAAATAAAACACTAGAATTTCACTCAGGGTAGTGATAACATTCTTCATAAATTGAATACCACGATTGAAAGTTTAAAATGGAATCTCATAAGAGAAAACGAACACTGATTCAACACTGAACCTACACCTACATGATATACTAAGAGCCAAATATAAGGTATTTGATAGGGTGTGATCAATTATCAGAATACAATAGGATTCCCACAGAAACACCACATTGTCCAAAAAACGTTATACATAATACCCTGCGAGCCACCTCCAGGGTGTTTGGCAGGGGATATGCACACAAACAAATTTTACCATCACATTCATGCAAAGGTGAATCATGCCAATTACTTATGAAGGTAGTCTGCCAATAAAGCTAGAGCCCACAAAATATACCGTTCGAAATTCTTCGAAAATTCAGAAACATGCATTAACATTTACACAAGTTAGTAGGCTACACTACAAGTCAAAAACCCTATTAGTAAGTTCTAACTCAGCTCTTATATTTTCTTACTGATCGTGGGAAAAACTACATTCAGAACCAATCTCTTCTACAGTCTATCTCTCTTATTTTATTTATATGATCTGATCTACCGCAGTATGCTGGCGTTCGTATGATGTAGCTAACTTCGTCGGAAAATACTCTGTTCTTGAAAATACATAATAGTCTATTTTTCAGTCTACGGTCTAACAGAGATTCTCGTCTAATTTTACCTCCGAGGTCAGTAACACCATCAAAACTATCGTAACGACATTTCATGTACCTGGCAACTGTTCTTTGCACGAGTTCTAACTCTGTTTTTAAGCCTATTTCATGAGGATCCCGAACACTGGCATATTCTATATATTGGGTGGAGGGATACGTGGAAAGGGGAAGGAAAGTGGAGGGGAGTGTTTCAGAAGGTGATGTTTTTGTGACAGCGGACTATGGGGTTGAGACTTTGAAAGAAGGGGCAAAGTCTGAGAGGTGAATGGTTTATAATAAGGTTGGACGAGAAAATGATTGGGTGAGTGAAGTGCGACCGTAAAAAAATGACTAGTCTGGGGCTTTAAATAAATAATTTCTCTCTCCCCCGGCTGTAGCAGCTGTCCAATATTCTTTTTTTTATGTGCCGACTTAAAAATATCTGGTCGCGAGTAATTCATTCATACATTTGAAATTTGCTGTGGAGGCGCCTGTGCTATTTTTGAACGCGAAAGACTTTTTATGAGAAAATCAAACGCGTTCCATTCTTTTTAAATATTTTTTGTTATTATTCTATTTTAAAAGCTAAAAATTCATACAAAAAGTAAGTGATACGTCGTAAATTATACTTTGATACACGACTGGTATATTTAATGAAAATGTATATACACAGTATATATATATATATGCACAGTACGTAAATGTTTATATATACATACTATCCCACTAGCCGCTGCAATTGGTGTGTAATGGAGGACTTTAGGTAATCAGCCGTTCATTTTTTATGTATTTTACTTGTAAACGATTTTTAAATGGATAAAATTATAGATTAAACATATTAGTAGCAGCTAAGCTGCAAAGTTCTTTAAGGAGTGTCCTTTTTCATTTACATTTTATGAGAAATTTAAGCTAAATATGAGTAAATTCCTCATGGTAACTTATTCATACCATAAATATATATTTCATTTTTTGAAACTTCATCTTAAAAGAATATCACTGAACTTACCAACCTGCGTGAGCAAAGAAACATTCAAGAGTTTTAGTTTCCCACAGTAAAAAATTTTTGTACACATGGATCGCCATCTTTCATAACTACAGTCGTTAAATAACAATGACAGAGAACAATACGGTACCTACTGATTTTACCAAATATACATTAAAAAAACGAGTAGGTTTTAAAGCTACTGATTTTTTTCTATTGTCAAATCTCACAATGAAGATACCATGAGAATATACTCGCCCCGGTTACATATTGTTCACAGCAAATTTCTCTCAAAAATTTCGGAATGCCATTTCGCATAAGGACAATCAACTTTCCAGGTCTTCATTAATATTTCTCGCACTTCTTCCGCCGTGCTCCGCGAATGTTTTTGTCTCCTTCAAGAGGGAGCGTGATGAGAAGACATTAGTTTTCGTACCTCGTTTCCACCCTCCGTCAACTGTCCCAACGGCGACCGAGAAAAACGAGAAAAGAAGGCGCGAGGAAAGACAGCGCAGGAAGGAAGGAGAAAAGAATACGTGGAAAATTGCGGGAGACCCGGAATTCTGAGGGGGACTGTAGAAATGAGAAAATGAATGCCAAGCGAAAATGAATGGTGTTGAGGATGAAGGGAGAGGATGAAATAGGTGTGAAGTGTGTGGAGTGTATGGGAACGCAAAAATTATGGACGTTGTGTGAGACGCAGGAAAAGAAGAAGATGATAATTATAATGACAACGAGAGACAGATTGGCATTGCCTGGTTGGTTTCCAGTGTTTCCAGAATCTTTGTCAGAGCGTAGATTGAAAAATACACTAAACCTTTTACGTAAATTCAAGAGCAGTGTATTTTCCGGTGAAGTTAGCCATATCTTACGAGCGCCAACATACTACGGTAGATAATTTCATATAAATAAAATAAGGGAGACAGATTGTGAAACAGATAGATTCAGAATTACGTTTTTTCCTCGATCAATAAGAGACTATAACGGCAGCGTTGGAAATTACTAATTGGTTAGTTACCTTTTAGTGTAGGAAAACTAATTTATGCATTCCTTAAGGCTTATTTGTGAATTTTCTTATTATTTTTAACAGTATGTTTTTAGTGTTCTTGCTTTGTTTGGTGATTGCTATAATGAGCAGTTGGCAAGTTTTACCTTTATTTGAATGTGGTAGTATACTTTATTAGTATGCCTAACGTTTTTCTGGACCGTATTGTGTGCATGTGGGAATCCTATTGCATGCTGCATGCTGATGATTGAGCACCCCCTGCCAAATACCCTAGATGTGGCTCGCAGGGTATTTTGTAGATGTAGATGATTTCCTTTCCCTCTCCACGATTCCCCCTTCTCCCCAATCTCAAGAGCCCCCATCCCCAAAGGACTTCTGCCAGTCTAGCAGACCTCCTGCAGGTCCCATAACCTCCCCTGCCAACCTGTCTTTACTGCCGTCACTATCCATGACGTGCCCCTCTTTTCCCACTCCACGCGTGACACACACACACTACTGGAAAACCTCCCATCTTACAGCAGGAAAGCCTCGTCGAGGACTCAAAATTGGAAACTCCGGCTCAAGAAGAGTGATTTAGACCAGCTCCGGGGTAATGGCCTCTAGGGAACCCGAGGGTGGGAAAAACAGGGGAGGGAGGATGGGGGAGAGGGTAGCATGGTTCAAAGGGGCACAGCAGGCCTGCAGAAAGTGTTTCGTACGAAAAGAAATAGTAAATAATGTCACTAAAACTTTGCGGGAGAAGCTATCGAGAAGCTATTAAGTGCTGCATTAAGTAATATAAATACACATTACAAATAACTTAAAGATTATATTCGAAATCGACATCTACGTATCAACCAGCGATCCATCTTGGTATCGCTGGGTAATTTAATATATAAGAATATTAGGAAAGAATGACATTTTAAGCATCTCTCTTTCGTAGTCTATTTCATTAACCTTCTTCTCGTAGTCAAGTCATCTGGGAAAATTCCTCTACCAATGTATTAAGCAAATTTAGCCAATACTTTAATCTACGCTACTGTAAAGATTCCCATTCTAACTCTCCTAATATATTTGTAACGCTCCACTTTTCACCGTAAAAATTCATGAGGAATCTGGCCGCCCTGGTTAAGGATTCACTATCCAGCCCCATAAGTGGATAAGAGAAGTTGGCATGGCTAAGTTGGAATTGCAAGCGTTGGTGAAGCGTTGACGACTCAAAGAGCCCTGAAGACGTCCATCGTATTGGAGCGAGGGTGAGAGAGAGAGGTGGAAATGTATGGCAAGAATGATGTGTTCCGGATGGGGCGCTTGGAGAGTAGGGGGAGAAGGTTTGAAGGATTGGGAGCTTGAGAAAGAAAGGAAGCCATATAACACTTAAAAACACCGCAATTCTTTTTCACAGAAAGAGATTTGCGTGCTCTCTAACCTTTCGTGTGGGGCAAAATAGATGAAGGAAGGGGAAAAGAAAGAGAAGACAGAGGCTGAAGACAATTCCCGAATGGTAAGGAATGTGTTACGTCAAAGAAGTTTGAGTGAGCTACGAAGTATGCGTCATTTTCACGAAAGCTTGATAAAGTACTATTCTTAAGTTGCTCAATCTACTCAAAGCCACAAAATATTACCTTCTCTGCCATAATTTATGAAATTGATTTTGAAATATTCATTCATACAAATGTCGGTACCTACTTGACTTTGTATGGGAAAAACGTTGATTAATATATATGCATAGTTGCTATTATATAATATGAATCAACTAGTAGTAGCTAGTGCAATTGCATTTGAAAATCTTCATTTATACACAAGCAAGTACTTACTTGTCCATGTGTTGGAAAAACGTTGATTATTATAATAGCATAGTTGAATAACATTTTGCATAAAAACCGATAAAATACTCGTTTTACCATAAGAATCATGTTAAAAATAAATTATAGGAACGTTCCTGCGCTACTTTTTAATTTCCATTAGCAAATGAGTATAACTATTAGTGCTCATTTGCGCTAGTCGCAAGGAATGGCATTTTTACCGACTCAAACCGGTGGAAAAATTACCTTAATGATTGCATTACCCATGATTTTTGCTACCAAATTTATATTTTTAAAATCGTTTTGTGCTAGCTGTGATGGCAAATTTATAACAGCACACGCGATGAGTATTTTGCTATTTTTCGTGCAGTAGCTTACTTACCGCCATAACCACAGCGCAATTCTTATGCTCAGAAGGAGAGCTACGTCCTCTTTAACCTTGGTCACGGGAAAAAGAGATGAAGCAGGAAAATAAATAGAGAGAGGGAGGCAGAAGATATCTTCCAAATGGTAGGGAATGCGTTCCATGAAGGCCTGCCGGATGTTTTCACACAAGGAGCGTAAATTGCAGTCCACTTCTTTCTCTCGGATGCAGTATTCGCTCTAAGTTTCTAGCTAAGCAAATGCGTTAAACGAGAAAAGTTCCAGGGTCTTGATATTTTAAACCAGACTCTCAAGAAACCTTGCATAGATTTATTTGCTTGGCGCAGTTGGGTGTCGCTCATTCCCACACCAAATTTGATAGAGATAAAGTTTTCAATAAGTAAAATTCCTAGAGGTCCCATTTCGATATGAATTGAGATGTGTTAATAAAGTAATTACCTTTCATTTTTTGCGAACCTTCAAATGCTTAGATGGATAATGAATATTATGTATCATAATGAATATAATTTAAATGCAGTTGCATGGCATCTTAGCTAAGGAAGAAGGCATCTGTACTTGGTTAATTGATAAGACGGTGCGCGTAAGATTATCTTTATCAAAACTGTTGTGTTGATATGAGCATTACGGCAGTTCTGTGAATCAATATAATCACGTCATCATGAACAGTATCTATTTACGGACACTCTTGCGGTACTCTGCAACCTATCTAAACGGTACTGGGCAAGTGGGTTATCTCTGGGTTTCGTAATGGTTGCAAATGTAATTGAGAGAATATTTTAGGACTGTCTCTATTCCTGCGATGAAGTTACCATCAAATATGAACGAGTTCTAAGGCTGCGAAAGGATCCAGTGGCCTCCACATAAAAACCAGTAGTTCATGAATAAAACATACATATAATTAAGAAAAAAATAAGCGAAGTTTCCTCTAATAATAGCCAGATTAACATTCTAAAAAGACGATTTAGCATATGCTCAAGTAATCCTCAGATTACTGATTCGTTATGGAAAGTTATACTGAAATCATTATCTCATCTCTGAAAAATTTCCGGAAAAATTACGAAAGTGCTTCGTGTAAATGATTGGAAATTCAAAATAGCAAATTGAGGCTCCTAGAAATGCTTCTTTTCCATTTAAAAAGAAATGGCTTGATATAAGTCCGGTAAATATTTTAATGCCAGCCCAGAACACCCACAAATTGATGAAAACCCACATTAGCGTGATTACCACAAGGAGTAAAAGGAAAATGCAGGAAAACAAGGCAATTTCGAGTTGAAATGAGGAGAAAGACCTATCTTTTCTCACCCCCTTGGGAAAAAAAATCTATAGCAGACCACCCCATGTAATCAAACATTAATGAATTAAACAACGAAAGGAAAAAAAAAGGAATAAGTTCCTCATCTGGCTCACAAGGAAAAAAATCTGGTGAGAATAACATGACAGGTGGTAGAGTAACGCTAAAAGAGATTGAGTTCGAGAAAAAAATGGATCGTAAGGACTCACGAAGGGTGAAAAAAATATGGGATTCATCCTTCAGCCACGCCTCCGTTCTTACCAACCCTGGGACCATACCCCATCTCCTGCCATAACATTCAGAAAACGTATAATATGGACGGGGTATGGCTACTACGGATACCACAACACGAACGAGGAGGGAAAATTCTAGGGGAATGAAAAACCACGGGACCAAGAGAGGCTTGCATGCAAAGGATGGATTTAGGGAAGGGTGAAAAACTTTTCTTGGAACATGTGAAGAAAAACGTGTTCGAGAGAGCGAGGTCTGTATACGATGCACGCGATGCTACTTACGGCTCCGATATCTAGTAGGCTCGGCAGGCAAACATTCTACCATTGAAACTCTTGTCTTTGCATCGGTATAGTATGAAGAGCCAAAATATAGTATAATCGGCCAGTGAAACTGGACGATTTGAGTTGGGAAGTAATGGGGGGAAGGCTACTGATGTGTTACACTTCTACAGCGTTACAAATAAAATCAGACCCTTCATTAGTATTTTCTTTCAACTCTCACGAAACAATCCTCTCTTTCACCCTTTTCTTTTCAATAAACCACTTTTGCAAACGCATTCCTCTTCTCGATATCATTACTTAATAATTTCAAAAATTTAACTTTTAGAAAAATGAGTAATCAGTTCGTTCAGAGGTGAGTAGAGCCAGAGAAAAGGCATGAAAAACTATTCGGAGGCTTATATGCACAGGAGGTCGGAATGTTCTTCGAGAGACAGTTGAAAGAGGATGCACGCGATACCAGGGGACAGGGGCGGGGCCTACATGAAGCTGAAAACAGACCGAGCTCTCTCGAGATCTTGCGATGGGAAGACGTGAGATGCGTTCGTAATGCTCCCACATAAGATGCATCCAGAGTGGTTGCAACAATATATTTTCCTCCACTTAGTAATCTTATCTAGTACATCTCGATTCTCACATTTATTTTTTTAAGCTGTTCCCCCACCACGTGTGTTTGCGTTTTAATAGTACAACCGTGGCAACAAAACGGCGCTCTTCATAACTCTAGAGACGTAACTGATAGTAGTTTTTCATAACTATAATCAACGTATTTCTATCATTGTAATGACTGTTACGAGGAACCAAATCTACGAAGGCGTTGTGTACTTTTTAGAGCCAACATCTAACGACACATTTTTCTTAAAACATTCGGAAGATAATCCCAACAAAGCATTAGATTCAAAACTTTTCAAAACGTGCCAAGCTTTGTATTTCCTTGTTTACTAAATATGAAGCTCGCAAAAAATAGCATTGCCTTCACTCGCTGATTCATGATAAAGATAACAGAAATATCAGCAAATAATGAACGTGAATCTGAACTATGAGCATATGAAATAATTTCGAAGAAGATTTTTTTCTTAATAAAGGTTATTTTACTGACTACAAAGGCCTGTAAGTTTATTTATATACAAATGGGGAACATTGGATGCTCTAATGATACCTTTACAATGAGGCGAAAGAACATTATACTCTAAATTCATGCAAATTTCAATTACAACATTTCCACATCAAAGTGGTTTACGAAAAAAATATCTAAAAAAAGGCACTCAATTATTTCCTTTAAAATAATTAGACCCATACCGAAGTGGCATCTACTTACATAGATGCACTTAACATAAACACAAACAAAAACCATACCCCCTTGTAATACTATTAAAAGACGTCGAAGAAATCATTGATGATAATTTACAGATATCAGGGCAATCAGAAAGGCAATGTAGAAGGTAGTGAATGTGTTCAGTAACTTTATTTTAATATCAAACTTACGTACGACCACGTGTGCATGGTCCAAATTTCTCGGAGATAAGACAAGGAACATCAAAAATAACAAGGGTAGGCACCAATCGAGCAGCACGCTATGGCCCGGGGTAGCCGTTAAAGTAGTCGTAAATTACATACGTGCCTTCGTCCCAATCATGCGATGCTTATGGCCTTTTTTCCCGACGCGTCAATATTTGAATCGTGACATGCGATGCTGTCGATAATGGCGATGAAATGTATTCGGGGAGATATTTTAAAACAAGGTCTCATCTCACGGCCGCCGCTAGCAATCGAAATAACAGGCATCTCCTTTTTTTTGGGTCACTTATTTTTTTCTGCACCTAACATGAAAGCAAAACTATTCAAGGCCCAAAAAAAATCGAATTGACCATAAAATTGCCACACATGCCACATAAAAACCACAAATTCATAATTCTAGTTAAAAATCCAGATAATTTTCTCATATGTGAGTGCAATGTAATCTACCGAAAAATATCTTTATGGGAGGTTGAAATTCTTAAAATGTCAATTGCATTAAATAAAAAATCATAAGGTCATCCAATATAAAAAAAATATAAATATCCAAAACAACTATATATTCAGAGTTCTAGTTAAACTCCAAAATCATTTATTGATGAAAAGACGATGATAAAAACGCATAAAATCGTTTCAGGCTTGAATTTGTGAAAGTTCATTTTATCCATGATAAAAAAACACAAATAGTAATTTCCGCACTTATAATTCAAATTAAACAAACGACCATGGTTTCAACACATTGTGGGACGGCTCATATGTACACGCGCTTATAGAACTTTAAAATGACACATTGTGTTAAAACCATGGTCGGTCGTTGAGTTTTGAATTGAAAGTACGGAAATTACCGTTTGTGTTCTTTTATCATGGATACGACAATAAGAGTTTCTTATTTCATACTATCAATTATACCACTAAGCCCACTCAAATCCCAAATTCTGAGTAGGGTGGTTTCCTATTATTTTTTATTGCCTAAATCGAAAGATGATTACTCCTGGAGTACGCATTTCACGCTTTCAGATATTTAAATGACGATATCTATTTTTCGCGATTAAATAAAAAGTGAAAATTTTCAAGTGCGCGAAAACGCGACGGCTAAGTATGAATGATGGGAAAACTCCGTGTGACGTCGTTCTGGTTCCCGCTACCTCAAGTAAGGTGACCTTGGGGCGAAGCCTTGTGCGCTGATACGATGCAGACTGCTCGCAGGTAGCAGAGTACCCTGCTAGCAGGTAGCGCTTGGCTTAAATATGGATTATAAATACCATATGAAGCGAAGGAAACTTTCCGACCTTAGGCAGTTTTAATAGGTGATTATTAAAAGATGTGTCTCTGAGCTCTGTGCTTCATGCATGCATTGGTAATCTCATTGTCAGACGATGTAAAACTCCCATCTACTCGTATAGAAACTAGGTCCCTGTGACGTCATGTGGAGTGGCATCACATGGGCGCCAATCTGGCCTTTTTCAAATGCGGTTAAAATTGACCATTGCCATTCGTCTAAACCGGTATTTCAAAGACCAAATAATTTCTATATTATGAATACACTAATGGTGGGTAACGAATCGTAATAAATTCCTTTCGTTTTCTTTGGTGAAGGAAACTACCCTATTGGAGACCTTGCTAAGGCAAGTGATTTTCTCAAGGTGAATTTCATCCATGGAACAATTAATTTTCGTTTTAGCCCCAAAAGTATTTCCTGATTATTGAGCATGTAGATATTTAACTCACCGATATAATTTCCTTCACAAAGGGGGAAAATTCACAAAAACGACAATCTTATTCAATATAAAGTTTTGTGGCTTATCTTTCGAACGGCAACATGCTACGTAAGATCATATCTCAAAAATAAAATAGGCTGTGGAATAGATAGATTTTGGATGCCGTTCTTTCCGCAATCGTTAATAGACTACAACGCCTGCCTTAGGACTTGGAAATATTTTGGTTCACTGGTAGTGTAGTTTACTAATTTCTCTTTTCCTCAGTGCATGCTTCTAAACTTTTCTCTTACAGCTTGTTTGTATGGTCTAGTTTTATAAGCGGATTTCCTTCATAAGTACGACATAGATTAATCCACTGACTTATGTGAAATATGTAGCGTATATGTTGCGTGTGTATGTAAGTGTATGTAAATTTTAATCCTCAGATGCATGTTGGAGATGGTCCACCCCCTACCAAACACCTCTGTCGGTAGCTCTCAGGGTAATATGTAGATGCAAATGAGCACGTCCATGAAACGAACTTTTAAAATAGTCTAGTTAATCGTCATAGCGTTAAAACTAGGGGTCATCCACAGTCTCCACTCGCAATAACCAGCATGGTCTTCCGGGAAATCGACAGAGGGATCTTCTAGATTTGAAGGGGCGTCATGCATCTATGGAATACGCGTAGCAGCTGAGGGATTTCTGAAAACGGCTCGAGATTACAGAGGGCTATACATCTCAGTATATGTTGCGTGGCGGGATCTGAGGGGAAAGAAAACTAGAATACATGGGAACATATGTATGAGGGCAAGGATGCATTAGGCATTATCTTTGATCGATGGGAGATTTTCAGCATCGAGTTACAATTGTTATAATTAAGAGAACGAATCACTCCCTGCCGATCGGTCATGTTTCGTCTTTTCTCACTACGATTCATTCGTACAAATCTTTCATCGTTTATAACATCAACGGTATCATTTAAATATTTTCAGCGTAGTCTAATGGGGAATACATTTTCCAACACATGCCTGTACCTTAGATATAATAATAATAACTTTACGCGCAAGAAAATAGTAAGGTGAAATGTTTATCTTTGAGAAACCGGTATGTGTTGACAAAGGCTAAATATAAACATCCTCAAAACTTCTTTATCTACATATTACCCTTCAAGCCACCTACAGAAATGTCTGGCAGGTGGTGAATCGTCACCAAGATAAACCAGAGGATTAAAACTTACTTCCACGTACATACACTGTGCAAAATGTTTTCTTTATTTTACACATACGGGATTAATCTATATCCTATTTATGTAGGTAATTTGCCTATGAAGCTAGAACATGCAAACACATGCTGCTAGCAATACTAGTAACATTCAAAAGCAGCTAGATGCTAAAGTTAAACATGATAGATGTAATTAGTTGTGAGCGAAAAATACATCACAATCGAGGTAGTGATGGGTTCCTTAATCCTCCATGAAGACGGAAGTAAAATATCACGATGATTATGGTAACATCGATGAGTTCGATTGAAAATGGGTCGTTAAATCTACGGCTGAAGGCTACAGTTAAAAGTTTAGTCGGTCTGCTTTGGTTCACAGCTTTATATTTGTGCCATCAACATTACTGCGATCGAAATACGAGCTGCAGTTTTATTTCTTTTGAATAAAGTTGTATAGGGGATATTATAAAAAGAGAAGTTGAGAAAAAATGATGACAAGCATGAAATTAATAAAATAAAAAGTAATGAATAAATAATGAATGAATTTAATGAATAAATCTCAGGTATTTCATAAAGATTTTAGTGTCATTTTACTTTTTGCATTTCTAAAACCGTTGTTTGTTACCTAGAACTCAGAGTCCTCTAGACTGCTCTGCAATACTACTCTCGTAGTCATTATTATTATTATTTATTACTAATATACATTGCTGCAAGTAGGCTATTGCCTGGTGGCAGCATTAGATGTGCATGAATAACAAATGTGTACATACCAAGTTTCTATCTATATAACACAAAGTTTAGAAACAATAGATATCCATGGTAAAAATAATTCACTAATTCTAATCTCATACCACTAAGAATTTCACATTTTACCAATAAACCAATTTCAAACAATCCAATTAATACATTAATTCCAATATAATGCCACTAAAAAATGAACATTGACCCAATATCACACTCTCCCTTTTAAACCACCGTGTAATTAATCAATAAGTGATGCACACTTCTTCCTAAAAATTTTGGCATTTGCAGGGAAGATCTTAAAAATGGCAATTATATGGCAATAAAGAGGACTCTGCCTAGAACTTACACTACAATGCCACTTAATGGGGACTGTAGCATCTAGCACGTTGAAAATTTGCACATCAAATCCTTTTGATTGTCAGTGGGCTTGAATTACACATTCTATACAAGATACTAAACGGCTACAGATATTTTAATCGGTACTGAAGTTATATGATCATGAACTGCGGATACTGGCCGGTTTGAAATCATATCATTACAAAAATTCATCCTTTAAAAGTATGCACTCTTACCTTGACGCGATTTACAGCGTGAAAAGTTGAAGTGGAGATGAACAACGTAAAACTCTCGGTAAAACGCATCGTGTGGAAGAGGATGAACAGTTCACCCAAAAAGGTACTGAGATTACTAAGGCCGATAGATTTCGGGGTGCCATGAGTGACGGCAGTTTTATTGGGGAAAAGCTTTGGAGGTAAGGCAGGCATGCAGGAGGGCGGGACGCATTGGAAGATGGGCAGAGGTGGAATGGTTAGGTAAGGATCATTTGGTGGCGGTCAGGGAACGGGAGATTGATAGCGAGGAAATAAAGAGGCGATATATTTTTTCCTAAAGCCTTTCCTCCGAAGAAGGCGGTTGGGTAATCACCGATGGTTGAACTACGGCTGGGGCATTGAGAGGAGAGAATCCGGGATATTAGATTGATGAGATGGGAAAAGGTGAAAGGAAATAGCTAGCCCAAAGCAGAAATTAAAGAGTGAGAACCGAAAGACGAGGTGAATTATGACTTACAGAGGCCTCAACCCGCTTTTAGTCCCACCAGAGAGTTTTCTCGCCCAATTAAATAGAAGTTAAGTCAGATCGTCGAAGATTTAGACCACTCCTACCACTCGGGGATTAAATCTAAGACAATAATTATAAGAAATTGAAGTGGTTGCTTAAACTCTGCCACATTTTTCACCAAAAATTTAATTTTATCCTCAGAAAATCAGCGTCCATTTGTCATATCCACCCGATTCTTTTTTATCATCTAGATCATATGCACTACGATTTGGTTTCAAACACCTTTCCAAGCTCTAGATATTCACAATATATTATGCATAAATTTGTTATGCCAAGCAGCTAAATTAATATTAAAATTTCCAATACCTATGCCTAAGATGCTTTTGGTATAATTATGTCTGCTGCCGTGGTGGAGATAATTTGAGATATTAGATTGATGAGATGGGAAAAGGCAAAAGGAAATAAATAGCCCAGGGCAAGAATTAAAGAGTGAGCGCCGAAAGGGGAGGTGAATTATGGCTTGCCGAGGTCTTAACCCGCTTTTAGTCTCACCGGAAACTTTCTAAGGCCAATTAAAAAGAAGTTAAGTCAGATGTCGAAGATATAGACCACTTCTACCGGTCGGAGTTTAAATCTAAGACAATAATTATAAAAATCTTAAGAGTGTGCTTAAAATCTGCCACATTTTTCGCAAAAAATATAATCTTCTCGTCAGCAAAAAATATTATTGTCCATGTTTCCATTTCCATGTGTCCATTTCCACATTCTCCTATTATTTGTGTTTTACAATGAATGTACTACAATCTGGTTACAAGCGTCTTTCCTGACTATAAATAACCATCATATTTAATGCATGAATGTTAGACGCCAAGCAGCTAAGTTAACATTATAACTTCAAATATCTACACTTAAAACGCTTTTGTTGTAATTACAGCAGGTTCAATGAAGAATAAAATCTAGGATATTTGGTTGATGGGATGTGAAAAGGTGAAAGGAATGATTATCCAGGGGTAGGAATTAAAAAATGCCAGAAATTTACGCTGATACACCGACATCTTACTCCGATTTTTTTCAATATCCGTCTAAAATGGAATTTGAGTGTGAAATATTTAGAACTCACTCCATCACTCTGTAGCAATCACCAAAATAATAAGTGTGATTCAATCACAAATTACACAATGGGTATTGACGTATTGGGTAGAGTTCAGAGCCAACACTACAGGTCCTCTATCCTATGAGACTCATGTGTAATTTCGGTGGGAAAACCGACGGTTGAGACCACTTTACTTTTCTGAATTTCAGCAAAAAAAAAGCTTTTGGTGAAAACCTACCCCGTGCTTCTACCAAAACCAATTCAATACCCTCAAATTGAGCAGCTTGGTATTACTTGTTTATTACCCCGAAAACAGCATTACTAAGCTTTCTCACAGCGGGAGAGGGGTGTTTACAACGGGTAAAATTGGAAAATCACAAAAATCTAAATAATAACCTGCGAGCCACCTCCAGGTTGTTTGGCAGGGACACAAGATACATGCCCAATATTTAACCCTGCGTGTTTAGACACCCCGAGATTATATTTTAGCTCATATTTTAGTTATCGTAGCACTGATGAACCTTTCATCGTGAGTAACTTCCTAAATATATATTTGATTTTGCTTCTCTTTTCATCCGTTTTTATGATATGTGTGAGAAAATATAAAGTTTTCCTGTTTTTTTGTGGGGTTTTCAAACACTCCACAACCCTAACGAAGGTGTGGAGATTAAAATTGATCTTTCGGTATATTTATATCTTATTGTAGCGTTTCTGTAATCGAAATATTGTACGTACGTAGTTATGGCTAAAACTATAATATATGTATCGAATATGTTATATCTCAGCTCTGAAAATAAATAGACGTCGTGCGATGCTTGCCACACCATCTGTTACCAATTTTTTAAAGTTATGTTTGCATTTCAGGGTCCGAAAAGCTGCTTAGAATTGTCAACTGAATTACTTTATATATCTGGCACAATATTTTGCTCAACAAGACGCAACACAATACTTTTGTTCTGACACAATATTGGAGAGGAAATAAATTATACACGAGTTTTTTTCACTTGCGGTGTCCGAACACCTCACCGTGCCAACGGTGTACCAAAAAGCCACCGGACCAGGGAATGCCGGGTTAAAGAAAGGGTCTCCGATGGTCGTAAAAATCTTTTCCTTAACTATTAAGCTATAAAGGTCGCAGACCTTATTCCTCTTCATATATTCCCAATTTGGAGAAACCTACCTAGACAGGACTCGATCCCGAAACCTTTGGATTAGCAGATAAAGACTTAAAAAAAAGTGTTTGTTTTCATTTGAAAATTTACACAGTTGTATAAACATTATTTCTTGTTTGTACATAGTTAAATGAATAAATAAATAAATTATTAAATTAATATTAAACCTGCCGCCACCGGGCGAATTCATCTCCATGAGAATCCCATGCCCGTCAGCATGACGGCTCTAGACTGGGCCCTGCATAAAATAGTGACCTTGCCAACACCATAAGGATACCGATTCCCTTTCAGTGCCCTTGGCAATCCAGATGGGACGCTTTCGAATTCTTTTCAGAGCGCGCTTTGTGAGTAAGGGGTAGGTCATGTCATGCCACACAAGGCCGTGTTTATAAATTGGATCGCACTCGCGTGAGAAAGGGAACCACGTTCGAATTGCACGCGGAAGATGGTCCCATTTATTTTATTCCCTTCGTCTCCTTTGAAGGGCTCCCACACTGATGACGGCCTTACCCATTGGCCCCCGGGCGGCAGGCAGTGCCATATTGCCATGCGATCACGAAAGTACGGAGATTTGTGGCTCTGAAAGAGGGCAAAGTACGTATCTGTCGGATGCTTGCAGACCAAATCCATCACCTGAACTGCCCTGTAAAATGAAGAACCGCTCAAGGAAGAATTTTATTCAAGGGACTACAATTTTTTTTTTTTAGCATTCGTTACGTTTTTTCACGTACCTGGCTAATCTTCTCACCCACGATTCTCAAGTTGGCCTCTAAAAATGTTGTCATCCACCGCGCATTTAAATGGGTTTACAAAAGTCACCACTGGTGTCACTAGTTTCTTAGTGAATAATTCGAAGATAAACATCATTACGAATGAAACACTGAAGAGAGAGAGTACTCATATAAAAATATGAATCTATGTGGTCAGGGATTTACTAATTATGCTCTTTTTTCCGAAGAACATAGAATAATGAAGTTTATGGAGAACTCCAATAATAGGGCAGTTTCCTTTTTTTAATCGCCTAAATCGATAGATTATTACTCCTGGAGTACGTATTTCACGATCTTATATTTTTAAATGGTGATCTCTATTTTTCGCGATTAAATGAAAAGTGAAAAATTTCAAGCACGCGAAAATGCGACGAATAAGTATGAATGCTGGGAAAAGCTTGAGTGACGTCATTCTGATTCCGTCTGCCGCCATGTGAGGCCACCTTGGTGCGAGTACTTGAGCTCCGCTACGATGCAGGCTGCTAGCAGGTAACAGAGTACCCTGCTATCAGCCTGCTAAAAATAATTGCACGTTTCTGAATATTCTTATTATTTCTAACAGCAAGTTTTGTGTGATCTGGCTTTATTGGCACAAAACATTAATGAGTAGTTAGTAAATTTTGCCTTTGAATGATTGCGGTAGTATCATTTGTTAGTGTGTGTAACGTTTTTTTGTCCGTGTGGTGTGCATGTGGGAATCCTATTGCATGATGCATACTGTTGATTGATCACCCCCTGCCAAACACACTTGCGGTGGCTCGCAGAGTATTACTTATATTGGATGTAGAAGCCAGGTCAAGGATGCATGTGAGAGCAAAACACTGCCTAGACGTGAAAAGAGTGCACAGCGAAAGATTTTTAGCCAGGGAGAGGATGCGACGAAGGTCTCGAGACGAAGATGGAAAAGGAAAGCTATTTAAAAGAGACAGACCAAAAAAAAAGAGGCTTGGGGAATTGGGACGAAAGAAGCCGGACTTTATCGAATCTTCCCTCTCCTTCCCAACCCCTCTAGCCATTACGAAAACGACCCTAGACCCTTTTTCGGGACGGATGGGGTCTGGAGTAAAAAACTCATTTGAAAGATATCTTGAGCATGACGAGGCGAGTGGGGAAGCCCTTGTTACGGTCGAGGCTCCTCCCACATTCTACTCCACGCTCATCAGGGTTGTCGAAATGGGGTCCTAAAACACCGCCTTCTCACAGCACCTCCCTTCATCCCCGGGACCTCAATCTTCCCCGCCCCCTTTGCATCAACAACAATCTCGGGAGGTTGCGTGGGCCTAGACTGATCTAGTAAAGCCTCCCTTTCCCCACAAGGAAGTCCATTATTTCCAGATACAGCTTCACGCTCTAATCTCAAGACCAGTTTATGCACCTTCATGAGCCGTCGTTCGGAGTGCCTTGTCAGCGTTAAGGTTTGAGGGGGGTGGTTCTGGGGGTTCAAACCCCATCAATAACGAAATACTGAGGTCTTTAGTATTACTTTAGCCTTTAATATTACTTTAACTGGGCTAGTCATTTTGCTATATACTGGGTGTCCCATTTATCTAGACTACCCGAAATAACTTTTTGCCCAGATGCAAATTCAAAAATTTGTCAAGCAAATGTTCATTAGCCGTCAGGGGGACATTAATCAGCATTATTGCCTTCCTTGCAGCTTTGTTATTTACAAAGATATGAATAGCGGTATGTCTTTTTTAAAGGGCACCCAATATTTTTTTATTCGGCAATTCATTTCTCCTAAAGACTTATTCAAAAATGTAGCAGAGTGGACCATTAACATAAACACAACGTTATGAAAACATAAGAAACTCGTCCACTTACTGTGGACGAGTTTCTTGTGACTGGTGTGCATTTAACTATGTTTACATGTGTTCACCGTCAACGTCAGCAAGTGGAGTAGTTCCAATACCCGCGTACCTGCACTAAGCGCTAGAGAGTCAGTCATTTTTCATAACACTGTGTTTATGTCAATGGTCCACTGTGCTACATTTTTGAATAATTCTTTAGGAGAGGAAATGAATTGCCGAATTAGAAATATAGGGTGCCATATAAAAAGGACATACCGCTGTTCATATCTTTGTAAATAACAAAGCTACAAGGAGGGCAATCATGCTGATTAATGTCCCCCTGACGGCTAATGAACATTTGCTGGACATATTTATGAATATGAATCTGGACAAAAAGTTATTTTGGTTGGTCAAGATAAATGGGACACCCTGTATATAAAAGGTAATAAAAGTACAATGAATTTAAAAAAATGAATGATTAGGTCAACATTGTCCACAGCATCTTCCTTTTTCAGTCATATACCACACACCAACACATTTACAATAGGTTAGTTATTTTTTATTTGACCACCAAAATATTTACTAGAAATAATTTATACGGCAAAACAACGTTTGCCGGGTCAGCTAGTAATTTAGAGTTTTCAACCACTACTCCTTCGCGTTGCCGTCCTTGATGGGCCGCGAGAGCCTAAAATCTAACACTCTGGTGAAATTGAAAGAAAAATATGCAATTTTCCACGACTATAAACATGTATTCCTGGCCTATGGTTCGAATTAACCACATAGTAATGTTCAAGGTCTTCAAGGTAAAAAATGGCACAATGGCAGTTTGTACCTTGAAGATGATGTAGTAGCATCGGAACCTAGGTCGGGAATAATTTTTTGTAATCGTGGAAAATTGTGTTTCTTTCAATGTGGAAAAATTCCACTCCGTCACGCTTAGTTCTTCTGATTTTATTAGCATCATGAGCGTGGATACAATTGCTCCCTTTCTCGCAAGGAAGTCCGTAATTTCCAGGAACAGCTTCACGGTCTAACCTCAAGACCAGTATATCGATGGCTAAGTTCGAACAACACGTACCTCAAAAATAGATACTACTCAGGAGAGCAAAAGATACGATTTATATTTTCAATTCTACGCTGAAATTAAAAACCAAAAATTCACAAAACTGAAAAAGAAGCACATATTGGCAAACAAAAAGTTGTTTTTTGCATGAATTTTATTTTTTAAAGTCATTACCTACACCTTGTTTAAGAAACCTGTCTCAAACCGGCCAAATTTTGAGATACGTGTTGTTAGAACTTAGCCATCGATATGCACTTTCAGGAGGCGTCGTCGTTTGGAATGCCCTATCAGCATTAGGGATGCTTGCCAGGAGGTTTAACAGTACAGCAAGCAAGTAGCGAAAAGAGGGAGGTTCGGGGGGTTCAAACCCCCAAACTCAATGACATTATATGAAATGAAAACACTCACTCTCAATGAAAGGCCTGAAATATTGCTTTAGTCTGATTTAAGGAGGCCTTCATAAGGCGTTGCCTCGGCATATAGTTACTAATAATAAAACCTACCTAGTGTGCACTGAAAAAATCTGATCCATACCATTCACCAGAATGTGGCTTTAAGAGTACCATGAGGAATTTTTTATCTAAGTTTTGCTTTCCATTAACTACTTAACAATATCATTTAAACGAACAATACAATACCTAAATGCTCTCTATATACTTGATTTAACCCGAAAATTTAGTCCGCCATGTGGGGGCAAACATGGAGTATATATTGGTTATACAAGGAGAGAGAGTCATTTTTTACAATCAATTTTGTTCAATAGAATACGAGGGAGCTTAATTCAACCCAGGAATGAATTTTCATCGAAGAGGAGAGCACGTCAAACGCATGGAGAATAATCGAATAATTTTTTTTCTCAACCTTAATTTTCCCATAAGAGCAGTGTGCGAAGCTTATTTAACTAAATATAACATCAAAGAGAGGACTGAGTCAAAATCACACCATTATTATCAATGGCTTTGAAAATCATGATCACTTCTAAATTAAAGTATTTGATACATCACAATATAATGCAGGGTATCAAGAACAGAATATCAACTCATTTTTTTAACTCTGCGAGGAGCAAGGAATAATGGATTTCCGCGAATCAATTTTGATCCCTAGGCCAATTTAGATAATTCAAATCTTAATTAAACTGCAATTTCGTTCCCAAAGCGCATAATTTGATTATAATGCTATATTAATATCCAATCATAAATTTCACGCCATAAATTGCAAATGACATTACTCTTTTCAATTTTTTTAAAACCTCTCGATTATTTGGTCGACTGAGGAATCGAAATTCATTTCATAATTATCCTGAAGATAATTCTCAATTCGTAAAAGAATTTTTTTAACAGGCAAAATATATTTTTAAAGTAGATGAAAACAGGACTGTCCTTTTCGTACTTCATCAAAATTCTTTTCAACCAGCTGAAAGTGTTCGCCATCCGAGTTAACATGTGAGCTAAAATTGCTTTTATCAATCATAAATATCATCCGTAGTCAAATCCAGTGGATGCTGAGCACAAATTTTACATAAAAATCTGATTTACTCCCATTCTTTGCCCATGTCCTAAAAATTGAATTTCTTTTTGACTTTAATTCCATAACTTCAGCATAAAAGCAACCTTAAAGTACTACACATTAGTTTTAAGTGATAAAAATTTTCAAATACATAACTTAGGAAATTGTCATCACTAAATACGCACGACCTTCGTACATATTTTATCGCAACTCAAATTATACAATGTACACTATCGGTGAAATTTCAAACAAGATAAACAAAAGTGAATGTGAAAAAGTGAAAGTGTATGTGAAAATTTTGTGTAAGAAAAAAGATTTCCGTTTATGGCTAAAAAGAATGATGATAAGGGTGTACTGTCCTTAGGAAAAAAAACACTGCATGAGTCTACATATACAATCTGCATACAATAAACTCCGTGAGTCACCTCTAGGGTGTTTTGCCGGGGGTGATAAATCACCAGCATACAATAGGATCCCCACATGCACACCACTCGGTCCAAAAAACGTTAGGCATACTAATAAAGTATACTACCACATTCATGCAAAGGCAAAACTTGCCAACTACTCATAGAGGTGGAATTGAAAATGTCTATGAAGTTAGAACATGCAAAAAATGCTGTTAGAAATAATAGAAAAATTCAGAAACATGTATTATGGAATACATAAGTTATTAGGCTACACTGCAAGTGAACTATACTATGAGTAAATCCTAATGCTGCCGTTATAATCTCTAATCGCACGTGGAAAAAATCATTCTTAATCTATTTATTCTACCTTCTACTTATCTTAATTTATTTTTACTGGTGTTCTATGGAGTATTGCATGGCATGTTGGGGGTTGGTTATGGTTCATCTCCTGCCAAACATCTCTGCAGGTGGCTTACAAGGTAATATGTAGATTTAGATTAAGAAACCAGGATCTGATATAAATTAATACTCAAAGTGTCAAGGGGTTAATATCATTTGAATTGAAGCCAAAAAGATGCAAATCATAGTTATATAAAAAACATCCATCCCATTTAAACGCTCTAAATTAAGTATCATCTCGGGTGTGCCGCCCCTAACTAACTACCAACAGGGAACCTGATACGTAATTATCGCGAGTCGATGGAATGTTATACCCGTTCCACTTCTGCTGCTTCTGCGAATGTTGGGGGCGTTTATCAGCCCTTCCAAGCGGACACGGAGACTCGCACTCCACAGATACAAGCCTCCCTTATCTTTCCAGCCCTTCGCACGCGGAATAACTCCCTCGCTAGCATCCACCCACGCCCATCCTCACCTCTTAACGTCCCTGAAAAGCAGTATGAGTGCACCCCCAAGAGCCCCCCATACACAGATCTTCGCAGCCCTACAAGAAATATCAGGTGGCGAACAATTCAGGCCACACGTTATATTTTGCAGACGGATTCAATTATTCAATGCAAAACATAATGGTATAGTCATGATACATTTTTTAATGATTTTATATAATGGTATAATTTTTCATTCTGGTACATTTTTTTCGAAGAATGGTGAAAATAAAATGGATCGACCAATTAAGTAATGAGAAAGAGCGGTGAAAAGTGGAAGAAAAGTCTAAAAACCTTAGGGAGAATACGGGACAACTTAGTTGGCCACATTATCAGACATGATAGCCTGATGAAAGAAATCATAGAAGGACAGGAGAAAGGTAAGATGGGTAAGGGACGGCCCGGGTTTAATTAAATAGGACAGGCTATAAAGGATGAAAAAGAGAAGAAATACATTGCTACGAAAAGGCTAGCGGATAAGAAAGAGGAATGGAGACCTATGTCAAAACAATCTTAGGATTACTGATTCAGTTTCCAAACTAGTTACTCACTCAGTTTCCAAAAAGGTCCATAGCCATGTAAATATTGACCCGGAGGGGCACTCCAATAACATTCGAAGGCGCTATACGCTGGGTAAACACCAAAGAATATCTCAATACAAAATATATACATTTTATAAGTGGAAAAAAAAAACATGGAAAACTATGAAACATAATCTAAGATATAAATCTTATTCATATGCAGGAATGATCATTTAAAGAGGAAATACCTTTGATTTAATTGGATGCCATTATCTTGTTTCTTCTTAGATTATGCTTCATTGTATCAAATGGATTGTTTCCACTTCTTATATAAATACATGTTTTGTGTGGAATTTTTTCCTGATTTCTCTCAGCTGAACTTATTGTGTACAAATCGTAACCAGAGCATTAAAATTCAAAAATTAATATTCAAATAAACTTTTCTAATTGGCAACGGAATGACTATTATCTCAGCCAATTAAGAATCATAAATTAATTATTTCTGTATGAATTGTTTTTTGTAATATCGTATTTTTTCATGAATCATTGAAAATTTATTGTAATAATGTTTGCATTATCCTTGAAAAATATATATGCAGCTATTAAGTCTGGAAAGGTAGCCTCACCACTGATTTTTCTTTGAATTTACATAAAGCTACCCGACGTTTTACACGAAAACATGGCAATAGGGTGGTTTCCCATTATTTTTTATTGCCTAAATCGAAAGACTATTACTCCTGGAGTACGTATTTCACGCTTTTTGATTTTTAAATGACGATAGCTATTTTTCGCGATTAGATGAAAAGTGAAAATTTTCAAGCGCGCGAAAACGCGACGGCAAAGTATGAATGCTGGGAAAACTCCGTGTGACGTCGTTCTGGTTCCCGCTGCCGCAAGTGAGGTGACCTTGGGGCGAGGCTTTGAGCAGTGATACGACGCAGGATGCTAGCAGTTAGCAGAGTACCCTGCTAGCTGGTAGCACTTCACTTAAATAAGCATTATTAGTACCTTATCAAACGGAGAAAACTTTCCGACTTTAGCCAGTTGTAATAGGTAATTATTAAGACATGTTTCCCTGAGCTCTGTGCCTCATGCGTGCATTGGTAATCTCAGACGATGTAAAACTCGTATGTACTCATATAGAAACTAGGACGTCACGTGGAGTGGCATCGTATGGGTGCCAATCTGGCCTTTTTCGAATGAGGATAAAATTGACCATTGCCATTATTCTAAACCGGGATTTCCAAAGCCAAATAATTTGTATATTATGAATACACTAATGGTGAGTAAGGAATCGCAATCAATGCTTTTCGTTTCCTTTGATGAAGGAAACCACCCTATTGTTTTTGTGGAAGTAATGAAACTAATCATTGCTATTTCCCTTCTTGGACCCAATCAGCCTTCTAAACGACAGAACAGAACACAAGGCAGAAGAGTAGACAAAATTACATACGCACACTATGACGGAAATGAACTAATAGTGGTGTCTGCAGCCCTAGAGCCATCATGTTTTCCCATCTCTCTCCGTGAGCAAAAGCAACCCCCTTCCATCTTCCATTCACCACCCTTTTCCACATCTCCACCCCCGATATACCGTTCTCAGGTTACCGAAAAAGTCCCCGCCCCCTTACGCCGCCCCACCTTAAACGTGATGGCGTGCTTGAGAGGTTTTTAAGAGAGTGCCCGGAGAATATAAGAAGACGGGAGAGGCGGTTTGCTTGAGGGGAGAGATAGTGGGATACAAAAGAAGTGTGAAGGCTTTTTGGAAGGGGCGGAGCCGAGCGATGGGGTTGTGAAGGATAAGGAATGAAGAGTAATGGAAGAGATGTAAGGGATAGTTAGGGCGACTGGCAGGGGCTGCTTGCTCACACTACCCATTTAAAAGGAGAGAGGGGGAGTGACTGAACAGGATTTTCTCCGTGAGCGGTCACGATCACGTTTTAGACATTTTTCCGAGTATTAGACACATTTAAAGAATCCGTCATCTGTAATGTACTACCACTGAATACAAGAAATGGAAATTCTCACTCGAAATTCATAGCCCTGAGGACGATGGCCGAGTCGGACATCGAGACGTCGCGTCGGCAGTAATGCAGTTCCTGACCCGGTGGCGATCCCGATAACTCTTCTTGCAATAAACTCGTCGCAAAAGTACTAAATGATTCCTTTCCTGTACTACTGTGCCCACCTGACCTGGCGCAAAACGCCACGAAGACATGTAAGACCCGAAACGACTTTACTATTGTCACACCATTAATTTACAAGAATGGCACTGGAAATTCCCTATCAGTTGCTTACGTGATTCAATTCCCTGATAAAAATTCCAATCCAATGGACTTTTTAGGTGCAACACAAGTGATAATATCTTTCTCACCACAATCTCATTGCTGTGAGAGGATATTTTATTACCAAGATTTTTTTCGCTCATCCCTTTCCCGTCTCGGTAAGATGACAAATATTTCCATCAAAGGTAATGTGTTAGCTAGGCTTTCCATTGTTACCTATTTGAAACAAAACCTCAATCCAGAATGATTGAGGTTGTACCTGATTTCCTTTACTGTTTGATGCTAAAGTACTTGCGTTTGTCATGAAAAAACGAAGATATGTTGTTGGAATAGGTTCCTGACTTACTGTTAACGATTAAATTATTATTAATAACGCAAATAATTTATATTGTGATTAGTAAATTCAAAACGAAGTAAAATTATTTAATCGCTACATTCTGCAAGCAATCGCAACTTTTTTCAGGCTACAGTACAAATGTGTCTTGGCTAAAAATATCGTAACCACGCGTATGATGTACAATGACTATAATATTATTCCACCAAAAAATGAGGTAAAACCTAATCATTAATTTCTTCTATTAAATTTACAATTATTAAATTGCAGCTTATAGAGTGATATAAAATATGTTCTTCAAATAGAAAATAGTCGGGAAATTTTCAAAATATAACATGTAAGTGTAACTGTAGCTACATCATTTTCAAAAGGGTAATCGATACTTGTACAAAATTTAGAGAGTAACTGTGATACAAGCTTGTCAACCTTTCCGGGGAGATGGCTTGTATACATTATTTCGGGTATTTCACCGAGTCAGATGGTGCATAGTGGAAACGGGTCTGATGGCGACGAAAGGAGCATCGACGTCACATCCGTCTTTGCTAACTGAAAAAGCCGGCGCGCCGCGGCGGTGGTAGAATACGCCATTATGGATAATCATTGCATCCACTGGTAGGACATATTTATTATTAAAGTATACTACCGATTAAGGTAGGTTTCAATGGAGTACTCAAGAAGAATTATGGGATCCTCCCTCCCCATCAACCACTTCCCTCTTCAATGCAAAATAAGGTCTAATTCCTTTCATTCTATCTAAAAATCCTATTCTTTTCCTTCCTCTCCCTCGTTTACCTAACATTATACCCTCAAACACTGTTTTCAACATCCCCTCGCTGCTAAGTATTCGCTCCATCCATACCCTCTGTCTCCTCTGTATCTCATCTAAAAGCTAACTATCCTCACCCCCCATATCCAGCACTTCTTCGCTCCTCCTCCTCTCCGTTCATTTCAACTTCTCCATTCTTGGCCAAGCCCATATCTTGAATGCCTCCTATCTTCTCTCGTCATCCTACCCTAGTGTCCACGTTTCCGCGCCGTAAAGCGCTGCACTCCAGATCAGACTCTTCACTAACCTTTACTTTAAATTCTTACATAGCGAACCTCTTATGAGCTCTTTCCTGTTCATGAATGCCTCCTTTGCTAAAGCAAATTCTCTTCCTGATGCTGGGGTAGGACTAATCTGCTCAATAAACGAGACGATTTAGATCAGTCTTCACATCAATTGTATCGACAGAGACCAAGGCGTCGCCCTTAGCAAGGTGTTGAACCCAATAATATAGAGGAGAATAATTGATAGACCGAGACAATTAATCATCGACGACACAGTGGATGCAGAATAGCAGTATATTATCACATCTCAACAGCATCCACTGAGACTTCGGATTCCATATCAACAACGCTTGGAGACCGATCAGTCACAGTATTACCGCGTAAATTATGCTATATCGCTGAGTGAAACGCACCCCAACCAGCCTTTTTATAAAGGAAATTTAAAAAATATAGCAAATGTCTAATGTTAGCAGTGTAAAATGTTGTTTATTTGAAGAGGAATATGAAATTAATAGATTGAAAACAATAAAAAATTGAACAATGTTAACTAAAATAAACAGTCAATCAATAAGAGTTTTTAGGCAGTGTTGATACTATTCTGCTCCTTTTTTTATTTACCAATCTCGTTAATTGTTTTGCTACTTTTTGTCCATCGATCTTGACACCCCTTACTTGCAACACAAAAGGCGGGAAAAGCAGAACGAGTCAGAGCCAATCAGGTTACGGTTACACCTGACCCATGGGCGGGGTGGGGTGTATGTATACCAAACCAATTTAAGAGACGGAATTCAGAAGATGATGGAGCAACTCTTTTTTTACAATTTCGGGAGACATACAGCAAATTGCCAGGTGGGAAACGCGAGAATCCTTTCTGCATAATTAGACCATCGTACCTAAGTCCTGAGGATGCAAAAAATTGAACTGGCGAAACGTCGGAGAACTTTCTGACCCGGAATAATACCCAAGAAGGACACATCCTAACTGCAATGCAGCCCAGTTACTTTTTATCTGTTAGTTAACCATCCATGCATGAACTAAAGGTGTGGTCGAGGAGCTGCAGGAAAAGAGATTGAGCTGGACATTGAACAGATGAACTGCGGCAGGATGGACTGGAAGAGAAGAAGTGAGATATCCTCTTCCCTTTTTGAGTTCCTTCCTTTGTTCCTTTATGGTGCGGGAGCCAGCCGTCCAGTCCGAAGTTGACTGAGATCAAAACACGAGATTGCGGCGAATGAGGAAGGCATGGCGTGCGTTGAGGAGCGAATGGAATTTTTACGGAATGAGATTCGCCGCCAGAAGAAGAAAAGTACACAACGGGCCGAGCAGTGAAAGGGGCCAATTCTCCGGGAAAATTCCTTGAAAAGACTGCTGAAAAAGTTTCCGCCTCCTCCCGCACTGATTAAATTTAACAATAAACTTTGTTGGATGGAAATGAAGATTCCAGAGGGAGTAGAAATGCATGAATAGTGTGTGCTTTTGGGAAAATAAAATTATTAAAGGGGACGCATCAGTCTCGTTCTACCGGTATTTCGTCTTTTTAGTGACGCATTACTCGCTTATAATCTTACGTCATGATCTTCGTTTCCTCTTAAGGCGACTTTTAGCCTTAATGTGTACATGGTAGTTATTAGTTTACAGAGGAAAGACGCCTTGGGTAGCTTAACTGTCTAAAACACTCGACCGAAAATCGAGAGAACCGGCTTCAAATCCCGGTCAAGACGAATGATATTTTTCTCTGAAGAGTTTTCGCTCAATATGAGTAGTTGACCATTGGATATGCTCTAGGGGTTGGATAATATTGAGGAAAAAATCAGGGTTTAAGAAGATGCTACAATTTGAACTCTCCGGAGCATGAATTCCTCCAAGGAAATAAATAAATTTCAATTCTGAAGTAATAAGGGGTAGGTAATTTCAATTACTGAGCATAGTATAAGCACTTATCATCATTATAGTTAAACTACGAACGAATTCTGACCTTAGGTATTTTTCGAAGAATTATAATGATAAAATTCCCTAATCCATTTTTTATTGCTCCAAAATATCTTCCCCGCACAATAAAAACCTGGCATTACAATAGAAGCGGTTGAAATTATTCTGTAATTACCGAGATGGTGCTATTTCATTCCCATTGGAAAACACAAAGACGATTTTTTTAAAGGAGACTTGCCTATTCACTGCGTTGAAGAATTCTAGGAATTTCCAAGCAATTGGAAGACTACTTTATGTGAAAAGTAGTTTCAATTAAATTTAATGGCTACTATGAAAAATTTATTTCAAATACAAAATACTCTGAAGTGATAAAATTTATGCTGAAACTTAGTTCTGAGTTATGAATTATGGAATACCATTTTCGGAAGCAAAAAGTCTTCGCAAGAATTTTTCTGAGAACAGAACAGATTTGCCTCAAAGCCGATTCTTGGAAATTTTCCGTTACTTGATTCCATTCCATTAATTGTGATTTCATTCTTTTGCTCCACTGGAAGTTTGGAAAGAGATAAAGAAAACAATTCAGCTACTGTGACTGAAAGCTTCAGAGCAAAGTGATAGAGATAAATTGTATGCACTCAATATAAAAACAAAATTTATTCCATGAATTTCTCTCTCAAAACTCTGTGGAGCACAGTCTCGACTACGTCGGTGTAATCAAAACTACCTGAGAAAAGGAAGTTAATGAACTTTTGCAATAATTACAATGTTGTAAATTGAGCCTAGATCTTCTTCTATACATCTACCTGAAACTCACAGCTTGAATCGAAAGGGTAGTTTCACTTTTCCAAATTTATTTTAATGGGTACGGCGCGTATCGGCTCACAGAGCCATCATCTGGTACATAAAGCTGCGCTTACACTGAGTAACATGTTGTAAAAACAAGTTATATAAAACATGATTCACGAGAATGCTATAAACCTGTGTAACATGTTTCATGGATTTCTAACATTTTCGTGAAACATGTTACATGTAACGTGTTTATGTAACATATTATATAACATATTTCTAAGTCCTTCCTCTGCTTAGTCATAAAAATGTGTTGATATTGTTTACTATTAGCTATTCATAACAATTTTTTTGATTAAATAAAGTAAATATCTCGAAAACAATAGCTGAAGCTGGTAATGAAGGATATCGAAGAGGATAAATAGTTATGTTTGAACCAATTCTGGAATTGTTGATCAGTGGTTATGATGACAGGAATGGAAATAAAAATATTTTATTCTTTTATTCTAAAATTCTATTATACAATATATTCTAAAATTATTTCCTTTGCTTTTCTGATTTTAATTATACAAAGGAGTTACCTCCTGTCTCCAGTGGAAAAAAAATTAGCAAACTTTCCCAGCGTATAAAATAAGACTAGTTTAGTTTCCTTCAATCCCTTTGATGTAATCAAGCAATATATTCCTCCAAAAATACTATTTTTCTGAAATTCTTTCAGTTCTTTTTTCACAACTTAACATGAATTCTGCCGGAGACCCTCATTCAACGAACAAACATTTATTCTCACTGCAGGATTATAACTGATTATTAATCCAGAAGAGAAGCCTGGGGAGAAATATTAAGGCTAGAATGAAAAATTATTTTTTAAAAGCTACAAACGCTCATGGAATTCACGAGAGGATGAGGCGAGGAAAATGTTTCTGGGAATCAGCCTTAAAAGTGGAACGCAATTGTTTAGCGCGGCAAAAGATCTAAAGAATCGCGACGTTCAGAAGACGTCCTGAATTAATAAAATGAGCAATCCTAGTTTCAGGAAAGTTTCATTTTTATTTAAAAGGAACGAATTCATCCATGTACACTAGGGCTCATAACAGTAATAACATTTAATTTGGCAAATGAATCCGTTTAGTTTTGTGAACTATTATTATGTTATGTATGCAGTTACAGGCCATTTGATTCCTGAAATATCAGCGTTCCATAGGAAATTAGATATCAATATCTTACCCGCGCGGAAATCCGCGAAAAGTTTAAATATTCTGTTCACCGGGAAAAGTGTAAAATCATGCATGGCATATTATGTAGTTAAATCGGCTTTTAATCCAATGCCTCTCTAACGAATTAATCTTTCTTAAAATATTTTTATTATAGATCCTAATATAAGGCCCATTTTTGCCTACTTTGATCCAAGCAAAAATACCTAATTAAATGAAGTTAATGATTTTCAGCAACTATTACAATACTATACATTGAGCTTACACCTTCTTCAATGCATCTCACTAAAACTCACAGTCATTTATAATACAATAAGAACTATAGCACGCTCATTGCGTACGGGCAGAATAAAAAATGGGGAGGGTCTACATTATTTTCCATCATTTTCTCGCGCAACTTATTTAATAATGAAACAGCAATCCTTAAAGATATTGTAAAAAAACATGCATCACAGAGCGATGGAAACATTTTCCTATCCATGTGGAACATATATGTATTTTAGTCCTCCCACCGGTAATTTCCCTATCTAAGTTATAATTATAATTTTTACTCCCTTCGATCTTATTTTGATTTGCTTATCATTTATGATACGCAGAAATATTAAAGTATCCCGAAGAAGCTTTGTGCAATTTTTCTTTTTTCCAAGAAAGAAATATCATTCAATCTTCAGTCAGTTATTAGTGATATGTGATAAAATATACTGGGAGAATAGAACCCGAGAAATCAAACACTAATATCGTTTTTTGGGAGGGGTGATTCTAATTGAATGAGCACGATTACGACCTTTGGAAAACGATATTATACTGGAAAACTTCTGAGCAATAATAGCAGAAGAATGTTCGGTCGGCTTTCTCTGAAACCTCAAGACCTTGATGATTTACTTGCATCGTTAAAAAGCAAACGACCGAAAAATAAATCCATCCGTTGAGGAACTCCATTCCCAAGTTACCTTTCTCTCTCTCGCCAATCTTAATTCGTATATTTTTTTTACTACCTTTTCTTCATCCCACTGTACATTCCAGCATCGCCATTCCTAGCGATCCAACGTCGTCAAGTGCAACTCTCGGCCTTTTCCCACACAGTTACGTTTCAATTTCCTCTTCCGCTCCGAGCGGTTTTGTCGAAGCAATTCCGGTCCTCCGGTATTCTGCGGAGATTCTACTGGGAAGTGTGGGTAGTTCTCATTCGGTCCGTCCCCTCCACGCTTCATGTTTTGCCTATTGTACGTCGTACATTGAACACCAATGCACTAACTCGCATTACAATCTAAAAAAAGGCTAATCTTTACAATATTTTATCAGATTAAAATTTTTCCGAGAGCCTCATAATTAAATTCGGAGAAATGAATATGTAACTCACTCTTGATATACGTTTCATACAGAGCTTTATAGAACGAAAAAGAAATTTGTGAAAAGTGGAGCTTACATTTAGGAAATGCGTTCCGTTGAGATAACAGAGCAAATCATGAGAGCAGAAGATATCGAACTCCGGCTATGGCCCATGTACCAATTCCAGCTTCAAATGAAAAGGAACAAATTTCATATGTTACTATCATTTCCACCGGACACTACCTTCAACGATGAATGATTAACACTCTAGAGACACTCAAATTGAATTTTATGTATCGATGGCTGAGTTCTAACAACACGTATCTCAAAATTTGACCGGTTTGAGACAGGTATCTTAAACAAAGTGTAATAACATTAAAAAATTCAAGCAAAAAACAACTTTTTAGTTGCAAATGTATGCTTCTCTTTCAGTTTTATGAATTTTTGGTTTTTAATGTTAGCGTACAATTGGAAAAAAAATTATCGTTTTTTTGCTCTCGTGAAAAGTCGATATTTTTTAGATACGTGCAGTTGTTAGAACTTAGCCATTGATATAGTATATTACAATGCAATAAAGTTTGTCCTAAGAATTTTAACTGCCATGTCCGAAAAAATTCAAAGAATTAAGATTTTCAACATCTTTTAACTCACTTACGAAATCCTGGAAGAAACTCATGAAATCATGACGTATGCCAAGAGCATATTCATAGAATACATGCATTAAACGCCCTTCTTACTCTTCTTAAAAAACATTATGGGCTATTTAATCACAGTCAGGGCCAGATTCAGATTTAAAGAGGCTCTAGGCTATTGCACTTGAGGCCCTTTCACTTGTCATTTTTGAGTATATAAATTGCATGCGAGATAATAAAATACATTATTACTATAAAATATATCAATTTGTTAAATTAAAATGTTGTGATTGGTACTAAACTTCATAAAAAATTTGGCACGGATAGTAAATTTAAAAATATCGAGAACACTTATACGTAAATTTATTCTCAGCAACATAACCAATCATCTGAACCGATACATTTTTAATTTTTTTACTAGCCATAATTGTATTTCAATCTCGTGTTTTAGCGTTCACTGTTTTTTAGAATAGTGTAATTTAAATTGGGCTAAAATTTTAAATGCAAGCCCCTCATGATCTTAAGGCCTTAGGCTGCAGCTTAGTCAGCCTATAGGAAAATCAGGTCTAGATTACAATTCTTGAAACAGTTATTTTTACTATCGCATCTTTTTATTACAATGCAGTGCCCAGGGAGGGTACCCATTGCATGCTGTATGGTAGTGGCTAGTCACACCATATTCAACATCCTTAAGGTCGCTCGTAGGGTATTATGTATATCCCATTTTTTATGGGGTTCAAGATCAGACCGATTTTCAGGTGGATTCCGCCTGTCTCCAATTTATTTTCTCTCCCTCCCGATTCGGCGCTCTAATCTCCATCTTTTCGTTCCATCAATCCTTCCGCGGCCGGTATGAAAACGTCTCGGCCAATTAGGCCAAGATTAACGGAGGAGACTTGTGCAAGTCGGACGGAAGGCTCGCTGGAGAGGAAAAGAAAAACCGACTGGATATTCGGGAAGTGCTGGTTGAGTGATAGGGATGGGATGGCTTGGAGGGATGGGGAAGAAGGATTTGGATCGTGGAAAGAGGTTTTGAGATGGCAGAAGGAAGAAGGGATTTATCCCACGCTCCCCAACTCTTCTGCGACTGTCTCAAGCCCCTCTCAAAAGGATAAAAAGAATATCCATTTCCCTTGATGTGAAACCGCAAGGCTCCGAATATCGTTTCCGGTTTGAATACAAGATACTGCAAAGACTTCAAAATCCAAGTTCCATGCTGATCCTAACATAGTCATTGGATGAAAACATCACAAATTCATTGATATATCTAAAAGGTAAATTTCAAATAATAAACTTTCTTATATTCTCTATGCCTTTCCATGCATCTTATTTGGCATAAAGATACGTGCACGATAGATGCCCCTGAATATATAACTAAGTTATGAAACCCGGGTAGTGCTTTTTCAAATACATATATTAGGGAACTTAACAAAGTTAATTCTCTCATTTTCCACCATGGAAAGGTTCCACATAGTTAAGTCTGAGATCATCGCTTACAAGTGAACTTCATTTGGTCTGGAAATATACTTAACCCAAGCTATTATTTATTTCAAGTATTTAGAAGTTTAAGGGTAGGATTTACAAATTATAAGATGGGTTACTCTAACTATTTTATCAAAATAAAAAGCACAAACGGTAAAAAACAGTGCAAAAGAGAATCTTTTTCAAATGCAGTTTAGTAGCTGCCCAATCATCGTTAGAATAAGTCTTCTCACCATTTTCCTTAGGGCGGGAATTATACTCCCGCATATCAACAATGAATTTTTTTTTAAATATTCCGCTTGTGTGATGACTTAATTTGTTTTATTGTTCAAATATTTCATACGGGATCCTTGAAAATGATATTTATTTTAGTTTATGACTAACGATAACATTAGGATGTTGTGTTGGTTAACTCCATTGAAAGGAAAGAGCATACGGTTAGCAAAGGAAAATAATTAGTTAGTTATCGGTCTTATTTAAATTTTAAAGAATTAAAAATTTATGGTAAGTACTTTTTTCACAGAATTTATTTATGTCGACCGGTTTCGTCGCATAGGTGACATCTTCAGGTGCCTATGCAACGAAACCGGTCGACTTAAGTAAATTCTGTGAAAAAAAGTACCATACCTTATTAATTCTTTACTATGTATTTTCACAAAGTAAAGCCTAATACCATCGAGTTTATTTCATTAAATTGATATAAATTTCCAATCTATCATATATGTGAAACACAGCGTGCTGCATCTTGTTATCTTGGCGCCATCAATGAGCTTTAATTTTTGCTTTATCTCTATCTATAATGTTACTTTAACATGGTAGAATAACTGTTTCAATTTAACCTTCCGTCGGTCGCGCACATTTTGGAACGCTATTTTTGTCTCGTGGCGTCTCACAGACAGGGGTGCCGACTTACAAAAAATATTGGGGGGGGGCCAAACCGGAGACCTTACCCCGGTAAATTTTATAAGTAGTGAATTTTAAGTTTTTTAAGCATTTTAGAAGAGTCAAATGATCAACATTAGAACCCTGATCACTCGAATCTCGATATCTGGACACTCCGGGGAAAATTGACAAGCATGACACATTTTTTCCTCACATCTGTAACGAATTTTTGGGGGGGCTCGGGCCCCCTCAGGCCCCATGGAGTCGGCGCCACTGCTCACAGACACCATTTAGGAATGGTTAAACAAAATGCATGTAAGAAGAAATAAATTTTTCAACTACAATGAATTACTCAATTTCATTAATGGACAACAAATTTATGCATAATAATTATGGAGATATTTGTATTAATCAAAGACTGAATACTACTTATTTTGACGTTTCTTCCAGTTTATCTCTCATCGAAATTGTATTAAATTCATTACAATAAAAATTCGTAGCAACGAGACATATTCGAATTTAATGTTTAAAATAGTTGTTAGTTTAAATTATAAACGTATTTAATGACTTTGCGATGATAATCACGAACTTATTACCATGTAAAGCATTGTAGCTCATGTTTTCACGTGGCGTCTACCAGACTCCAGTAGTAACAAAATGTCAAAATTTATTACGTAAACGTGGCAAAACATATAATTATTGATGACTATTTCAGAATCATAAAATAATAAGAGGCAAGGAATATGAGTTTCCTAAACATTTAAATATGATGTGGGCAAATAAAAGAAAATGGCCTGGGTTCTGGTAGACACCACGCGATCACATTCATAATTACTTTTTTATACAAATAATTTTAGTTTAAATTTCAAAAATGAACTTTATGGGGAAAATTTATTCATTTGATATCTAATTTTGGAACCTTTTCACGCACAGATTTCAGTTACACGTGACCTCTTTCAGCGAAAATCCTCTAAGTGTTTCTTCCCAAAGTGAGAGTAAATGTCGTACCACAAGCAGAAGTCTATTTCACCACTTTAGGAATCGATATTGACTGGCATTCACGTCTTCTTGTCGGAGGAAGGAAATATTTTCCACGAAGGCATCTTTTGAGTGAACGACAGTGCGATCTCCGATTCCGGGAAGCAGTCACTTTTTACAGATAAGCAGCTATCGTGGGGAAACATTCCATTCAGAGAATGCTGGAGAGGATGAGAGGAGGTGAGAGGATGATGTATACTTAAAAATGTGGCAAACTCAGAACATGCCGAGAAAATTGAAAACTTTATAAATAACATTTAGAGGGAAACGCACTAATAACTCTGATAGGACGGATGCCTTATAATTGGTAACTGTAGGATCGGTTGAGTTACGGAATTTTCTCTGTAACTCGTAACAGTATTTCTACACTATATATATTATTAACCGCTGTAAGTTTTGGGCTTCGACTGACTTTATTCGAATCCAAGTCTCGGGTACCATGGAGCAAGGCTCGTTTGGTGAGAGCTCACACTACCCAAATTAAAATCCACGCATTGTTTTCTAATTATAAGTTCTTTTAATGACTGTGTGGAGTACATGTGAAGGTCCTATTGCATACTAGCGATTGGTCACCCCCGGTCAAACACCCTTGGGGTGTGAGTAGACTTCTCTCAGGATTCCCACCGAAATAAAAACGCCATTTCTGCCAACCTTTCATTCAGCAGCTTTGAAGATGAGCCCGAGATGGAGCTCGAAACGTCGGAGGAAATGGAATGGATAGTTTGTGCCACAGGGAATGCAGGTAGGAGGCCCACACAGACGGCTTATTTACGTTGCCACTTCGGAGTCGCATTTTAATCGGTTTTTAAACATGTCCGCGACGCGATGATGAGTGCAATACGACCCACTTTTATCCAATATTTTGCAGGATAACGCTTGTCATTGCGAGGATTAACATCGAAAAGTAATGAAATTTATAGATCACATCATTATGTATATAATTTCGGTCAACACCCCTAATTATTAACAAAATTCACTAACTCTTGGTTAACTATGTGGTATTCCATTATTTCCTGGATATAGACAGTTACTTATACCACTTATTTTATAAGAGCGCGACCCGGGTTTCAATGAGTAATCATCATCATCAGGCGCTAATTATAATTTGTTTATCTTGATAAACAAATAATAAACAAACAAAAAAATATAATTAATATAATTAATTTAGGCGCTAATTATAATTTGTTTTAGATAAACAAATTATAATTAGCGCCTGATGATGATGATTACTCATTGAAACCCGGGTCGCGCTCTTATAAAATAAGTGGTATAAGTAACTGTCTATATCCAGGAAACCCCTAATTATACCTGATTTCCTCGTGAAAATCAGAACAATTTGTCCGTCAGTGACGCGAGTGGCGACTTTTGTTAACCCATTTAAATGCGCGGCGGGCGACAACACATTTAGAGGCCGAATTGAGGGACTTCATCTATAATATTCGTGGTTTGTGCTATGGATGCGGATAGTTTGTAAAAATGGAATGGATAGCACCTGACGAGGTTGCACTGTTACGAATCTGGTCCATGTTAAAATTATTTAATTGAAATCTACATTTTTTTTATTCTGCAGAAATTGAGTTTTTAACCCAGTGGGAATCCTGGTATGAGTTCATACACATAACTTGCCGGGAAAGCAACAAAACTTGCCCTATCGTTGGTTCGCAGAATTATATTTACTTAGATGTACATCATGGTTTTCCTGTCAACTGCGTTGTCGTAAATATCTACATCAAATACTAACTTATTTTTACAACATCCAAGAAATAGATGCGTCAACAGAAGTTTTCGCACATAAAAAGCGCGGTGCACGACGGCTAAGGGAAATCTAAATCCTCCTTCCCCTTTTCCCCGCCTACCATGTTGTGTCAACTGCGATTCCACTCCCTTGAATCCGCACTGCGGAGACGTCTGAGCAGACGGGAAAATCAAACAGAAGCGGACTTTGTCGTGGGGGAGCGAGCGACTGAATTTCGGAGCGAAGCCGAAGGAACAGCCGCGTCGGCGAGATGAAAAGCTTTTTGGACTTGGTCTCGGGGTTGGGGGCGAAGTTGAAAGTGAGTTAGGGAAGGAACTGAAACAGAAGCGGTCACAGACGTCCACACGCGTGGAACTGCATATAAAGGGACCTTTTGTGCGATTCATTATGCCTGCTTCCTCTTTGAATTAATGTGTTGGGGAAACCGTATCTCCCACGCAATTTCCCCCTTCTTCCAAACTATGTGGGCTGGAAATAAGTTATCATATTCTCACATTCCCCTTAACATTCACTTTCATTTAATTCTGCCATACCCATTGACGTACCCAGAATCAAAACTAGGGAGCGGGGGGACAAAACTAGCCGTGGTCGTTCAAGTTGTAACTATTTTGCTTAGAAAAGGTTAAATGAAACGAAACTTTAAGGAAACTATAGCAGCAATTTATTAGTTTTTATAATTATTTGCTTGAAATAATAATGATTTTTATTTTAGTTTCATCTCTTATACTAATATAATTTTTCTTCTAAAGGAAAATTTGTTCATAACTTTTGTTTAGAAATAAATTTATTTTCGTTTCTGGGGGGCCTCCCCCCGCTGGGTAAACCCACGACCATACCCTTGACCAGGGATGGGTATTATTCAAAGTAAGTATTTTAAAATACGGACTTGAAATATATTTATAATTTATATTTGGTATTTCAAATACACGACCTAAATACATCTTGTATTTTGTATCCATGATAAAAAGAAGAACACAATGGTAATTTCCACACTTTTAATATTACAACTCAGCACCGACCATGGTTTCAACAAATAAGTGTCCTTGATAATGACACTTACGTGTTGAAACCATGGTCGGTGCTAAGTTGTAATATTAAAAGTGTGGAAATTACCATTGTGTTCTTCTTTTTATCATGGATATTAAGAAATTCCACAAAATCGAGCCGGATACGATTTTATACGTTGTATCTTGTATTTCAAATGTAGATTTTTTTACGATATTTTCCCATTCTAAAATAAAAATACATTTGTAAATAACTATTTATGTAGCACTGTGACAGTATTTATGCTTTGCAGAGATTACTTCGTTTTCGTTAGAATCGTTTCCTTCATGTTTGCAGCTACCCATAACGTGCCAAGGAAGAGAGAAGTTTTTCAAGATCTCTTAGTTTCCATGCAAATTTATTAGCAAACCAATAAAAAACGAAAATATTTTCAATTTAAATAGTTAGATTGAAATCACTTATATTCTTACGTAATCATTAAAAATCACTTTTTAACCGGTGCATAGGACAATCAACAAGTATTGATAAAATGAATCATTCCAAATAATAAAGAATGGAAAAAAATAATAATGGCTTGAAAGACAGGATAAAATCATGCTGGCAAATTGCGAAAAATAAATACAGGTAAAAACTTTGATGCAAACGAAATGCCTAAATAACATCAATAAAATGGCACCTTCTCTTAATTTTTGGAGTAAAAACTTGCCAACGTTTTTAGAAGGAACTTTTGAGGATTAAAACAATATTTTACAAAAAATATTTTTTGAAGCAATTTTATGGTTTGAAAAAACTCCAAAAACTATTCTGAAAACCGAATGCCAGAAGCTTTTTTGGTTCACAGAAAAGAGAGTTTCAAAAATAAGAAGAAAGGGTAAACCGAAATAAAAATGTTAATTTTTTTCCAAGGAATGAAAATAAGAAAGGAAAGATTAATTTAGACTTCTTTTTTAGAAGGAATTAATTTATTCTAAAAACCTATTACTAACCCACACTGTCTAAGGAAAAAGAGGAAACCTCCTGCTGTAAATTTAGCATCCCTCAACCAGCACTACCTATTTCGATCAATCCCATTTATCGTCGTGCATTCAAAATGTAAACAGGAGGTAGGGCTAAATAACCATCAGCGCCATCTTTACTGTGACGTATATGATATACACCCCTCCATTTGGGAACTTTAACAGGCCATAATGCGCAAGTGGAAATAAAAAGTGATTAACATGAAAGTTTTGTTATTCACATCTCGTAAGCTTGAGGACTTACTAATCTCATTATTAAATAACGCTTACTGATGCATGCACAACGATTACGTGCCCCCTCAATATTTTTAATATCGATCACGTTCAATGTTAATTTAACAATAAATGTAGCCAGTACTAAATCAGAAATGAGCTTTGAAAAATTGTGCCGAAAAATAGAAGTAATAAATACTTTAGATCAAGTGCAAATTTGTTCCTAATTCAGAGTTATTAATGTTGAATTTTGCAGCTGTAATTAAATGATTGTAGCAGTAGTAAGAATTTATACAATAGCTTTAATTATATGCCAAAAGAATTCAATTATATAGAAAAAACTCGTTACCCAAACTAAATTAAACTGTATCCCTTAGCCTTCTTTGCTTGATTATATTCCAAAATCCAATTGCATGCAAATGGCTGTCCTCGGTAAATAAGGTTATGTGAATGTCACAATTTCAACTATTGGTTACCGAGGTTCCCAATCGTTATATGAATTGTATAAGAACGGAGATAAAGCGGAAAAAAAGAATCCAATGAAAAACAGCTGCCTTCGCATTGTCTCAATGGGAGGGCTGGGAATATTGCAGTTGATGATTCCCCAGTCGGCCAATAGATGTGTTAACGCACCGCGGATTAAAATGGGCTCACGTAAGTTTAATTCGCGTACGTTACGGCAAAGTGATCTCAATTTCACGGAATAAATTAGCTAAAATAAGAGTATTTGCTGAAATTTGTATTCGGGATGATATAGTCTCTTGAACTCTTGACGTTGGATCCTGTTCCTTGCTAGTACTACTCTAAGTAAACTCTCAATTATATAAAAACTCCAACAATAGGAATCTATTTGTACATAATACCGTGTGAGCTACCCTCTAGGGTGTTTAGTGACATCATCATCTCGTAGTATGCTGGTGTTCTTAAATAAATACGACACTCTGAGGTCATGGCCGCGCTGTGGATATTTTGGAAACCTATTAAATAGCGAGTAAAGCGGAGAAATTAATTAACTTCTTCTGTTCTGACTGAGCCTTTCTATTTTAAGTATCCATGGCAGTCCTAGACAGGAATAGAGAAGGGTGGGAAAAAAGATACCTAGATTAATTGTTAAGTTACACCCTGAAAAAGATTTCCCATCAGACTAAAAGAAAGGTCACGGCTCGGCAGTTTCCGTGACTTGAGAAGGGAAGTAAGTGTTGGTAAGAAAAATGTATGGCCAACCACCGCCCGATTCCTTATGATTAAACGCCAGGCGAGTCCAGAAGCGCGAGTCTGCGGATTTGTAAAAATGAGATGTTTCTCATTTTAAAGATCAGGCGAAACAATTGAGTTTCACAGAATGAAGGATATCACTTCCACTTCGTTTTGCAGGGGATCAAAGATTATTTCATGCCCTTTCAGCAACAAAATATCCGATGAAAAATGATTGCAGCACTCTTTGCTCATTCGTGCACGATGAGTTCCATAAATTTTCTAAAACTTTTGAGAGATATCTTTTCATATTTTTTGGGCCTGGAGAAGAATGAAGAGATTAAAGTGAACGAAAAAGAGGAAGAACGGCGAAGTGGTGGATAAGGTGGCTGAGGAGAGGCAGTTCTTAGATGAGATAGGGAGGAGACAGAAGGGATGAATGGAGCAAAAACTGAGCGGGGAATGAATGTTAGCAACAGTGTTTGAGGGTTTCTGCGAAGGGAATGTTGGGTACATGAGGGAAAGGAGGGAAGAGGATAGGATTTTTAGATAGGATGAAAGGGATAAGGCCTTATTAAAAATTGAAGAGAGAAGTAAATGAAAGACGGGGAGAATGCCAGAATAAATACTCTACGCAAACCTACCTTAATCGGTTATTGTAATAATAAAAATTCATAGTCTTCTAATTTCTTTTGTGGGATCAGATTTATTTGCAGGCGATAAACATGAGGTTTCTACCAAATATCATCTCTCACTCGCTCACTCAGTGATAGGTTTGTTTAGGTGAGGGTAGAGCTCATCCCGGACTAGGCCTAAAGCAGGTCATCTTCACACATTCATGGGCGGGGGGCCAGTTCCTTTCCCGGGGCATTACGAGGATTGTAAATCTAAATGATACGAAGCCATACGTTGATTATTATGGTTATTTTACCGTCTCATTTTTTTAGCAGTTGTCATTTATCATTTTACTATTAAACTTTGGCAAATAATTAAGAAAAATTCCCTGAAATAATTTAAAATATTATCACAATTATGATCTATTCCAAGCATGGCTTACCCTTTCTAACCCAGAGCTGCTTCTGGGAGAAATCAAATTTCAGTATTTTTCATTTTGAAAACTCGAAAATTTTGCACTCAATCATAACTATCGTGGCAGCTAAATATTTCGTCATTAAAATTGATACAACAAAATAATGCGTAGTTTAGATATTTCCCAAATAGAGCTGAAAATGTATACATTTTTGATGTTGCTTAGAAGCAACAATGGGTTATAACGGGTTAAAAAGGAAAATGAATTGAATTGAGATAGAAATATTACAAGGAGAATATAATTACATAAACTTATATATAGTGACCAGATTTCTATTGGGTGGTTAATAAAATTATATCATTATAAATACGCTACAATTTTAAGTCGGAGATTATTACTCAACCAAGTTGTAAAAAGTAGTCCGAGAAACAATTATTAGGGAGATATAGAATTAATCAATTGATGAGGCAGTAAGACAGTTCTAAAGGAACACAAAGCTATAACTACTATGGGGATATATTTGTTTGAGAGTGCTCAAGAAATTGCGCAATTTCATCTCCTACGAGGATGGTAGGACCTACCTACCATTGGTAGGTATTATTCACTGCCTAATCTGAGATAACGACCCAGTCGATTAAGTGATTTTTTTCTACGTGAGGCAATTAAGTTGATTGATCCAATTCTACGAACCCCATACACTTCCTCTCCATCTCAACCAATTTCCTCTATTCCCCATCCCCACCTGTAAAATCCACTCGCCTAGCGTTAAATCCCCTCTATTTCATCAATTACTTCCTGCAACTGTTCCGTAATAACTCAAATTTATCTCCCCCCACTCCTGTCACTTATGTGACGGACGTTTATTAAACTACTACAAGCCGCAGATCAATCATTCTAACCTCGTTGAATGGACAATCTTTATTTATAAGCTCAACATCCCATGGGTAAAGAAAACGATGGATTTCGGTTTTATTGATGAACATTTCCCAATTCATTTCAACGCTCTGCGGCCAAACGTTGTTTGCTCGATATTCAATGGCGAAATGGAAGCCAACGTTCAAACAATACTATGCTCAAATATTTTTGATGTTTTCCTATTTTGCCCGCCCTCCATTCGTCAACTAAGGGAGACATATAATTACTCAATGAGTGAGTAATTCTATGCCCCTAAATAAAGTACTGATCAATCATTATGAGATCATCATTGTTATAGATTCATAATAATCTGTTTCACTTATTTATAATACTTACGACATATAATGATAAAAACATAGTTGCGGTTCACCGCATTGGCTTAGCACTTCCAACTGTCATTTATTTACATAAAGCGATAGCCTACAATATTTCTCATTGATTGACGATGATTTGCGATTGCTTCGACTGTAAATGGTTTTTAATGCCAATAACCTTTCAAGGTTAACACTTTCCGCACTGTAAGTTTAAAATTTACCTTTTCAAAGACAATTGAGCATTTGGGGTGATGTTAATCTACATCTCCATCTACATAATACCCTGCGAGCCGCTTCTAGGGTGCTTGGCAGGGGGTGATCAATCACCAGCATGCAATTGGATTCCCACATAGAAACCACAAGGTTCCGAAAAACGTTACAAATATTAACAAATTATACTATCTCATTCATGCAAAGGCAAAACTTGCGAACTACTAATTAAGGTTATCTGCCAACAAAGATAGAACACAAATCTATAATGCTGTAAGAAATAATAATTAAATTCTGAGAAATGCATTTAAGTATGCACAAGTTAGTAGGCTACACTAAAAGTCATCTGAGTGCTAACCCTGCCGATATAATCTTTTATTGACCGTGGAAAAAAGACGTTATGAATCTGTCTGTTCTACAGTCCATCTCTCTTCTATTGTTTATATGATCTTATCTACCGTAGTATGTTGGCGTTCGCAAGAGATGGCTAACTTCGTCAAAAAAGGCTATTGAATTTATCTTATAGGTTTGGACTATTTTTCAGTCTACGATCTGAAAGAGATTCCCAACCGAGTTTATCTAATAGGTCAGCTACATTAACAAGACAATCGTAACGACTTTTCACGTACCTGATAGCTCTTCTTTGCAAGCGTTCTAACTTCGTCTTTAAGCCTAATTCATAAGGGCCCCAAGCAGCGTATTCTAAATAGGGTCTAACGAGGGAGAAGAAGCTAATTTCTCTCACTTTGTCGTCGCACTTCCCCAATATTCTTTAAACAAAACCCAGTTTACGATTTGCTTGACATGTTATTTCCCGAATATGTTCCATCAGAATTACTATGCTCTAGTTTTGAAAACCGCAAGAAGTATATAAGGCGGATACTAGCAATAAAAATAAAATGCTGATCATAGTAACACTGCCTTGGCATACCCAATAAAATAGTTTCTCGAGGAAAGAACGGAAACATAAATGACTGTGGTAGTTGCGTGTCCCATCCTAAGTGTCTATTGTTAATGTACACAAAGAAGACGGGCCTCTATTACCGTTTTTAATGATGTTAGAAACAATTCTTCAACTTTAATCTAAATAAAGCTGCCGATCCTCACTGCCTACTCAGATATTCACGATTTAACAGGCTGAATTTAAAAACCAAAGTCGATAGTTTCAATTAATGGAACCGACTACCAAGTTTTGGCAGTTTTCCGCAAGGGATAATGAAAATCAAACGCCTGAAGCACAGGTGCCCCATTATATTGGAATTATAAATGTCTTCTCATTTTTTGACCTTCAATTCTTCCCAGTCGAACGCCAAAATCCTAAAAAAATTGTCAGAGGGATTAAATTGTTGAGGGTTCTAGATTATCTTTGTTAGTCGTCGACTGGATAGCCCGTGTATTTCTCGCATCTGTGAACTTGATCATTAGTTATATTAATCGATACTATGTTAGCTGGCTTTCATTGGTCACTGTTCAATTGTGATTAGTTCGTCGACTGTTCAATTCTATAAACAGCAGGGGAAGAAAAAAGAAATAGAAAACACCAAGAAAAAAATAAAGAAGAAAAAGAAAGAGAAATTTTGCTGTGAGAGAAAATTTGACTTAGCCGGGATTCGAACCCGGAACAATCTCCTCAATACGAACTTCAGAAGATAACTAGGTGGTGTAAACGGCTGGCACGCCTGACTGGTAACTGGGAGATCCGAGTTTGATTCCCGGCTAAGCCAAATATTTCTTCACGGCGAACTTCATTCTTGGTGTACATAAATGTGCACCTGTGCGCGTTACAGCGTATGAAGTCACGTATTTCATACAGTGCTCAAATAAATTCTAAATAAAATTAATCTATTTCAGTCATCGACACCAAAAATCACAATTGAAGAGTGACCAATGAAAGCCAGCTAACATAGTATCGATTAATATAAGTAATGATCAATTTCACACATACAAGAAATACACGGGCTACACATTGTGGATCTGTACTGCGATATTTGGGGAGAATATCACTTTTAAATGTTCTTCGGAAGTACCTTATCAACTAAATAGCGAAATAAAAACTTCCTTATTACTTATACGCGTGACTGCGCACAAAGTCACTTCATGAAGTGCTTCAACCAATTCTAATTTTAGTTAATATTTTTCGGTCGGTTGAACGGTCGACATTAAAAATCACAATTGAACACAAAAGTATGAAAATCAGATAAGATGGTATCGATTCACAGAACCAATGGCCAAGTCTAGATATATAACTTATTCCTGGAATATTCGATCTGCACAGCGATATTTGGAAAGAATTGGAGTTTGAAATGTGCTTCAGAAGTCAACATCAACAGAAATCAACAAAATAACTACCTGTATAAAAACTTCCGTATTACACATGAGACTGCAGACAGAGTCAATTATTTCATGAAGTGCTTCAACCAATTCTAAATAAAATTAATCTATTTGGACCGGTGACATATCGAATCACAATTTAACAGTGAGCAATAAAAGCCAGCTAAGATAGTATTGATTAATTGAACTAATGACCCAGTCTAGACATACAAAAAAACAAAGACTAAACATTGTGGATCTGCACTGTGATATATGGAGAGAATTGCAATGGGCAATGTTACTCACAAGTACTAAAAGAACTAAATAGCCAAGTACAAACTTCCGTATTACAGAGTGAAATTGTTATTTGCAAATATCGCGAGTCTAGACAGTTTTCCTTAGGGGACAATAAAAGTTCCTCGAGCAACAAGGAGCTCCACAGGACATATATTTATCTTTATCGTTTTCCTTTCCCTGTCCCTCATTCCTCAGTCCAATCCAAGAGTCTAAAAACTCTTCTAACTGTCCCGGATAACCCCCTTTTCCCCTACAGACCCTTATTTTCTCTTCCTCTTCAGAGTTTCTCTCGTCTCAAGGACCGACGGCTTTAACTTAACCATTTTCCCCTTCCCTTACTTCTTCCCAGAACTCGAGCGTACTTCGTGCTTCCGAAAACCCAATTTATGCTCTATAAGCACATCCTCCCAATTTCCTCGACCTCGGGCTCGGAAAACCGATGTTCAAGGCAGCGGAGGAATGAAAAATAACACAAAAAAGGAAGAGAGAGGAGTGCTATTTAATTTTATCCTTCGTCCTCTCGGGTGGTTCCAGTTCCCTTCCTCGTAAAAGTTATTTCAGCAAATATCCACTTCGGCGTGTGGAACACGCATGTCGGGACGATCTTGCAAAGAAGGGTTTGTGGCTAAAAGATCGTAAGCTTTCCCGGCAAATGCTATTGACGAAATCTTCTTGGGTTTGGCACCGTTTCGACCCGGAGGAAAACGAAAACACGAGGCTTAGGTTTAGTTTCGTTCCCGCACGAAATTAAAATCACCAAGGAGTTTAGTTTTGACCCGGGACGAAACTTTACTCCCAGATCGAAAGTAAATTAATCGAAACCCCGCAACTCATAGTTTAGTTTCGGTCCTAGAAGTTGAGTGGAAGGAGAAAAGAGGGAATAGTTTCGACCAATTTCATGACAGAATGTATAAAAGTTAAAGCATTTAGATTCGTCATATTGCGACTGAATACTGCGTTGCGCATTGTGAGCGCAAAAGTGCCCCATGCACCTACACGCGGTAGGGCGAACCTCCACTTCATTCAACCATGCTTCGTACTCGTTGCGTGGGCGAAACTAAAGTGTTCGAAGGTGAAGCACGTGGTCACTCCGGTGCGAAACATTATTTGTGTTTCGTTACGTCCCAGAGGTTTAGTATAATTATGACCTGAAGTAATTTTGACTCCGATTTCGTTTAGACCCTGATTTTAGCTCCCTAAGTTTCATTCCTTTTCGTTTCGTTTCTACATTTAGCTCCCGAGAACGAGACTATTGAAATTTTACTAGTTTATACTATCGTTTAGTGTCGATTACCATCCCTGATTCAAAATAGACAAGTTTAATATGCAGAAATTTTATGATAAGGCTCTGCTCTACATACCTTCAAAATTGACTTCGTAACTGTGACTTGCCTAAACTAACATTGCCTTATGAAAAAACTCCCGCGGAGATGGATTGATGAATCCTCTTAAGTGGAAGCATAACTCCCGATTTACCAGTCTTTTTTTTTGCCATTTTTATCTTTATCCCCAAGGCTATAATTAATCGATAAAATTTCAGGGTTTATACCTCATACTACCGCAAGTATCAAATCAAAATTGACGGAAGAATATTACTTTAAACCAAAATATCAACACGAATGCCGAGACTGTACTTCAAACAAATGCAATCCACAAGACAATTTGATGGGTAGCCTAGAGTTGCCCTGGCTACATTTAAACAGTATCGGGATACTATTATAAATATAAACTATAATATATAAACACAATTATACAAACATATATGCTGAAAGGAAAGTATACGGATTGCAGGAGGAACGACGAAGTGCTGGACATGGTGGGTGAGGAGATGCAGCTTCTAGATGAGATACGGAGAAGACTGAAGATATATGGATGTAGCGAGTTCGGAGTGGGGAGGGGAGCCTGAAAACATTGTTGAAAGGTAGAATGTTGGGTAAACGAGGGAGGGGAAGAAAGAGAAAGGTATTTTTCGATATAAAAAATGGAGTAGGCCTTGTTGTGAATTTAAGAGGGTAATATATGAAGGAGGGAGAAGTGCTGAATACCTCTTATATAGCCCAGGAAAAGCTACCTTAATTAATTGAATAATTAAAAAAATAAATTTAATAAATAATTCACAAACTTTCAATCTTAATGCCCCAAAATTTTCAACCATTTTTAGAGCTTTGAGAACAAAAATGTATGTGCTCAGATACAGTGGCGTAACAAGGAATATGCTTTGGGGGGGGGGATGAAGGGGCCTGGAGTGTGGACCCCTTCCCCCAGGCAACGGGGGTTTCGGGAAAACTAAAAAAAAGTGATATGCCTGGAAATACATCATTTTAGCATTTTAAATTCAACTTTAAACACATGAAGTTATTATACGTCAAAATTAGGCAATAGTTTCAAATATTTGTTTTATTTCCCTGAGTATTTGGGGGGGGGGGGATCTATCCCCTCACCGCCCTTATAGTTACGCCACTGCTCAGAGAGATACGATGCACTTTCATCTTCCAAGCGTACAGATTGGGATAAATATGAAATTTCTTCTCCGAAAACGCCCCGGGCGCACCAAAACTTTAGCGATGGCGAATCATACTGAGAGACGTCCGTATTTGCAGTCCGATTCGGACTGAATTGCAAATTTCAGTCGCACCCACAAGAGGTCGTTACGCACGAATAGATTTCATGGCGTGCACGAGACGTGTGGTGGTTTCCATGGTGACGCCTGGGAGCCCTCGGGATTATGACCGGCGGGAATCGGCCCTCAACTGTCATTTTGCATGCTACCCACGGACGGACTGCGATGGGCGAGGAAGTTAGGAAGGAGGGGGTAAATACAGAGGAATTGCGATAGTAAAGTGATAGAGGTATAGCCCGCAATCAGAACTGTATTACTACTATGGTTGTGTAGCACGATCACCCTAGCAAAGTAAACTTATCTTTGCAGTATTGCATCTTGGAAGAATGATAAATGCAGTTTCTATAAGTAATACGGAATTTCGTGACTTTGTTACGGTTGCTAATGATTTTAAGTTCAGCAGTTAACCTGACTGTGAATTCACGTCAAAACTCATTCGAAAATGAATAATATCAACTAACGTAAATAAAAGCTACCTTTTTTATTCCAGTGATGGATGCTTACCTTTCAAATCTATAACCGAGAATTTCAAAATCTTAGCATTAAGAAATATTTCAGTAGACAAAAATTACGTGAACTCAGTGGATGAGGTATTGAGGCACTCTTTTTCTTAGAAAACGAGAAAAAAGCACACATGTGAGCGAGAAATGGAAATAGCTCATAAAATATAATACACCAATTATGACACCGTAAAGGTGAAAAAGATGAAGTAACGACATATCGAATTAAATACAATGCAACACAACTTATGTAGGAAATACCGTAAAAAATTAAAAGCTAAATATTCTAGAGGTGTTTGGTATTACATATATATGCTTCTACATTACAATTATCTGCTTAAAAAAATAAAACTTGCCCTTAATATACTATCGTAATTGTGTTACTATAAGCCTCTCGTTTTTGACAAACTAAAATACCATCTTAAACAATTCATTAATATCATTGCGTTTACCATGACAAAATAAAAGTTGTTTTTTTCCACCTCTTAATTAAAAGTTATTATCTCAACAATTCTTACATCATATCATTTCGAGATGAAAGTATAGGAAACCATATCATTCGTGGCCAATAAAAGCAGCAAATAAGAATACGGACAAGTTTAATTATGCAAGTACCCTTAAACCTTAGCTTCAGACCATATTCTTGCAAAAGACCCCCTGAAAGAGTTTAACGAGAAATGTAAGCTCTATCCAACTTCATAACCTGGCTGTTGGCCACGGCCATTCCCATCACGCTTGAGATAAACGAGTAAAAATGGCAAAACAACCGCTTGTTATGGTCCATCCTAGAGCTTACCACCAAGGCGTAGCCAACTTCAAACTTAACTCGTTGGCAATACGGGAAAGTTTGCTGGCGTAGGATGACAAGGAAGGTGGGCATTTGACTATTAGGTGGGATGAGGATATAATTTCAATAAAGGGACAAAATTGATTGCAAAAATACAGTTTATAGATTGGATTTACTCAAAATAGTAACGTAATACTGTTCAATTAAGACTTTAGGATCACTTGCGAGTAGACGCAAAATCGGTCCTTCAACAAAAGGGTAGGTACCGTTATTTGTGAACACATATCATGATTGAACGGGTTTGTGGAACTTTTAACACGAAATCTATGTGCAAACTCTGTTGTGCGCATTCAGAACTCCAAAAATACGTTTTAAAATGCAAAAAATATTTATTGTAATGCAAAAATAAAGCTTAAAGCCAGGATTTGTTAAAACAAGGGATTATAATTCCGTTGAATTAAGGCTTTAAGGATCATTAACGAGCAGCAGCAAAATTGATCCTTCAACGAAAAGGTACTGTAATTTGTTCACACTTGAAATAATTTTAGGTATTTGTGGAGCTAGTAGCACGAACTGTACATGCAAAGTCTGCTGTGCGCTTTCAAGATTCCAAAACTCCATTACCTTCTTCGGGGGCATTACGTTTGAATAGTTTATACTAACTTGGTTCTTCCACTCATCCCTCGGGGAGAGTTTAACGAGGAATGTTTGAACTACCTTGCTCTTTGATTTGCTTCTTAGCCGACAACCGTAGAAAGAGCATGTAAAACGGTAGTATAAACGAATCTCATGGTCCATCTAAGAGCTTTCCAGGGAGGCGTGGGAGGTCCTCAGACAAACTAGGGGCCAGATGACACGGGGAAGTGGAGTAGGATGGTGTTCGTTGTGTCGAGGGATGAGTTAGGTTTTCACCTAGGAGTTTGCAGCATAGATAGCGTTATTATCCATGATAAATGCAGGAAATTCTTTACTATCTCTTGCAGTATGGATTGCACATACACATCATAGGGCTAGGCTAAGTAACATCGTGTGGTTATAGTTTTGCAACATTAAATGGATAGTATTTTAAGTACGTTGATCCTTTCACACTAAAATATGGCTATTAGTCAACATTTTTAGCGAACAAATTGTTGGAATTTTATAAAAGGAAAGCAACGAGCAAACTTTACGGCCAAAATTGAAAAATTTCAATGCATCAATACCTAGATTAGTAAGATTCACTTTGAAGCACTTTTGCAAACTTAGCTCTTGCACCCTAATCAACCCTTTGAGAAAGTTAAAGAAGGAGCTTTTGCACTTTCCTGGTGATTAATTTGGTTCTTAACATTACCCGTCGGTATGTTTCGGCTAGGACTTGGTTGCACTATGTATTAATAATTTATTGGATTGCAAACAACACGTCATAGCCAATATTTATCAAAACAGGGGATCATAACACCTTTGAATTAAGACTTAAACGGTCAAATACGACGCGGAATTGGTCCTTCAAGAAAAAGGTACTGTTATTTATTTATATTTGTCATAGTTTAACGGATTTGTGGAACTTGAAACATGGAATCTATGTTCAAACCCTATTATGCGCATTTAGAACTCCAAAACTTCACTACCTTCTTTGCAGCTATTCCGTTCGAATGGTTTATACCAACTAACTTGGTTCTTCCACTCATCCCTCGGGGAAAGTTTAACGAGGAATGTTTGCACTTTCCTCCTCTTTGATTTGCTTCTTAGCCAACATCCGTAGATGAAGAGAGAGAGAGAGAACGTGTAAAACGGCAGTATAAACGAATCTCATGGTCCATCTAAGAGCTTTCCAGGCAAGGCGTGGGTGGTCCTCAAACTTAAACTCTAGATGGTACGGGAAAGTGGGGTTTTTGGCTTGGGACGTAGCGGGGAAGGGGACTTTACGAAGTCTAAGCCACTCCATTAGGCTGGAGACTGCATTCGCGCCTTTCCAAATAGCAGTCGACGTCGGAGTGGTCCCTGCACTTCCCCCCCCCCCCACCCCCCTTCCGCCCACTCAAATTCTCTCCGCGGGCACACAGACAAGAGAGCTTCCTGCTCCCTCACAAGGCCGCACCCACTTCCAAATGCATACACGCTTTCCTTCCTTATCCCATCCGCTCTTCTCTCACAAGCGTCGTAGTCGGGGACCGCACTTGAATACACATCGATGAGGGAGGGCGGTGGCCGGGTGGTGCGGAGGTAAAGCCCTCACATTGCGGAGAGGTCAGTGTAGTAGGGCTTAAAGGGAGGGAAAGGGCGTTCGCCCATAGCAAACAGAACCATTCCCTCTCGGCACACACTCCGTCTCCAATCTAATTGCAAGCGTAGTGCCGTATCCCATTACATTTTTCGTAAGACGTTCATATCGTCCTACAATGGGAATCGGATAGGTGCGATGACTTAAGGGGGCTCCATATCTCGGCGCAGCGGCGGATCCAGGATTTCTTTCTGTGGGGGGCACAAGCAAGACCGTACCCAGGAGTTTGTTCTGGGAAGGCACAAGGATACCACGCAATACAAAACGAACGCAATTATAACGGGACCGTATTAAATATCTTGCATATTTTTAAGGGTCTGAGGGGGAGCACGTGCCCCCCCACCCCCCCGATATTCGCCTACGTCTCGGCACGATATGTTGCTTCAATCGTCACGATTCTCAATTTAGTTGCTAGAACCTGTGTCCCAAGGCTGAACGGTGCTGCGTTAGATGGAAAAAGTAAAAATGCGGCCTGACTGGGAGTGGAACCCAGAACCTCCCGGTTTTCGGCCGGGTGCTCTATTAGTTGTGCTACCAGGAAGCTTAGATTCATCGTGATTTCAATGTATATATATATAGTAGGATAATAACAATCACCAAAAAATTTGTATTTTATCGTCGAATGTAGAAAGTGTACTTACATTTATTCGTAAATATTCAGCTGAATTAATTCTGATGCTAAAGAATATTCCACGATTTTTCACTGACGGTTGAAGGATCATTAGAACGCAAAATATGTGCATTGTCCCCTTTGCATATTAAAATTATATTGAATGATCAGTTTTTATTCATGCAATCACTCATGCTGAAATACAGGATAATTTGCTCCTATTCCCTTTCAAGTCTAACATTATCCGTCAATGTAGCGTGCCCCTTGTGGGAAGGATGTTCGCCTTTTCGAGGACAGCACCATTCCCTCTTCTACATCTACATATACATACCGCAAGCTGCCTAAAAGGCGTGTAGCAGTGAGTTTTAGGACACCAGCCATTTACACATAAAAGGAAATGCTCTGACGAAATTACGACTAGCATTTGCTAGAGTCCTTTATGCTTCACGGGAAAAATGTATTCCCATACCTATCCGTTCGGCAAAATGTTTCTCTTAATTTATCGCTTCTATCGGACCTGGAAATATAGTGGTAATATATTGTTATGTTCTCCGTGTCGCTCTTAAAGATATCTATCCTCAATTGTTCAAGCAATCGAACCCTAGCGCGCAGCCTACGAGTCTCCAGCGGCTCCTGATATGCCTGATATTTACTGATACGCTCTTCGGCACACAATTCGTCTCCAAACTAATTGCAAGCGTAGTGCTGTATCCCATAACATTTTTCGTAAAAGTTCATATCATCTTCCAAAGGGGATCGGATAAGGTGATGCGATGACTTAAGGAAACTCCTTATCTCGGCGTAAAGTACCGTTTCAATCGTCACGATATCCCATTTCGTTACTAATACCGGTGTCCCACGGTTACTTTTTCGTCAATTGTTTCATAAATACATGAAAACTATTTAATCAACGAGTATACCTTCTGTCACTAGTGAAGTAAAAATATCACTAACTTGGCGCAAAAAGGATGACGGCCGGAATAGGGAATTCATTTGTGCTGATTGGTAGGTATGTATAGTATGATAGTGTGCACAGTTTTATTCATGAATAATAAACTTAATTACTTAGGATGCATGGGGATATTCAAGATTTTTCATTGACGCTTGAAGGATCAACGGAACGCCAAATATACGTATTAGTAATCCTTGAAAATAACAGTTTTATTGGTTGGTTGGCAAAAAAAAATTGTGGACAAAACAAACGTTTTTCTTTCATTCTGTTTTTTTTTTATTTTTACCTTTATTGATTTGAGATTTTTGCTTACTGCTTTTCTTTACGGCATTTGACTAGCTTTATTTAGCTACATGTATATTTCTCTACTTAATAATTTGTATTTTTTTCATGGTTGTAGTGAACTTGCATGAAGCAATGTATGATCAGTGAGAGCTCACATCACGTGCATTCATCGTACTGAATACAATGCAACAAATTAATTTTCAATTGACTCATTGTTATCGAAGTTAACAGAGATTTGCGTGGATCACAAAAAATCCATCAATTTTAGTGGTATTATCATTTGTTTTCAGCAAACTGTAAATACTAGATCTGGCTTCATTATATTAAAATAGCAAGTTACTGAAACGAAAACTACGGGAGTACCAAGTATTCGAAGTTGGGCAACATGATTTTAAGCGCAAAAAAACGGGTATGTTTTCGAGAAAAAACTAGAGGCAGGAAAAACTGTGGAGCCAAAGATTTTTTAAAGTAAATGATCCAACGTAGAAGTAAATTTTCTTTTTTATGCTTTTTGTTGCATTGAAACTGATTGCTTCGCATAGGCGATAAAGTTCCTGAAAATCTTGCTTATTTTTAACGAAAAAAGGTGGATTCAATGCAGGAGGAGGTTTCAGCGGACAGTTAAGTAGGTATGACCTCCAGAAAAGATGGCGCAGGAGAGGAGCGTGATGTAGAGAGGGAGAAAGACATCGCCCTGAGCACACAACGTCATTCTGACACATCCCTCCCCACCATTCCAGCACATCTTGTCAATTCTGATCCTCGCGGGCACTTCCTCCTTCACGGCGCCACGCCCTCAAGAGAGACCCCTCTCCCCCTCCGAAATTTCTTTTCCTCGCCCTTCCTTCACTTCTCTTCCCTCTCATAGTGCTGTCGAGCGGAGACAAAGCCCATCCGGCGCTTCTCGCATGTCCATCACTTGAGATTTCGCCCTCTTGTGTCCACTACAGGCTAGAGGCGGTTAAGCCTTTCCTTCCCGGTATCGAGAATAACTGATCCTGGTAAATTTCAGAATCAACTGCCGAGTACCACCGGCGGATAAAGTATAGGGACAAAAGAGGGGTCTGGGGGCAACCTCTAAGCAGTAGTAGGGGTCCCATAAAAATAATTTACCATTTTATCAAGTATGTAATCATAAAGTATGGGGTTCCTCAGTGGTCCATTCTGGGACCTCTCCTCTTTTTGATATTTATAAATGATGCATGTCTAGCTATTCGGCATACTAAAATTATCATGTATGACATTGTGTTAGTAAGTGGTCATAAAAATTTTGAAACATGCCATAAAAGAATGCAAATAGACTTTAATATGTTAAATATTTGGGTGCATGACAATAATTTAATTATAAATAAAGATAAAACGTCGATTATGCATATATCCTCAATGAGTACAATGAGGAAAGAGGTAAATGTAAAAATTCATTCCCACAAATTTATTCATGGCAATAATATTGATATTGTTGATAACTGCAATTGTCCTTTATTGGACCTGGTAGAAAAGTACACTTACCTTGGTGTGATCATTGATGACCACTTCAAATTCCCTCTTCACTTTAACAAAATTAATAAAAAATTAAGAATTATGGCTTATCAAATGTTTATGCTCAGACAAATTGTACCTACAAATACCAAATTAATTATTTATTTTGCAAAAGTTGAGAGTATACTGAGATGTGGAATCACAGTTTGGGGAATGGCATACAATAATTAGAAACCATAAAAGAATTTTAATATCAATTGTTTTGGATGGGTTCTCATATTATGATAACATTGACTTAAAATCACTTTGTGTCAAATATTATGTTTTAACTTTAGATATTTTATTTAAATGATCAATCATTGTGGAAAATTATTTTAAGAAAGAATGCCAAGTTCACTGTATGAATACACATTGCATGTCTAAAAGAAATACTCATTGCTACAGCGTAATAATTTATCCTTAGACATTAATCACGCCTTCAAACAGCAGGCAAATGAATGAAAAATATAAATAAGTATGGTTTTACACTTTACATCATGTGTCCTATTCTTAGGTGCTTTATGAGAATAATAAAATTAAGGATTAGCTGCTAAAGTAATAATCACTGAACAAGCTTCTTTTGGATGCCGCTTCTTTTCCTCTTTTCCATATAAACTTTTCAATTGTAAACAGCCTGAATGTATCATGCACTTTTTTCAGACTACAGAGGAAAATCGAAATCATGAAACTCGAATGTCACCAGATTTTTTAATTTTTCACAACATCGAACCACTACATTTAATAAATCCTTTTCTGTTGTTGGGACAAGTGTTTGGAATAGTTCTCCAGAATTAATCAAAAACTCCAAATCACTGATGTCTTTCAAAAATATAATTTTCAATAAAATCTTATTACACGATAAAAAGTAATTTTACCAATATGCTTGTGTTTTCTGTTAATATTACTATATCATTTATTGCTTGTATCCAACTTTTCTGTGCACTCGAGCTCTGATACTAATGTATACCTTTGTATGTTCTTAGTGGAATAAGGGTCCAAGTACAATAAACATTTCTTTATCCCTATATTTATACCGCAATGACATTCTTTTGAAAGATAATATGACTCCACCTTTTTCGTGGAGATAAAGGGAACCATTCCATTCGAAAACAGCACTGGATTATTTCCAGCACCTATTCCCTTCTCCTCCCCATATCATCGCCTGTCCTTCAGACGTCTGCCTCCCTGTCCTCCATGACCTCTTTATAACCCTTTCACCCTGGCCCACCCTAATTCCTCGGCATCTCGATTCCAAACCCAGCAACTAAAAAGCCACCCTGACTCCGCCATTGCTTGGGGGTTTAGGCTCCATCTTCCCTTAACGTTCTCTCCGTATTGGCGTCCTGATAAACGCTTTGACCCAGGGTGCATACAAGGCTAGAAGTCAGCCAGACCAAACCCCTTCAGCGCCCTGCTCTCGTCCTTCCGGAAGAACATGCGATCTTATCGACTTTCTCCGACCACCCTTTTCCAAGCTCTCAAAAGTTTGGTTCATATCTTCCTCACTCGATCTACCCTTTAGGCTCTTCTCTTTGCTTTAATTCCACGGCATTTTGCTCAGCACGAGATATCGGCCGGTTAGATGGGGAAAGACCGTTTTTTGTTTCCTCGAATTTCCTTCCAACATCTCTCATTCCGTCTAACTCTGTGGATTTCTTTCACAACTACAGTTTCTATGCGTTCTTCTATTTAAGACTCATCCCCTCACTCATCTTTGGTCGCTTTAAATTCCCGAAATGACTTCACGTTTCCGTACTCTTACTTTCAGATTTGTTATCTTTGAGTCTTTAAAGGATATTTCACCAACTCCTATCTCTCCCGCGAGACTTGTGAAGGGAATATTGTTCGACCTAAAACCTCGTTCCCTTTATGGTCCCGCAAGATAGCTTATTTGGCCTCTTCCTCATTTTCTTGTTAAAACTCTTACACTTCCTTCCTATTAGCTCCGTATGTTCAATATTATTTGCCGTTGAAATAGATTCATACAAGGTGGAAGAGGGGACTTCTTAGTCTCAACCTCGCCCGAATAAAGGCATTTTATTATTATTTTATTATTTTATTTTTCCACAAGATTTACTTGGAGGTCTACCAATGTCGGGACTTGCCAAGACACTGCCTCAAGTTACAATTAATTTATTTATTACTATTATTGTAATTATTATTATTGTGATTATTTTTATTACTATTGTTATTGTTGTTATTATTATTATTATTATTATTATACAATACTCTTGCAATGACTGTTATTCCGTTTTGATATTCTGGCAGTCAACTACAACAATATACTTTTTTCCAGGAAAAGCTAGATCGGTCACGAATACAGCTATTATCACATTAACCGCTACCCCTGTATTTTTTAACAAATCAATGTTAATATTTACAGCTTCAATCGGTAGCAGTTAAGTCAAAGTAGTTAGCAATGACAGCAGATACTAATCGTGAAATTTGGGTGTCATTTACATTCCTTATTTTCACATCTAGATCTACATGGAACCCTTCGAGCTGCGTCATGGGTGTGTGGCAGAGGGTGAGTTATTCTCCCCATTATACGCTGTTACATGAAAATATTAACCACTTCAGAATTCTACCGAAAGAATGAATGAATGAATTTATGAATGCATTTCAATTTTAGTTTCATCATCTTTATTAAGTTCACAATCCTACCATTCCGCTCTCCTGTCTGACAGCATTTTCATTGTGAGGCCGTCCTAAGGGTCCCTTCTTCCCTTCCACCTGTCCTTCAACGATTGTTTCGTCAGGCCATGCCTCATGATGCGGGCATTTAAGTTGTCCCGTTTTAATTTAAGGGTTTTTAGAAGACTGCTTCTAATATTCTTCTCATAACTTCCTCATTACTTTCTGGACCAATTCATTTCTTCATCAGTCTTCTCCTTCATCAACATACTTCTTTACTTTCACCGTTCTTCCTCTCCATCAATCTTCTTCTTCATTATTCTTTTTATATTTATTCCTTCTTCTCCAACTTCATCATTCTTCTTCAATATTCTTCAACTTCATCGCTCTTCTACTTCATCGTTCGAATTCTTCATCATTCTCCTTCTGCTACATAATAATCCTCCTTCTCATATGTCATTCTCCTTGTACATCATTCTCCAGGGGTTAGATGGAAGATGGGATTTGCTAGTCCCTATTTACGCCCAATAAATTTGATTTATTTATTAGTATCCTCCTTCAACATCATCATTCTCCTTCTTCTTCACCATCATTCTAAATTTTCAGTTAAGTACTAAGAAAACTAAATGCAATACACTGCTAAAACTAATAGCAAAACTGTCTTTCGGGAATGTAATCATCTCACCCACCATGCATCAAATCATGATTTAAGCTGAAATTCGCTATACTCACGAACGTCATACTCATTAGTCTGGCAATCCCATACTAAGCAACGATTTATTATTAGTATCCTCCTTCTACTTCATCATTCTCCTTCCTCTTCACCATTATTCTACATTTTCATTTATACACTAAGAAAACTAAATGCAATGCACTACTAAAACTAATTGCAAAACTTTCTCTCGGGAACTTAATCATCTCACCCACCATGCATCAAATCATGGGTTAAGCTGAAATTCGCTATACTCACGAACGCCATACGCATTAGTCTGGCAATCCCATATTAAACAACGAGCTGAGAAAAACGTGCGCGGATGTGAATTGGCGCCAGATGGTCGACACGGAGGAACTAATTCCACTGTAATTCATCGCAGAAATCCCCCGGGAAGAACGAGGGCTTACTTGACTCATCCCGCCATCGCGAACGTTTATTAAGAACGAGCATACATAGGGTAGGAGGAAGCGTGGATTAGCTTCACCCCCTTTTCACCCCTCCCCAAAACCCCCACCGTTCTTTAAGGCCAAACCCTCTTAGAAGACTATTCTCAATGCGTTATGATTTATATCCCAAATCCTACGGCCGAACGCTGAGTCGCAAACACGCTATCAAACACCAACCTCGAACGTAGAGAAGAGGGTCTTAAGGGGAAACGCAAGAGCAAGAAGGATTTGCGCATAATGCAAGGGTTTAAACGGTGTGGGTACGTAAATAATGCGAAATTTTTATCCTTGGGAGATGGGATAAAATTCGCAACTCGGATCGCATCAGCTGGCTGTTTCCTTGAAATTTTGGAGTTGCTCGTGTAAGTTTGGATATCACGGATTTGCCCATTTCATTAAGAACTGGGTCATCGAGGGGAAGGAATTAGTATCCATGCATACGGAGTAAATGGCAGGAATCCCGCAGAATCCAGCAGATGTGGGAAATTACAGTTATTATCTTTGCCGTATCATGACAGAAAAATTGAACAAGTTACGCGATATTTTTATGATTTTGCCGGCCTCGGTGGGGTAAAGTCCTCGCCTGCCAAACCAAAGGTCGCGGGTTCGAGACCCGCCTGGGTAAATTATGCTTATCCAGTGCATGGGCGCTTATGTTCGTTTGATTGTTGTTTATTATCGAAAAACGCCGGTATAAGAGGCCGAATAGTGTTGTTTACGGTGATGTGGAAATAAATAAAATTTTAGCTCGTATCTTTCGAAAATTTCACTGACGCTATATTTTCCACAATGGACCGGATAGTATAACCTGTATTTCTGTATTCTGTGTCGCGGATTCTTTATGCTATGCTTCTTCCTATGATAATGATTAAATAAACCATTGACGAGTAAACCCAATTCTAGTACATCTTAGCACATAACACCCATTAACCTTAGGCCTAAGGTTAGGCCTTAGGCCATAAGGTTAGGTATGGCCTAACTCAAGGCCATAGGCCTTACCGATAGTTTTAATACCAAGAGAACACTTTCTTGCGAAATTTTGCCATTTTTTAAACTTCACCTATCAATTTTAAGCATTAAAATTGGCATTATGTCTTATTGTTAGTTTCAAAAACGTGTAATCCACTGTGCACCTAAAAAATAAGAATAAGTATGTGAAGCCTAGATAAAAAAATAATACTTGGATATAGACCGGTAATACATTAACCCGGTAACGCCTGCATTAAAAAGTATCTACGATTTTTGTGGTAATTTTATGTTTTAATATCAATGCAATTCCGAGTCATTAGGTGCAAATTTTGTTCTTTTAACGCTAATAGTTCTAGATATACAGCCTGTTACCACATGATACTGCTAGGTGTCAAAAATTCAGAACTTAAAAACCATTTCAAAAATCACATTTTAACGCCAGAAACGTTAAATTTTTTTTCGCAAAATGCTTACATTTTAATTCAAAAGTACGCCAAAATCGAGAATTTTTAATAATTATTAAATATCAGTTACTGTAAAATAGAATTTACGTAGATAGTAGTACATTAACTCAAGGGCGCTACTAATTAGTTCACTAATCTTGGAATCTAATTTTATTCCACTCTCTAAAAATAATAAATGTTCGAAATAGAATGGTAACACCATTCAGAACATCAGCTCTTAAAACTCCCATAAAAAATTACTGCATTCAATCATAACAGGTTGTCAAGAAAACAATATATTTTCTAGTACTTTCAATTTACAAAAAGGAAGATTGTACAAGTTCAGGTAAAACATGGGAAAAAATAACAGGTGAAAATTTTCTGCAGAATAAGTGTGACATGTTTTCATTTTCACTTGGTGTATTTTTTAAGTGCTATTCAGATATTGTATTAAATTTTGAACATGGTCTATTCTGCTGGAGAAAGACATGGTTTCTGTCAACTGCAAGGGTATTCAATAGGGCGGATCGGAAAAATCGATTTTTTTCAAATCCATCAGGCCCAATGAAAAAAAGTTGTGGGACCGATCAAAAATAAGGCCTGAAAAATTTGAGACCTCTAGGTGAACCCCTGACCCTCGCTCAAATGCAATTTAGGGGGGGAAGGTCGAAATTCAAAAAATATAGCATTTTATGGTCATTTCCTATAGATTTCGCCGAGTTACTGGCCTTTAGGATAAAAATTTCATGCAATTTGACGTATCTGCCACCGTTTAGCCACAAAATGCCTAATTTGAGTCCGCGCCCGCGAAGAAAATATTCCAACGCCCACGCAGCGTCGCGGATACAAGAGCCGCAGGCCGATCCCCTCCCCTCCCCGCTCGCTTCTACCCCTCCCACGCCTCCAATACAGCAAAATTCATCCCGCGTATGCTGCTAGGAGGTCGTTTATCTTTGATAATATAAATCGGAAGATGGTAGAAGGTAATAAAGGAAGCTTAGTGAGACGACTTGTCCCTTATTAGGCGCCTCCTCGGGGTTAAACAAATCGATGTTACCACCTTTTAGAGAAGTGATGAAATAGTTTTAGATCCGAGAACGCAGGAAAGGAGCCTACGGTCCATGAAAAGGCCTCTCGAGTGGCTATAAAGGTGTGCGAACTATGGTGACGCTTCCCTTCCATTATGTGTGTGACTAAATGGATTTAGCGGTACTTACAACAGGAAGTACTAAAACTTACGGAAAATACGAATTGGCCAAAAGCAGGGTTTTTGCTTAAGTACAAACCTGAAGCACTTTTGAAAGAGCATTTGAAATTATGCGATATTTTTGCGTGTAAGTGCAAGAAGGAGCATAATTTTCCCCCCAATCAAGAAGTATGTTGAGAGACCAGCGGACGAAACTAAAGATGATGGCTGCTGGATTGAGTCCTAAAGAAACTCGACGACTGAGGAAAAAAAAGAGAATCGTCGGAGAGTGTTAAGTCGACATCGTCAATTCTTGTATGGGAAAATAGTATCAAATATTTTCTTCATCAATTCATCCGAAGAAAATTAAACTGAAGAGAAATCATCCGATTTTTATCTCTACGTTCCTCATCAAATAAAAATTCAGGACTAAACTCAAACTGGAACTTCTGAGTCGAAAATGCGTCTGCCAAATGTGATAGAGGTATATGCAAGAACCAAGAAACAGCAATGATCGTCCTCGCAACTTAAGTTGACGCAAAAATCATAACTTCGTAAGAAACATCCAAGGTAGTTTGCAAGATTACTTACGTAGACAGAAAAAGATGCTAATTATTGTGAATACGAAAAGAGAGGTATCAAAGGGTGTCATCAAAGGGCTTCATTTTTATGGAGTGAAACACTATACTTTTGTCTGATGAAAAAAGGCAAGAGCACATATCAATCCAAGTTTAGAGGGGATTGTGTGATGTTAGTTGAAGAAACAGGGTCCCACTTTTGGGTTTGCCTCCCCCTTCGGAGGATTAGCAAAAGTTATAAAATCTGCGATTCTCGATTCCTTTCCGAGTGAAAATTAGATATACAAAAATAAAAAGGATTTGAATGCGATGGTGCAATACCGCCCAAAAAGGAGGCATCATCCCTATGCGACAAGCATAATTCCAACATCCCTTGCTATGTGAGTAAACTCTTCTCGGGATTCCCACCGGGTTAATTTTTCCATAAAGGCAAACGTTTCAAGCTCTGACTCGGGCCTCATCATCAGGGATAAATTTCGTTGAATCCATAGAAGAGTTTACCCACATTATTCGCCGGGAAAGCAACAAATCATATTTCATCCCTCACAGAGGTCTATTTGCTAATTGCACTAAGTTGACTTACAATTAGATTTGCGGCATAAACATTGGGAGGGCAATCTAAGGACCGAATTTGCGTTGTTGCAAGTATGCGTTTGGCGGCCGATCCGAGATTTTTTAAAGTGCTGGATTTTAATATCAAATTTAAGGACTACTCGCTGATGACATATTGGAGAGAGACCACAGTACCTCCGGCTACATCTGACCTTAGTGCTGTGGATTTTCAAAAATCTATTGATGAACTTTCAAATTTGAAGTTAAATATTTCTTTTTATTATAGATACGGACGAGAGATTCGTGAAGAAATTCACCAAAACTTTGTTGACAACAGCGAAAGACGAGGAATGACACTGACATAAGAAATACAGATTGGAAAGCAGGTAATTGAAAAATTCTTTCGTGATTGTTCCTCCACAAACGATACTGAAACATTAAATATTTAGACTAACGAAGTAAGACGCACTTTTTGTGAATTTTGGTGCATTTGGCGCGTGGGAGAAGCTTGCAGGGAGGGGACGCGAGCGGCTTTCGCCCAAAATCCATTTAATCACATCTGTCGGACAAAGCCGAAATTGGAGCGCATATCCGAAGTTAGCACACTCACATAGCCAATCGAGAGGCCTTTTCATGGACCGTAGGCTCCTTTCCTGCGTTCTCGGATCTAAAAATATTTCATCACTTCTCTAAGAGTTGGTAACATCGATTTGTTTAACCCCGAGGAGGCGCCTAATAAGGGACAAGTCGTCTCACTAAGCTTCCTTTATTACCTTCTACCATCTTCCGATTTATATTATCAAAGATAAACGACCTCCTAGCAGCATACGCGGGATGAATTTTGCTGTATTGGAGGCGTGGGAGGGGTAGAAGCGAGCGGGGAGGGGAGGGGATCGGCCTGCGGCTCTTGTATCCGCGACGCTGCGTGGGCGTTGGAATATTTTCTTCGCGGGCGCGGACTCAAATTAGGCATTTTGTGGCTAAACGGTGGCAGATACGTCAAATTGCATGAAATTTTTATCCTATAGGCCAGTAACTCGGCGAAATCTATAGGAAATGACCATAAAATGCTATATTTTTTGAATTTCGACCTTCCCCCCCTAAATTGCATTTGAGCGAGGGTCAGGGGTTCACCTAGAGGTCTCAAATTTTTCAGGCCTTATTTTTGATCGGTCCCACAACTTTTTTTCATTGGGCCAGATGGATTTGAAAAAAATCGATTTTTCCGATCCGCCCTAGTATTCAATCATCATATTAAGAAATTTCCGTCTTTTGCGGTAAGAATTCTCCGCGAGGCAGTGCAAGAAAGGGGACGGGACTTATAGATAGAAAGGGAGTGGATTATTCTAGGAATGGATGAGGGAAGGCTAATCTGGGAAAGGAAACGACCTATATAATGCTTCAGGCAAACTAACATCAAGTAGAATAATAATAGTGAAAGCGAATAATAACAACACGAGCCAAAGGCAGTTAGCAACTATATGCGGACACATTTTTAGAAGGCAGAATTTGTATTACTACTAATTCATTTTACGAATTCATTTTGCGAATTCTAACTCTTCTCATAAATGTAATTATCGAATTATCCAACATAGGAGTATAGGTTTGAGAATGGTTAGCAAAATTGTTTTCTGGTGTTTTTGGATACTTCTGATATCTTCTTAAAGTTTCTGAATGATAATCGTTACAATAAATTGGTACATGAAGGCATGAGAGATTGTTGAAATGTTTTTTGCGATAATAAAATAAAAAGTTGAAAGGAATTCAGTTGTACTTCAATGAAAAAGAATAAACAATAATTTTGTTAGCTGATTTAAACTTTGCTAGTAAAATTACACAGTTACCATGAATTTGGAGTTATTAAGTAAATAGATATAAATTTTACTTAGATTGTCAATTTCTGATCTTTTAATGCCGTTATTTTTGTTTTTTTTAGGGATATTATATATATATATATAAATATCTATTTATCTTCTTCGCCATCATTATTCCTTGGCAAAATATGATTATCGACAAACATAGCAATGGACGCCATGTGAAAACCCCTAGCAGTTTGAAGCAACGCCAGCACATGGTTCCCATCTAACCCTTATCGTACTCGTATTCCGGGACAAATAGAGACCCCTTTTGCATTAACAATGCGGCTTTTGTTCGTCACCGATCCCTTTCACTCAGAAAAGGCCTCTGACACTGAATCTCAGGCAATTCCTCGACTGACGCTAATTGAAACGACGACTTCGTCCGCTGGCGAAGGGGCTAGCTAACACAAAAACCATAGCCATACCAACTCGTCTCATGAGCTGAACAGTGGTGTTTCATGCAGAGGTTACGTGGCGAAACAAAACAGACGTAATCTTCTCCGAACTTGAGCTAACAAACTGAAAATGAATTCTGCCTTAGAATACCTAAATTAGCAGTCATTTTTCCTTCTTCTCTAGCCGTAAAAGTAGCACGGTGTTAAATAAGAAAATTGGTAAACACTTCATCTTTTGAGCTCGATGTGACATTTTTCACCATCTGATGCAATGATCTTGAAAGCTTCTTGAACAGTTCTAATGAAATTTGTTACAAAAGAGAAACGCTTGTTAAGAAAGCTCTAAAATCTTTTTCAAGTTAAACAGTAGTCTCTCTTTTCCTTTGATTTCCTTGCGCAAAACTAAAAAAAGACCCGTCTTCACATATATTCTTTCAAATTATGATGGGAATTAGACAACTATTCTCAAATACTTTTTCGGCATTGATGCTCATATCCTTCCTTAAAATTAACAGAGTATATTGAAATTAAAGTTGGAGCAAACCATAAGGTTAAATGGTAGCAGATGATACATTGCTTGAAATTTTCCGATGCACAAAGTAATACACTTTTTTTTTCAACCCAAAGCAAACTGAGATAAGCTCTGCTTTACTTAAACGATTAAGAAAAAAAATTTTCTTGATATTTTTGATATTACCGTTGCAACAATGGTACAAAAATACATATTTTCAGGATAATAAGCGTATATTGTAGATTTTTTATTTTCAGTGTGGCAAACAAAATTGAGGGGTTGAGAAGCAAAGGGGTACAAGTGATTGTCTTTCAAAACAGAGTTAGGTAAAGTTAATTGTTAGAAGAAATACACAACAATTATTTGCCAAGGGATACGAGTGAGTCTCAGTTCTATGCTGACATTGAGTAGAAAATCAAATGTACTACAAAATATCTTATTGATCTCGTTTGTTTTGTATACCTAATTTCTATGCTTAACACTGTATAGAAAAAAGAAATCACTTGTACTATTTGGCTTCCAACCCACTCAATTCAGCCCTCACGTAAAATCAGTCAGCCTTTACGTAAAGAAAACTGACCTTAAGATGCTGGCAAAACTGTCGTCACTAGTCATGAAACAACAAGGTGGAAACTACGAGAGCACCTACTGCCTCTTCTTCGCAATGTCTCCCCAATCCTTTCTCGTGCGTATAAACCTCCAGTCCCTTCAATGTATATCTCATCCCCACACCCTATTTAGAGAACTCCTCGTCCCCTCTCTCCATACCACGCCATAGCGAGCCTAACCGCGGGGTATCACTTTGCAGAGCAAACACGGAGAGGGGAGGAAGCATATGGTGTTCCCTCTTTAACGGCGAGAGTGTGAGGTGACCTAGTGGGTGGGCAAGTGGGATGGGGTTTTATAGGGTGGGGAGAAATGGGGGTCAGTCTTCTACATGCGCCGATCTCATTGTTTCCCTTGCTCTGCTGGGGAGCCCTAAGTTTAAGCTTATTATTATCGGGGACTGGCAAGACGAGGTGGCGAAGGCCTTCCCAATCATTCAGAAGTAGAAACCACTGTAAATGGCTCCAATGCACATGAAATACATTAAGAAAGCACTTATATTGTGCACTAAACTTTCATTTTCTTATATTCCCTTATTTTTCTCCTTATAATGTTTTACCGATGACAGTGGGACCATAGTTGGCTGTATTGTTTTTAATTTTTTTAGAAATGGAAGTGAGAATTTCATAAGCATCACAGTTATCACTGGTCAACAATCTTAAGATTGGTTTGACGCATTTCACGACGCCTGATGTTCCACTCAATGTTCACCCACTCTTTTCACCCACTTTCATGTCTTAGAATATTTGGATACCTACATATTTCTTCTCTTTTACATCATTCTTTACCTCTGCCATATATTTCATTCAACGTCCAACAAAATTGCTTTTATAATAATAAAAATATTTTGGAAAATTTAAGTATCCCAACAGATAAATAAATAAGTGTGGAAAATCAATACGGCTGTCTCTAACTTGCTACCACTTATGACATATTTTCATATTGACAAGCGTAATTATGCCACTTATAAATGTATTTAATGTACGCAAAAAAAATTTACGCTTCATCCGTCAGTTTCAGTCGAAAGTACCGCATAAGACTTATGATGTGAAGGTGCTGTCGGCGAAACTGTCGTCAGCAGACTATTAATAACGCGGAGGAAAACCGGAAAACATGATAGCATCTGCCACTCATCTTAGGAGCCTTCTTAAGAGCAGAAATATAAGCATACTTAAGAAGCAATAAAAATACCAGGTGTTTCTTAATGAATATCGGGCTTTTAACGCTTTCTAACATTTATTACACTTAACTTACAGCTATAAATAATACATCACATGAAAGAGCTACTCAAACAGTCTTTTACAATAGCCTACAAATGTTCAATATGTGCTCTGTTCGTCATACGGTACACATCAAGACGAAATGCGAGTTCCTAGCAAGCGTCTCTCGAGTAATTGTTGCAACAGTTACTTCAATCATGTTTCATTAATTCGGAATGGTCAGCTTGCAGTGGAGGCACGGATTTTATTATCATCTGTAGAATCACAACCGAACTTAGTATGGAGCACACGTTACACAATAGCTACACATTCCATCTTTGCAAACTGTAAAGCACAAAAAACTTACTGTTCATTAGTCGCCATCTTCGCTACTAGCGCTTTCTAACGGATGGCGGCAGAAAAAGTAAGTGCACATGCACATTGTTGCCAACAAACAAAACTGTTTGAGTCGCGCTTTTAATTGATGCATCATTTATAGCTTTAAGTTTAGTGTAATAAATATTAGAAAGCGTGAAAACCCCGATATTCATTTGGAAACACCCGGTATAATCAAAAGATGTGCGAAAAATGAACAGAGAAAAAGTCATTCGCTTTGCCCGGGGTTCGAACCCAGATCCCCCGATTTTCGGTCGAGTGCTTTAACTAGTTAAGCTACCGATGCATCATTCCTCCCAATATTTGTGAACTATACCCCACAAGGTGGCATGGACTGCTGTATATAACGTAGGCTGCTGCTGGGCATATGATGCGTCAAGCAGTCAAAATCGTGAGCACAGCGCCATAGCCAGATAGCAAGCCTGTACTTATAACACAGAGTTGTGCGCTCTTTACAGGTTTAAGTATTATTTGGTGAGGAAACTTTTATTAAACCACGTAAATGAAAACACGAACCAGGTTTCAACGTCTTAACGTCAACATCAGGTGGTTTCAATGTCTCAGCGTCATCGCCACCTGATGATGACGCTAAAACGGTGAAACCCGGGTCGTGTTCTAGTTTTGTTTATGTGGTTTAGTAAAAGTTTCCTTATCTAATAAAGTTTGTGATGGAATACCACAAAGTTCCCCAATATCGTGTTTTATTCTTAGTTTAAGTATACCGGGATTTGCCACGGCGATAACTTTACGGGAGTCACCCGCAATGCACAAATTGTACGAAAATTCCACAGAGAAAAAAAAATCATTCGCCTTTACCTTATGCTTTAACCCATTTGTCTCCGACTGTGGCGCTGTGGACACAATTTGGTGGACTGCTTGTGGCATGACATGATCAGCAATCCATACCACCTTGTCCGCTTGTGTCCACATATACCTATCTACAGGGATGAATGACCGTCGGTAGCTTAATTGGCTAAAGCACTCGACCGGAAATCGGGACATCCGGGCCCGTAACCTGGTCACCATTACTGTCAACTTTTTTTCAGTTGTCACCGTGAATAGTCCCGATATACTTGAAATAGTCACAAGAGTCTGGACAGTGCTTAATCAATTAAAACTCTTCCTTCCGAAAATTAGTGGGTCTTCGTTTTAATATGATGCTGTATTATTGGGGAAAAGTTTTGTGACAAAGTTTGCGCTTAAGTCTCCAAAAATTGGGTTTCCTATCTCATTGAATGGGATTTAATTGGTAATTCACGACAAGGAAAACTCACTAATCGGTCGTAAATGAGCGAAATTTCTACTCTGCAGCTTTTTCTTATCTATAGGAATAACTTTTCCAAAAGTATTTCACTTAGATTGCATACCTACACGATCCTTTTGACGTTCGTTGAAGATTCCTGTAAACTTATCGGTTGAATTATCATATATTTTTAACACGCAGCATCGTCCTTCCCTTTCCTCTGTAGAAGCTGGCTGGAACAGAAATGCCAGCAGCTTAACGTAGTTTCAAAATCGGTTGCATTCCCGGTGATGTCTGCAGACAATAACCTCTATTAACTTCTCAAATAGGAAAAGTGCAGAAACGGGGATGGACTTCTTGTGAGTCTGAAGGCCTTGCCACAGACGACGTTTGGCAAAAAGAATATATAGGGAGAACTGAAAAAGTCCAGTGGATTTCCGGCAAGGAAGTAATGCAGAGTGTTTTTAATGAGCAAAAAAACGAACGTCTAATGCGCTATTATTCATATGATCAGGGAAAATATATCTAGAGGTAGACAAGTCACCGGTAATCGTCTCGAACTTGTGACGAAAATAGTGACGCATTTGTTCATCCTTCGTCGCGTATTTAGCCGAATAATTCGCGAATCAAATGGCTTATGTTGTCACTAGCGTCACTTGAGGAGAGGTCGTCATCAGGTAGTGCTTTTGCCATTGTAAGAGGCATTGTTAGATACATTTTTCTCTTTTCCTTTCATCTTCTTATTGATACTGCTTTTTATACGTTATAGATTTATTTTTGTACATTGAAATTTATCAATTTTTTCTCTGCATGTATTATTCCATGTTTTCTCGTCTTACCTGTAATGTTTCACCATGCATTGCCAAGAAAGCTTCATGAGGACAATTTTCAAATACATAAATAAGCTATGGTATAATCTCAATTTCAAATAAAAATGACTGATAAGATGAAGTTCAAGAATAAGGAAGTCTTTAAACAGAGTGAAAAAATTGAAATGCCATAAAAATGAATGATTTAATGGACAACGTTATCACTGCAAACGTGTCAATCCGCGATGCAAGATATATAAACGGTAAGGTCTCAGATGAGTGTTTACGAGGACGAAGGGTGTCATTGAATGGGCCGTATCACCGTTGCTCACCTGGGATGTTACAGTCTCCCGCAGACATGAACATCTACCAATAAATCTACGTCCTTAGCCACAGATACGGGCTCGGGCTTATCATAGCGAAGTATGCCAAAGGCGCATGCGAAACACAGGGCTTTTACCGAGTGGTACTTTATCCAGTGACATTTGAAAAGAAATAAATTAATTAACATAATCAAAATTTTAACTCGGTGAATGTCGTCAAAAAGTAAGAAATAAAATGCAATTGATTGTGTTGATAAATCATTTGATGTACACCTTAGTGAAAAACGACAAATATTCATACATAAAGTTGATAAGGATACCATCAGCAAGATATTGATAGACCATAGCATAATTACAACAGCATTCATGTTTTAGCGAATTTGTTTTTAGCAGGATATCTCTGCTCATAAATTAAGTTTGGAAAGACAACTGGGGAACACATTGTGGTACCTTATTACGAGTAGATTTTCCATGGCTAAAAAATCAAATGTGAATGACAGGCAATAACTTCATAATTACTAATTGTTTAACGGTCAAGGATTAGACGTAGCACGCATGCGTCAAGAAATAGCGCTCCAAAACCTTTGTCTTTATTTGTAACTATGTGCGTTATCGTATAATGCTATCAGGCCACCCTGCCTTGCTCAGTAAAGATAGTACCGTTGTACTCAGAAGAGTAAGAAACTTGGAATTCATGGTCACATGGCAGGATTTTTAGGCAAAGGAACAAAGCGGGCGATGATGGAATACATATGTATTAGCAAAAAATGTAAAAAAGAAACGATTGCCATACACCGCTCACGGGATCAACTTATACCCCTTTCCACAACATGGATCATTATGTTTGCCCGTGCGTAGACCAAAAACGTGGAGTGAATGCATACCCCAGCAAAAAGGTTTGCACCAAATGGATCAATAGATAAGTGTTGCATCCAATGAGTGTTTTCCCATTGAGAGTGTCAAGAGGTGTGCCTATCTACATCAACATAATACCCTGCAAATGACCTCTACGGTGTTTCGCAGGAGGTGATCAATTACCAGCATGCAGCATGCAATAGGATCCCCACATTCACACCATACGGTCCAAAAAAACGTTGCATATACTAACAAATTACACTGTCGCATTCATTCAAAGGCAAAACTTGCCGACTACTCATTAAGGTTTTCTGCCAATAATCCGGCATGAAGTACAACCACAGAAGTTGTATGACGTGACGTAACAAACGGTAACGAGAAAACGACGCAAAGGACGCAACGAAAACGACCAAAAATACCACTGTAGGCATTGGAAGCGTAAGATGCACCTACCCGCTAACTTTGGTTGCAATCGGTGAAGCCGTATTGAAATACATAGCGGGCATACAAACAGTAATCCTCTTTTTTTGATGGTTTGAAATAAACTGAAACGTAGGGAAATCACTTTTGCATTATTTGGCCTAAACTCCAAGAACTTAAGATCATTATACAATAGAGGTCAAGACAAGAATAAAATCTAATTATCCTCTTTTTTTATGTACACACACAAAGGGTCATTCCTAATCATTATGTGCTTGAATGAAATCCAGGTCCTTCGATAAATTTTACAGGAACGTCGTTGCTTTCCAGTCACGGTGATAAGCAAATTCCACAAAGCCACTCTTGAGATGACAAAATTTGAGATCCGAAGTTTTACCTCTTGGGATAATCATCTCTACATGCTTAATTCTTTCATAAAAACTTAATTCTTCATTCTCGACAACTCTCAAATGGGAAACTCGTCATTGACGGGAGAGGGTTTGAATAGGCCGGAGAAAGTATGTTCATATAATTTTCAACAAGTTTATTCCTTTAAATAGGAGAGAAATTTCTTTGCCCTTTGCAAATTTCACCTTTCCATTCCAGCGGAAGATGTGAATAGGCCCATCGGATATTTTCTGCTGACGAAACTCCACTTCCCGTTACTTTTGACGAAGAGGATAAGAGCGCAAACTGGGATGTGCAAATAAAAGCGAACGGCAGAACCTCAATGCAGCTCACTGTGCAATCTGACCGTGGGCCCTTTGAATGATTCAGGCCCTTTCCACGGCCATTGACAAGGGGAGGGAGGTGGGAAACACGTCTTTCGGAGAAGGGCTAGCAAGGAAGGGAAAAGTTTTCTATTCACAGGAGTGGGATGAGAGGTAAAGGGAATTGTTAGCGAAATGGGCGGAGTGCTTCGAAAAGGAGTGAGGGTGGATTGAGAACATGAAAGAAGTTGAGCGCTATTCTCACCACCCGAAAATAACCCAACTTTTCCTTCTACTAGATCCATAAGGATGTATTCCCTTAGGGAGGAGCCTCATAGAAGTGTGAATAGAGAAATGATGATGGAGGTGAAGCATCCCTGTATATCTCCGATGGGCAGCAACGGGTAACATTCTACGCTTTCTGTTACACATGCCTTTATGCACCTCAGCATTATTATCGGTGAAGAAATTGGAGAAGGTGCATAGAAAAGCTGCTAGGTATGTGCTGGGAAAGCAAAAGAAAACGGAATATGTTTCATAAATGCTCAGAGTTCTGAGGTGGGAGAGTTCACAAGAGAGGAGGAAAAGAAGCAGGCTATGTGGCATGTTTAGAATAATGAGTGGGGAAAAAGCATGGGAAGAGTTTGGGAAGGACATTTCAAAACCCAGCTTTGTTGGACAAAAGGATCACCCGTTCAAGATAAAGTGCCGATCACATAAGGACAAATGCAAAGTAGTTCTTTTTCTTCAATAGGACCATAAGGGACTGGAACGACCTACCAGCTAAACTATTGGAGTCCTTCCCGAAAAATTTATATACTTTTAAAAAGCGTTTGAAGAAGTGGGGACCAAGGGTTTCTTAAAATGTTTTCTTTTGTTTTTACATCATAAGTACATTATACCATCAGCCAATGGCCTACTTGTAGCAATTTAATAATAATAAAATTCGTTTTTATTTTTTAATTTTTAAAATTTTTCTTCCTTAAGAGTCCCTAAGCCCTGGTCTGCATGAAGTGGTACTGGTTTGTGGAATCACATGCTATAATTTTTAGCATGCTATATGGTCATTCTAAATTTTGGTTAGTCAAACCTTTTTTTTTGATAAAACGCACAGTTAATGAGTTTGAAAGCGTTTTTCTTTCATAAAAAATAATAAACTTTAAATCGTAATTATCTAAATAAAATTATTTCTCAGCCAAAAATAAATTTATTCTACATAATTAGCTTAAAACTTGAGAAAAAAACATTCACTCCGAAAAAAGGCTGCAACCATCACCTAGAAGGGAGTGTCATATCGAGCTGGGCCCCCATATTTTTCATATCCTTCTTTACTTCGTCTTTTCGTGCATTTTTCGGTCTTCCCAACGGTAATAAACCCTTTGGTTTCCCTTTTAGAACTTGTTTACCACTGTCTCTTCACTTCGTCTTTAGACGTGGCACCACCACCCTAATCTCCTGCTTCTCATGATTCCCACAATACATATTTGATTCTTTCCACAATTCTCTCAAGTCTTTGTTAGTTTCTTATTCTCCATGTTTCTCCGTCTTTAATGGGACCAAATGTTCTTCGCAAAACTGTGTTTTCAAATGTAATGAGATTCTTTCGTAATTTTTCGAAGAAATTCACACTTCAGAAAATATAATAAAATCGGTAGTAGGTTATTTTTTATAAATCCAAATTTTTGTTCTTATTGACAAGAGTTTATTTTTAAGTAGCTTTAATAAGCTCTAGTTAGTGACCAACTATAGCATTTGATCTACATTTAAATAGTAATGATTTATATCGAGCTATCTTATATGTGGAAAGTGAAATTGTACAATCATTTCCGACCTAAAATTTGGCATAAAAATGCCTCCATTAAATAAATTTAACTGAAGCCAAAAAGGCACGACCTGTCAGCTGCCGCGAGTTGGATGTCAGCGGTTTTTTCACCGGGTAAAAATGAAAACAATTGGAATATTTAGAGCCATATTTTCGAGGGGAGGAGAGGCAAAGGGCGCCTGTGAGTTGATGGCGGGGTGGCGACTGTGAGTCTGAAGTATTTCTTCAGCGGGTGGAGGGTGGCGTCCGCGGTTATTGCGCACTGTTGGTGTTAAAGGTTTGCTCAGCTGCTCCGACGAAGAGTGCTTAGGTAGTGGGTCGGAAAGGAGGGTGGGGGAGGTGTAGGGTGGGATGGGGAATTTGTTTGGGAGGAGGTGCGGTCTGCTGGAAAAAATGACGAAGTGCTGGGAGGATAGCCTGAGAAGGTGGAAGGAGGATCTCTCAAATTTAAAGTGAGCAATAGAGAGGGCGACGAAGAGGGCTCAAATTTATTCGCCTAGGTTATTTCATAATAATAATATACTAAAAATAAAAATACTTTGCTATATTCTACACTTTATTTCAAATGGTACGACCCAGGTTTCTGCATATTATGCTGTCATCAGGTAACAGGATGATATGTAGATACATGGTATGATATGATGTGATATGACATGATATGATATGATACCTGATGATAGCATGATATGCAAATACCAGTGTCTTACCATATGAAATAAAGTGTGGAATATAACAAAGTATTTTTATTTTAACATGAAACAGTTCCACAAAGTAACACCGGAGACCGTGTCTTACATTAACCAATATACCCAACCATATCTCATAAATACCCAATTTAATGATAAGGAATGAAAATTATATTAACTTTAGTCCAAACAATAATTTGATTAGTTTGAACAATCATTACTGAACTATAACTTTTAAAGCAATTGAAAAATACCCCTTGAAAAATTAACCAGCAAAATGATAAGAAAGCTCCCATTCATTAACATTTTATTCCACATACTTATACCCAAGATCATTTCTGAAATATTACAGCCTTTCATGCTATGTGAAGTGCAAATGAGGGCAGTGATCGGTTAGTAATGAGGATTAACCACACAAACATGCAAATTATTTCCTAATAGATGTAAATTTTCACAAAACTCTGAATAACTGTGAAGAATATCTTGAAAATACTTGGTTTTCAGACCTAAATTATTAAAACTACTATTTTCTCAGCTGTTCTGGGATTAGGAGAAATGGTCGGGAGATAGATGATAAACTGTATTACATGCATTCATTTCTTAGGAATTAAGGAATCTTGAATTCACTAAAATATTGAACATAGCAATTTTTCTTTCTGCATACATTGCCTTCAACATACTCCAGTGGTACATCCCATTTTCACGTTTAAAAAATCTGCACAACATGCATAACCTCATTATCTAGCAAATTTCGAAGAAAATGGCTCAGGAAATTATTATGTATAGTTATTTCACACTTCCGATCAACGAATGAATGAGAGAATTACTCAGCTTTAAACGAATTAAGCTGGGAGTCATTACCCTCTTTTATAGTCTTCATGCAATACGTCATAATAAAAGTGGAAGCCTCATATTCAGTCTCAACTGAGACAACCTTTTTTAGGACGTTGGACGTGCTTCAAAATGATATTTTTTTTATTAGCCGATAAAATGTCTGGTTTTTTACCCTGAGAACAATGGCAGGGAAGATTTCTCGGGTGTCGAAGCGGGTAAGGTCCTCCGTATCTCTTTCCTACACTTCGATGTGAAATTCGCTCATCGTCCCTTGGAATCTAATGATTTGTTTGGAATCCCTTTCGCAATTGACGATGGGCGAGTTGCACATCGAAATTTCAGAAGCATATATAGAGGAACTTACACTGACTGATACCCAAGAAACCTTTACTACTGGTAGATAAAAAGGCGAGCTCTACGGCCTCAAAGTCAACTGGGAAATGAAAAACTTTGACTGACGAAGAACTTGACCAATTTCGAGTACGAGGCCTGGCAAGAGTTGGAGAGGAAAACCAGGACAACAAACCACAAATTCCAGCGACTAATGAGTAAGTCTAAAGCTTCCCACCCCCAAAGTGATAATTATAATAACGTCCTCAATCTTTCTCAAGAAACGATTTTTAATGAAGAACTTAAACTGTTGAACTATGGTGCGATGCTCAGGAAATTAATATGTATAGTAATTTCACACTTCCGATCAACGAATGAATGAGAGAATTACTCAGCTTTAAACGAATTAAGCTGGGAGTCATTACCCTTTGTACGTCCAAAAAAAAAAAAAAAAAAGTTGAACTATGGCCTAAATTTCAGCTTGAAACCAAAATCGCCTCCCTTAACAGATATTATTGCACACCAAATTCTTTGACAAGGCAACTAAAGACTTTATCCGGGAGAGTTGTGAAAAACAGTTGAAGAATAACCTTTCCAAAGCCAAAATCTCAGTGTCATTATTTTTCGAAACGTCATTTCCAATTAATTAAAACCTTAAAATCAAAAAAATGCTTCAATACAAAAGCTGAAAAAGGCAACCTAGTAGTCATATTTGATAGAGATACATACTAAGACAAAGTCACTACTTTATTATCAGCAGGGCCATATAAACCCTGTTACGGCCATTGGAGTTTTTCATTTCCTAGTTGTCTTCACTACCAGTATTCGCTGGTCAAAAAAAAAAACAGACATGAAAACCCACCTTAAGTTTGCTGGCCAATGATGGTGAAGATTTTTGTTTTAAAAAAATTGAAAGTGCACGAGAAACCAATCGGCATGCATGAATGTGTACAAAATCGAACTCATTGGAAGAAATATAGGGGGGGGTGTGAGAAAAAGTGGGTTTCCCCACATCAACGAAGCGAACCTCGAACCTCTAGTGTCAGCTTTCTTATCGGCTCCTCGCGCATTATTTCGTCGTGCTACTCGCCCTCTTCCCCAACCCTCCCCAGAAATCCTTCCGTATCTCAAAGCGCCGACACGGCACGAAGGCTCCGCTTGCTTTATCCACGGCTGGCCGCGCTCTCTCCGGCGCCACACCTCTCCTCACCATCTGCCTCCCTTCCCTTTTGGACCGTGAAAACAACGTGGTGGGTGGTATGGAACGGGTGACTGCGGGCGGCAAGGCACGAAAACACAGAGGAACGAATAGGGTTGATGGCTGATCTTTAGGAACATCTGAAAATTACGAATATGAGCCATTCAGATCGGTAAAATCAGAAGAACTAGGCGTGATGAAGTGGAAATATTCCATATTGAAGGAAAAACTCGCACTTTTCCACGATTATAAACGTACAAGGTGCGAGGCGTCCTATGTACCATTTTGTACCTTGAAGATGATGTAGTTACATTGAACCCTAGGCCGGGAATAAAAGTTAATAATCGCGGAAAATTGCAAGTGTTTCTTTCAACTCAGACGAGAATCTCTGTCAGAGTGTAGACTGAAATAAAGACTAAACCTATGTTGTAAATTCAGGAGTAGTTTATTTACCGAGGAAGTTAACCATATCTCACGGATTCCAACATACTGTCGGAGATCATATCATATAAATAAAATAAGGGAGATAGACTGTAGAAGAGATTCTGAATGCTGTAAAAACTCTTCTCGGGTTACCGCACGGGTAAGATTATATGAGAGCCCCGACATTTCGGGTACCGAGTCGCTACCCATTCTCACGGCTACATGAGAATGGGTAGCGGGCAAGTAGGTAAGGTAATAAGTAGTAGGTAAAACGGCCTGACTTTACCCCAAGCGGCCTGACTTTTCCCCACCCCGTCAACAATGTTTCATTTCATAGAAATGGATACAATGTTGTCGATTGGAAGGGGTTTTTTATTTTTCTTGGATTCTTTGGCAACACTCCAAGACATTAAAAGGTTTCTCCAGTAGTCTTGCATGTTCTAGTGAAGGGTGCTGTTGATTTTGTGAGGAAGGTGTTTTTGTGGTACTAAAGTTTATATGTAAAAAGATTCTGATTGCCGACCTCCTAGACGCTTCCAGAAGGTGAGTTATGTATTTTTTTACTCAAAATTTACCATAGATCAGCTGCATAAATTATATTTTTGTTCACATCAATAGCGAAGAATTATATTAGCAAGTTTCTGGGACAACGTACCTTTTCAGAGAAATCCGGAATGACTTTACCATAGACATATTCTTGGGGAAAAGTCACATAGTTTCTCATTTCATAGGAATGCTCAATGTTTTATCGTAAAATTACAGTTGAAATTGAGTTTTCTGTTTTCCTTTCCCCTCCTATGTCCTTACACTTTCTTATCGTTCATTTTTGGTGTAGGTATTAAAATGCCCTCTAAATATAAAAGAAAGCCACGAGCCTAGTCTTAAAGTTGATACTTTCTAACATAAAAACTCTTTAAAATACTCTTATGATGTTCCATTTCTCCAAAAATCTTTTCTTGTGTGTGTAACAATAGGAATAAAATGTTGGGGAAAAGTCACCCGATTCTCGCCTGACTTTGCTCCAACGACATTGAAAAACAAAAAAAAATATTTTGAATACTTTACTGATCTAAAAAGGTGATTTTCAGTAACTGCAAAATATCAACAATCTAAATTGAAAGAAATAAAAAATTTTTAAAAATATTTCAAGCAATTTCAACAAAAAATAAAGTGAGGAGTGAGGAGTAAATATTTGGGGCAAAGTCAGGCCGTTTAACCGAACTTCCACCACATAACGGCTGTACTTTGATGTAAGTAATAACGTGGCAGTACGTCATGGGCCGCTGGAGCGGGGGGTGTGTGTGTCCCCATAAGTTTCCTCCCTCGCGTGCAACCCTGATGAGAATGAGCAGCGAATGATGAGAAGGGGACAGAATGGAGCGATGGCAAAACTTCCAGGAAGAGACACGGAGCACGACAGACACGCTCCCCTGCCCCAATCTGTCCCATCTGATACGATCCCGAGGCGGCTGCTGTTGGTCTGCGTTGAAGGGATAAATGGACGGAGAGAAAAAAAAATACAAATACGTACGGGAGGGAAGTGACGCTTTGTCGTCGACAGGCATCCAAGGATGAAGCCGACCCGGGCAAGAGAGAAAAAAAAAAGATGAAGGGCCGACCACCATGTTTTTGTTTTATTCTCTCATTCCTGCCGAGTGCGCTTTTGTTTAAATCTTCCCTCTCTCCAGGCATGCTGGAACGAATGATACCAGGGTAATGGCGTTGGTGCGGTAGTTAAGACTGTTGGTTTCCCACTATGAGTGTCTTGGTTCAAATCTCGGCATTGAAGGAGATTTTTAAACCTCGAGCGGGCGCGGCTGATTTTTTTTACACAACCGGGCGCGTAGCGTACTTTGCCCACGATATATTCATTTCGACGATAACACTATTTTTGCTAAAATTTGTCTTTATTTTTAGAAATTAGTTAAAGCTTAAAAATTTATAGGTGACAGATATAAACACGGGGCACAGGTGTTACATGCGGTACAAGGTTGGCCGCACGGCGTAATTTATACACCACGGGTGTCGGGTTGCTCTTGCCGGTCCAAAAAAATTTCTACAATACTTTGAGCCATAAAAACTCACGCTACAGACAGTCAAAATGACATTGTAAGAATACACGAGGCCATTCAAGAAAACTAAAGCACGAGGTACATGGCCGGTCGCGCGGAGTACTTTGTACGACACGGGTGTCGGTTCCTCTTGCCGATCCAAAAATAAATTAGCTACTATAATTCAAACTTTAAAAACTCGCACCATAGACAGTCAAAGTACATTGTAAGAATACACGAGGCCATTATAGGCCAGAATATACGTACAATGTTGAAATCCTTGGTTTTCGAAGATTGGCGTACTTTATACGCAAGAGCGCTCGCTCGAGGGTTAAGAGATTGTCCTATCCCCACTTGAGTGCTATTCGGAGGGCACCTCAAGCACATCACTCCGTCCGTCGAATGGGACGTTAACCCGTGGCCCCATTGGCGTCTTTCGTCAAAAGATGGTTAATGCCGACGCCGGGTTTCCTCCACCTTTCCTACCGCACTCTTCCCCCATGGCGCAAATGACCTCATATGTCAGTTGCCTCAAAAAACACAATCATTTGTCAGTAGATCGGTCGTCTCATAAAGGCCGTTTTACACGGGGCACGTGCTTGTACAATCTGACGTGTTTACGAAGGCGCAGACAAAATTGCGCCGAGTAAAGCGGTGTAAAGAACGGCCTTAAGACACAGACATTACGTGAAATTTCTTTATTTGGGACTTAAGGTTTTTAATTAATTACCATGCTCGATTAAAGAGTTAAAGAGTATCAATATTTTTTGAAAAAAGGTTAAAGATTGGTGGCTATCCCATGATAATATAAATATTCTTTTTTGATGTGTTTGTGAATGCAGACATATTATAATATATTATTTTTTATATTTTTTGTGAAAGGTGAAACAAGAAATTTATTTCATTTAATACTTTGTTATTGTATATTGTAAGTTATTGTCACATATAGGTTTCATAGGGATGACCTTTCATAAAATTATATACACTTTCTTTTGTTTTCTGGCCTACCTTGAATTTAATTTTTTTAAGGACGGTAGCTTCAGCGCTGGCTTTTTTTACCATTGAAGCTACAAAATCTCCTCTTTATTTTGTGTTGTAAAAAAAGTGTACATTTAAGTTGGAGTAATAAATTCATTCATTCCATTGCTAGAAAACATGCGAGAATGCGTGGATGGCAAAATAGCCCCTGTTATAATTTCGTTCATGCATTCACGCAATTCCATGCCATTTTAGAAATGAAAGCAGTTCTAGCCAGCGTAATTCCGCAACTCGTATGAAACGGCCTTAACACTTTGAGTGCCGGCTGCTAAATTTAAAGCCCTACTGAAAAATCCAGCCATTTTTACTAAATTTGTACATTTTTTAAAACATTAGCATCAAAAATATATTTATATCGGTGTGTATTTCAGTAAAAATGAGACTTTTCTCTTCTTTATGAATGAGTTGAATAACATTTATTGTTAATTTTTAAATATATAATTTAGAAATGAAAACCTACTGTTTTTGAAAAATAAAAAAGTTGCAACATATGATTTACCGCCATAACATGCATAACAATTTTTTATTACACTCAATTTAAACTATTTTAAGCATGAAAATCATGAAAAAGCATTGTTCCAAGCAAGACATTATAAATCCTGGATGACAAAAAGGGTCACTGCACCCTCAACGAAAGGTTCTTTCCGCAAAAAAATTTTCACACCAAGTGGCCTAAGATAAGGATGCCGGTAGCTGCAGAGGACTTTTCGTCCTCAAGACAGTAAAAGAACTTTTTCCATCGAGGATTTGATTTTTGAAATAACAGAACACCTAAGCAGTATAGTGGAACAGTACCACGGGCGAAATATTACGGCTTCACGCGTACAAAGCCAATTAAATAGAAAGAAGTAATATTACGTCCATGGCAATCTTCAGAAAGATTAACAGAACGTAATATTACGTCCATGGCACGCAAAGTGTTAAGACACAGATATTAGGTAGCACAAATAATTGAGTGAAAAAGTAACAGGAAAAGTACCTTAGTAGGGACAAAGGAAGAAAACAATCAGAAAAGTGAAGAAAATAGCTAGGTAAAGAGAGAAATTTAGGGCTTCATTCACATCTACAAGTCACCCTGCAAGCACCTAAAGAGGCGTATGGCCGGGTCTGAACTATCACCAGCATGCAAAAGAGGATTAAAATCTACTTCTAAGAACATGCACTGCGAAACATGTACACTACATAAGCTATGGGACCTGTCCATACCCTACTTATGAAGGCAATCTGCTTATGAGGATAGGCATGCAAAATATGCTGATAGAAATACTAAGAAAATTCAGCAACGTGCATTTAAAAATACATATGTTAGTAAGCTACATTACTAGTCAGCATGTTTATTTTTGCAAAGACTAGAAAAAATACTTGCAATGCATTATAAAACTTATGGACACTACATTTTCAATGAAAAAATAAAGCAATGTGATTGATGAACGGACAGTCGACAACTACCGAACGTCGATCTTCGAAGATAATATCAATGGCCAAAAATCGAAAATTGACAAATAATAAGCAATCAATAAATCAACGCAATCGCCGAGAATGGCCAATCAACGCAGTACACAATAAAGCCCATTGATAGAAGAAAATAATCAACAAAAAATGAATATGGATATAATAGACAATTAACAATCGACTATCACTGGCAAATGATGATTTTCATTAGACATCAAAGCAGTAAGCTTCTTGACGCCCAAAACTGACGCAAACGTTCATTGATCAATTTTAGTCTTATAGATTCGTTGGCCAAAAGATATACAACGCACATGACGGCTTCAGACCCTACTAAAGCACTTATACACATCCCGTGCGACGTCAATTTGAGAACGGGACACTTGGAAGTTTTAGTGCGGAGAAATGGCAAGGGGATGTCCGAGACACGCGTCTACATCGTTCCAACTTCCGTCAAATTTACCCAGTCGCTCCATGGGACGCCATTTCATAAAGACTTGGCTAAGAAAAAAAAGGGTTCATAATCGGATTAATTCATTTGTGGAGCATGACGGCGTCGGAATTGCTTCCGAAGGCCAATGCAATGCTTCACAGATTAATCCGCTTCCCTTTCGTCTCATATCCGGTTGTCGGAGACTGACACTTCAGGAAATGGCTCGAGAATTCAATTTGGAAGCGAGGTAATTGTTTGGTAGAAATTTTATTATTTTTCTTGTTTTCTACCGACGAGTTTACGAGGAAGAGTTAGGACGGATTATGTAATCTCATAGCATTTTATCCGGGTTAACGTTGTGAGCAAAACTTGATTACATAAACGATGCACTTTCCTCGTAATATTTATGCAGACACTACAAAACTCTTAAAAGGTTTTTAGTACTTAATAACTACTAAGCAACCACGCCTTCTTCCCATGGAAACTAAGTAATTCTTTTAATTTATTTCAGGTGCATGGGTTTAACCCATAAAATTAAGGTCTTTATCCTAAAATACTGATATAACCAAGTAATTTAATGAGGCGATTTAAGGCGAAACTATTTTCATTTAAATAAGCATAAAAAGTGTTCCAAGTGAATAAAGTCAAAGAATATTTAGTGTTCTTTGGCAATATATAAATATCTACCAAATAATTTAGTTCACCGAAATATTATTGGGCGCGAAAGCAGAAAGGAAAATTTAGCTTCACAATGGATCGTGAGCTGAGAATGACAGGTTAACTATAAAGACAAGAAACTGTAGTAAATATTAGCCGTATGAACTAGTGCAACCAGTTAATGAAATTCTTGCCGACGGATTGTGAGCATCAAAATGCAGGCAATAAGCCAAAGTAGAAGCAAGGATAAAGAAGATAAGCCTTCTTAATCAGAGTAACCAGTTTACATTAAATTCTTTCGAAGTGCCTTACATTTAGTTTGGCGTTTTATGTCATATTGAATATATTAAAGATATCAATGAATTAAAACGATGGCCATGGTAGGTGGAGTTATTACAAATTTCTATAGGTATAAAGGGCATAAATACCAAAATTTTACAATTTTAAATAAAATATGCGTGTACCCTACAAGTCTTCCACTTCTGCGTCTTGAATGTGTGGGATTTATGTTGCTCCATCATATTGTTGCGCGCTGCCTAGAAAAATTCTGATTAATTCCTGAAAATTCTATTCAATCACCGTTTATTAGATTAGCGGGACTCTTGTGCACATAAAATTTCGCGACATAATTTTCCGGCAGGCAAACGTCGGGCGTCTCTGAACTCCTTGGTTGGACAAAATTGAAAAATTTACTCCAAGTTCCGAGTCTCGGATTAGATCGTGTACCTATCTGTCGAGGAGGGAATCACCTAGCGCCGAAATATGCCTGTCAGAAGTGCAGTGCTAACTGATAAGCACGGCGCCGTGAGCACATAACGGCAGAGCAAACAAGGGGTAATGAATTGCCGAGTTCTCCTCGCACACCTTTCGCGAGGCGAGGAACTTTCCCGCGAGTGTTTCCCCTCGGCTGAAAAATTTGCTGAATTGGCTTGTTTGCCGTCCAGACCTGGTTCAGATCCAATGTTTACGCAGAGATGATGCCTGCCTGCTATTCCGCTTACTCACCGTAAATTTTTATTTGTTGACGGCGAGTAAACTATGCTCCGCGGAGCAAAAATACATCTACATACCCTCCACCGATTTGCCGGAAGGGGTATGCGGCAGTGGCGTAGCTAGGGGGGAGGGGTCTGGATCCCCCCCCCCGAAATTTGAAAATCCTATTATTTTCCTTCATAAAAGAAAACAAAACATTTAAAAATCATGAATTTACAAAATATTTATTAAACAAATGAAGTTTTTTAATTATGAAAAGTGTTAAAATTAGTTTAAAACCGATTGTTTGAGGCGTAACTCGGTGAAAGTGATTCACCATTGAAATTAAAAAGAAGAACTTTATGCTTTCACATTAATACATGACGTCTAACGTTGAAACCATGGTCGTAAATTTGTGAATAAATATTTATGTGAAAGCACAAAGCTCTTCTTTTTAATTTTAATAGTTTAAAACCCATTACTTAGTGCCCTGTTTTCAAAACTTTTCCCCCAGGTTTTGGACCCCCCGCTCCCCAGAAAGAAATTCCTGGCTGCGCCACTGATATGCAGCATGGGCTGTCAGGATACCCGGCACAAAAAATATAATAAATAGGCTAAAATAAACGGAATAATTTGAAATACTCGGTGCCGGCGGGGTAAAGGTATAATTCTTATAATATTGCATTTATTTGCTTCAGAAATGTCTAACCGTTGGCAAGTTTTGCCTTTTCATGAATGAACACGAATTTCTTTTTATTATGAGTAGTATTTTATGTTACCATTAAGGTGTGCATGTGGCTGTCGTCTTGCATGCTGCATTTTGGTTATTAATCACCCTCTGTCAAGCACCCTAGGGGTGGCTCGCAGGCTATTATGTAAATGCAAAGTAATCGCCTACTAATCTGAAGATAGCAGGTTCGAGTCCCGCCTAAGGGTAAGCTATTTCTTCTAAGGCGTGGGTGCTCGTTATTCTACAGCTGAAAGATACCAAGGTCCTAGATCCAACTACTATTGCGAGCTATTTTCAGGGTATGTGGTAATAAGCAAAAGGATTCAACGACGACTCTTGTAGAGTAAGAATCGTGTTTGCGAAGTGAGGAGAGTACTTTCGTGCGTTGAGATCATAGTCATACAATAGATTTAGGGCGAGCTACGCAGTAACGAAAGTTATGATACAACGTTATATCACTTGATTAATTGCTTTTTTTTGAACCCACAGTTTATAGTAGTGCACAACTTTTTACGTTCGGAATGATTTGGTATGGAGACATACTAATGAAGCAGCAAAAAATATGAGGCTACTTTAAATTCTCGGGAAGAGGAATGCCATATTCTGTAATATGAAGACACCTTGATGGCAAAATAAGATAAAGCTCCAATTTAGAATAGAATCAATGGAAACTTCCAAAACCTTTGTTAATATATTAATGGCAAGTTTTTCCAAAAAATAAAATGGATCAAGTCATAATTCACGAATTGATTTAGCAAGATTTGTCCAAGATTAGTACAATAAAAAAACTGGATTTGATTTTTTTCTCTCTTTTACAGTTTTCCTATGAATCCAAAAGAGAGGGTTTAGTCCATTACCTATGTTAATGATGACCCTATGGTAAGCGTTTTTTATTGGATCTATAAAAATGTTTCAAAAAAACGGTGAATGTAGTTTGCTGTTTTAAAGGGCTGCATTCGTAAATTTGATTTGTTTTGCGTTGTCAGTTTGGTTAATCAGTCCTAAGGCTGCTTAATAAATAAAAAAATTGTTATTTAGGAAACATTAATTAATAATTTCACCAAACCTTAAAAAACTTCGCAAAAGAAATATGAAAATTAAGTGGTCGAGTAGCTAAAACACTCAGCTGGTAATTAAACTATTGTGACGGAGAAACTAAATGAAGATTGGAAAAAGTTTTCATTCTACGGCAAAAAAAATTGACTCAACTCATTGGTAAAAGGGCCTGGTAAATAAATAGCCCAAAAGCATAAGTTCAAAAATATTTTCCTAGGTGCTCGTTAAAACAAATATTTTAAAGTTTCAACAATGATCATAGAGTGTTTTTGTACCGTGTTTTTGAATTTAATTATTGTATTTTAAAAATACAATTCATAGATCTGTTATGTAATCCGTTGATCGCATTCCTATTTCTGTAGGAAATCCTCTGTCGGCATTAGCTTGCTCTAAATTAAATACGCCAAGGTGACCAAGCTAAACTCCAATCTGACGAATGGCAAGGATCCCTAATACCTACAGATTCGTCGAATGTGTTACATAAGATAGGTATTGCATAATCCTCTATCGAAAATTATATAAACACCAAGGGTATATCTATAATCATTCTGTTAAGTCTATTACTACTTTTCTATTTCGATAAAGCCGCACCAGTATTATTTTCCTCCAATTAACAATCTGTGCACGCGATAGAACAGACTTCGCTTGATTGGTGTTCGAAAAATGGAGTACTGCCCATGAAGTGCCCACCAAAAGGTACTCAATTAGGGACAGGAGAGGATTTAAAAAAACGCCGTACCTCCTCGATTTCAATCGTGCCTACGGTGCCATTAACGGCGCGGCGTGGGAAGCTAACATTAGCCACGGCACCAACCAAATCAACTCTCAAATTAAGTTACTAAGATAGTTCATAATGACCCCTAATACCTACTTATGGATAGAATGTGTTTTTTAAGGGTTGAGAATCCAAGGGGTAGAAATTATTTCATTTTCTAAACAGAGTTAGGAGCATAAATAAGGCCAAAAATATAAACTAAATTATTTGGTAGTGCATTTGATGTTTTACTTGATGTCAGCACAGAAAAGAGACCCCCTGGTATCCTTTGGCCACCAAGTTTTTGTACGTCTCTTTCTTCTACCGACTTCTGTTACTAACTCTGTATAGAAAGAAATTCACTTGTATCCCCTGACTTCTAAACACTTCATATAGGATATTACATCACCATTTTTATCATTATTTTTTTCTTTGATATAATACCATGTAAGTAATACATGTACGTACTTAATTCATTTCAAATGTTGTGCTTAAAATGTCTATATGTCAGCATGACCCTATGTAAATGATGGTAGCCAAAAAACAGGTTGTCCTTAATGGCTACCTAAAGTTACTCCGTTTTATGTAAATAATTTTATTCTGTACTTTTTCTTTTTTGGAGTAATAAACAAAAACCATACAGCTCAGTGGCGTAACTAAGGGGGATGAGGGGATTGATTCCCCCCCCCCCCCAAGCCTCAGAGAAATAAGAAAATATTAAAAAACTATTATTTAGTTTGGGCATGAAATAACTCCATCTGCTTTCAGTAAAAGATAATTTATTAATAGCATAAAGATGAGACACAAAATACCGACCGGTGACTAACCCCAAACGTTGCTTGGGGGTGGTCTTCCCCCCAGGCTCCCCTCATCCCCAAAATCATATTCCTAGTTACGCCACTGCTACAGCTTAAATTATATAACTACCACGTGTGTATCTACTTCCTATCTTTAAGTCCATTACCACATTTTCTTTCGATAAAATCGAACCATTTTTATTTTCCTTCCATTTATAATCTGTTCACACAAGACTTGGCTGGGTTGAGTTTCTCGACGACGGTTCATTAATCAAGAAGTATTTCTGGGAAGAGCATGTGGTCATATGCTTTTGAGTCTTCGAAGATAGCACCTCTCGTGTTTGATCAAGAGTAGATGGACGCTCTGTGGGCTCGTCTTATCTACTGCGGCCTCGGGGATGTGTGGTTTTCCGATCAATCCATCCGAAGGAGGTTTTTCTTCCATTTCCCTCCCACGCCAAAGGAAAATATACACCCGCGGCTTCCTGGCGAGATCGACGAGACTAGGGAAGAGGCATCAATGAACCACTTTGTTCTCTTTTTTCTTTCCTTTTTCCGACCCATGCAGTCACTTCATCTCAAATTCCACGTCCATCCGGCTCTCGGAGGAACGGCGCCACATACACTTTTATCCCCCGCCCTCTCACTCTTCCTTCAATGATACCTCCCCCAAGAAATGTCACGTCGGCTTTTCCCATGGCTGAGCGTGTCGTCTGAGGGATTTCTCCCTTCCCGATGTGACGGCGAGACAACGCGCAGACGGGGTACGAATAAGGTTTTGGGAGAGTGACACACTCTATAAGACTTCAGACACTCACTCTGTGTTTTATGCCTAAGGTTGGAGTGTTAGTTTTGAAACCAGTTTTTCAATCTAAGGGCATCAACATGATTAGTAATTATTCAAACGATAGAGCATGCGGCACAAATAAGGAGTTGGAGAGAGATAGAAACACTACATAAACCTCAGACATACAAAAATACTTCACTCTTCTGTTTTAACTCGAAGGTTTCAGTGCTAGTTTTGAAACCAGTTCTTCAATATTAATTAAGCCATCATGATGATTAGTAGCCATAAAATAGAGCCTACGGTACGAACAAGGTACTGGAGAGAGATAAAACCAATATAAATGACTTCCGATACTCACTCGACCAATGTGATGATTGTAGGTGCCCGTTAAGTATTAGACACATCATGATAGATTGTGTTAAGTACCGCGAAGCGCGAAGACGGAATAATCTAGGGGGAGACCTAGAAGCCCTTTTAGGAGACCACCCTTCTAACTTAAATTATACATTTCGGTTCCTCAGAGAAATAAATATTGCTAATAAAATCTAATTATGCTCACTCATTGCACGAAGACATAAGATGCAGTGGATAACTTTCTACATAAGTTTTGTAATTAAATGACACAGTAGTGGTGCGAAATGACCTAGCCGTCGACGCACCCTAAATCCAAATACTACTACTATTACTACTCACTCGATATTTTATTATAACCCGAAGGTTGGCTATAAGTTTAAACAACAATTTTTAAACCATAAGGCATCCTCGTAATTAATAACCATGCATTATTTACACAATTGAGTACAAATAAGGTTTTAGGGCGATATAAACTCAATATGAATGACTTCAGATACTTACTTGGTATTTCAACCTAAAGGTTGAGCTATAGGTTGATAACCAGTTTTTTTAGATGGGGCTTCATCATGATTAGTAGACATGCACAGAATCATACGGTTTGAATGAGGTTTTGGAGAGAGACACGCTTAATATGACCTCAGATACTCACTCGGCGTTTTTAAGTTTTAACCCGAAGTTTGTAGTGTTACAGTTTGTAGTCTTAGTTTTGAAACCAGTTTTTCAATTTTAAGGTATCATTATGATTTCTAACCAGTCTGCCAAATTTAAAGCGGTTATTTTAGTGTCACTGACCTCTTAGAACAATTGGAATGGGAATCCCTGTCAGGCCATAGATTGAAAACTAGACTTAATCTATTAAATAAATTCTAGAGCAGTTTATTTTACGGCGACTTAAACCATATCTTACGAGCACCAACAAACTACGATAGATTAGATCATAAAAATGAAATAAGAGTGAATATGATTGTCTTCAAGGGACGGATGTTTGATCTACAGGAAGCGAGGGATGGGGAATTCTCAGGTCTCAAATTTGCTACCTGGAAATCTAATTCAAAATATTAGCAATTGATTCAGGCTTCACTTTGTGGAAGGCACTTCTATTTTCGTCATTACATATCAATACCTGAATATATTTACAACTCTAAGATAGACATCTACATAATTCCCCACGAGACACCTCTAGGGTGTTTGGGAGGGGGTGACCAATCACTAACATGCAGCATGCAAGAGGACCGCCACATGCACACCGCACGGTCATAGAAATATTACGCATACTAGCAAAATATACATGTATTTTCGTTTTAAAAACTTGCTAATAGTTAGTAATTCCTATAGAAAATACATGCAAAGTTAGAAATATGGAAAAAAACATGCATAGAAGAATCCTCCAGCGCTTCGCTACGAAGACGAGTCCGTCGTGGACCCGAGAATTAGTGAACGTGAGTTTTCCTTTATTAGCGTGTTGTGTACCCTGATCACTCTACATCTGAGGTGTAATTATTTCGAAATGATTGCTACCCGCAGTTGAAAATATGTGCATACAATATAAAGGTATAATTGTATGTTAGGTTAAAAATGAAATGTGAATCTTTTTGCAGGTGACATAAGCTCCTAAAAGAATGCAACGCTATGTGTAACACAAGGATATAATACAAATGCACTTACATTTATCAAAAGCTAATAATAGATAACGGTTAGGCACTGAAATAAATTATCCATGGGACGGTAGATTCGAGAAAACATATGGGAAAATACCTTGAGATATCTTTCTATTGGAAAAAAATGAAAATCACAAGCGTAACATCTTCGAGGTACCGCGCAAGGAGTGTGAAAGCCGCCACAACGGTGTGTGGCACGGGATGATTTCACTCCAGGCAGGCAGGACTCATCCTAGCCTGAATCAGACACGCGCTCTCTTGCTGGACACATGCCAAACACACTGAGTAACGACACACGGTCAGATCAGAAAATAGGAGAGTGCTAAGGATACACACAATGCTTCCATGCAAATAAAACTACGAGCTCGTAGTAATATACCAAGGATTAGTAAAATAGGTTGGTTTAAGTGTCTTTTCTAACGAAGTCAACCATATCTTTCAGCCGCCAACATACTACGGAAGATTAGATCATACGAAGAAAATGAGAGCGATGGACTGTAGAACAGGCGGATTCAGAATGTATTTTTTCCCCGAGCAACAAGAGATTATAACGGCAGCGTTAGAACTCATAAATAGATTAAATGACTTGCAGTGCAGCCTACTAACTCATGTAAAACTCAATTCATGTTTATAATTATTATTATAAATTTCAAACAGCATAGTATACTTTGTTGGTATGAGTGACGCTTTCTGGACCGTGCGGTGTGCATATGGGAGTCAAGTTGCATGCTGCATGCTGATGATTGATCATCCCCTGTCAGACACCCAAAAGATGGCTCGCAGGGTACTGGTAGACGAAGAACAGTGATCCAAGCAGTCAATTCTCTGAGCAGGTTAGTGCTCACGACTATTCAGAATTTTTTCTAACCCTTCTGATGGTTTAAACTGGCCGGCAGGGAAAAGAGAGGATATTTCAAATGTGGTAAAGCAGCAGTCCATCCCTTCACTTTGCACATACGTACAATTTGCTCTCCATCGTTCTGTGAGGGCCGAAATGAAGGAAATGATTTCCGAATGAATGATACTCGAATGGACGACGTGAATCAGACTAAAGGAAAGCAAGTCTGAGAAGGATGGGTCGTCATAATACCCTTTTATGGTCGTACCCTCCATTCAGGGAATGAGGCTGTGGGCATTAGAAAAGCCAGCGTGAGAGTTGCGCTCTATGGCGAGGGGGAGTGCATGGATTAGAGTTAAGGGCGTGGTGCGGTGCAGCACAAATGTAGAAAGGGCCAAGGGATGAATGAGAAAGAATAGGAAGGATCAGGGTACCATGTTGAAGAGATGCAGCGGAAATGCGTAAAAAGAGGGATGGATGGGTTGTGCCCCGGCAATCACAAAATGGGACAGGGGGTGAAACATCACCAACATTCACCAGGTGATTAACATTTACTTTTATAAAAATGTACTAAGAAAAATTTACGCTAAAAATCGCACATGCTTAAGGATTTGTATGTGTCCTACGTATGAAGAAAATTTACCTATGAAGCTAAATCAGCATGCTGTTAAAAATACTAGTCGGGTGCGAGCATCTACACAATACTCCGCAAGCCACCGACGTTAGTGTTTGGCAGAGGGTGAGCCATCACCAGCATGCGCCGGACGACTAAGATTTACCACCACTAACATTCAATACGCAATATGTACGCAACATATAACACATAAGCTATCGGATTAATACATATTCTACTCATGAAGGCTATCTGCCTGTAGAGATTGAATATACAAAATATGTCGTTATAAATACAAAGAAAATCCAGAAACATAAGTTAGTAAGTTACACTACCAGTCGGCAAAACATTTTATTAATACTAATATAGTCTCAAATCGTTTGCGGAAAAAACGGCAAAAATATTTCCATTCAACAGTCTATTTCATTTTACTTTCATCACCTAATTTATTAAGAAGCAAAGGCTAAAAACACGATGCGGACGCCTTGTCGTATTTCCTGCAAGCAAAACCAACCAGACGTTGTCCCACAAGGATGTATTCCTTCACCCTAATATGAATATTAAAAAAAGCAATCAGAAGAGGAAAGGTTATTCTCATTATCGTCCAGCAGTCAATATAACCTAAAAATATTACAGAAATACTACATATATCTGTAAATATTAATTTTAAACACAATTTATGAGAACAATTTTGAACCGTGTCAATCTCTCAGTTTCCATTTTGTTCTCCTCTCTCCATTACTGAATTATTTTGTTCAATTTAAAATACCCTTAATTTTCTTATGATTAATGTGGTGTTTTATCTAAATTTACCTATCCATTTTCCTTTCCTTTCAAGAACAAGAATAAGCCGTAGCTTCCAGGCGTAAATATGTGTTCAGAACATATGCGAAACGTCAGCGAAACTGCTATTAATTTAAATTACTGTAAAAAGTCAGCCGCTTTAAAAACAGTAAAACCACATATTACCCTTCCCTACCCGTTGAAACATCAATAGTCAATACATGATGCAGAAATAAGTGAAAAACCGTAGTATAATAGAATTGGACTTACACCAAGCTAATACAACAGGATAGAGTATGCCACCTAATGGTATTATTTGAAAGGAAGGTTCACAATTTATTATGATTATCAGGGGTGGATCCAGGATTTCTTTCTGAGGCAAGGCTGTATACAGGATTTTGTTCTGGGGGGGGGGGGGGGGCACAAGGATACCTCGTAATACAAAACGAACGCAATGATAATGGGACCGTATGAAAAATCTTGCATATTTTTAAAGTGTCGGGAGAGGTGGGGGGGCACGTGCCCCCGTGACCCCCCTAGCTCCGCCTATGATGATGAATATCATTTATTTTAATTGGTTGTCAAGGAGAGTTCTAGAGTTGGTATAAAAGAATAGTAATTTTCTGGTTAATTAATTCTTTTCGAACAAATGCGAGAGGAAATTGGAAATCAAAAACTCAGCCATTTCTTTTATACGATCCCAAAAGAATGATATCGATGTGTCTCAGGTCTAAATGATTTTCCAATTAATTCCCATACTACAGTAAAAACGCTACATTATGTAATCATTTTTATAAATAATTCTGATAGAGGTATTTTGGCTGAAAGATCTCTTTTTAATGCAACAATATCAATATTATACTAATCGCCAAAGGAATACCTTACAAGCTCGTTTTTGAATACCCAACTTACGAATTCTTTTTTCAAATTGCAGTTTATCTCATTATACTCGAGTGAAGGGTCGATAGTGACGTCAGAACCGAAGCAAGAAATAAACTAGATGCCACAATAAACTAACGTAATTCATGAAAATAAGCTTCACAACAAGTTAATATCGGAAATTCCAATTCATAGAGTCAGAAGTGGAAAATTTATCGTTCGCATACAGTACCGTGGCGCTACTATAGGCGGTGGGATGAATTATTTCCTGCCCTCGACTAGTAATTATAATGAAAAGAGGTCAAAGTGACGGTCAAACGTAACGCAAAAACGGACGAATGCTTTAAAAATGTCATAGGGGAGAAAAATGACCTCATTGAACACACAGCGTGATTGAATTAAATGGCTTTGTATGCGCGCGTAAATAACGAAGCACTTGTCTTCGCTTTGGGAATGAGTGGCGATGCTAATTACAGACTGAAAAACATTCTTTTGTACTTTTAAAACGCGAACCCTGCATGTCAGCGCCACAGGCACAATAACTTGCTGGTTAATTGAATTGCTGTACAAGAGGACACATAGGACTCTCCCCACCAAAGACATTTCACAATTAGAATTAGTGTTGTGAGAGCGTATGTCTGGGTTATCTGTGTTGTTGTTATGTAAATAGGAAGCCAATAAAACTAAAAGTTGACATGACGTAATACAGGAATAGCAAACAGTAAAACTTTACACCAGCAACTTCAAGACCAAATGACATCGATGGAGTAATTTTTTTCCTTTATATAAATTTATATATACACGCAAATCGCATTTTTATTGTATTTTGCCAATTCTTTGACTAAAATAGATATTTTTTCTCTCCTTTGCTAGTTCATCTTTTTTATAGTTTCATTTGTCACTTTTTTCTTCATTTTTTGACATTTGAGAAACACATTATTGTATCAATCAATCAGTTAACTGTTGACTATGGTGCTAATTTTTTTCTCCCACGAACAATAATAAAGGACTTCAAAAGCTACAAAGTGGGATTCGGTAGTTATATCTTAAAATTTCACCGTCATTTCATTTTTTTAATAGGTACAAGTGTAAAACTCGTCTTGGTAATCCCTACTAGCGGACCCATTCAAATATAGACGAGAATCTCTGATGATATATGAGAAATCGAAATTGATTCTAAGCCTAGTAGGTAAGCAATGTACATTACTGGTCTATTCAAGCTGGTGATTATGACACAATTAAAGAATTATTTCACATTGGAACATTTTCACAATTTATTTTTTGCCCACAGAGATATACTCGGTTCCTTGTGCCTCAACGTTCCCCGCCAAGGGAGCTTACGAGGCAACGTACAGGTGTATTAAACTTAGAAAGAGGTGCATGACCTGTTAGACAAAAGAAAGACTTACATACGCCGCACATGCATTCATTTTATTTGTACTTCACCTATATCTACAATTCTACATCTACATAACACCCTGCGAGTCACCACTTGGGTGTTTGGCAGGGGTTGATCAATCACCAGCATGCAATTGGTCTCCCACATGCACACCGTACGGTCCAAAAAACGTCACGAATACCAAAAAATGATACTACCCCATGCTACTAGAAATAATAAAAAAATTCATAGGCATGCATTGAGTTGTACATCAGTTAGTAGGCCACACTAAAAGTCATCTAATCTATTGGTGAGTTATAACGCTGCCGTTATAACCTGTTATTGTTCGTGGAAAAATAGACATCCGAATCTCTCTGATTTACAGTATACCTCTTTAATTTATTTACATTATTAGATCTTCCATTGTTTGTTGGCGTTCGTAAGATATTTCAAACATCGTCAGAAAAGACAGTGCTCTTGAATTTATCTGAAAAGTTTAGTCTGTTTTTCAATCTACGGTCTGACAGAGATTCCCATCCGAGTTTATCTAAGAGGTCAGTTACACTAACAAGACTATCGTAACAACTTCTCGTAGGTGCGAGCATGGAGCGACAATGTGATAATAGTCTACGCCGTCCCCATGTTCCTCTACATAATACCCTAGGAGCCACCTCTAGAGAGTTTGCAAGAGGTGATCAATCGCCTGAATGCAGGCAGCAAACGTAATGAGGATTCCCACATACACACCATTCGGTTATAAAAATGTTACGCATACTAACAAAATATACCCTCTTATTCATGCCAAGAAAAACAATTACCAACTACACATGAAGGCTGTCTGTCTATGAAGCTAACGCATGCATAACATACTTTTATAAATACCAGGAAAAATCAGAAACATGCATAATGGAATACACAAATTAGTAGGCTACACTAAAAGTCAACTAACATATCAGAAAGTCCTAACGCTCCCGTTAGAATCTCTTATAGATCGTTGAAATAACGACATTCTAAAAAAATGTATCAGTTCTAAAGTATTTTATTTTTATTTTTTATCTGATCTACCGTAGCAGGTTGGCATCCGTAAGACATGGCTAACTTCGTGAGAAAATAAATTGCACTTGCATTCACATAATAGACATAATCAGACATCAAATTCATTTATAATACCCTTAACTCCCACTTCGACAGTCCTGACATTGTTTCCTTCCTCAACATTAGAGTACCTTCCCGCCACACCCGATCTACTTCTTTACTCCACATTCCTACACCCAGGCTATCTGTAATTAAGCGCTCACTTTTCCATAGGCTTTCCCTTTTAATAAACACTCTACCCAGTGATATTGATCCGTTTGGTCTGACACTTAAAAATTTTACTCATCGGGCATTAACATATTTATCGCATAAATGACTAGATAGCCGGATAAATGTTTGTTTTTCTTTTTTCTTCTATTTAAATTTGTAATCAAACAATTATTCTTCAATTATTTAATATTTGTTGTTATAAGTGCACTTTAAATTGGCAGAATTGCTGTATGTGTATATCTTTATTAAAATAAAAAAATAAATAAATAAAATAGGTTTAGGTGTGTTTTGTCGAAATGAATTGCATTTGGGAACGGTGGCATTTGGTGGAATGGAAGCCAATAACCTAGCGCTAAGCACGAGAAGAGTTTCCAAATATTACTCGCAAGGAGAAACATCAATCTAGTATGAATTCCATTGTCTTGACTAACGCGATCTTCGACCGGAAAGGATTTTACTTTTTATTATAAAATCAGCAATGTTATAATGAAAAATCCAGTATTTTTTTGTCGAAAGCCGTCGAAAGGGAAATAAAACATATGGGTGCGTGCACACAATTTTTATCTCTCAAACAATGATATCAAATTCCAAAAACCAACAAATGGATGTGTATACACTGAAGGGGGGAGGGGTTGGGTTTAGGCAAACCCCGACGCAAAATGTTTGCCTTGCCGCTCCTTTGAGTCAACACCCGTGTCGATAAACTCAATGTTGTTTTTAGAGCTCTCTGTTATTTTTTTTACTTCGGCGATGCGAGAGGCATTGGTACCTTCCTGATATCTCGAGAAGGCGCGGAAAACTCTATTCACTTCAAGTAAACGATTATGCCATTCGAAAAATAAAAAAATATAAACAATCGATGCTCATGCTGAGCTGAAGGAATAGCTTACTCGCAAAACCTTCGTATTTTCATCATCACCATCATCACTGGTCAAAATGTTACATCTAACTACACGTATATCTACATAAAACGCTGAGAGCCGCCTCTAGGGTGTTTGGCAGGGGGTGATCACCAATGGAGCTTCTATATAACCTCACGTAGTGAAATATTTTACCAAAGCATATTGAAAGGCATTTATGGGGTAGGAAGTTGCACAATAGGATTGATTTCATAAGAAAAATTGATGCTAAGATTGGTGTCACGAAGCTCTTCAGTCCGTTCTCCTGTCAAATAATTTTTTCATAACTACGTATTTCTTCTATGTCGTATTCTTGTTTACCTGCTCCATATATTTGTTTGCGATCTCCGTTTTTCATATTTGACTCCAATTTTCCCCTCGACGATTGTCTTTATCAGGTCTTCATGTCTCAAGTTATGGCTGATTAGGTTGTTTACCCGTGTTACCAAGGTTTCCACAAGGATTTTTCATTTTCAGGAACCGTGTTCGAATCCCGGAAGAAGGAGGACATTTTTTCAGTGACTATTCGATCCTTGCAGCAGTGCTTCGTGAAAAGCACTTCATGCACAGCACTCCGTCCGTCAGATGGGACGTCAAGCCAGTGGTCCCTTTGGCGCCTTACGTTAATAGCAGATTAATGTTGACGCTGGGTTTCTCTGCACCCCACTTTCCCTCCCTTTACCTAATGCCGTAAATGAACACTGCATTCAGTAGCCTCCTTCAAATACCATACCATACAAGGCTTCTCTATTCTCTTGCTCCACATAATACTTCCTCAATACTTACCTGGTCGATCAATTTTATCCTCATCATTATTCATTAGCAACTCATTTTCAAAGCTTCCACCCTTGATATCTTAGCTGTTGTCATTGCCCATGGCTTATTTCCGTAGAGAAGCATACTCCAAATGTAGATCTGATTATTTTTCTTACGTGTATGCTTAAATTTTCCGCTACAAGTAGGCCTTTATCTAGGCAAGGCCGTAGCAAGAAAATATTTTCGGGGAGGGGGGTTTATGGAATAGTAGACAAACATAAAATATGCATATTTATTATAAACCCTTAAAGGAAAATATAAAAATATTATTATAAAATTGAATTTTGCCTTCTAGCTTTTTTTTCCAGCGACCAAATGAATTAACTCCTCGGTGCCGATGTCTATCCTGCGGTCCTTTAGGAGGCACATAAGTCACTCACCTCTCTACTAATTCACAGCAGTATTATTTCACACAGTGCACTACAACTACGCACATTGCACCTACAAATTCGCTTAGATAACTATAGACTTAAGTCGCATTGGACTACTAGATGTCCCTGCGCCGCTATATAATATCATCGTGTGAGCACCAAGTAAGCATAAGGTATCTATTTAATTTTTTTCATTTCGGGGAGGGATCAATCCCCCTTGATCCCCCCTGGCTACGGCCTTGTATCTAGGTAAAACGAACTCTAAGCGTGGGTATGATACTTTCTTTTCTGATTTAATTTATTCAGACGTATTTAATAGAGAATGCTATTCATGTTAATTCAATTCAGTTCAAATCACCCTTATCCTTTAAATGCTTTTACCTTAATGCCCCAAAAAATTAAGATAAAAACTTATCATAACTTTTGAGTGGCAGCCCGTGTAGGTACTCATAAAATGGACGTCCGCTGTTAAATCAGTTATACAGCTAACTACCGCATACTGTTCTGTATTGCCGTTGGGTGGTGGTAAACGGAAGAGTTGTAGATCTTATTTGCACAGAGAAATAGTACCATAATGACATATTTTCGTGAAAGGCGTCAGTTTCGCTTGGATGTGAGGTTCCGCCTTTCGCTCTACATTTGATTTTACATGCGCTGATTTTTTTAACTCATCATCATAATAACGAAAGCAGATACAGCTTCCGGGTTGAGTTCCCCACTACGCAGATGCTCCCTGCGCAACGCTTTTTTCTGCCACAGTTCGAAAAGGAAAAAAATAGTTCAGCATCCGTGAGGGGCTTTTTTAGAGGGAACAAAATAAAAAACATACGGAATGACTTTAGAAGGGCTCGTGACCAATCCATTTGGAAAGACCAGAGGAATGACTTCCCTCTATACCTGAATCACATTGTCCGAATAACAAGGGACACCAAGAGCATCCCATTCTACTCCGAAGTGGTCCCAATAGGGTAGTTTCCTATATCAAAGAAAACGAAACGCATTGGTTGCGATTCGTTACCCACCATTACTGTTTTCATAATATACAAATTATTTCGTTTTAGAAATACCGGTTTAAACGAATGGCAATGGTCCATTTTTATCCTCATTTGAAAAGGGCCAGATTGGCGCCCATGCGATGCCACTCCACGTGACGTCACAGGGACATAGTTTCTATTCGAGACGATAGGAGTTATACATCGTCTGAGGTTACCAATGCATGCATGTGGCGCAGAGCTCAGGGAAACATGTCTTAATAATCACTTATTAAAACTGGCTAGGGTCGGAAAGTTTTCTTCATTTGATAAGGTATTAATAATCCTCATTTAAGCCAAGCGCTACCAGCCAGCAGGGTACTCAGCGACCCGCTAGCAGCCTGCGTCGTATTAGCGCTCAACTCGCCTCAAGGTCACCTCACAGGGTGGCAGCGGGAACCAGAAATACGTCACACGGAGAGATTTCCCGGCATTCATACTTACGCGTCGCGTTTTCGTGCGCTTGAAATTTTTCACTTTTCATTTAATCGCGAAAAATAGATATCGTCATTTAAAAATCTAAAAGCGTGAAATACGTACTCCAGGAGTAATAATCTTTCGATTTAGGCAATAAAAAAATAATAGGAAACCACCCTATTGGCTCGTTTACACGTCGGTTTTTATTTATGTATTTGATTCCAAAATAAATATCAACTTGCAGAAAAAATGTAAACATAGAGGTACGAAACACAATTTATCAGAACTTACATTTTAAGTGTGCTTCTTTACGAAAGTGAAGCATGGACAATGGCAGCAGCGAAGAAATAAAGGATAGAGCCCCTCGAAATGTGGTGCTGCAGAAGAATATTTAGGATTAAATGGATCGACCGATTAAATAATGAGGAAGTACACAAGTGGAGTGGGAGAGAAGATAAGCCTCATAAATACCTTAATAAGAAGTCGGAATAACCTTACAGGTCACAGGAGGATGGAGGATGTATTTAACTTAATTATAGCTCACCCACATTCTTCTTCGATTTTATTTTAATTGGTGCACATTATTGCTGGAAAAGATACACCCTTGTAATACGCTGACGTTCCCTACAAACATTGCATATGGAGGAAGAAAATACTATTACAGATAGTAAACTAACAGGAAAAATATATCGATTGACCTATATATAATTACAATTCCTTACATAATTTTGTTGTAATTTTTTGTACTTTAGTGCTGTAAATAAAATTATCGGTAAAGAAAAGCAGAAACGGCTACCAAGATTACATCTTCGGACACAAAAAAAAATTCGCCCAACGTGGGGCTCGAACCCACGACCCTGAGATTAAGAGTCTCATGCTCTACCGACTGAGCTAGCCGGGCATGTGACGACGGAGGAGGGAGTTACAAAAGCACAGAGGAGGGGGAAAAGTCAAGCGTACGTTTATACTCTTCTACAAACATATATATCAGCATAACATATCATACATATTCCCTCAGAGTGGGCGGTCTTGTAGTTATAGTAATGCAGGTGAGGCTTTGGGAGTACTTAAATGGTTCATTATTGAGAAGGTATGAATTATCATAACTTTTTCTTAACGGAACACGAATTTGTGTTCATGAACGTGAGATTAGGATATGATTATCATGACTCATCTTGGAGGTCATCGAAATTCTGGTAGGTAATATTGGTATCAGCTTACATGAAGTAATACGGCGAAAAATATATTCCTGTCAACTAGCACAAGATGACATTTTTATGCATTTTTCTCTCTTACTTCTCATTCACTACTCCCTTGGATTTAAGTTGCGCTAATTTATCTATCATGGGAATATACGAATTTTATCTCTCATTATAATCTAGACTACACATTCAAGTTGAGATGAAAAGTGTAATAATGTAATTTTTATGCATACTACTGCATGTCAAAATTGCTAAAAAATACCGGATTTGATCTCCAAAATACTGTTAGATACGAATGAGGGTTCTTATTGCTTCGCTTATAAATGAAAGACTGCCCCACGCAGACTTTGGAGAATCGTATCTCGGATATTGTCTACTCTTTATAACATTTACTACAACAAAGCGCAAGTGCCTTTGCTTGGCGTGTTCATTCCATAAAGGTCATACTAGCCATGCTCAGCAGCAAAATGTTTTTATCTTTGATCAAGTTTCATCATAATCATCAAACCCAAAACTGAAACATATAAGGAATGTCATTGCTAGAATAAATAATATTTTAAAGTTTCTTAATTCTCCACTTTGTCAGCTTTGTCCATAAAAATATTCTACAATATCCATGTTACTATGAATTTGGGACCAATGGACACCAGTTACCCTTTAAAAAAATATTCACACCAATCTTCATCACCAATCAACCTTTGCACACACGAAGCTCAAACATTAAGCAAGTACATACTAACCAACGGTGAGTTTCAAATTGGAATCCAATCAATTTAGACACGAGAGGACCTCTCTGCGTGTTTTATCGGGAGATAACAGAAGAATCCCTAGAGATCAGTTAATGACACAACTTGCTCGATCGGAGAAAAATAATAAAGAGGAACCAATATTGATTATCGCGTGTTTATGCACACGAAGCGTTATTTCGGGAAAATGATGGAAGCTAAAATTTGGAAGAGAAAAGCAAAGAGTCGACCGCGTTAAAATAGTGCGATTTTTTTTAGTAAACAGTGAATTAACTCAGTCAACTTTTCGAGCAATAGCTTTACACTTGATTTTATTTCAAAAAGATAATTGTTGAAATTAGAGATCCTATAAAAGTTTTTATCTCCTGCTGACGATAATATAACTTTTATGTCACAGCTTTCTCATCCACACGTTTGCAAAATCCAGCTTGCTTTCCAATGTGTTTTTACAACACCGGACTCAACATAGGAAAATAATTATATGCTACAGCAAAATGGAGGATATCGAAACTAGTTTTGTTGACTCTTGTTTAATATTAATCTTCATTTATGAATTATTTGTTCAACCTATTGTTTCAGTCCAATTATATTACTGATTTTATGTCCTAATGAGTAGGTATATTATTGCATGGTGTTCATCCTTCTGATGGAATCATGAAAAAAATAATACTTACTCAATCGGACCTTTATCTTGAACATAGTACAACAATAGGAATGTTGCAACTCACCTGGAATAAAGGAAAAATTGGTTAGTTTTTAGAATACAATGAGTGCAAGGGAGAAAATAATTGAGTAATAATATTCATTTAAATATTTAAAAAAATTCTATGCAACAGACTTACAGGAAAACCACAATTTAAATTAGAACAGCAGAATTTAAAATCCACTCAACCCGGATTTCGTTTCAATAACACTACCTTCATGAGCCACTTAGCGTCATTTTAAACACCAAATGGTACTGCCTCAACATTGAAACGACATCTTCCATGTGATTTTTCTTACATTGGTCATGGTTTTCATTGATTAAAATGCTATAGACTAGACATTTGGGTGATTAGAGTTGATTAGACGATGGAAATATTCGGACGAGCAGGACAATGCTGAAGGTTCGTAAACCAAAACAAGAAGAGCAAATGTTATAGGGCAATAAAACGACATCTTCCATGTGATTTTTCTTACATTGGTCATGGTTTTCATCGATTAAAATGCTATAAACTAGACATAGAAGTAAAGAGAGTTGATCAGAAGATGGAATTATTCGGAAGAGCGGGATAATGCTGAAATTTCGTGATCCGAAACAAGAAGAGCAAATGTAATAGGAAACACTCTCAGAAAAAATGACCCGCAAGCGAATAAAGCGAAAATTGAAGGGAAAATCTCAAGGGAAAAACACCACTTCATACATCACATATATAATGATAGACGCCTTGAAGATAATGGTGGAGCAAATTGAAATCAGCGAGAGCCCTACAGCATCGTGATCAGGTTCAAATGCATCACCAAAATGGCGAATATGCTCGTCAACAAGAAAGACCACTACCCTTAAGACATCTTTGGAGGATTATACCATATCAAATGCAGCTACGGTGAGTCCTTCTACTGCCACACATCAAGAGCCCTGAAATGCCGTATTCAAGAACACAGAAGGGAGTATCACCTCTCACCATCACATCACCTCTCTTCAAAATTCACTTCCTCAGACATTCCATCCATTCAATTTATTACGTAAAAATTTTCACCACCCCACAATCTTTGGTCTTTTTTGTTAATCCATTATCTGTAATAAATATGGATATGTTTGGTAATAAACGACTTTCTTCATTTTTAGCAGCCCTGGAGCTGATTTCTATTTGCTCCAACATCAAGTTATAACCCGTCCGTCAAAAATAATATTATTTTAATATTTCTTCCTTCTACGTATGGCTCTTTGTTGTTGGATTTTATATCGTCACTCCATATTAATCAAAATTATTATCTTTTTCACGTTTTTTTAAAACGCTTCACTCTAAACTGGCGCTACTCCTGTGAAGAAAAAATTCTTTACTTAAAAATTTTACCTACGGTAACGTCTAAGTGCTACGTAAGGACTCATTTGGTAGGGGAGTAACGAGTTAGCCAAATTTTTGGGGCTTGGCGAATGCTAATTATTGCTTGCATTGGGGGAGAGGTTTTTTGCGAAGGCTTCTGCGATGAGCTGTAGATACTGTCCGTGTTTCCATCGCGTTTTTTTATGCCTGATTACGGCAGTTTTACCTGCAATCTCGCCAGCATCTTTAGGTTTAAGTGGAGTTTCATACAAAAAAAGACTTTTATACACACCTAAACCCACTTTGAGCCTATGTTTATAAGCCCATTATTTTATTTTTATTTGAGTTAATTACATACCATCGAAAACAGCTCACGATAGCCTTTTATATCGGGGTTTGATACACATTTCAATACTTGCACTTGCACGATAAGAGAGATTCCCTGGATAAGGGAAACTTAACCAGACGGGACTCGAACCCGCAACCCCTTGCTTGACAGGCGAGGACACCACCGCCACCGAGGCCGGAAAATTAAAAAATATGAATATATATCGGCCCATTCTGCATCATAGTGCGCTCCTGGCCTGAAGATACAGACGGAAAATAAAACGATGGAAAACCAGAAACCACGAGACAATGGAGAAGGGATCAAAAATGGTCAAAAATGTGCTGACATGAAACTTGAGCGCTCCCTTGTCTGTGCTGATTAATGCTGTGCATTTTTACTCATCCCTACGCCAGCATCTAGAAACGTAGCAATAGTATGACACTTCCCAATTTATTGGCAAATTCATTGGATATTGTGGTCCAACTGACACACCAATAGGGTGGTTTCCTATTGTTTTTTTATTGCATAAATCGAAAGATTATTACTCCTGGAGTACGTATTTCATGCTTTTAGATTTTTAAATGACGATATCTATTTTTCGCGATTAAATGAAAATTGAAAATTTTCAAGCGCGCGAAAACGCGACGGCTAAGTATGAATGCCGGGAAATCTCCGTGTGACGTCGTTCTGGTTCCCGCTGCCGCAAGTGAGGTGACCTTGGGGCGAGGCTTTGAGTGCTGATACGTCGCAGGATCCTAGCAGGTAGCAGAGTACCCTGCTAGGAGGTAGCGCTAGGCGTAAATAAGGATTATTAATACCTTATCAAACGAAGAAAACTTTTCGACCTTAGCCAGTTTTAATAGGTGATTATTAAGACATGTTTCCCTGAGCTCTGTGCCACATGCACGCATTGGTAACCTCAGACGATGTAAAACTCCTATCTGCTCGTATAGAAACTAGGTCCCTGTGACGTCACGTGGAGTGGCATCGCATGGGCGCCAATCTGGCCTTTTTCAAATGAGGATAAAAATTGACCATTCCCATTCGTCTAAACCGGTGTTTCTAAAACCAAATAATTGGTATATTATGAATTATACACCAATAGTGGGTAACGAATCGCAGTCAATGCCTTTCGTTTTCTTTGATGAAGGAAACTACCCTGTTTCTAGTCCAACATTCTTTTCACAACATTGGACACAATTTCTCGCCCAATTTGGCATTAGAATAGGTTCTATTTTCTCGCGGCCAATCTCCTATCAGAAGGCAGTGTTGTTGACTCCTAGCGGCCATAATGAGAAGCTGTTTGCAAAACATCCTGTTTGGCTGATTGGTAAAACCAAAGGTAAAACATTGATTTTTTCAAGAATTCGCTTGAAATTTCTAAAATGTGGACGATTAGATGTTGCTTCAATATCGATTGAAGCGTACAAATCACACGAATGCTTATACAACGCAAAATCATCGAAGTACAGTGGCGTTCTCTAGCGGGACATTAGAACACTATTGCGGCCAATATTGGTCCCACTATCCTCTCGTAGGAATTTTCATGATGATGATTTTCTTCATTTACACTGCCTAAAATGGCAAGTTTCCATCCTCAGAAATACTGCCTTTATTTTCACTCCACATTCCCACCCGCGACTTTCGTAATAATCACCTACTACACCAACCGAAATTCCGTCGTTCTCTCTCTCTCAGAGATCACTTTTTTTTCCAGACTCCCTACCTCTTTCAATACCATTTCGACTACTCAGTCTTCCCTGGATCTTTCAATCCCCATCAGATCATTCAAGAGGCAGCTTTGTAAAGCCATCTTCTGAATTTTTTTCTTTTATATCCTTTTTTTAGTTATTTTCAGTTTATATTTGTTAAAGCTGCAGATTTTAAGTTGTCTATTCAATGTAAAGGCCGTTTTGGTTGTTTTTGAATTATTCAATAAATAAATAAATATTGATGCGTGTCATACGGTACGTAAAATTTTAAAAAATATTGCGCGCCAATTTGTTGGCCAATAAATTGTCAAAGAGTCATAGGAGATGGAATGATGACCTTACACCCAAAGTCTCTTCGGTGGCACTAAGACGGAACTTTCAGACGATCACCTGGGACCAATTCTGGCATTCACTCCTTCAAAACCCCACTCCAAGCCAACTGAGAAGAGTGGGCGGATCTTGGATGAGGGAAAGGATTGGAGGGGGGACGGAGAGAACAGGGTTTCCCCCCCCCAAAACGTACCCTCCGGAAGGTCCCCAAGACAGACACTCGCTCCCTCACTCCCACTTTTCTCCCCCACAGCCATTATAACACCCCTTTCCTTTTCACGAGGCAACCTTTCTTCATGTTGGAGCGGTGGAGGACCTTTGTTTTAATGGAATACCTGCTGCAGCGAGATTTTTCCTTCCATTCAGATATGCCAAGACCGCCCCCCCCCAAGAATACCTACGTCACCTCAAGGCTTCGCCTTTACACCATCCTTACCCTTTCCTTGAGTCTTCCTTCCCCTCCCCTCATATCCAGCATAACCTTCCCGCATCACAAACAAGTCTCCTTGCTAGGATATGTGCGAGTCGTTTGGGAAAGAGAAGGCGTGTGTATATAGAGGGAACGAGAAGGAACTCAGAAATTCTCCCGCATAGCCAGCCGAGTATGAGAAGAAAAAAAAGAATATCCTTTTGTTCAGAGCTTTTGTTCTCGAAAAACCCTTTCTCCTCAGCTTTCCTCTGCTTCAGACTACCCCTACCCTATTCCCATGCCTTTCCCACACCCTTCTCCGCAAGGTTTGAAAGGTCTTCCCGTACCCTAGAGAGGTGTCTTGTCTTTCTCCTTGCAAGAGACACTGCGCCCAACCCCCTTTCTTTCGCTCCCTCTTAATCTCGAGATCTTGCCAGGGGGTCCCCAGAGATAAACCTTACCCTACCCTTCCTCTTCCCCCCCCCCAGGGGTCTAAACTTGGAAAGGGCTCGAGGCCTAAAGCATACATGGGGACTATGCCCTGCCTGAGCGTTAAAGAAAAAATGAAAGAATTGTCAGAACGGTGCACCTGCAGGGAAGGCGAAATACTTTTATTTTTATTATTTCCAAATATACTAAAAGGGGTCTTGAGTATATTTTTGTGCACTGGCTGGATTTTCGGAAATACGAACTCAGCAGTGAAGTATAATTATAGAATGAGTGCTATAGTGGAAAATGAGCCCAACGTTTTTCGTTGTATATGAAGCAATTCATTTAGACACTCTGCTAGTGTCATAGAAAATGTAAGCCCCACCTACAGATAGCAGGGAAAATTAAAGAATAGTTGGAATAGTGCAACCTGCAAGCAAATCGAAATTCTTTTACTTTTTATTTCCACTTATAAGTAGGGTCTTGAGTATAATTTTATGCACCCACTGTAAACACGATCTCATGGGCTCTTTCAGAATTTTTCATATCTACGAGGTACCGTGTAGGACATCACCAGGGTGTGTGCCACGGGGAGATTCCACTCCAGGCATGCGAAATTTATCCTAGCCTTAAAAAGATACGCACTTGTATACCGGACATTGGCCGAGCACACATATCAAATACCAATGGTTAAGATTTATTATCAATAATTGTGATAATTTTTGACAAGTAGAGAGAATTTTTTATTTATTTAATGAAAATTAATATTTTTTGTATTTATGTATTTTGTATTTTATTCCCAAACCTCCGAATACAGCTTTATAGGCCATTTTAAAGCCGGGTATTCAACAATGAAACGTACGTGGGGGGGGACTCGAACCCGCGACCTCACGTTTGGCAGGCGAGGACTTTACCCCACCGCCACCGAGGCCAGCATGATGTAAGGTTTTTATATTATGAGGTTATATCAGCTCTCACAAGGAGATTAGAGTGATATCGATTGACCAGCAAGTATTAATTTGATTATATTACATGCTCACCACGTAATTCGTTTTTGATAACTGATATATTGTTCTAAAACTTATGGTAACTTTTTCATCAAGCACATCTACAATAACTATGCTTCAGTGGACGTTGAAGTAAAATACTATTCAATGAAATACCCTCCAAAGACCATACTTACACCCATACCATGGAGATGCAGATTTGAACATTACGCAATGCCACAGGCTCATAACCGAGATCATCGGCGTCCACCGCTTAATTAGACGCAAGTAGAGAATTAAATCTAAATAAAACATGATGAAGCGCACTTTCGGTCACCTATACTTTCGTTGAAAAGCAAACCAATAATTTTGTTAGCATGTTACCTGCTACAAAAAAAAACTTATCGAAAACCCACCGTTGAATCATCTTAAGTGCGCTGTAAAGGGTATGGTGATGAAACAAAAAATTCCTCATCTCATACGATATTTGGAAAGTCAATTTACCACATCCCATTCCCCTAGCGTTTAATGCTCAATCGCGATACTATAATTTCTGTCGTTGCAACGAGACCAAGGAATAACTTATTGCAGCAGAGGATTCTGATTTTCAAAGATCAGGATTGCGGTTATAAGCATTCCATTTTTTATCCTCACCAAATACAATCTTTGCGATAGGTATATTACGTACTTTACGTACATAACTTATTACAATAAAAGGAGCGATGCACAAAAGTATATAGATTCATGCAAAAAGAGATTCATTTTCCTCTTGCGAAATTAAAAATATAACTAAGGTGCCTCTGAAAAATCTTATTGTATGCTCAATTCAATAGTATTATATCTAACTATATCTTCCTCAAAAATACCCTAAAGCTAAATAATATTTAGATTTAATTTGACAATAAAATCAAGACAAATTTATGCAACATTATGGCAAATAATTGCATTGAAGCTCACTGTCTTATGCTTTAATTTTTTATGAATAATGCGAGGAAAAATACAAAAATGCGTTTAAAATACCGCAATGAGTCATTTATCTCGCAACGTGGATTTAAGGAAGATATAAGCCTTAATATTTTGATTAATGCGCGGCTCAAAATTTATCTCGAAAGCCCTAGGGGACATATTATTAAGCAGGCATGGGAAAATAATGCCGAGAGATAAATCGTAAAAAAAACCCTAAACTTTCAAATAGCGTTTGGAAGGTTATTACATTCTCCGTCGTCCACCCCATGCGTGTTCATTCTTTAATGCGGAGAGGAATGTGAAAACGGTCTCTGTAATATTCAGAGCCAGTCCCCCCGCGTCACGCAGATCATAAACATTCACGCATGTTATGAAATTTCTCACAGTGCACACTTATATCACATTTTATAAGGTACAATCAAATCCCTGAAGCATGTGACGCCCATGTAGTTCCACCAAAATGGTAGATGAGTTTAAGATGAACATTTGTAAGCTACAATTCATAAAACATATTCCGTCATAGTACGATGTTCAACTCCGTAGCCATCATGGAGAACTACGATAGGGCGAACAAAGGTCAAGTACGGTAATACGTGCTAGTGTTGATGATTTATATTAAATAGCCATGATGTGGATCTAGTTTTGTGCATGTATGCTTAAGTAAAATAAACTCAAATCGAAGGATAGGCACTAATTTGAGAAAATTTTTGTGAATTTACAATTTAAATTAAGAAAAAGAGGATACTTTCACAGTCTCAGAGTACGCAAGAAAGCATCTGATGTTAGGAAAATCACGTCTTAGCGCCTTTGCCATTTCTGTGATGCTTGCTAACATTTGGATTGCAAACATTTCTCCCCCTCGGTAGATATCTCATACCAATTTTATCTGAAAAGCAAAAAGCCATAGTTGATGAATAGAGTAAAATAAAGGGGCGTAAAATTAAAAGACAAGATGGAGGGCATCATAGCAAATCCAACTCTACAATTGATAAGCGACAAACTCCGCGTATTTAAAGCTGCTTAGCAGAATAATGGCAAAAACCGTGACAAGCGTTTGATGACTTTCCTAGCTATTTATACATCCATCAGATAGCAGTTTTTAGTCATATCCAACTCCTTGCTTTATTTCATTTATTAACACGAGGAACAATACCAATAAAATTCCCTCACATAATGCAATTTCTTTTGCCAAAAAAATTAAATTACATAAATATTAGTTTAAGCACTAAAAACCACATGCAGTTCCTTTTGTGAAATTGAAATATTTGAAATTTCGATGGCGAAGTTGTGATATTTTCATTGGAGTTGCCCGCAGTTATTATTAGATGTTTTGGATCTCTTATGACTTCCCTCCACCGTGATGATATCATATAGAAACGAAGAAGTATTATTAGACAACAGCTAAACTTTCCACTTTGAAAAAAAGGCAACTTCGTTCTTTATTCATAGTCCCCATTCTTCTGCTCTCACAGGCACTGTTAGAATACTATTATTTCTAACAGCAATTTTTGCATGTCCTAGTTACAAGGCAGATTGTCTTCAGAGTAGTTGCCTTTGCATGAATGTGGAAGTATATTTTACTAGTAAGCATAACATTTTTATGACCGTGTGGTGTGCATGTGGGAATACTCTTTCATGCTGCATGCTGGCAATTGATCACCCCCTGCCAAACACCCTAAAAGTGGCTCGCAGGGTTATTATGTAAATTTAGATGAAAACATAATTAATGTTTTTATCTGGCTTTCCGGGCAGAAAATTTTATAAGCGAAAGTATTTACGACCATCAACGAGGGTAGTGTTCCTGCTGACGCTCTACTTTGGACAAACTGTTAGTGTAGCACATAATGGGAAAACGGTAATGAAGGGGAAATCAACTTCATCAGTTTATTCATGCCTATGCAGGCACTTCTCCTTGAAGCTCCGCACAGGTAGGTAAACGAAACTGTCGCACATGGGCTCGGGGTTTTACAGGCATCAATTATTTATCGACACGGCCTCAACGCCATTCGGTGTGAGGATGGAAACTCAACTACTCAGCCGTTCTCGAGTACGACGTAACTAGCTTTACGATACGTCGTAATAACCCATTTCACGACAGCGCCCGGCCCATTTCAAGCCACGTTATGCGAGATAAACTTGGATCATCCAGCTTGGACGACCTTAAATTACGTCATAGGGAGTCTACTTACCACCTTTCGCAAAGGCGGCGTACAGAGACGGTGGTATTAATGGGAATAGCACTCTTTAAACCTTTCCGTATCTCAACTCAGGAAAAGTCGTTAAAATTTTCCACCGTCTCCTGGTTAATTGACCAGTTAACAGGTATGTTAATGGATGAAAAATTGAAAATGCAGCAGTAATTTTTTCCATGGAGAACGTGGCTCCCTCAACATAAGTGGGTACATCTAAGGCGTCCGACTGATGGACCTTGGATTCAAATACCGCATGAAGCCTTCATCTACATCTAAAAAAAATCGTTAACCGCTCGATAGGTTAATGGCTGTATATTATAGTATTTGGAGTAGGCAACCGACAGCTGAGGTAATTTGCACCTTTAGGAAAGGGTGGAGAGAAACCCGGCGTCGGCATTAGCCTGCTCTAAACGAAAGGCGCCAAGGGGGCCTCAGATCAACGTCCCATCGGGCCGTCTCTGACAATTCTCTGCCACCGTCGGGATGTGAATCATAGGCCACAGTGTGGGAAGCCAGCTCTCCAGCCATCAAACAAACTCTACTCCATTAATGTGTTGGTGGTATTTGGAAATCAGCCGTTCAGCCTATACGATAATGCTATGAAATTTGAAACATCACGTTGGGAGAAATATATTTTGCTTAATATGAGATGACCTCTACCCTCACCAGTGCAAATCAACCGTCGTGTTGAAAAACTTTAGTGGGCGATCCTTTACGTAGTTGAGGTTTTGTCGTATTTTGTTCATTTCGCTGCAATGTGAACCCCTGGCACATAGCAGCATATTACATTGTAGTAGCACCTCAATTACGTAGCATCTAACTAAGTGCATGTTGGGTGCACTTATTTACTCGCCCCGTGCTCAACACCCTTGAGCTGGCTTATAAAGGTTTTTTTACATGTATAACTGCTGCAGGACATTCAGGGAATACAGGAAATGTTCCACGAATGAGATGAACCTCGTATTCTTTAATTGCCATAACTGTGGGAGACGTATACAGGGTGTCCCATTTATCTTGACCACCCGAAATAACTTTTTGTCCAGATGTAAATTCAAAAATGTCAAGGAAATGTCCATTAGCCGTCAGGGGGACATTAATCAGTATGATTGCCTTCCTTGTAGCTTTGTTATTTACAAAGATATGAACAATGGTAGTTTTTTTTTAAATGGCACCCTATATTTTTTATTCGGCAATTCATTTCCTCTCCTAAAGACTTATTCAAAAATGTAGCACAGTGGACCATTAACATAAACACAATGTTATGAAAAATGACTGACTCACTAGCGCTTAGTGCAGGTACGCGGGTATTGGAACTACTCCACTTGCTGACGTTGTCAGTGAACAAATGAAAACATAGTAAAATGCACGCCAGTCATTCATAAAAAATATAGGGTGCCATTAAAAAAAGACATACCGCTGTTTATATATTTGTAAATAACAAATCTACAAGGAAGGCAGTCATGCTGATTAATGTTCCCCTGAAGGCTAATGGACATTTTTCTTGACACATTTTTGAATTTGTATGTGGACAAAAAGTTATTTCGGGTGGTCAAGATAAATGGGACACCCTGTATAACTCATGATAATTGCATAATTTCCTCCATATAAACCAAAAATATATATCATGCATGGGTTTATGGTACATAACTGACAACACATAAGTATCCTTGGTTCATATAAGGCCCAATGAATATGCGTAAGTACAAGTAAAGGTTTTCGCTTATTGATGTTCACGATAATTCGGCTTAGTCTGAGGCAAAATTTACCCTCACCAATCCGAACCACTATTCGTGTTGATAAACTTCTGGTTGGTGCTTCAATTGAGGTGGAGACGGTGTTTTGCGCATACTTCAGAATTTTGTGAAATATCTTAATGTTGTAATTCATTTTCTTTAACTCTAAGTTTCCAACCAATGTTATGTGTTTGTTTTAGCGCAATACCAAACGTCAGCTCGTATTTTTCTGTATCTTATATTTGTGACCGAATAATAGGGATAAGATGAAGTGAAAGGATGTGAAAGGACGATGTTACTATCTGGCTTCGTCCTTTCCAGGGGAAAGAAACAACTATAGTTTTTATAATATATTCGAAAGTCCTATCGTTCGCCTCAAAGTATAAGTCATGCCCAAGTTTATTGGTCGGATCAATAACTAAAATTATTACCACCAGGGGGGGCATAAACTATTATTTACTTCACCCTTATTTATTCTGTCACCAAACTTCTTTCCAACGGAGTAAATACTGACTATCAATATTTTTTTCCCATTTTACACTGCATCTCAGAAACTAGGTAAACCAATACGAAAAACCTTGCACATAATCCCTTACCTGGTGGAATATAACTGTCTAAATTTTACCGCAGAATCTATATTTTATGACCAAACCAACATGAACACTAGTGAGTTTATGGCGCCATTCAAGTGATATCAGGAGTAAGTTTACGATGCTCGCCGCTCGAAATACAAACAGTAAACGTTAACCTAGCAAGCAAGCTTGGATCAAGTTTAAGGGCTATGATTCCCTTATAAACGCGGCAACCAATGTTTTCCCAAAAAGTGAGCGTGAACGAAAATATTCCTCATGTATTTTCTTTTCTCTCATTATTTAACGGGTAAAGCAGCAACAATAAGGAAAAGACGCCGTTGGAAGTAAGAAAATAACAAAAAATAAAATTAATAGGGTACGTATAGTATACATTTTTTTTAGTGCACAGAATAATAAGTAAGTACAACATTTTTTCGGGCTTCTTTGCTAGAAGCCATTCATTTCATCTCAATAAATCCATTTTATCCATTCAAATTGTATGATTCCGATATTTCTCTCGATAAATATATCGAAAAGCAATCCAAGAGAGGAAATAAAGAGCCGTTTCCGCCATTGGAAATGACGTTGTCACATTCAATTTATGTTCAGTGAGAAGTGGAGCCAGCGAACGACTTTCTTCAAACAGAACTTTTATCATAGCTATTGGAAAATAAAGTAAAAAACAATATTTATGTTCCCGATTCTCTTAAATGAAATTGACTTCTCTCCATTTCCAATCCGATCTAACTTTTTGCTATAAAAGCAGTAATTTTATTCAATGAGAAATCAATGCTTTATCGTAGGTCCGGCGATTTACATTTAAAATAAAATATATTATGGTAATTTCCTCGGAGTTATTGGATTTTCTTTACGGAGAAATAAATTCTTAACCAAAACGGACCATAAATTAGTAATAAATAAATAAGCAAAAATTTGGTTTTAAATGGATTTCGAATATTATATTGGATATATATTTCCTATTTTATTTGGCATTTTAAAAGTAATTCCTCTTACATTATTTCCTCAATAAAACCCTTACCTCTGTTAGTCGAATTCAACCCATTCTTTTGATATGAATCAAATGCTTCCAATAAGCAATAAAAGAAATTAAAAAGACACACACAAATAATGGAGACATAATGCAAAGAGTAGCCATTTCGAAGTAACTAAACTAAGTTAATATCTTTTATCTCAAATATATATATACAATATCGGAATTAAAAAGTAATTGTAAGAAGATATAACTTGAAAACCAAGTATAACTTAATGAAATTGAATTTTATTACTGATAACAAATATGTAATTTAGTTTTGGTTCCTTTGTAGTAAGAGAAAAGATCAAATGTACTCGATCAATTTACGCATTTTACTCTTCCTAATGATTTTTGCCTAAACAAGTACCTACCTCCTGACGAGCCAGTGGTCCATGAGGGCTTAGATTGTAAAAAAATATTGCATTTATATATGATCTAATTACATATTGTAAAATATTATATTGTAAACTTTGCATTGACTTGTAATTTGGTTAATGGATACCTACCTAATGACAAGAGATTATAACTTTAATTCTGTTTTATAGGCTACTTGTGTGTTTAGAATTGATGTATAGTATGTATCATGTATTTATAAAGGAAAATGACATTCCTACAAATAAATAACTTCATAATTAGATATAATTTTGCCAAATAGATAAATAACATATGCTAATCATGGAGTATGGTTCTCTGTGGAAGTGAGGCTTGGCATCTGACAGCAGCAGAGAAGTCTACAGTGGAAGCATTCGAAATGAGTTGTTACCGAAGAATGATGAAGATAAAACGGGTGGGATGTAGAAGTAATGCAAAGATGTGTTAAGAAGAGTTGGGAAAAAATAACTAAAAACCTTTAGTAGAAGATACTAGACCTTAAGTAGAACTAATTATTTGTTCACATCATGGGGCAAAAAATCGTAGAAGGACAGATGGTAGGGAAGAGGAGTAAGAGACATCCCCGAATGAGTTACTTAGGACAGGTTATCAAGGATGTTAAAGAGAAGAAATTTGTCTCTATGACAACGATGCCGGATAAGAGAGCGGAATGGAAAGCTGCGTCAGGTCAATTAAACGATTAAACTGCGAAGATTTAATTGTGATGGGGTGGTATTTTTCCATAATGAAAGAAGTACTTGAAATATTCCATGATATCAAAATTCAGTACGAGCTAGGTTTCAATGTTACTACATCATCTTCAAGACCTTGTTGTCGGTTACACATATTCACAGAAAATAGCAATCCACATTATTGAGTTTAGTTGATTTTTAAGTAATAGTTTTTTAACAATTACTTTTTAATTCCAAAGCAGTAGTTATATATGGAGAGTTACATTTACATAATGAGATAATTTCTGTATGGTTTCTCATCGCCTTCAGTCTCTATAAATTTTAGCCTTGAAAACTAGGTCGTAATACATTTTTTAACCGCGGAAAATTTCGAGTATTTATTTCAAATTTTCAGGACTGTTGTCTAGTAGTGATGATGGTAATAAAATAAATAAATTTCTATCAGGCTTCTGCCATTTTAAAATCGAAACGGCTACTCTCTGGTTGAATTCAATGCACTTTTGTGTCTTTAAGAGCAGCCGTTTAAAGATGTTTGCCCATCCTTCTCCTTTCCAAAACTGACTCAACGTATTTTGGAGCGACGTCGTAACTCATCGCAACCTGTCTCATATCAGTGGCGGATGCAGGATAGGGACAAGGGGGGGCTAAGATTACCATTCTATTTAGAGTAAATTGAATACCCAAAGGGGGTATAGTCCCTCCTACCCCCTCTCGGGACCGGATGTACCACTGGATTGTAACATACCCAATGCATGTAAAATAGGCCCTATGTTTAGAGACAATTTGTATTTCAATTCGTTGAAGAAGGGAAATACGTTGGAAAATATAACTAAACACTTTTTTACAAAGTGGCAACCCTCAAAATAATTCGATTTTACCTAGTGTGTGTTTCGACCCAATTGTGTTTAGCCCCTCCCCCTACCATTGATCCACCACTGTCTCATATATGCATTGTGAGTTCCTTCTATAGATGCGTAACTGATAACAAGTATGTGATTTAGTTTCAGTGTCTTCGTAGTATGAGAAAATATCAATTGCACCCGATCAACTTACGCGCTTTACTATCTCGAACTCCACAAGCAATAGACACATTTTTAGACCAGACTTGTTTTATGAGTTTTTGTTTTCTTTCCAGTCAGTAAGCGGGGAAAAATAGCTTTAGCGATCGTTAACATTACTACCAAGGGTAAAAGGTCTTTGATTCGCTTTTGGGAAGTTTTCAAAAAATAAATAAAATAAAATAAATCATTATAATCATCAGTTAGACATAAATTATTGTATTATAAATGATTACTTAATGATCATTTAATCATATTTACAGAAAAATAACAACCCATATCACTGAGTTGTAGTTGATTTTAAGAAATAGCTTTTTACAATTCCTTTTTAATTCCAAAATTGTAGCTATATTTGGTGTCTAATATTTACGTAGTTAAGTAATTTATGTATAGTTACCCTTAGCATTCTGTCACACCATAATTTGTGCATATCTTCCATCAGGCCTCTGCCGTTTCAAAATCGAAACATCTACCCTTTGGTTACATGCAATGCACTCTCATGTGTTTAGGAGTTATCCATCCGAAGGGATTCGCCTCTCCTTCTCCTTCCCGAAAGCGACTCAGCGTATTTTGGAGCGACGTCCTAACTCATCGCGACCTGTCTCTTCCCTAATCGGTCACACCACCGCAAATATCCTCCGAAAAAGGCAACTCTACTCACTCCTCACGAGGGTATGGATTAATGGTCTTTTCAAAGTCACGGGTGATTTCTCGGTAGAGTTTTCAAAAGACTTGGTGAGGACTTTTTATGGCTGGAAGCGAATAGGAAGAGGAAACGTTCGTCGGAGAGATTGACAGGAAACTCAAGTAACGGTCCGATTTTGAGGAGAGAAGGAAAAAAAAATAGAAAAGTCGACCTCTTTGGCGGAGAAGCGACTCAAGTCCTACCAAAAAGAAAATCCTCTCCGATACTTGAAGTCCAATTTTTTTTCCTTCAAACTCAAACGACGTACCTTTCCGGAGTTTATATGCCTTCCAGGTTCCAACCTGTCCTCGGTAGCTCGTCCACTTAAAGACTCGCTTAAAAAGCAGTCCGTCCCAAAATTGCTTCGTACGTAGTCTTGTCCAATTACAGATCGCTAAGGGTTTATCGAACCGATCGACTTTCGGGTTGACGGTTCTTTAAGGATAAATTATGTTTCCTTTTTTTATATTTATGCCCAAGAGTTGCCGGGAGACTTTCAAATTGAGAGCAGTTATGCGGCACTTTTTGATATCTGGAAGACCATCAAAAAGCTGAACCATCTTCAAGATCTCTTTCGTATTAGCTACTTAAGGCTCCGTTTTATACCTGTTTTTACTACCGCATTTCAACGTCATAGGTGCGACAGTTCTGATAACTCCTTGAGGGAAACGCAGAGTTGGTTGTCGAGGGCAAAAACCTTAAAAGCCAGTTGTGATATGCAGAATGGTCAGCATGGCTAAAACGACGATTTTTTTGTTAACAGAGATTTCCTAACACCAAGATGGCACATTTAGTTGGTGGACCTTAGCGTAAACTAACTGGTTTTCTGCCCACTGACAGGTCCCAAACAACTTAAATATGGAAAATAATTTCCAACTTCCCGAAATAGAAACAGCGTTTGAACAAACTCGTTAACCGTGCTTACAGGGATGTGAAAAATTTAGTAAAACCTATATTAAATCGTAGACTTAACGGAAGAGTTCAACAGTATTCCACGAGATTTGGGAGAGCAACATACTGAATAAAAAGAGAGCCAATAATTTGATTACAAAGCGCTACTACAAATTAGACATTTTTTTAAGTCTAGACAGGACAGTGGTGTTCAGGATATTGTTTCTAGATACCTTCTTATAAAAAATCTGTGTAAAGAAAAGTAGATGTATTCGTTCCTTGAATTTATCTTCACGGTAGAAATGTATCAAAATTAGCAAATTTCTTTGGTGAAATTTAAATTAACGTTTTTTACAATTATATGTTCGATTTCATCTCTAATATTTATGCTTTGTCAATTAGTGCTAATGATCTAAAGGTGCATAACTTTTTGAAGCGTAATAAATTTATACTGCCCAGAAAATTTACATGAAGAGATATTACTCGCAAACTGAGCACCTATGGACTTGTGCTTGGAAAACTTATTTTTCTAATCGATTCTCCAATGCCGTACATGAGACTTCACGAAAAATACGCAGCGCAAAAATTCCATAATAGGTAGACAAGGTGCATAAAAATTAAAAATTCCGCCGTTTAAAAAAATATCAGTTATTCATTCAACAACCTTTCTTTGAGGCATAATAATAACTTATTATTACAATAAATTGAATATTAAGTATTTCAGTGAATATATTTTAAAAGACATAACAATAAGGAAGCACTTTCGCCGTCTTCGTTCTACAGATTTCATTCGAAGACGACTTTTGAAAAAGTAAAATTACTGGGTTTTCACCAATCATCATTTTCTCGAGTTCTCCTACTTCTATTAAGTGTAGCACTTTGAACAATATTTAAATTTCCTCTCCACTTTCCTATCTTAGATAGAATGGAGCTTCTTAATATAATCAATTTCTCCCTCTCCGATAGAGTCAACGAACTCATCAAAAGTGGTTTAGACTACCCTGAAAAATAAATATGGATACCAATAACGGCCTAAAACGGAAAAAATATAATTAACATTTGCTTCTGCCTGGTAAGTAGGTACTTCCCATCGCTACATTTTGACCCTATCGAAATGAAAATCCGATTTCCATGCAAATATGCGTATTTCCCTCTATACATAGACGGAGTAATGGCTTGCCATTTTACGACAATCCAGTCGTCCACAGTGGTAAAGACACGCTCTCGCTATTCCCAAAAACTTTTATGCCCACGGTGATCGTAAAGACTTATTTTAAAAGTCTTCACCGTTAAAATAACGACCTCTTCAAAGTTTCAGAACACGGTCCAGAATTTCCATAATCTGTTATGAGAAGTAGATCGCTTTCCGGGTTTAAATTCGTTTCCAGTTTAATAACCTTTATATCTTTGAAAGAGGCACATTTGGACAAGTAAAGCTTGATGGCATAAGTAGAAAAAATGTGAGAAAGTAGAAAGCTTTGGAAAATAGGAGTCAAAAATATATGGAAATTCCGCATTTTAAGACGTGATCATATGAATGAAAGAGAGAAGTAATGTAATGAAGTGAGTTATTTTTTTGAGAAAGATTTTCATTATTTCTAACATTAAATTCGAAGCTTACGACTACCTAGTCGTACCAGATTCTTTATCGCAAAAAGTTGAAAGATTAAAACCAATACTTCCATTTCATCAAATCAAGCCATACAGCGATTTAAAAAGAAGCAGAAATTACATGACTTTTTGCGACGTATACCATCTTATTAGATATTTATATACTGTTAAAATCTCTACAGTTTGGATGAATTATTCTTTTTTCTAAGCAAAAGATAATTAATTTGAATTTTTATAACAAAAAAATGATACCAGTTTCTTTCTAGCGAAAAGATAGAAGTCTTCTTGCTATGACATCAAATCAAGCCTTAAAATAAATAAAATATGCATTTTCAAGATGACAGTCATTGCTTGATTTTTGCTGCGTATACTACTTCATCAGATTGTTGAACTACAATGAAAAGCTCTACGGTTAGGATAAAGTGTGATAATTTTCTACGAAACATTTCCTCAAAATGTACACTGACGTTTTCGTTTATGTCACCTTAGCCCGAAGCACTCTTGCATTATTCTTTCCTCGCTGTCTCAGCAAATTTAATCGGGATCCCATTGGACCGTAAACAATGGCTGGCTATAAAACGTACCTAATGACTTTATCACTAGGTTTCTTGTGCTATAGATTTTATGGGGCTTAAAACGCGACTTTATAGCGACGGAGTCGTAAATGGATAAAGCAGATAAAACGTTAAACCTTGCAATAATGGTATCGGTAGGTAATGTGTTTATATTATAGTGAAGAAAGAAATATTTTCCCTGCTTCAATCAATCAGTCCCCAATTCGTTCAACCTTAATGACTTTCTTAAAGTTTATGGGGCAGAAATAAATATTAAATTTAATAAATCGGTCACACATTTTCAAGCTAGCTCTACAAAAATGCGCCAGAATAAAAGCCAATATGAGTAATATGCATCTATTAATGAGTAAAATTTTGCGAGCACTTCCGCGATGCATGGTTTATGCGCTCATCTTTTCCGGGCCTTCTCTGCGTTGATTGTAGCCTGAAGGCAGAAAATCTTTCCTTTTTAACCCACTGAAGCAACTTAAAATTTAAAGTTTTAAGGAAACCGGGACTAGCCACGGTGATAACTTTTACTGGAGTCACCCGCATTGCACAAATTGTGCGAAAATCCATTGAGAAAAAATTCGCAAGCACCTTGTCTCACCTTGTCCAGTTGTGTTCACAAATATACATAGGGTTGAATTAAGTGGGGATCCAGGTTCGTATCCTGGTCAAGGCGAATGATATATTTCTCTGTGGATTTCTCGCACTATAGAATTTAAAGACCTATCATTAATGAAATGTTGAAGTTTGGACGTTGGAAAAGGATGTTGAAGCAGCGGCTAAATCGCGAATCTCAGTGAGAGGAAGGCGGCTGGGGATAATAGCGATTCATCCCCTTCAACGCCTAATTCATTAGTCTCTCTTTTCTGAGTTTATACGTAATGTAACTTTATCTAGAATAGATTTATATTTTTTATACACAAAGGTACATACGTACTCTTTCCCGTCGCTGGGTAGCAATTGAGGTGATTATTTTTTGCCTTAAATAAATATCATTGTTGTCGAGTAAGCACGCTGAGCTCAAGGAGATTACGCCTTTATTGAGGACTGATTGCTTTGTCGAAGCCTTCCAATCTAGCTCTAGGTTTTCATTAAGGGTAATAGCAATACGAAGTCGAACCTTATCTCTTCCGATATTTTCTTTTTCTTAATTCTTGTATCACTTCAGTTCTTTTTCAGCTTTTTTTCTACTCTCTTCATTCTGCTCTGAGAAACACTGCACACAATACGTCCTTACCTCCCGTGCTTACCTTACTTCATCCCTGAGTCCATTGCAGCGGAGCCGCCACTCAACTGTAATTGCGAGACTAAACGTGAAATCATTCGTAATCCTTTTTGTCTCAGGCGTTTTTTTTTCACACAAGCCGCCTTTCTATTGTTTACAGCTGAGCCTAAGCCGTCACTTCAGCCTTTTATTCTTTATTTACCCTTTCTTCTTGCTGTTCTTTCGTATTCCAAGGTAAGTGGCGTCCTTTCTCTCTCTCTTGAGACTCTGCAATGATTTTTGTAATGTTTTCTTTTTTCAGATATTCCCGTGATGTACAAGCTGCAAAGGTTAATAAGCCGGAGTTAACTACCTTATTGAAAAGAGGAAAGAAATACAGGGTGTTTATAAGTTAAAGCGGTAGCAGCAAAGATGGCGACTAGTGAACAGAAAGCGTTTTGTGTTTTACAGTTTGCAAAGACTGAATCTGTAGTTACTGTGCAACGTGTGTTGCACAGTAACCTCAGATCCGCACATTATGAGTGTTTACATGTCTACCGAGGTGAAAAGTCGATTCATCACTGAAGACAACATGATCCAGAAAATCATCATCGTCATGAAACAACATTTCCATTGTGAAGTTGGCAGGTACTCCGTGGTCTGTAGGCTTTATAGCTTGTAATAACTGTAAACGGTAAGGGTGTAGTTGTAAGCTTTTCCTTAAAACTTTCCAAGCAGTCGACACAGGAATTTCTAATTCCCAACCTGCCTTCTGGACTGATTTCTTTGGGCCACGAGTGAACGACTCTCTCACTCGCTCAACAGTCTATTCGCTAACTCTTGGTCGTCCCGTGCTCTTCCCTTTACATAGGCAGACTGTATCTTCAAACTGATGATACCATCTACGGATGTTATTCTCACTTAGAGGATCACAACCGAATTTAATGCGGAAAACACGTTGCACAGATTCAGTCTTTGCAAACTGTAAAACACTTTCTGTTCACTAGTCGCCATCTTTGCTACTACCGCTTTCTAGCGGATCGCGGTGGAAGCATTTCACGCACATGTGCATTGTTGCTAAAAAACAAAACTGTTTGAGTTGCTCTTTCATTTGACATATAATTTATAACTGTAAATGTAATTTAATAAATATTATAAAGCTTTAAAACCCCGGTATTCATTTATAAACACCCTGTATATTCATCACTCTCAGGCATAAGGAGTCCACGCTCGTTTTCATACATGCAGCTTTGAATACGGAGCGATATTTTTTATGGTAAACTTTCATTTGGTTCAAATTTGTCATACTCAATTATGACTAATTATTTCTATACGTTTTACTAACAGCTTTAACTAAATGATGAAGGATTAAACGTCTTCATTTTGTACAGAAACACAGTGCCTCTGAACAATAATTGGCACATCTAAATAACCTTTTTATTCACATGGAAACTCAAAAAATAGTTTCAAGACGTATTATTGGAAGATGGGACTTTCTAGTCCCAATCTCGCCCAATAAAGACGTTTTATTGTTATTATTTTCCTTTTTCCCTCTTGCTATCTTGCAAGGATTGTTCAAAGTGAACGGACCAAGTCAAGTTCAACTGTGTTTCGTTATTAGTTCCGTTATTATTCTATTGAAAGGAACCGTCGGACAATATGACAGGTGTCCAGGATGACTGATTTTTGTATTTTTGGTAGAGTTTTCTCCAAGTTTAGCTTCTTTAGCTGGTGTAAAACCTCGCACGGTGTGATTCCTGTTGTTGTTATCACTATTGGGCATATATCTACTGACTGCATCTTCCACAAGGCTTTGATCTCTGCTGCAAGTTCTGCATATTTGTTAATTGTGGTGGATTGTGCTTTATGTACATTATGGTTTAAGGGAATTGTCACGTATATGAGGGCAGTGTGCCGTTTTATTTTGTCTATTAAAACTATGTCCGGTCTATTGTTTTTAATTGCTCGGTCAGTTTTGATTTCTGCATTCCAGTATAACTTGCACTCATCGTTTTCCATAACATCAGGTGGATGGTATTTGTAGTATGGTGCATCGGTGTCCAGGATTCTATTTTTGCTTTTGCCAGTTCTTGGTGCATGATTTTGGCTACATTGTCATGCCTACTGGTATATTCATTTGCAGCTAGGGCTGTGCAACTTCCCATAATATGCTCTATTGTCCCGGATTGGTTCTTACACCATCTGAATTGATCGCTGGTTACGTTTTCTTTTAATATGAACTCTGTGTAGTTCCTCGTCAATATTATGCGATCTTGAATGGCCCTCATGGTGGTGGTATTTGAAGGAGGCGACCGACAGCTTAGGTCATTTGCGCCAAGAGGGAAGGGTGTGGAAGAAAGGGTGGAGAGAAGCCCGGCGTCGGCGTTAGCCTGCTCTTAACGAAAGGCGCCAAGGAGACCACGGCTTAACGTCCCATCCGACGGACGGAGTGTTGCGCTTGAAATGTCCTCCACACAACATTCAAGCAGGGATCGGGCAGTCTCTGAAAATTCTCTGCCACTGCCGGGATTTGAACCCGAGACCGCCGGGTGGGAAGCCAACACTCTAGCCACCACACCAACCCGATCCCCGAATGGCCCTCATAAATCCTATTGTTTCCCCATGTATATTTCCTTGTTTCAACCATATATTTGAAGCCTCTTTATCTATGTGTGGCATGTTTAATTGATGAGGATGGTGCCCATGAAGTTCTTTACTTTTCCATTGATCGATTAGTTGTTCTTTAGTTTGAATTGGGATGTCTAGTTCACGGTTGCTTAGATGTAGTGGTGTGTAGTGAGTGTCTGTTTTACATACTATTTCAAAAAGTTTGCATTTGACTCCTTTGATATAGAAGTATTGTCTTAGATCATCAATCTGCTTATAGTGTTATTATTATTAATATTATTATTGTGGTACAATGTAACACAATGATGTGGGATTACACAATACTACACCTTTTTACCGAATATAAAGGTTGAAAATTTATTGAACTTCGGAAACTGCATGCAATTGTGACCTTACAACTCAACTTCCCATTTAATCCTTTTCACACTTCGCCACTACCGATGATGTAACTGTATCTCAGAATTTGTACAACCTCGCAAGACGATGCATACAAAATATCTTACACAGGTGCGAAGTAAGAGCAGATTTAATGGATCAATAATTTAAATATTCTTGATGATGGCTCAGTAAGCGCCGAAACTTTTCGGGTCAATAAAATTTTGTAAAATAACAACTATTTTACTGCAATAAGAATTTTCATTCAAACGTTCGCGAGCCAAGACTTCCTACTAATGCTTTTTCCCGTGAAAAGACCGATTTCGAGATTACAAAAACAGGCCCTTTGAAGAGATTGTGACAGGGAAGGTCGGAGAAAATAAAGTAAGTAGTGACTGAAGAGCTGAATCGAAGCAAGAAGAGAGTGCATGGGTGGCCTTCCCACTTCGTCGGCTACTTTTTTTACCAGATTAGTCATGGGAGTCTCATTTTTTATCAGGGCATTCGACCGACTGCCCTTGGCCAGTGGAATGAGAACAGCGGGAGCATAAAAAATCAAAATCCTGTCTACTCTGCAATGCTTTAAGAGATCGCACCACTCCTGCTTGACTCATCACACTTGACAACTTTTTTTGCAATTTAAGGATTAGGCAGAAACTAAGTGGCAAATTTATCTTGGGAATGTTGATTAGATAGAAAACCAATTGGAAGATATTTATCTCAAAACCGCAACCATTGACTTAGACAAATCAGCTTCTGAAATTTCAATAAACAATACACAGTGGTATGTATTCTTTTGCGACGTGTCGCTCAATAGGATAGTTTCCTTCATCAAAGAAAACGAAAGTCATTGATTGCGATTCGTTACCCACCATGAGTGTATTCATAATATACAAATTATTTGGTTTTAGAAATACCGGTTTAGACGAATGGCAATGGTCAATTTTAACGTCATTTGAAAAAGGCCAGATTGGCGCCCATGCGATGCCACTCCACGTGACGTCACAGGCACCTAGTTTCTATACGATAAGATAGGAGTTTTACATCGTCTGAGATTACCAATGCATGCATGAGGCACTGAGCTCAGGGAAACATTTCTTAATAATCACCTATTAAAACTGGCTATGGTCGGTAAGTTTTCTTCGTTTGATAAGGTATTAATAATCCTTATTTAAGCCAAGCGCTACCAGCTAGCATGGTACTTTGCTACCTGCTAGCATCCTGCGTCGTATCAGCGCTCAGAGCCTCGCCCCAAGGTCACCTCACTTGCGGCAGCGGGAACTAGAACGACGTCACACGAAGTTTTCCCAGCATTCATACTTAGCCGTCGCGTTTTCGCGCGCTTGAAAATTTTCACTTTTCATTTAATCGCGAAAAATAGATATCGTCATTTAAAAATCTAAAAGCGCGAAATACGTACTCCAGGAGTAATAATCTTTACGTAATCATCTTAAATTTTTAGTGAGTACCAACTAGAAGCTGACACCTGTATCTCAATCACAAAACGTTTTCCTCCGAGATATGCCCATGGAATTTTTAAACATTTATGAAAGACGCAAACACTATCAAAGGTTCATAACTTGTAAGTTCTTTTCGGAAAATACTGCTTTGAAAACATTTTAGCTCAACATTTTACTCCTACTCCTGGGAGGGTTTTCAAGAGAATGAAAGGGAAACGTTCTCATCCAGATCATACATAGGATATGTTATCTGTGGGGAATTCAAATCACGCCAGAAACGAAAAAAAAAAATTCAAGCAAAAAAAAGCTGTAAAAGGTTTATTCAGCATACTCTGAAAATTATACCCAGTAAAATAAGTTTTAGGTAAGCATATTGTCTCTAGCAATCACCAGTTGGACAAGAATGATACATTCTCCCTCAAGATAGCAGTGACAACTTTAGAAGGAACATATTCACCGCTCGAAATGTCCCTTTTGACCAATTACTCCATCAAAACTCACATGATCAACTTGAAACTTTCAGGGTATCTCAAGATGACTGTTTTCGGAATTTCTAGGTTCCTCAAATTTGGTAGTTTTTGCTTTTAATTTTTTTCACGTGTATTTTTGCAATAAATGATTGAGGTTTAGACACATTTTGAACAGGATCTATTCTGCCAACTCCGAAAATTTAAAGATTACAACAGTTAAGTATTAGAAAGTAATCCGTCACTGAAAAAGACTGGTCGAACAGGAGGTTTTTGCCCTCTTAAGGGATGGAAGAGACAAAAAAGACAACCATAAAACATAGCACTAACTCCTGTTGTTTGTTAACACTCATATGGTAAACACTCATATGGTAAACCTATGAGACTCCCTTTGTTACGAGGAAAAAAACATAATCAACAGTAACCCATTAGATTCAAGGGCAAAATGCTTAGATTTTTCGGCCATCAAAGAAATCATGATGATAAAATAAAATAAAATGGTTAATTTCCACACACTTTTTTATTAACGAACTACCGACCCGGTTTCGACACGTAGTGTCGTTATCAAGGTAATGACACTACGTGTCGAAACCGGGTCGGTAGTTCGTTAATAAAAAAGTGTGTGGAAATTAACCATTTTATTTTATTTTATCATCATGAACATTAAACATTTCCACCATATATCGCCGGACACTGTGAATTACATCAAAGAAATACTGTAGCAGATAATTTCATGGTCAATCATTTATCTATCATACAAAAGAATATTGACGAGATTCTTGTTATGTCCAATATAAATAGCCTAGTTCGCAAGTTCAGGTAGGTGGTTCCAATTAAGTTAAAAATGAGCTTTGTGATCGAGTATGAGATATTTTACTTCGAGTTTTCTTTATGGGGTTAAAAGGCAAGCAAAACACGTCGATTAACGTAGATGGTCACTTGTTTGAAATCATTTTTTGTGAGCAGCAACCCAAAAATGATAAAGTATTTCAGAAAAATATCTATCATTTCCTATGGACGTGATGGAAACTAAAAGCTCCTACGCTAAGAGGAGGTGCTACCCTCTTCACCTCGATCGATCTTTTTTTTTTTACTTTTATCGCGACGAATTACTTTTTTTTAAACTGACGTAGCAATGCTAAAATTTCCATGATTTTTCCATTCTGTATGATGAAGAAAATTTTGTCATATGTATCATATGACTAATATGTATAAGGTTTTAACATCCGAGAAACTACGGTGGTATAATTTTCTTACACTACTTATAGTGTAAGAAAATTTTTTATCGCACGAATATCGCACTCGAGACAACGATTTCTATTAAATTGGCATGGTTCTTTACTATTTACTTCGAAAATGCTATGATGATGTTAAAAAAAAAACTTTTTGGCTATGTCGCCGCGTCTATTTTTGGGTGGCCCCAACGTTTCCCGACCGATGCAGGTCGCTGTGTCAGTCGAATTCTCTCTGGGGCAGTCAGCAAGTTCCACGGTAGCCGAACACGCAGCGCTGGGCCAATCAATCGACCTTGAAGAAATAAAAACTGTTGGCAAAAAGAAAGGTTTTAAACAGATACTCGTCAGAGAAGCCATTGAAATTATAACAAAAGAGGAGAAGGAAAATCTTAACGGGGACATCGGCCTAAAAACAAGTCGTACTTGGCAACCTGTAATCCGGAAAAACACTAAACAACCTACTCCCCCAACCTCCTGACACAGATATCTATGCATTTGAATAAAAATTCCTACTTCATCAGATCGCCTTGAAAAATCAACTAGCATCAGTCGGGAAACGTTGGGGCCACACGTAAATTGACGCGGTGGCAGCCAAAAAGTTTTATATCTAACATGGCGAGTACCCGCGAAAGTTTTAACGAACAATCTATGGTCATCCAATTTTTAAATGTGTTACTCGCAGTGATTAAAAGCCTGGACTGACTTGTCTTCTAAACCCACGTGAAAAGCTATAGCGATAATCTGCACCGAAGATGTATGTCCCCTTCAACTCCCAAGTCATCCCTCTCCATGCTAATCTTCCTGCTCTTTGAATGGATTCCATGGCCTTCCCTTCCCATTAACATCCAACTCCCAGATTCATGCCTTTCAATAGCTTCGGGAGGACATTCAAAGCACTCGAATAGACGGTCACTCTCCCTCCTTCCCGAGTCCAGGAATAGAGGAAACAGAGATTAAGATCGCATTGGAGTGAGGATGCGGAGACAGCTCACCACCTCCTCGTGGGGAACAGACAGACGCATTTCTACTCTGTAGGCGCATGTATTAAAGACGTAGACGACTAGAATACGCAGGCGAATCCCATTTCACGTCACGGATGAGGGAGAATCTACTCCGCTTGAGTATAATGTCAAAATTTCGTCTTCAAATCCTTGGAGCGTATCCTATCATCAAAGAATAGATGTAAAAAGGGTGCTATGGCATAAGCACTCTTTTTCCATCTATTTTATTTTACATCTGTTACTTTATTATTCTATTATTTCTCTATTCTTTACTATTATTTCTATTATTTTTACATTTCACATCTATTTTATTTTTTTAAGTAGGTAAAGGATACGATGGGTAGGCTATTTCGTTCAAAATAGTTAGTACATGAGAAACATTATTATCTCTTGAGAGCACTCATAAGGAATACACTGATAGTATATGGGACCCGTATGAAAAAGGATTGTTTTCAAATAAAAATGGAGAGAGACGAGCATCTGCATCTACATATAATAGTTACATATAGTTTAACTACGACTAAAATTAGTGTTAGAACCTGATTATAATCGAATTTCCACAATATTAAAGTAGGTAAAATGTAAAAAATCTGATACCTTTGAATGAGAGGATATAGTTTAACTACGACTAAAATTTGTGAAAGATATTTGGTTATAATCTGATTTTCCCAGTTGGTAACTAAAATGTTTTGGTTGGATACATAAGCCTTTTTTCGGGCCAAAGGCTGGAGCATGATTTAGGAATGTAACCTACATCTACATCATCCCCTGCGAGCTCCAACCATGCATTTAAATATAAATTATACGTGGATTTACTCAATGGAGCGCGAAAATAAACTCCTACATAAAATACAGCCAACATATTCCGTGTGTTGTCAAATTTCAATCCTTGTTTACGTGTAATTTCCTTATTATTTGTGAATCAAACAACTTTATTGTTATCACTTGATATTTTCATGAATTTGTGCTTTTGATGAGCCAGTTATTGTAAATTGTGTTTTGCTCCAAGGGTATACCCAGAGCATGAATAAACATCTATTCTATTCTATTTTAGGTTCTAGTCTCACCGCCTGTCGCTGACCTGTATGCTTGGCTTAAATCCGGCAAGGAAACGGGATAATAAGTCCATAATTTGCACTCGATTAACATTAATTACGGATGAAATACCTAATCGTGATTTTTTCTGCCGTTTGTAATCGATAAAACGGCAATGAATGTAGTGGCTTCTTGACTATAATTAAACATGGAACTTTATTTCCTCCCCATGTCTTCTAATTATTCCATTGGATAAACAGGCGTATTCATCGGTTTTAATAACGGTATTTAATTTACAGCTTGTGAGGTAATGGCGGAAGTTGATGAAACGACATGGGAAAATTTGCAAACTACTACATTGTGCGCTGGAGGTAATCATTTAGATGAGAAACAGGAGAAGTTTCCTCGATCAAAGCAATTAAATTCTAAGGATCTCCTCTGAATGCCATGATGTAACAGTAAGATCAGGTTATACAAAAGGACCAAAGGTGGCTGTTTTAATGGCATTAATTCATTTGAGTAGTTATTTAAGATCAATTCCATTGGGCCTAAATTACCTGATCGTCACAGTACGATAGAGGATAATGAAGAAACTATCCCTATGACTATACACCTAACAATGAAACCATACTTTTCTACTCATTCTCATGGTTTCACACATTGAAATTAGGCACGCACTAAGTTAAGCCAAGGTATCCTGAATTTATTCAAGCATTGGAGTTATTTAAAACGCGTCTTATACCTGATACGCTCCAGGCTCCTTCTTCGGTTTATCTTTCAGTTCTTCTCGTGCCTCGTATTATCACCTTTAATGCCAACACTTTTCATTGGTCTATCTCTTGAATGTTGAAAGCATGATTGCAGCTGCTTCGACAAGCATCGCGATAAAGTGAGATAATTAGTAAAGGCACTGCCTTCAACTATGAAAGATTGTAAAGAAGCATAAAATGGGAGGCGACAATTACGTTAGGTAATTAAAAAAAAATGCTTGCACGCATGCCCTTGCTTCCTAGGTTGACATTTCTGTTTATGAAATTGTCCCGTGAGATAGGAAGTGCTTCCTCGGTAGGATACGATCATTTTCAAAAGAGATGTTTTCTCTAAACGACAGCATAGCCAAGATTAGGTAAATGTCCTCCTACCTAATTATCTCCGTTAGAAAAACATCAATGTACACTCAATGAAAACATCTCAATGAAAAGCTGTAATGTAAAAAATATCTACATGGAATTATCAAATCATCAGGTAAAAAAATATTTATTTTGTCATTTTTTCATCCTCTTTATGCTATCTTCACCCCTGTTTAACAATACAGCAATATTTAAATTCAGCTTCCATTTTTTTATTTTTTTAGCTCAAAATTTATTTTTATTTTTGGTGTGGCAGTGGTTACCTCTAAAAGCATTTGTCATAGCTTGAAAAACTAGAGTTATTAACCAACGGGATGAGAAAAAAGTCACATGAAAATAGAAACTAACGAATTATAGACTAATTTTTTTCGTTAGCCGAGGTTTAATGAATTAATATTGACTGTAAAACTACAAAGAGAATCTGTTGAGAATATTGATGAAAGGGCATTGCTGGTTGCTGATGGCCACAGATCAAATAAAAAAATCGCACTCTGCAAACAAAACTGCGCATAAATGATCTTATAATAATTTTCAAATATTAAAAAAATATTTAAAATAATAGGTATTTATACTTCACATGAGTAAGTAAAATTTCACGAAGATTTATATCTCGAGTTCAATCAATTTTTGTGGTTTCCAAAATTTGATATACCATGTAGGTGGCACATTATTTTGTGAAATGTATATTTGGATACTATCCTGTATATCAATACCATATTTAATAAAATTTTCCATGAAATTAGTTGAGATATTACTAGGTCACGTAATTTGAAGGATATAAACTGCCTTTAAACCTAATTTGGCATAAAATCAGTCGTGCAAGGCGAGATATGGTTGATCAAACAGTTGAAATGGAAGCGGAGAATACTTGTTTTACCTGATGATGTCTCTATGCGTCGGAATGCGTTGTAATGAAGTAATTCACTCTGTTAAAGAATGGGCAATGCAAGAAGCTTTATCTACTTCAATGGATTTAGCACGCCCGATACATACAAAATCCAGCTCTTCAATTTAATGCGATGATATATAAGTTAGACTTCGAAGGTCAGTATTATTATCGAAGTCGTAAGACAGGGACTCATCGTCATAAGAAATAGATAAAAGAAACGGGAATAAGTTTCTAAATTTACGGCCGGCATGCTTCCCTACTCTTCTCATCCTTACAGCGGGCACAGGAAACATGGATAATTCAACCGAGTAGAATGGATTCCAGCTGAGATCCCTTGAAGCAAACTAATCCATAATGGAAGGAGGAACGAGATTACCACTCTCAAGCATTAGTGAAGGATATAACAGCAGCGCTCCGAGCTGATCTGTGCCGAGTCTTTGTCCTCTGTATGAAAAGGATTCTTGCAAATTCCAGTAAATTAGTGAGACCTCTGAATACAAACGAGACCGTTACCTCACATCGTGTTTACCATTGACGGCTGGTGCGAATGTTCTGAGAAGGGACAAAGATAAAGCGAAATGTAGTGCTTCCTTTTTTAAATTGTCCTGTTTTTATTTTTTTAGCGATGACTTGCTCGCTACAAAATCACATTATCATCTGAAAAGTTGTATAGTGTACAGCGTAGGCGCCTGTCAACATGTTTCTGTTTCTCAAACGAATTTTTTAATCTGAGAGAAATATGGGGGTAAAGTTTTTAAATATTTATATATTTCTACATCTAAAGGAATATGTTACCAGGGGATCATTTTAACGATGCAGATTTTAAACCATAAGTATTGAAAAATAGAAAAAAATATTCTATTAAAATATCCTTACAGCATGGACTCTAGAACGTCCAAAATATTTTTTTAAATAAGATCTAAGTACTATATGTTCCTTGAAAAATTCCAGATTTTTGCGTAAATTTAAAATGAGTCATTCGACACTAAAGGAAAACTAAATATAACAGTTTGATAGGGAGGTATACGTTCTTTTTAGCCAACCTACAAGAAAGGTTCGTCCATAAAGCCGCAACACTACTCCTAGAGCTTTTAGTTTTATAGGCAATCGACCGTTTAAACTTTCAATCAAGGCATTCCTTTCATAGCATCCATCCTGACGATTTCATTTATTTGCAGACATTCTTTCGGCGACAGTCATTGAAGCCCCGAGTGAAATAGAGCGAGCGTGAGAGAGCCAAGAATAAACTGCTACTCGTCAGCTGCCTCCTGCCAAGCCAAACCACTCTGAATTACTTCCCCAACTCCCATCAACAATCCCACATTGGATTCTCGGTTCCTTTCGCATACTCCCATCCCTTTCCAACTACTACCATTTGACGCATAACCTCGCACTCGAGGACCCCATTTTATCAATCCCACTCCAGCTCCTCCTAGCGGTGTCGCGCGAAATCATTCGTCAAATGCCGCAAAGTGTAACAGTTCCCCCAGACGACATCTCAGGCAACGTCATCAAGCCCGTTACTTCCTCTCTCTCTCTCCTCCTTTGCCTTTTTTCCAATTCTTTTCTGTCATTCCACTCGGAATTCCTTCCAACCCAATAACCTCGTCCGTCGCTGCGTTTTCCAGTGTCTGGATATCATCCCGTAGCTCCCATTGCGAGAGGCGCGTTTTCGTTCCTTCTTCGCTCAAGAACTTCTTTTTTTGCCTCACGGCTGACGTAGCGTGGCGTGTTACGAGTCGATAAAATGATTTGGAAGAGAGGATGAAATGACGTGGTCTGGAAGAGAGGCTAGGGAACATTTCGTCTTACTTAAGTGAAATAAGGCAACTTTCCGCTCTCATAACATTCTGGAAAATAAAAGTACAGCACTTCGTAAGACTTAATGCACATTTATTTTCAATGAGCGTAACCCGGATTCCTTAGCATAGAAGAATCTTAAGGTGATAAGGATTGATTGAGTTATACACCCATAAGGATGTAGCTATGTTATGAAAACCGTGTAGAGCCTATCAAATATAAATAGTAGGAATGCGATAGTTGTATTTGCCCTAGTTGAAAGGGAGAAAATCCTGTAGTAAGTAGTAATAGTAATACTGTTACTATATATTTCAATAAGAACTTATGAATCAATTAGTAAAATATATATTTTATTGACGATATGGGTTCATCAATTAATCAAGAAAAGATAGACGTAATTATTCGTCTCACGCATTTGGTTTCTTGAATAAATACGTTTGCATACATAATTGCACTCAATACAAATGAAACACTTTATGCCCTAGATGGTGAAAAAATAAGAACGAACTTTTCAACCATGATAATCAGGTTTGCAAATGAGAAATTATCCTCGACGTTAAATGAACATAATGGATCCCATGTGTACTTCCTAATTTTATCATTGAAGAGCAAAACTGTTACATTCAACATTACCATATCCCAGCAATGCGCAGATTGGTTTGACTCAGATCTACGCTTCGGTCTCGTATCTAGCCCTTTTCATTAATACGTATACATATTTTCTTTCAAAATATTCACAACTTTTCCAATGAAACTCGTTTGAAGCCATCTTTTGCCTTCCTTCCTGTACATTTGCCATTTGACGATTGTTTTAGTCAGGCCATTAAGCCTGATGATTTGACCGATTAAGCTGTTCCTTAAATTTAACCTGATTAAGCTGTCCATTAAGCTTCCTAGAATAACAGGAGGAAAATGCAAAAAGTAAAACAGGGATTTGCATCATTGAACAGTGTTTAAACGTAATAGTGTAGCTTCTACGGTCGAAAGAGTGAAGAAGAACACGCGAAAAACATAGAGCAACTGCGAAACAGTCATCTTCTTCATCTCGTCACGGGAAAAATATTTGAATGGGGCATTCCATTGCTTTTCGATAGAGAGAACGACATTTTTGCATTATAAATAGCTTTTAAAAATAAAAATTGACCGAATCTTTGATTTTTTTAAGTAGCCTAAAGGTAGATTTCAATTTCCGAGGGGCAGAAATGTACATGAATATCAAAGTTAAGTATGTTAGGTATATGGGAAAAATATTTTCAAATTTTTCATGTAAAAAACGTTGGTTTTGTTCCTCTGACTTAAATATATACCAAAAAGCGAAAATCATCCCACGGCAATGCACATTAACAAAATGACGATTCCCATAGCAATGAGAACCGAAGTATCGAAGTTTCTCTATAATCCGGCCAAACGCCGCAATTCGTTTTTTAATTTTTTTTCCTTATCTTGACCTCGTTTAATCCATGTTAAAATATTTCTTGGAGTGTAGGTCAACGTATGTAATGCAAAAACGTTATAGCCAACGTTCCTGTTTATTTTAAACCATCATCAGGGCTTCATTATGTTCTAAGTTTCCTCTTGTATTTCTTCTTAAATTTTCCATTTTCGAAGTCCAAAAAGTAAGTAAAGGGTTGTTGTTGATGTTGAAGCCCTGATGATGGTTTAAAATAAACAGAAACGATGGCTATAAATTTTTTGCATAACATGTGTTGACCAATATTTTAACATGAATTTTTAAGAAATATTTTAACATGAATTAAGCGAGGTCAAGATAAGGAAAAAAAATTGAAAAATGAACTGCGGCGTTAGGCCGGATTATAGAGAAACTTAGCATTACCTACTCAGGGAATGCCGGATACTTCTGTTCTCATTACTATGAAAATGGAAATGTTGTTAATGTGTATTGCCGCGGGATGATTTTCAACTTTTTGGTCTATATTTAAGTTAGGGGAACAACATCCACATTTTTTACATGAAAAATTTGAAAATATTTTTTCCATATAACATACTTAACTTTGATATTCATGCACTTTTTTGCGCCTCGGAAAATTGAAATCTACCTTTAGACCACTTAAAAAAATCAAAGAATGGGTAAAATGTTATTTCTAAAAGCTATTTATAATGCAAAAATGTCGTTCTCTCGATCAAAAAACAATGTATTTCACAGAAACGTTGGCAATAACTTTTTTGCATAACATGTGTTGACCTACACTCCAAGAAATATTTTAACATGCAATTCATTTTATGAAATTCTGGGCTAATTACAACCGAAGCATGTTTCGTATTATGACTGGAGCATTTCGGCTCTATTTTGAAGGAAAGCTCGAAAACGATCTGCAGACATTTTATTCTTTCCGGCCGATTTCCTCAGGCTTTCCTTGAACACACAGAGATAGGCGTCACAAACTACACTTTCCCCCCCACTGTCGGGAATAAAATGGCTATTGAGGGAGAAGTGCTGAATTCACTCACGCATGAATTTCGAAGCTGCCGCCGCGATAAAAGAGGACTTATTGCAATTCGCAGCCGACTCTAAGATAGCGACTACGCCATTCAGTACGTCCACGAAAACATTTTCTCCGACATTGCCATTTATAGTGTTCCATTTCCTCAGAAATGACCCCCATACGATCGGGAAATGGCCTTGTGTCAGGCGGCCAACGGATTGATTCCGTCTTCGTTCAAGCGAATTATTTACTCCCTTTCTCTATATGGCCTTAGCCCTGCTTATCGAATTTTTATCGCAAGCGAAATAGGTTCTGCCATTACGAATTCAAAGAAATTCTCCCTCCATCTATTGAATGTGATCGTTTTGCCCCAGATCAATGACCCCTTCCGCCGGGTTAAGTAAATTCGCTATATTCGCAGGGATATTTTTTTTTAATTTTTAAATAGCATCCAATTCCTCTTTTCATCTTGCTGCTCTGCTCTATTTTTTATTTTTTTAGGTGGCTGCAACGTTTCCTTGATAATGAATAGATTTTTATGAAATTTTAAAACCTGTTTATTTTATATAATTTGCGGATGATATCGAAAATTGTAATTTACCTAGTTAGCTTTACCGAAATCGCATGCACATTTTAAAATTTAAAATTTATAGGACTTGATATTAATTAACGTTTAAATTTTTACAAAAGTCATTTCATGTGAAAAAATGCGTTAAATATAATTGAAAAGAATTCAAAGAAACATCAGGTAACCTAACGAATCAAATTTTTGACATTGTTATGATTTCTTTGTTTTCTTTTGTTTGCACCACGGCCTAGAAGTAAGTTATGTTGCAAAGACGGCAGAGTTTAAGATTACATACTTTCGTGGTTTCCACTGCAACAAGATCAATGAGGTTCAAATCAGTATCTCAATGTTTAATGGGCCTATAATATGCGGAGATAAAGAAATATATTCGCCCCCAAACCCTAGACGAATAAAAAATATCAGATTCACAATATTCACACAATAAATTACTCCTGACATTTACCTAATTCATGTATGTATCAAATAATTCAATTCACTGAAAATACAAGAAACAACATTATTGAGCCGGAAATTGGAGCAAATGGGCTATTTCTCACAAGGGTTTAAGTTTTCCCAAAACTATATACCAGGGCCAACTATCAAATCTCATTTTAACCTTCCAACTTGTCTTAATACCTTAGACGGTCTAAATGCGGAAAAAATGATTTGATTATGGAAAGAATAAGTCGCAAATTTCGAGTACCTAATGAGGATTTTATTGGATATTCTTTGGTGATTACCGATGCACATCTACGTAACAAATAAAAATGAAGTGAAATCAGACATGGAAGAGTAATTGATCAAGTTCCCTGCAAATATTAATATTGCTGTATAGTTATCAATTACCATCAGTACAAAGCGATCACAGTCGTTCACTTCCACAAATTCAAAGCGGTAAGCGGAAAAGGCGTTTGTCAGTTAGTGGTGCATCAGAAAGAATGCCGATATATCGCGAATTAACACTCGTTTTCCACCTTCTTCCACCCAAGACTGTAATTTTATTCAATCATAGAGTGTAGACTCATAAAATCAACTGCCAGCTAATTTACATGGTGGTATTGTGACGACATTATAAAAATGAAAACATGGTGTCACGAACGTAGAGGTTAGAGGTAAACAGTAATTTTTTAGACATTTACATCAGGGGCTCAGCTAGTAATTAAGGCTGGGAGGGGTTTTAGGTGCAACAAAAACGTTGGTGTCTGGAGGAATACGCCGTCAGGGTAAGCTGGAGGTGCTGGGGCCCTCCCAGAAAAAAATTTTATTTTTATTTTTTATTTTATTTTATCCTCAAACCACCGGATACAGCTCTTATTGGCCATTTTACACCGGGGTGTTAAACAAGTGTAACAAACGACCATGCCCTGGATCGGGGAAACCTACCCAGGCGGGACTCGAACCCGCGACCTCTAGTTTGGCAGGCGAGAACGTTACCCCGCCGCCACCGAGGCCGGCAAAATTAGGATATATAGTGAGTTTTAGGACTTTCTGAGGGATATTTAATAAGTCCTTTCAAAATTCTATCAGTAATATGAATGCAATTAAGTAAAATGGGTTTATCTTAAAACATTTCTGAGCTCTGATTGGGTGGGGGGGTTTATTCCCCAAAATCCCCCCTCGCTGCGCCACTTATTGACATCACAGGTAACCATTTATTAATCACAGTAAATAGTTATGTGAAAAGTTTTTCATTCCTTCAGCTTGCATTTATTAACAAAACGTGGCAGCAGCTCATCTATGACAGTTTTTTTTAACATACTCAAAGAATTTCCACGGATTGAAACTATCGAACAATATAAAAATATGTATTAGGGATATGATATTCTCCTATGTCATCCATCCATACAAATTCTACCTTACATCTACGCTTGCAAATGCACCACCTAGGTACCTAAAAATACAATATTAAAATCGTTGATAACTCTTTATACTATTCAAAACTTGCAAAAAAAAATGACAATAAAACCAAAAAGACAAAGCCCTTTGGGAAAAGGCGTATTAACTGATGAAACTTTCAACAAACAATTGCATGTAGTTTTCTTTATTTAAAAAGTATCAATTTACACAGGCTTTTGACAGTTAAAAAGTAAATCTATTCTAATCAAAGTTAAAGCACAAATTTTGATATGGATTTCATAATTCGACAGTCGACGCATAGCCTGTCATTTATAAATTATTGGTGTAATTGAGGTCCATTGAGGATAGGGTGTATCTTATACATTAAATCCAAGTCAACCATTTCAATGAAAAAAAAGGTATATCAATACTGATGGTGACATCAGATAGGTAATCAATTTCTGTAACCTTTATGACAATGAGGCTTGAATTAAGATAGCCTTTCCACTCTACTTTATAATACTCCAATCTAGTCATTCCACTGACACTCCACTTTCAAATGCTCCAAATGAATCAGATGTGTTTCTCCAAATCTCAAGCTGAAACAAGGATAATATTATAAATAAGACGCATATACCAGCTGGAATATTCTCCCCTTCATACGAGTTTTCTTTTAAGAAAGTACTCACGACGGTCTTTAATATTTTTTTTTGTCGTTATCGGTACTTATAATCTCACCTTACAAGAATTTCGTCGCCAACAGTTTATTTCAAGACTTTTTACGCAACTAAAATTGTAATTTCCTGCTCTATGGGAGGGGCTCGCTCGATTTTTACCGAGAAAATAACGGAGTTAAAATTAAATTAGGCGCAATTTCATTACGTCCTTACGATGCATCTGATTAATCTCAAGCCTCTCTTAATGACGTGTTCAATATTAACTTAATTACTCAAGCAGAGAGAGAGAACCCTACGACGTCAGGACTTAAAAATTTTTCCCGCTGCTAATGGCTTCTCTCATTTCTTCTCGTAGTTCTCCCTGTCCCTTTCCCCTGTTGTTTGGCTCCCAGTACCTCTCCTCGACTTCCCCCCTAGAACCTTTCACTAATCCATTCATCTTTCTCTTCCCTTACCTTCCCCTTGTTTTTCATTAATTTTCCCCCAACTCCCTGTCCAATTTCAACCATTTCTCACCCCTTGGAGGAATGATGGGTATTTGAAGGGATCGGAAAGGGGAACACGTATAGGACGGATCTCTGGCGGAGACGACGGGAATTAAAATTTACGACCCTAAACGACTTATTCCCTATCTCGTCTACCCTATAGGTCTCCATTTCACGGCGCCTCGAAAGAAACTTCTTTTCATCACATGCCTCATTCTGTACCTACCATAGAATTAAGTAGGTAGAAAGGTTTCGTTCACGTTTTTACGAATGGTGTGTGGTTAGAAAATGCGCAGGAAACAAAGGAAAATCGCGAGAAAAAATGGTAAAAATTGTTAAGAGTTGTGCTTGCTTTGAAAGTTCAAGACGATCAGGTCGTAGTTGTTAACCGCTAAAGTACAGGGTGGGGCAGAATGGACTCCCTAGTTTCAGACAATCACTGTAGAGTGCGCAGGTGTGTTAGCGGGGTGGGAGTAGTGTCGTTTGGTGGGGGAAGCGATGCCATTTCTTAGTAATCGCCATGAAGTGGTCTGGTGAGCATCAAGGATTTGTCATAGAAACGTTCTTTATAAACAATAATGGTGTATTGGCGACGCAGAGGGCTTTTCGTAGGCAGTTTGGTTTGCCTCGTCATAACAATGTTCCTGATGCAAAAACCATTAGGAAATGGATCACTAGTGTGCGGGCGACAGGATCTGCACTTCCTAGAAAACCAGCAGGGCGATCTAAAAGTGTTAGGATACCTGAAAACATCGTGGCAGTGAGAGCGTCCATTGAGCAGTACCCATTGCGCTCTGCGCGGAAACATGCTGCTGCCCTTGGAATATCGTCCAGAACAGTAAGGCGAATTTTAGACACTGACCTTCACTTACACCCCTACAAGATGATGGTCGTTCAAGAATTGAGTCCACAAGACTGAAACGTACGGATGCTTGCAATGCAATTTTAACCTCTGTGCAACCCGACGCTGTTCTGTGGTCTAGGGATGAGGCGCATTTTCACCTCTCCGGCACAGTTAATAAGCAAAATTTTCGGTACTGGGCGACTGAAAATCCTCATGAACTTCACCAAAGACATCTTCATAGCCCCAAAGTGACAGTTTGGTGCGCCGTGTCCTCCATAGGCATTATTGGGCCTCACTTTTTTGAATCTCGAGGTTTAACTGTTACTTTTATCTCTGAGCGTTATTGTGAAATGCTGGAGAACTTTTTTCAACCTAAAATGGAAGACTATGGTCAGTAATATGACACATAAGCCTTTTGGTTTCAATAGGACAGTGCCACGGCTCATACCGCCCTTCGTTCACGCCAAGTCCTGCAAAGACAGTTTCCCGGCCGCCTGATCTCATTACGAGGCGAAGTTACGTGGCCCCCTTGCTCCCCGGATTTGAGTCCATGCGATTTTTTTCTCTGGGGATATCTCCAAGCTGAGGTTTACAAAGTTCGACCAAGGACCTTGGAAGCTCTTAAGGAGGCAATTACAGATGTCATCGTTGGAATATCAGAAGATATGCTGGGAAGAGTTTTCGAAAACTTTTTTGAACGACTCAATATGTGCATCGCTCGCCAAGGTCGTCACCTGGATGAACAAATTTTCAAATTCAAATAAAAATAAAATGGCATTAAATGTAGTTTTGGGAAGTATAAACGTTTTAAAACTATCTTTGTTAGTTTTTTCACAATTTACCCGTCAAATGAGGGAGTCCATTCTGCCCCACCCTGTACCACCGTTGCTGTAGGCGACTCCTGGAAATGCTCTCAAAAGTGCCGCCATAGCCAAGAGCGAATTCAGGTTTATTGTTTTTATGAATTAGTTTTCGCGAATAAAATTTTTTGACGTTTAATTCCCTTTCTTTGTGTAAATGCCTATTTTCGCCGTATGACTTGATGTTAAAATTGTTTTAAAAAGGTGCGGTCTTCATCTTGCAGGTACGTTTATCTTTCATCTGCCTTGGAATTTTCCCCAGGCAAATACTCAATTACATTAGCAGCGGCAATTATTCATCTACATCTACATGCCAGCTAACTACAGAGGTGTTTGGCAGGTGATTAACCGTCACCACATTCACCATAGGATTTAGTTTACTTTCATGTGCAATGCACTACGCAGCATGTATGCTATGTATGACACATAAACTATGGGATTAATCTATATTCAACTTATGAATGCAATCTGCCAATGGAGCTTGAATGTTACGCGCATCATACGCAGTGCAGTCTTCTTTTCTGTGTATGTATCACCTGTTGTAGACTTTATGTATCATTGTTTTACTGAATATACATTATAAATTAATAACTAGCCTTTTGAAATAGAGGAATGTCACCAAAGCAGCACCATGAAGATTGGACAGAAGCAGTAAGTGATGCAAAAAAACCTTTCTCAACCCCTTCCTTTCCTTGCGAGTCCTCCCTGCTATACCGCCGATAAGGCTAAAATTAGGCTACGCAAGCTTAAAAATTACGGAAAATACGGTTCTTATCTTTTTTTCGAACGTCAATGGGAAACAGAATCAAAATAATTGACTGAAAGGGCCCATTCATTATTAAATTTTGATGAATAAGCAGCAAGGACCTACGCATTCTTCCTGACCTCTTTCGTTTAGCACCTGTCAATACCTCCTCTCTTATTCATATTTCCTTTTCATTCACCAAGAAGAGTCTGTCATGCGTGTTTATCTTCCTCATCAGCCCGCTCTCTCTTACTTATCCAGCCTCTGCTGCTCTCCCCGACTGTTTTGAACTCAACGTGGAGTTCCCATCGGCCGCGTGATTACGATGCCTGCTGTATGCATAAGTCTTCTCTCCTCCCGGATCCCTGTTTTTCCTCGTATCTTTCTTCCGTCTGCATCTATTCCCACCGTATCACGCCGCCCACACAGAAAAAAACCACCCGCAGTCAGTGATTCTGCCTCATCTCGCTTGAATTTCATCCTTCTGGACTCATCCAGGATCTACTCAGATGAACAAGTACAGACTTACTTAATCATCCAACTGAGTACCATCCGTAGTTACGACCACATTTATTGCAAAAATAGTTTTTAACCGCGATAATCATTCGCATATTGCAACATGTTTCTATCACGACATTAGTCGGTAACGTTTTTTTTTTCGAATATATTTTTTAATTTATTAGTAATTATTTCCGTATTTATTTTTATTGAATGACCAATCGTAAAAACTACTTTTACTTTACAGAGCAAATCTGCATCGGGACATTGTAACGTTTTATGCGAATTTTGAATTCTAGATGATTAGTAGCTTTGCGTGTCACTTCTGACTTAGGTACAATCCGGCATATGACGTAAGTCAGATATGACATGCACAGATATTAATCACGTAGAATCCAAAATTAGAATAAAACGTTACCGTATCGACTGAGGTAGATTTGCATTGAAAATATTCGTGTTTTTTTTACGAGCGGTAATTAAATCAAAATATGATATGAACGTAATTAATAATATTAAAAAAAATACCGTTGGGTAAGAATTCTATAAAATTTCTAAAAACTATTAAGGAAGTCAAATATTTTTCAGGTATTTACGAGTTTTTTCGGAATTGCTTGACTACCAATTTTCTATAGTACGATGTGCCACGATATTATATCATTTCACCCCCCGTGATATTTTGATTCGATACCATATTTTCATTTTTGGTATCAGACGATACGTCAATATGTTAATCCGGCAGCCAATCTTGAAAAATCGTAATATTTATACCACCATATTCCGTCACTCCATGGCGATATTGTGTAGGGCATACGTAACGTTGATATTGCATGTTCGTGGAGATAAATTTTAACCTACTGATGCATGTTTATGATAGTTCACCCCTGCCAAACACCTCTGTTGGTGGCTTGCAGGATAAAATGTAGATGAAGATTTCGATATTACTCGCGGGCCTGCTCACTAATTCCTCTTTCCTTGAGTGCGAACCTTACCCTTTTATCCTAACAACATGTTTTGCATGTTCCAATAGGCAAATAGCTTTCATTAGTAGGAAATAGGAGATCGTGTGTCATATGTTTTAGAATATGTCGTGAATTACATGTTAGTGGAAGTAAATTTTAATCCTCTGGTGCATGTCGGTGATGGTCCACCCCTTGCCAAACACCTCTGTAGGTGGCTAGCAGCATATAATGTAGATGTAGATCTCGACATTAATCGTATGTATTCTCTCCGATTCCGCTTTCCTTTAGTGCGAAAGCGGAATCAGAACCTTATCTTACTGGAACAAATGTTTGCAGTGTGCCCGCCCCTCTGGCAGCAACCACTCCATTTCTCCATTTCCGCCCTTCTTCAGCACACTGCTTTGCCGGCTATCTGCCCCTGCGCACAGATGTGTCTTATCTCGGAAACCCATCGCTTCTCAGCCGCCAAAAAACCTCTCGGCCAGGCGCACACTTCCTTCTCCCCAGACAATATGCACCCCTTCATACTTCTTCAGTCCGTCGAGTGTTCACTTCTCCCTTTCCTTCGAGCTTCGGTAAACAATTTTCCTTTTCCTCTCCCACTTGTCCTTAGCTCCCCTGGGGAGTGCTCGTTATTAAGACTTTGTATCCCTCGCATGCTGGGTTACAATGTTGGAGACTGGCGTCCATTATTTCTTTACTGTCCCCTTCGCCAGGCGGGCAGAAATTTTTAAAAATTTTTCTTTCCTCCGATAATGGGTTGAGTGATTAAGCTAGAGGAAGATAGGAATAACGAGCCATTCGAGAGGGACGTGTTACGTTTTTGGGGTCATCGGCGGCGGTAAATATGTATAAACAAGCGGTTTCGTAATTAATGAAGGGAGATAAATGCGATGGCTTTGAAAGGGTACATACAACTGGACAAAAATGCTAATAATTGCTTTTCATTGGATGCAGGCCGACATTAGTGTTTCATACAAGCTCACAGACTTACCTCTAAATTTTAATAAAAAACTGCAGTCAGAAAAACGTAATGTATATGGCTGTTTGTGCCCATTCTCTTCTCCAATGGTGACGGTGTGCCATCGTCAATAATTGAATTCGCACATAGACTATCTTAAACATATTCCTATAATATTACCACGCGTATTCTTCGTCATAATGTCACCAACAAAGAAACTCGGCTACGATTTATTTTGTCCGTCTGCGCATAAAGATTCAACTTTTTTTCAGCCACTGACAGAAGCTCCAGGAAAAAGAGTAGAAATTCGCAATAACTCAACTCTCCCTTTGATGTACCACTCACAAACAAATTTGTAGAAATAAGCAGCATCGTAATTAATGAAGGGAGATTAATGTTATCGATTTGAAAGGGTGCATACAACTGGCCACAAATGTTGATAATTGCTTTCATTTCCCTTATCAATCTTCATCACATGTTTTTTTGTATTTTTATTGATTGTGTTGAATTGAATGTATTTACCACGAAGTAAAATGGTATAATTCACTTTAGAACTTAAATTTTCAACTTGCGTCTTCCTTAAGGTTGGAATGTCATTTTTCCATGTTAGAAAAATACAATTCTTTTTGGAAATAAATCGGCGAAAAAATAGGAATAAGGTGAGAATTTATCAGCAGATAATTCAATGCTATCATAAGATCTTCCAGTTGGTCTCAGTAAATTTTAATCTACATTTACAAAGAATTGATAAAATGAATACTATTTCTTCGGAAATTAAATTTATTTTGAAATGTTCATGTTTACTTTCCCATAAAAATAACCTTCTAATGAACAGTTCTTGCATGATTGCATTTATGAAGAGACACTAAACATAATATTTACTCCAATCAATCGAGGGATGTTGAATATCGTCCTCAACTGCGTTATTTTCAAAATGTTCTAATAAGCACCGAATTTTAGCAAATAGTAATTATAACTGCAGTTTATTTCAACGCTATTCGTACCCACAGTTGTAATAAAACGCGTAAGCTATGCTATCAGAGAATGCATCTCATTTTCAGGAATCTCAATCATGCAAACAAGTCATTTACCTGAACTATAATATTTCGATAATCGCGTAAATCCGGTAAATCTACCAATATTGCCATGTAGACCAGTGTCGTCGTGGCTAAATTTGCAGTGATGTCATAGCAACGCAATTTATTTAACTCTTTAAGAGGTGAAGTATTAATATTTGCGTTTTTAATTAAAATTATTATTTACATTTTATTACGAAAATTCTTGTTTTGGTTACGAAGTTATGTATTAGAAATTCTGTGGCAGAAAAATTAATAAAAATATTATTTGACTATCATGTCATTTGTTAACCAGTGCCAGTACGGCGATGCGACACCTTGGCACCACTGATGTGGACGGACAGAAATGTTGACGTCTTCGGCAGGATTGTTGTTCATTTCCACAGGGATCGCCGGAGCGTAGAGTCAAATTAAACGGAAGACGTGGCACAAAAGGAAAAGTGACGCGGCGGAGTCTTCAGTAGTTGCAAGCGGTTTGGAAAGGGGGGACTGTGGAAGATGGAAAGCCGACGCCGTGCAGTGGATACCCACGGCACTCCGCGGGAGCACTCGAGGTGATGAATGAAGGACGGGGGCGTATGATGGATAGGCGACGGCCTTTTCCATTCGGAGAACAGAGACGTTCCCCTCTCACGCACAAACACGCACCGTGAGGGAATTGGGTTCTACGACCACGGGTGGGAAGTGAGGTGCATTGAGATTCTTCGGAAAGGAAGGCGGCTGCTATCCGTCGACGAGTAAATATGGTCTCGAATGGGGAAGGAGTCTGAGCTATAGATGGGTGCAGGTGTTTTTTTCGACGAGGCAGGCGGGGGTGTGAGTTGACGCTACGGGTCCAGAGTATTTAATGCCAATGCCCTTCAATTGTGGCTGTGCGATTTTGCTGGGTTCTTCTGCGACGGATTGGGGGTTATGCCGTATTTGAAAGTTAGGACTGAACAGAAGGTGTAATCAGCTGGGGAATGGGAAGCTTAGGGTGTAATGAGCACACCATACGCAGTCAACGATAATAAAGCCTTTGGACGTCCAGAAAAGTAACAATATAGCTGTCGCATATGAGTCTTAGATAAGAGATTTACATTTTAACCGACGGTTTTCAGTAATTCAGCAATAATTGGCCCCATTTATGAGATCTGGAGTCATAATTCATAATTTTTATGTTACTACAAGCATTCAAAATTACTAGAGCTGCATTAAATAAGCTGGGTTTCCAAAGCGGATTTAGGGAGAGGGTGCACTGGGGCACGTGCCCCCCCAGACGCTTAAAATGAGAAGAGATTTCCAAAAGAAGTATTAATAAATATTGACTATATCGCTCTATTCCCTTCCGCTTCGCAGAGAAAGTAGAACGCAAGAGGAATGGCAGAAGTAAGTTCGGGCTGGAGAAAAGATGGGTATAATAAACAGAGTTTGAGCGAGTGGGTGTAGTTACGACTGGAAGAGAAAGGAGGCGAGCAATGGGAAAGAATGGAATACTTAAGCCATTGCACCGCATCGAATTTCAAAGAGGGCTGAGTGTTCTCTAGCGGCAAGACAGCGAGGTCGTGCACTGGTAACGCACACAATAGCGCTGAGGGGAAAAACGACAAACAACCTCTTCTTTCTTCCGTCTTGTCGGATATTTATGCGCGTACATAATTCATGGGGCTGTTCCTAGCAAAGGGCCTAGAATACTTCCCCGTCTGGAAAGCGACACTGAGGAGCATGGTCAGAATGAATTGGGAAAGTGCATTGCAAATAGCATTCGAATACGGACGATTTTTTAAAAGCTCGTGATCACGGGTCATTGGATCGTTGCAGCGACCTCGGAGATTTTAAAAGGGGTCTTAAATTCACATGGCTAACGCTTGAATAAATAGGTACCATTCTACTCTGCTTGCTTGTATTAATTATCGAAAAGTCGCTAAAGGCATCTCAATAGAAACGCAGGCGAATCAAGAGGCTTGAATTCGGGAGAAGACGGGACAACTTAAATGGGCACATGACGACCCGAGGTATAATGACCTGATCAAAACAATCGTAGAAGGAAAGATGGAAGGGAAGAAGGGCAAGGGTCAGCGCAGTCATATGAATTACGTGGGATAGGTCAATATTAATTAGCCCAGTGAGCGCCAACCGATTTTCTAGGTACTATGCTAAAAGTGCCGACTCAGTACCTAGCAGTCATTACTAATTCGAATTCTTAAAAATGATAGCTGCTCTGTGAGGTAACTGAGAAAATGGTATTAAGTAGGACGTGCCGCAAAATTAAAATAAATACCTCCGTAGAAATATAGTTACTAATTAACACTTCTAAAGGCATTTAAAAGACACAAGATGTTTACACTAATTACAATTTAAAGATTATAATGGATCTATCGTAGATATATATAAAGAAATCGTCATTAAGCGAGAGAACTAAGAGAGATTCATGACTAAGAACGCGTATCTACTCGCAGAAAAAAAAACGAAAACATCGAAAGGAAATTCGTAAAAAGTGAAAAGATAAAGTGGTATTGTTTACCAAGCGGGACAACAAAAAATTAGTTAAAATCAAAATACGAGAATTAATGTAAATATCTATGCATTTAAAATGGAGCTAAAAGAGTAAAAAAATATTTTATACCTAATGAATTATTACCTTTTTGCAGATCGAATCCTGGCTTGCTAACGGATGTATCCCTCTAGGCTCTAAGCAATGGTGGTCTCTTCTTCAGGTGAAACTCACAAAAACTTAACACACGAACGAAAAGGTTGGGCCACAATGCAAAAGATAGTCCACCAGCAGCTCACGGCGAAGTAATGATACGTCTTACTCCGATCGAAATGACGAAAAAAATGAAGACGGGAGTGGTGGCACAAGTGGTGGTTTTCAGGTGTCCAATCAAAAAGCTAAGCTTTTATGAGGCAACTACGAGAACGCAGCAACTCGGTCTAATCCTTATTCCCCCGCGTCTACGACCGAGCTCCCGGTACAAGGTTTTAAGGTGTAAGACAGCCACGCCGGCCGATCGCTTAGTTCACAGACCAATTTCAAGGCAACCTTGTATAATGGCGCGGACACACTAATGCAGGCGTGGTGGGCTAACTACGACACGCGAGACAGATACGGCCCCCTCAAATTTTCTATTCGCGGTAATATTCCTATCTATCCTACTACATCTACATCTACATAATACCCTGCGATCCACCTCTAGGGTGCTTGGCAGGAGGGGATCAATCAACAGCATGCAATTGGATTCCGACATGCACACCACACCGTACAAAAAACATCACGTATACTAGCAAATTATACTACTATATGCTGTTAGAAATAATAATAAAATTAAGAAACGTGCATTAAGTTTTACATAGGTTAGTTGGCTACACTAAAGTCATGCAATCTATTTATGAGTTCTATCGCTGCCGTTATTTCATAAACCACTTCATAAATTTTAACAGGTCAAGAGAAGGATGGAGGCATCAGCTGAATCTTGAAGCATGAATAAATTGAATATATCGCTATTACTCTCAAACTTAGATTTCTTTTTTGCTGCAAAGTTTCAGCAAACAGAAAATATTTCAGTATTCTTTTTTCTATCTCATATCCAATCGTTAAGTCTGACCGGGGATATTTTGCCCCACTGCGTAACATAATCATAATGGAATTTTAAATCGCGGAATTGATAAATAAAGGTTGTTTTCAGCTAGGAAGTTATCCATTTTTATGAAATATTACATTATAAGCAAATATTACTGGAACGTGGTAGCCCAGTGGGTAGAAAACATGCTTGCTAATCGAAGTGTTCCAAGTTGAAATACCAGGTAAAGCCATCAAACACCCCCAAATAAAATCCTCGAAGTGCACGGTGCTGAATATGTCATAATCAAACGCTTTAGACAAATTTGGGGTGAGGTCCACCCTAACCTATCAAAACCACGGGTCGTATCACTAAGTGAGTTTACTATACATATTCGTATCAAATGATTTTTATCTTGCACGTAGTGTCTCATTATTCTCACAACCCGAGGTGAAACTTAGATTGAAGAACACTTTCAAATCTCTCCTTGAGGCCCCCATGTTTTGAATCTGTTGATGAAACGTATAGAATGGCGGACAAAAATCAATGGAAACCAAATAAAACGCAAAAATAAATTATTCCTAAATTTTTCTCACGCTATGTATCGATATCTGAGAGAGGACCCACATCTGGCTTTATATATCACCCTGCAAGCCATCTATAGTGTGTTAGGCAGGGGGATAACGGTCACCAACGTGTACCAGAGGTGTTCAAATTTACTTCCATTACCACGCACTCTACGTACATACGCTAAATATGACACATAAACTACTCTATCTTACTTATGAAGGCAATCTCCCTAAGAAGCTAGAATATATTGTTAAAAATAAAAGGAGAATTAAGTAACATGCTTGAACGAATGTATAAGTTAGCTGGCCTCGATGGCGGCGGCGTAAAATCCTCGCCAGCCAAACCGAAGGTCGCGGGCTCGAGTCCCGCCTGGGTAATTTACCCTCGAGCATGGGCGTGTGTGAATGTCCTTCATTGTTAATTCACCATTGTAAAGACCGTAAATGTGCTGTTTATGGGTTAATGGAAATAAATAAGTCAGTATGGCACACACGCATGGGTACGTAAAAGAAACAGATTTGCCGATTACGGTCTCATCACTATTGATGGATAATAGGGCCGAAAATGCTAACCTTCTGTTACCAAAATGAATGCACCTCAAAGACGGTATGTAGGTCAATCCATTAAATCCGACATTATTTCAGCAAAGATGCATCTTTACTCCGAGGCCAGGTGGCTTCAAACAACTGCGGCCCTTATTTTGAGCTCCAGACAGTGAATCTCTCACAGTCGAGCACAGAGCTTGTTTCGGTTTTCACGGTTCCGGCGTTGGGACGATTAATCTGCTCGCGGGAAGCCCACGTGTGCGACCGACTCCAAAAACCATCCCTCCGAACTCAAAGAAGGAAATAAATAAATGAAGACTCCACGCCCGCTTCTGAAACCCGTATCCCGTCATCCTCCACGGTTCGTTACGCCTCCCGCAGATCTGACACCGATATTACCCAGGGGCCGGAAGGGAAAAAACGGGAAGATTACGTAAAAGAAAATAGTCCCACAAAACCATTAAGAACCATAATGAGTGAGGGAGAGTAAATTATTTTTATTATTAGAAGCTGTCCACTTAAAATGGTTAGCCAAGGGTATCGTTTAATTCGGACTATCTTTCATGGTCTACGTCAACATGCTACGGAATATCAGATCATATAAATGAGAAATAAATAAAAATAAAAATAATATAATAATACAATAAAGAAGATATACAAATAAGTAAATCAGTTGTGGTGTAGCCTACTAACTTGTGAATAGGAAAATGCATGTTTCTGAATTTTCTTATTATATCTTACAGCATGTTTTGTGTGATATAGCTTTATTGGCAGATAATTTCAATGAGTAGTTCGCAAGTTTTGCCTTTGCATGAATGAGATAGTATAATTTGTTAGTCTGTGTTAGGTTTTTGGACTGTGTGGTGCGCATGTGGGAGTCTAATTGCATACGACATGCTGGTGATTGATTATCCCCTGCCAAACACCCTATATATATATGGCTCGTAGGGTATTATGTAGATGTAGATTAAGATCGCCACAAAAGCTCTATTGTATTGACCGAGATAAATTAGAATAGAGAAGTTAGAACGCACAAATAGAATAGACAAATAGATTTTCTTATTATCTCTAATAGCATTTTATGTGTGTAATTGGTTTATTGGAAGATTAGTAGCGATAGCAATGAGTAGTTGGTCTTTGCATGAATATGGTAACATAATTTGTTATTATACGTGACGTTTTTTGGACCGTGGAATCCTATTGCATGCTGGTGTTTGATCACCCCCTGCCAAACACCCTAGAGGTGGCTCGCAGGGTATTATGCAGATGATATCCTAACATAAACTCAAAATTAAGTAGAAGAAGCAGAAAACAGGTACTTTGAAAAGATCCCTCCAAATGTAAGAATACAGGAGTGGAACGATCTACCTGAAGATGTTTTTAAGTAAGATCTTTCCTGTAAATAATGAAATTTTTAAGAATTAGTTTTCATCGATTCTTGGTTGATGACACTGTGGTTTACTGTGGAGAGTTTGAAAATGGGTTATTTGGGTAAATGTTGTTAGTTATATGATACAAGAATTAATGTATTTTTTCGTACTATAGGTGTATTTTCTGTTTATTCACTTTGTTATTAGATAGGTAGACTTTTCTTTCAATTGCTTAAATCTAATGCTTCCACCAGGCAATAGTCTACTTGCAGCAATATTTCGTATATAAATAAGCTCTTATTAAGTATAACAATGAACAAATACTCCAGAAAGGATTTCACCCTCTTAGCGACATCTAATAGTGACACCGAAAAGAAATGCTATAGATGTTTAAATTAAGCGCAGTGAAAATATTTCTGTCACGTCAACTAATTACAGATATGTATCTTTTACACTCATGTGAGTGTAGCTTACTAACTATTTCATTTATTTAAGCAGGTTTCTGAATTTTGCTATATTTCTAACATCATGTTTTGGATGTTCTGGCTTCATAGGGAGATTGCCTTCGTACGAAGAATAGGATAACGAAGATAATGTATCACATGTAGCGTACATGACGCGTAGTGCATGTAAGTGTAAGTAAATAATAATCTTCTGTTGCTTGTTAGTGATGGTTCATCTCTTGCCAAACACCACTATAGGTGGTTAGCAGGGTACTCATAACTTATGACAATATACAATTTATAGTATATCAACATTTTTACTCATATTGAATTATATTTTAACTGTTTAATTAATCCTGTTTTTAATCAAAAAGTTTAGTTTCTGCACATTTATTAATTTGAACTCTTAAATTCCTCAAAGGCGAATCACCAATTTTCGACAGAGAAGAAAAACCCGATATATCGGCCTGTTACACTTAGATAAGCTTAAATTTGGGTTATGTTGAGAAAAAGTTCAAAACATAATACATAGGTGAACTTCAAAGGATTAAAAGATTGAAATTATTACGACTCAGATGGATAAAAAATAACGATTGCATAATAAATAAGCCATTTAAAAAATATAAATATCTGAGATATGATTAGACTTTCGCTCTAAAGAAATTTCACTTTTTGATATATGTCTTACCACTCGCAGTAATGAGGATAAAAAATGTTTCCGCTATCGATGTCAGGTAACAATATGTGATAAGTAAGCTGTTGGGGTGGTGAATACCAATCAAAACTTAAGTTCATTAAACAAGCTCAGCAAAAAATAATTAGAAAATATATGCACACTGACAAGTCTCCATTACTTCAATCCCTTCATACTCTACAGATTACTTATGTATGTTTACGACTTTTATTTTCTACAAGATCAGGATATAATAAAGGGAATTTTAAAGATATTTTTCCGTCAGACTTATGTCTACAAACTTTTTTGTATTGCCGCAGCTATACACGTTCTCTCAACAAAAATTTGACGTTTTTCCGCGATTTGTTTTCATTATTGCATCAAAATTATCTTTTACTAAAAATAAACGTCTATTTTTTACCCAATTAAAAACATCCGCCTAATCAAATGGGAGTAAATAATTTATGCTGATAGAAAATTTAAAGGGATTAAGATATGAATAGAGGGGTATACGTGTGTATACTTATTTAATTTCCTTACCAAATATTGTACCATATTATTGTTTTTATGGTTTTTACGGATATTTTTTGTTTTCCTTTTCTGTACTAAACCTAAAGTAGAATTAGTTTCCTTGCCTCAGAACAACTTCTGTTTTATGAGACGCTAAATTCACGTGGACTATAAGTATCATTGTTTTTTATGCTATTATATCATTGTGTGTAAACCTAAGAATTGATAAATTAATTTATCCATACATTTATCTATCTACAATGGATTCTAAATCAAATATCTACTTTTTTATGCGGTGTAAATATAAGCAGGGGAGAGCAGATTGTTTTGAAAAATTTGGTATTTCAGTATATTCTATAGATAATATCTATCGATAGCAAACAAATTTTCATGTATTATATCAGCCTTAAGTTTCCGACTATGCACTCATTAAATTAACGATATCTTCTTTTTCGACTTCTTTTTCTCCTTGACTTTTTACATAAATCTTTTGATAAAATTTCTATGAAATCTAAAAAGTTGAACGGCAAAGGATGCAGAAAATAAATGTTTCCTACGAACTTAATTTCGTATCCGTTGCTTTGATTCCAGTTACGCACACCGACAAGCCTGAATAACTGGAAATGTAGCAAATATAACGGCACATAACCCCTCTTTTACGATCACTGTTAGTCGGAGAAGGTAGATGATTGACTAAAATTTCAGTTTTCTCCTTTTTTTAATTATGGAGCATCCGCGGAGTGAAGGAAGCCAAAATTACCATAGCACATTTATTCGTGATGGACACTTAACGCCTTGAAAAAAATAACTCTCATCAGCACAGGCAGAGGTGGGAACCATTTGCATAAATTCGAAAACTTGTAGTGCTCCAAATAAAAAAATCATTTCTTCCCGCCGTAAATATTATGTGCGTCCGCTTCGCAACCGGATAAGCCTGATTAAGAATCTTCTTTGCTTGAATTTTGTTTTTTTCGTCCTCCACATGAATAACCCTTCCGAGCAAATTATCATTTTTAAGAGTCGTTCGAACACGGAAAATACGGTGTGTCAAAAGAAACTTCTTCTATCTCTCCAGGATCAGTCATGTTTTCCCACCAGCTGTGGAGATGAGAATTCATAATGTGGAAGAAACGTGAATGAGCAGTGGGAAGAATGCCAAAATGGTGAAAGGAAAAAAAAAACAACTGGGAAATGCGATCATCACAGCGCAACCGGTTTTGCTATTACTCATTCCCTTTAAAACTCAACTATGTCCCCTGATAGCATTTTCGACTGCTTTATGAGTAAAAAGAGGGAATTAATCTAGTGTTGTAGCTTTACTTTGCGCCATTTTATCGGAATAAGTATATTTTGGAAAAAATAGATACGTTATCATCACAAAAATGTGTAAAAATTATAGGAATTTAAGGATTTTTTTGCAACTGGCTAGCTGTGAACGTAAAAGAGTTGTTATTGTAACACTTTTTTTAATCAATAGTTTTCTAGAGTAAGATCTAAGAACCTCAGACTAATTAAAAAAGATTACAACTGATAATATGCATTTGATATCTTATGGAATTTAAGTACTGGAATTATTACAACAGAAATGGATGAAAAATGACGATTAGAGAAAGTGATTTTTTTTTAACTCTGTGACTTTTATCATAAATAAATTAGGCTACTTAATTGATATATGTCTGACCAATACAAGTATTGAGAATAGAAAATCTTTCCACTGTTGGTTCCTTTGTATTGCAAATTCGGTTCAGGTGCGTATGTTTATGCTCAGTTTTACAATACTTTTGTATTTAATACACAGTTTTCCCATATTCTCAGTAAATTCATAACAATGGTGATTTGTAAGGAGTTACATGTGAGTTTTGGGAGAGGATATGACATGAAAATATATTTCTGCATGGTATTTTAAACGTCACTTTGGTGTCATATAGTATAAAAAATGTTGATTATTATATAAAGATATTTTATTTAACGGAGAATAAAATTTACTTTGTACCCCCACACAAATAATTTATTTCCGACCGTGGCTTGGACAGTTATGCAATTTTCGAGGGGAAACTTGAAGGTGACGGTTAACCTTGAAAAAGACATAACTGTCAAAGCCATGCTCGTAAATAATATTTTAGTGCGGAACGAACAAAGCAAATTTTACTTTCCAACACCGTGGTTCCACAAAGTGAAGCCGGAAGTTTTAGACATTGTAAATATCAATTTTCGTGCACTTTTTATGAGCATACTTTCTCGCATAACCCCATTTGGCTTTACCGACCGCCACTGAGCTGAAACTTCCTGTCATTTTATTAAATATTCCCAAAAATGTATTATTATACGTAAAATATAACGGTTGTAAAGACCGGTAACGGGCACCTCAAACCTAAAATAGTCTGATAATTTCGATGTATTTATTACACATTTCTTCTGATGTGTTAGGCACCTTCGCGATGGGGAAAATGTATGAAACTCGTTAGTTGGGGCATGGAGGGAATATATGACTTTCAGTGTAGTGCTCTTAGAATCTACACTCGTTTATATTTTGCCCGGCTGAGCAAAGCAACGACTGGAATATGACTGGAGAGGAATGTCAAAAGACACGAGAGGTGGAAAGGAAGAGCTCGCAGTCAACCTCACCGGATGAAGGAGATAATTTTGAAGGATTGGTCGGCCCATTGATTGATTAGGCTGTCGCTTTGCATAGCGAGGGTCGTTAAAAACCATTGTCTGGAAAGAAGACGCCATGGCTAGACATCTACAGGACTTTTCTTCGGCTTTCCTTTCCCTCACCCAACGCAACGTCTCATCTTTTCCTGTCCCTATACAACGTAGAAATCTTTTGTGCTTTCCACAACCCTTTTTATGCATTTAAGAAACGGAATTCAACTATCTTCTTCCCCATCCCTATCGTGCAAATACCCATTCTCTGGTACTAAAGTTACTCGCTGGCACCTCGTAACGAGCGCTTTTGTTTATTGTGTTCATACCGCGATGTCCTAAGGATAAGTTGGCTTGGGAGATGACAGACACTTAGACATCTAACCTCTTAAGTTCTATAGTTAAATACTACATCACTCCTGTTAATAGTTCGCATTTTTCCCTTTTTTCGCGAACTAAGACGCATTTGAAACATGAGATCTCATTTAGAGGTGTTTGTGACATTCAAAGTAAACCTTTGCCGACATTTGCTTGTATCGCAAGAATAAAATGTGTGCATTTAGAAAAGAAACTGAGCTATAATTGTCAAATATTATAGAAAGGATTCTCGGATGAGAGCTTCTCGGGTTTCCAACCTGATCAGGGTCTGCCTGGTGTAGGCTGACGTTTCAATGAGAGACCTTCCCACCATCCTCAGGTCTGATGATCCTAAGGATGTTGGGAAAGTATCTCAACGAAACGTCGGCCTACACCATACTTACCCTGACCCGGTTGGAAACCCGAGAAGTTTACATCCATGCTATTCACCGGGAAAATCTCATACTCTTCAAGGATTTTCGGGTTTTCCATCGAGTTATTGGCTGCATGTCTCCCTATATTTCGAAGTAGAACTTGATCTTCAATCTAAGAGGAATCCTCTAAAAAGATCCTCCCTATTGAGATGATCCCCTGAGGATGAAGAACAAGTCGTTTTTCGAAAATTCGGGAGACATAGAGCCGAATGGAAAACTCGAGAATCCTTTCTGCATATGATATGGCGGGAAAAATCTTAGATCTACTCAAATTTTATATGCAGCTAGAGTAAATTATTGTCTATTCTATAAACTCTGAAAATTTCAAAATGATAGCGTAAGTATTAGGCAAGTTATGGGTCATGTATCGGTATAAATCCAAACGCTTTGTGCTCTAATTAGGTCATATAGGAAATAAAGGAGCTATTGAAATTGAAATCCAACTTCAAAGATTTGAATTTTGGAGCGAAAATTCACCTTCTGACTGACATATATTTCGGTTTCTCAATCCCTCAAACAGCCACATTCACACGCAGCATTCATGGACATCGTTGAAAATTTACACTCCACCTAAGAGCCTTAAGGTATCTTGAGACTTATTTTGCTCGTGGAGGCGAATGACCTGGTGAACTGAGGATAAGTTAAAAAGCTTTTGACCGTTGAGATGGAACGCTGAATGTAGAGCCAGGTGAGTCACGCAGCTTGATCGAAAGCAAACGTGAAAACGAATAATAGACACTATAATTGGTCGTGAATGCTCTCAGTCCCCAGGGCGATGGCTCAACTCACTTGGCATTGGAATAGTGGGGTTATACAATAGCATCGAGACCGGTGAGAAATGCCGCACCATTTTTGGAACATAAAAAAATGATATATCCCACTTCTTTTCGGAATTCCGTCCAAGCTGAATGCTGTACGGCAATTTTGCGTTCCGTTCACAATGGACATTTCGCACTCAAGTGAAGAGTCATCGGCAAAAGTAAAGGAGACGGAGTAGGTTAGACAATAGGGGTGTTATAAAGGGAGAATGCATTTGAAAAGAGGTTGGGGCATGGGACGTGTTAATAATCAAGGAGGGATCGAGAGCTCGAAGCTGTTCGTTATTATCCGGTAAGTGAAGTGCGAACGATTCGCACATCTGTCGTGGCTGGATTCCCGTCGCGAAAGACTGGCGCCAGGAGAAGGCAGGCCCATGCATATCTAAACACGAGTAACGTGAACGATTCTAGGGAACGGTTATATTAAGATTAACCATTCCAGAACGTTTTCATTGTTATTATTACTACTGTCGAAACAGTGTCTCCGACGATAGGTGCCCAAGAATTTTAAATGCATATTTTTGCCAAAGTTTTGCTAACTTTTGCACCTTCATTTGGGGTATGAATGAATAAGGGTACATAATTTTGCCATATAAAAGGCACATATAAGGTTATACAAATACATTTTCCAATAATAAAATGAAGGTGGAAGGAAGAAATCAGTTGTAAAATAATAAAAATGAAGATACTAAATTTTTGACACAGGTATATGCCGAAACGTAAAAATATTGCATTTAAAATTCTTCTAACTGTGCTTAATGGAGTATACTTTCAATCAGACCTTTTTCTAGTTAATCGAATAATCTGTAAAGTCCTGTTCCTCTAATAATACTTATAAATAAAACTGGCCGAATTATTATCCACATCAAAGCAATAAAGCGAAAAATATCGCAGCAACGATTCGTGAAAGACACGTCGAAGCATATGTTTTATTCGGTAGTATGATATCATGTTTAAAAAGTGCACAGCTTAAACTGTCACTACAAGCTGTGCTTTTAAGGGTATAATCTTAATTTGACCACTTCCGACTATATAAAAAAATGAGTAGGATTTGGTGCCTCCAAAAAATATTGGTGGTTAAAATTGGCTGAATCATAATCTACACCTAAGCATTATAAGCAGGGAAAGACACTTCGGAGAATATGTTTTACTAAAGTACACGCGTAGAATGGCATCGTGTGCACAATCACGTTCAGTCACAAGTAAGGAGATATGGAACTATGGGAAGGATCTTATGTCTCTCGCTTTAGTTGCATGCCGCCACGAGTGTCCCAGTGAAGCATTGATCTCTTTTCCGAGGCTTCCCACGCTCTGCCTTTGCCGTAGTATCTCTTTCTCTGGGACGATTCCCAGTGCTGCGTTATTAATCGTTCTGTCACCTGAATCGCTGATGCACACAGAGAAAATGGACTCCACGCTGCTTCGCAAGGAAAAAATTTCCAAAGAAATTCTTCCGATTCGTCTATTATTTTACGAGCAGAATTTATCGATACCAACCAATGCAATGAATTTTGCCTAATTTAATCCAAACTGTAGTCCCATGAACATCAGTTTTTATGATGATTATGATGTAACATATGATTATTTTACTAATGATTCTTTGAATAACTGATAACTTCAGGCTTGACTTCGTGAAAACTCTCCATATTGGAAATAAAGGAATAAGACTTTGCGATGTTCAATATTATATTAATATGGGCACGACTAAGGTATTTTATCGCAGTTACATATTTAGGTCAATATATAACTACGTTACGAAACCCGGATCTTGCCCACATTAATATAATAGTGAAACTTGCAAGGTTTTATTCCTTTATTCCCATTACGTCTGATGACTCTTTGGCTCAAGATCACTGCATCAGCCAAAAAGAGTAGTTTTACAAAAATTTCATTTGTGGATGTAACAAATTGCAGCATTAAAAGTGCATAGGGACACACAGAAACAAGTAAAATATTTTTCTAATATATTGTAGAGACCCAGACCTGGCAGACTAAGGTTAGGCAAAAATGAAATTCATTCTCTTTATGCTAATGATCATAAATTCTATTTATAAAGTACCCAGAAAAATTCTTGTTAGCTTTGAACTGAGTAGACACCAGCCGATTTTATAACTAATGTATATTTTTGCCATTTTTTATTTCCGCTAATGCATTGTGAATGAAATGATGAGTTTATTTTTGAAAATCTATATTAAGCATCTATTTAACTTTACCCCTCTTAACTAATAATATCCTGCCACCTTCATTTTTTCATTATATCACTTAAAATATCCTTTTCTACGTGTGGTGGATGCGTCGTTCTTTGAATAAGATAAATCATGCCAGCGCTAAAATGTGGCTCTTTTTTTAATAATAAAAAAGTTCATTGTTGGACATCATTTTCTGATGTGGTCCTAAAAATCAAACGGTGATTTTCACTCCAAGTATGCATAGAATCTATCCAAATATCCACATCTTCCTACTAATTATTTCTATCTTGCATTTTTTTAAGCATATGACTAATGGGGATATCATCCCTTTCAACTCGCAATGGAAGTTCCGTGCTTAGGATATTCCCCGAGGCGTCATGCGGTCGGAATCCAAGATACGGGCCTCCACTACACACACCAGCCTCTATTCTTCCAGCATGCGCTCCAAAACCGTTGAAAGATGGTGATTGCTTTTTTGAGACGTGCTTAAGACTCCGCGCGGAAGCTGGAGAGACTATTATTTCCCCTTGTCACGTATGAAAGAGGTGAGGGAGGGGGGAGTGGACGCAAGAGAAGTAAGAGGGATGAATGAGACGGGAAAGGAAAAAGGAGGACTCGTAATGTTAAATGGAGAATAGGGAATGATGAGAGAGGGAGAGTGTGGGCGACAGGGAGTTGGGTTGCATGCAGCTGAGTGGGTTGAAAGCGGAGAGGACTGACAGAATAAGGGGGAAGGGAAGTAGGTGGGGATGAAGAGGGAGAGAAGAACACACAGGATAATTATCTAGGATTTTTCGATGGATCGATTAATCGACATGTTATATTTATATTCGATCTATCGAAATATGCATATAAGAAATACGAGTATCGATTAATCGATATGTTAATTTAATCGATCATCTATCAAAATAAATATATAAAAATAATCCGATTATCGATTGATCGACATGTAATTTCAGATTCAATGCATAGAAATTCATATCTAATTGTAAACAAAATCTGATTACCGATTAATCGACATGTTAATGTAAGAGTCTATCAATCCAAATAATTTTCTAAACAAGTCCGATTGACGGTTAATCGACATGTTAATTTAAGAGTCTATCTATCGAAATAAATAGCTAGATTAAATCCGATTATCAGTTAATTGACATGTTAATTTAAGAGTCTATATATCGAAAGAAATCCGAAAAATTCCATTTATCGAAATTTTTATCGAATAATCAATTGATTGAAATCAACATGAAGCATTCCATTCACTGAAGCCATTTCCAATGACTCGATTTATTGAAGCCGATTAGATACAGTATCTTAAGGTTTGTGATGGCACGATTAATGAGCAGAATAATTTGCGAGCATATCTTTCGAAATAGTAATCTAATATTTGTTTCATCAAATATTTTATGACCTCTTTGATTATTCTATTATCTATTACAACTTCTGTCAACGACACAAGCACTTATCGAAACCAATGTCTAGAATTAGATTTATTGACAAGGAGAGGGTTTAATAGAAGAGTGGGGATGAAAAATTAAAAGCGTAATTTGTCAACGATATTTCAATTACTCGATGAATCGACAGAAAAAAAATGTGTCGAGCCTTGCAACTGCAAACTAATCCAACGGAACTTTAATACGAAGATACGAAGATTCATTCTTTTAATAATATTGCTATATTTCACTTGCAGATATAACGTATATTATTCAAAATTTTGAAAACGTGGACAAGAGAATTTGTTAACCAAATACATATTCATACATGCCCATCACCCATAGTTTCGATACATTTGAGTATCAACAAAGTTTGAGAAATAAATATCTGTTATCCTATATGTGCACTACTCACAAGTGGCATCGAAGACCATACATTATTTTTTTGCTAGGGGAAGGCTTTGGCGAAAACTGCTCGCAGTATAAGCTAAGCTATAACTACCCATAATAGACGATCCTTAAACAACAATGGCTTTTTAAAATCGACCACTAACGGCAGTCGATATTACTATACACAATCGAAAACCATCGCTATTATTGAATAAAAATAAATGTAAATTAAAGGTAAATGTATAGAAAAGGTACCATTATCTATGTTGAATAACCGTGAGAGAACTCAATTTTTATTCATTAGCTCTTTTTAAAGGAAGTCGTTGACAAAACTGCTCGTCGTGTAAGCTGTGCTACAGCTACCCACAACCAACGATCTTTAAACATTAATGGCTTTTTTATATTGACTATTAACGGCAGTCGACGTAATTATCGACATTTGAAAACCATCGCCATATTTGTGTGCCGATAAAGTATCATCACCAACAGTGAATAACCGTCAATTAGGAATCTTATTATTCTATATCCACAACCGACGTCGTAGACCACATACTAATTTTTGCTACGAGAAGTCCTTGGCAAAAACTTTCCATCGCACATGCTCGGATGAGAGTGAGGGAGGGTAGGATTGCAGCTGAGTGGTTTGGGTGGGGCTTGAAAGGAGAGGAAGATTGACAGAAAGAGTGGAAGAATAGAAAGGAGACCTGCCCATCACTTGAGCCCCGAGTTCCATTAGGATAAACCCGTCTGGCGTCAATTCCCATACCCACCCACCAAGCTCCCATCAAGCCCAACCGCCATCCCACTACAGGGAACGCAGCACCAACCCCCTCCTGCACCCCGTCATGCGTCCCATGGTATCCTATTTTCTTCCTTTACCGTTCGGTAATTAAGGTGGTGCCTGTCGCCCCTATATCCTTTCCACGTTACGCTATTATGCCCTCAGGATGCTCGCCATTCACGAAGCACATGTGATGGGGGTGACTAAGTTCATTTGTGCATTTGCGCGAGTGTTTTGGGCGGGAGATTTTTTTACACGGTTTTATTGCATCACCCAAGTTTCACTTTCACTCGAATTTTATGTGGCTGACTGAATATTTAGGAAAATTCAGGTTTAATGAAAAAGAGAAATGGAAATTTTCCACAAATTTATTGCATAATAAATGACGTTTTCGACCATCTGGTCATTCTCAAGTGCAATGGGTGCAACAATTTAGACATGAATGTGTACAACAATTTGCACAAGAATATGTACAACAATTTGTACAAGAATTTGTACAACCATCTGTACAACATTGCGTACAACAATATGTTCAACATTGCACTTCAGAATGACCTGACGGTCGAAATGCGCCGTGCATTATTAAATAAATCTGTGAAAAATTGCAATATCTCTTCTTCATTATATCGATGGCTAAGTTCTAACAACACGTATCTCAAAATTTGGCCGGTTTGAGACAGGTATCTGATTCTTAGATATCTATGTCTCTTGTTAATTGTATTAAATGAGAATGAATCGTGGTCACTTAGCATCTTGACTTATCAATACGATGAAGAAAGCACGGGAAACTATCGCAATCAATTTCAATCAACCTGTCGTGTAGTATGGTGAATAAAGGGAGATCCTACAAAATCTCTTTCCTTTGTAATACAAAGAACTATATCGGTTTTCTGATGTTATTGAGATTGGAATAGATTCAACGCTAACTCAATTCCATCTCCACATGAATCCAGTGCAACAATGTTAGATTTTTATTTAATTTTCATCTCGTTAGTTGCCTGTTTTCCAAGGTGGTTTTTCCAATTCCAGATATTAGTGAAAGGGGGAAAACTGTCTAAAGTAATTTAAAAAAATAAATGTACTGAAATTTTTTAATACAGCTCATGAGTAGCATATGAGCGTGTTATTTACGGGAAGGTTAAACCATCGAATTTTATGGCTAAAATTATTGATATTAAAACTCACAAAGTTGGTATTAATTAGTTATATAAGTTGCCAACAATGGTTAGACTTGAATATTACCTCATTGAAAGCTTATATTTACGACACATCTGTGAGTAAATAATGCACGAAAAATAATTATCCTCCAAACCTTTTCTTCTACTAAGAAAGGCCAAGGTAATTGCCGAAAATAGTACTTAATGAGCACTGTACTTCTTTTTATACGTCACTTTTAATGGAAACACCTTTGAGATGTCTCATAAAAATAAAGACCCTCTTCATCATGTGCAGCCAAAAAAAATATCTTTACATTTCCTCCATTGTAACGATTGCATTCTTTTTTATATTTGTCCGTGCTCGCCGTGTTCGTCATCTGTTCCAGAACATCACGCACCGTGGAGGTCTTAATGATATTCATTCACTCCCCTCATTTACCCAAGGTTAGGGAATTTCCCCTTCCAGCAATCCCTTCACGCAAGTTTCTATGAGGTTTGAAAGGATGAAGGGAACGAAAGTGAAAAAAAAATTAAGAAAGTGTGCGTGAGAGAGACTGAATGATGTAAAAAAATATAAAGTTATAATAATAATGTTCCCGTCTGACGAGGACGTGGATTTGGTAGTGGGAGAACACTAAAAGGTGGAGGAGTGTATTTTCGAACGAGTGGATCCGTGGGGGGAACGGAAAAAAATGAAAATCGTTTGGATGAATTAAGGAAGTGTAACGTCTTCATTTGTGCCTGAGTCGGGCAGGCCGTTCTTCTCATGGGAAGGGTGCGGATGAGAGGAGGGAGTCTTTGTGGAAGACAGCCCAGCAGAAGGGGATGGGTGGAGATATATGTGGGGGACACCTGCATTCGTGGCAAAAGAAGAGGGTATGCATAAAAAAGAAAAGGGAAGGAAATGAAGGCTTCGGTGGAAAGGCATCCGAGTAAAGGATTGGGTAGATCGTTTCATCTGCATCTTCATACAAAGCTAACATAAACCACGTAGGAAAAGAATGTAGTTTAAGCTTGATTAAAAAAAAACATTGGTCATTTGGGTTCAAGTGTGAGCTAAAATGTAATATAATTAATGTAATTTGCTCGCGAAGAAGAGAAAATGAAATCATTTCTCCCACGCATTTCTACCGATATCATCACTAAGTGCATTGCAAATCTTGAGACACTTTGGTGCACAAAATAATAGCAAGATGTCGTTCTTGGGTCACAGTTATAACAGTCTATGTAAACCATGCTTTAAGGCCTTCCATTTTTTCATCAACATCTACATATTACCCTTCAAGCCACCTACAGAAGTGTATGGCAGGGGGTGTACATAGGTGGATTTAGGGGGGGTGGTCCCGGGGGCACTTTCCCCACCCCCACAAACGCTTAAAAAATAGACAAGAATTTTGATAGGGTAATTCAACATGTTCCTTTTTTTCGGAGCCTCAGTCATTCAATTTCATAGTAATAACTTTTATATTAAAGTAAAGAGAATATTTCGTACAGTAATTGTGGTATTTCGTTTTTAATCTCAAATATGAGAATACCGTTTGCCTGTAAGATCCTTGTGCCCTCCCCCCCAGAATAGAATTCTGTTTCCACCCTTGGGGGTAATCATCATCTACGTACACCAGAGGATTGAAATTTACATCCACGAAATGCACTTAGCATCATGTACGCTATACATGAGACTTAAGATATTAGAAGTAAAGAAATAAAACTTTGTAAGGTTCACTGTTATTTAATTATGGGCACGACCCGGGTTTCGTAACTTGGTTACATCGTCAGGTGACTGATCTTGCATGCATCATACCATGGCCCTTATCTGACCAGCCAGGGGAGGGCGGGGTACCTATCCTCACAGGAAAAACCCTCGTCCCAAATCAAGGCTGCCCCTTTCCCCCTTACCCCCCCCCCCTCTCACTATTCCATTCCGTGTTGAACCCTCACCCCCACCCTTTCAACCAGTCCTTTTACCTTTCCGATAGATGCCCTCACTGTCACTTTTGTACTTTGTGTATAAATGTATGATGCATGCAAGATCAGTCACCTGAAGATGTAACCAATTTACGAAACCCGGGTCGTGCCCATAATTAAATAAGAGTGAACCTTACAAAGTTTTATTTCCTTACTTCCAATATAAAGAGGTTTCACAAAGTAAAGCCTGAAGTTATTAGTTATATTTTAGACATTAGATTAATCTATATACAACTTATGAAGGTAATCTGCCTATGAGGCTAGAACATTCAAAACATGTGGAAACTGTAACTGTTGAAAAAAATTAAATTAAAATTAAAAAAACATGCACTCAAGGAATATATGAATTAGTAAGCTAAGCAGCAAGACAACTAGTCTATTTCCAGGATACTTTCAAACCCATTAGTGGTTCCAGAGATCGCGCAAATGATGATAAAAATTTCTGTTTCACGCTATCATTTTCCGCGATTCTTCGAGGAATGGAAATCCCATCCATTTTTCCATCACTCGACACGTCCTTTTTTCCGTCGCTGAAACCATCGCTTCCACCGTCCTTCAGCAAATCAGAACGCACGGCCAATAGCAGCAATTGTAAAACATTGATTGATTTTAATTGATCAAAATTGTTTGATTTTAATTGAATGACATTGATAAATACGGAAAGTGACGGGATAAGAGATGGAAAAAGGGAAGATGGCAATGACGGTGTGATTCAGAAAATGATAGGTCAAGTGATCATTTATTTGGTCCCTGAAAAGTTAACGTTGGAGCTATCACTCAGAGGAACGGAAATAATGACCGCATGATTAAGGCATAAATACTATCAGCGAATAATATCTTGCTTTTTTTCTATAGTTAATTTTTTCTATAATTTGGCCATAAGCAGTGTTGTTGAGTAATCGAGTGAATGTAATCGCATTACTTGTGACTATTACTTTTGCAGTAATGTATACTTGTGACCATTACTTTTTACTACCGGAAATATTTATTTGTAATTTACTCCTTAAAGTGAAAGAAGAATTCCGTTGTAATCCTTACTTGTTGGTGATCGATCATAATACTGATTTTACAGATTTACCTAGGCTTACGAATAACTTCGAGTCCCTAAGTTCCATAATTCGCTTCATTAGGTTCAGCCACTATTATGTTGTAATCTGCTTATGAAGGGTAGAAAATATGACGCCCCTTGTTTTTTACATCCATCATAATTTTGTGCATAGCAAATGAAATTGCAATTCGTAATTTCTATGATTCAATTATTCGACGTTTTTGCTGCAATGTTCAACAGTTTAGCAGTCTATGGAGTGAACAAGAAGCAATTGTAATGAAATATTACATGAAGCAATTGTGATTTTAGGTGTTAATTCACTGATTACATTTTTAAATCAGTGATTTGTGCTCGTAATTGATCTATTTTTGTACGGAGTAACTGAAATGGAGCCAAGTTACTTTTTTTCAGAGCTTTTACCAACACTGGCCTCGAGTCTCTATTCATTTTATGAAATTCTAGGTTAACTCCATATGAAATATGTTTCGTATTGTGCATGACTGGAGCTATTTATCGGAGGGTTAGAATAAATGATCCTATGATTCGAGCTGAAGGATAAAGAAATGAACTTCCGCCTTCACCAACGCTGACGAATCCCACAGTTAATTTCGCCCCGGGATCCCCACAAGACTTTGATCAGCCAATCGCATTATCCCCCTTTTTATCGGGAAGAATCGGATTAAGTCCTTCGTTGGAGGGTCGGGAGACACTCTCTCCCTCAGATTGAGACGAAGGGAAACAAAGATTGCGTTGAAGGGGACACTAAAGCAGTCCATTCCGGAGAACATGAATATTCAAGAGAAGTTCCAAGATCGAGAATGATACCCCTTACGTATGCAAAAAATACGTATCCACATCTCTCGGTCTAAATGCAAATTCTAGATTATAAAGGTGGCGTTTTTATTTCCCACGATGAGGTAAACGAAAATGTTAAATGATTTTTCTCGTTTAACAGTTTCTTCCCTTTAGTTCGGAAACAGGAAAATTGCCTACCTCCTGAAATCACGTATATAAAAAAAAAGATTTATATCCTCCGGCAAGAGTTGGCATCTCTACCTGTTACCACGTAAAAACACTACGGGCCATCTCGTTTAAAAGAGCTTAGGTAATCTGCGATGCGTCGTTCTTTTTTTTCTAAGTTAAAGCTGATGATCGATTAATCTTTCAAAGGAGATATGGAAAGTAGGTGGGTTGTTCGTATCTAAGAGCACCAGCAAAATTGCTAATTTAAACGTGGGAGGACATCAATAACATTCTTTTTTGGCCAATGCCAGCCGGATAATCAGATGCAAATGACTAGAATATTTTAATGAACTCAAAACATTATTTCGGTCTCACGTTGGAATAAACAAAAGGCAACGATAGCCTTCTAAAAATTAGTACACTGCGTTATTAGCACATTTATTTAGGATTTAAATATCTGATAGTTTAAAATGCATATCAATAATCTGAATGGATCAGTAAGATAGTAATCTAAGCCGATACTAGAAATATTTTTCGGTGGGGAAGGAGTTGGAGAAATGTTTCAATTTTAGGGGGTTCATTTGGAATGGTAACACTTGAATATCTCTTTAAAATTTCGAGGGTGTGTGATCACATTGTTCCCCTGACCAAACATAATTTATTAATATTTTAAATTTACAATATATTTTACATGACTTGAAAGTAGGATTACACTGGAAAATTTTATGGAAAGTATTTCCTTGCATATTATAGACATTCCTTATTATTCATTATTATTTTATGCTGATCAAAGAATCATGCCTTCTCATTCATGCCGTGATTGAAATCTTTCCTTTAATAACTTTTGCCGTCTTTGGTTGTCCATGATAATTTGTAAGTCAGCCGTGAAAATAGATTTTCCGTAAAAAGAGTAATACTACAAATACACACAACCCAAATGCTACACAATTTTACTGAGAGATATATACTTCCATAATTCTAACAGCCTCTCTGAAAGGCGTTTTAGAATCATCACAAATGAATCAGTTTATAAGCATCACCAATAAACCATCATGACATAGTATATGAGACCGTCAAAATTTCTCTTTTATTCTCTCTAATTGCTCTGCACTACTTCATTTACGCGGTGCCCAGCTACAGGTTTAATCCTCAAACAACAATCGAAACCGTGGATCAGTTATGATGAGCTGCCTGGAGTTTTCACCAGGTTAGTTAAGTAGCATTAGCTATATTAAGAAAAATTATCAAATGAAATATCTGTCAGTTTCCTTAACGTGGAGTTGTAGAAGACAATGGTTTGGTGAAACTGTGAAATGCATCTTCAACTCAAGACTTCATTTAATTAACAACAGATTGAAGGAGTATTGTTACACAGAGTAAACATAAATACATTTGCAGAAAAGTTTATCTGGTTTTCCACAGGTTTAATGCTTCCCGTCTCCCGACGTTTCGAGCAGCGACTTGCTGTTCATCCTGAGGGGATCTTCCGAATGAAAATTTTCGGAAGATCCCATGAGGATAAACAGCTGGATATGAGGATAAATGCTGCTGCTCGAAACGTCGGGAGACATGGAAAACATTAAACCTGCGGAAAACCCGAGAAATTTTTCTGCACCTGATACGCCGGGAAAACCCAAGATCATGCATAAATACATTTGGTCGCTAACCAACGAACATCTGAAAATTGCAATAACGACAATATCCAAGTTGAATTTCGCTTGTGTAAACAGTATTTCCAGCAGCCTTTTACGCACCATGGCTTCCTTGAAAGGACTCTGTGCCTCTATACCGAACCAAAAAAATAAATAAGTGCCTCTTATTTCCGTGTTTCGCGGATGATTGATCTAAGTCTCGTAAACGGCGGATTAAAACAAGGTACAATGAAGTAACGCTTCGAGGGGTTAAAATCATTTTTTACTTGCACACATTTTTTTCCACAAGAGTAATCTTAAGAAGAAGAGGGATGGGAGGTAAGAGGTAAACCTGATTGATGCGTTCCACATATGTGGGCAAGCGATGTGTTTAGCGAACATGAGAAAGAGAAAAAATGAACGTCAAGGTTTCGGGTCAAAATGTTGAGTGAAGGAGAAGTGATTGATGGCCAGGCTGTACCTTGGCAATGGCGAAGGAAATGAGATGCTTGAAAGAGATGGGTAGTATGTGCAAGGAGATGGATAGAGTATAGGCAGGCGAAAGGTTATCGTTTGGAGGCAAAGCATCTGGAAAACTTAAAAAGAGGACGGACCATTCATTCTCGATCGGCTGCATTTTGTGTTTTCCTTAACGAATAGCTCGTTTAAAGTTTGAATGAATGGATATTTGAATGAATGAATGAATTTTCAAAGGAATAAATGTTCAAAGGAATGAATGTATAAATGAATACATGTTTAAATTAATGAATATTGAAATGAATGCACGTTTTAATTAATTAGTGTTTAAATGAATGCATGTTTAAATTAATGAATGTTTAAATGAACGAATGTTCAAAGGAATGAAAGTTTAAATTAATGCATGTTTAAATTAATGAATATTGAAATGAATGCATGTTTAAATTAATGAATGTTTAAATGAATGGATATTTAAATGAATAAATGTTTAAATGAATGACTGTTTAAATGAATGAATGTTCGAATGAATATTTAAATGAATGAATGTTTGAATTAATGAGTTTTCCAATGAATGAATGTTTAAAGGATTAAATGTTTAAATGAATGAATGTTAATTAATGCTAAAAGATAACCTCTAAGGGTAATGTAAAGAAATTACATATCGCCGTAACTTTAATGAATATACTGCGGTGATTTTACACTAATTTAAGAAAGAAAACTGGTAAAAAAATAAAAATGTAGGTCTTCAAATAAGAGTGTAGTCTTTCTCTAAATAATTGAACGGACTGAGCTGATTTTATGTCTATCGGTTGAAAAAGAGTTGGAAAATAATGGTGCGGGTGTAAGGGAGATGAGGGAGGCCAAAATTGGATTGTGTTGAAATGTCTGAACAAAACATAAATGAAATGTTTGCTTTTGAGCTGAAAAAATGGTAAAATGGTTTTTCCATAAGAGATTTCATTTTTTCCTACAATGGCTTTGTTAGCAAGACAGCATCAAGGTGATTGATACCTTGATAAATTTTCTCTGTAATGAAACCATAGTTGGTAATAAAACAAAACCTAAGCCAGAATTTGAAATTTCTTTAGTTACTGCTACGAAAATTTCACGACCGATACCGTTACTTATACGAAATGTGTCAAGGTAAAATCCTCAAATAAGCTCTGAGAATAGCATTGTTAATTCTTACAGTAGTACTTAGAAGATAATGATTAGTTATTTCTACCAATAGGCATCTTTCGCGATATTTTTACCTATCATAGTAGGTACCGTAATGAACTTTTTAGCCGTGAATTTCAAGGCACCACTGTTTTTCCCAATTGAAGTGATTGGTCATGAAATTTCTTCAAATGCTACTGTAGATGGTTTCCGCAAAATATCACCCACTGCCATAATTAAAATGGACAAGCGAGTTAGGCAATTAGACTTCTGAAATAATTAGAGAAGTATTTAGATGGGCATCTATTTCTGCCAATGGTAGCTGCGTTGAGTTATTTGTGACAGTACAGTCGGTGTTCGTGTGGTTTTAAATCCATCATCTCATACCGCGATCAAATTTTCAACCACGAGTTTCAAGGCACCAGTTTTTTTTTCGCATTTGAAGTGACTGATGAGCAGTTGAAGTATTTGCATCACGTGGTAGCTTTTAGCGCGGACTCCCCTCAGCTAGCTGAAGTAATCGATTCGCAGACGCAGTGGAAAAAGAGGGAGAAGTGCCATATGGTTTCCAGCACTCCAACTGCCAACTCTTCGAACAGATGACTCTCGGCTTCCGTGGCTCAGTGATGACAATTCCAAGATCGAAATCTCAAGGCACTCCATCTGAGAACCCTCTATCCCATGTTAGCGTGACTATGGGAGAATAACACATCCTTGAAGTCCGTTGAGATGAGAGGAAATTTTTATGCAGAATTTTAATTACTTTCACAATCACATTAATTTTAGTGCTTGACAAGCACTGAAGAGAACATAATGTAAATCAAGCGAATTATAATATCTTTGCCTCAAGCGCTGCATCAACACATCCACTCACGTTTGCAAAAATTAAAATATGTATTTCCTAAGTGTTTTGCGAGTGTTTTTCATGGCTACATAAATATATATGCATACAATGCTTTGGAGAAGAAATAGGAATTTCTTCAAATGACACGGCAAAGCTGAAGCCGGTATTTTTCAGAATAAAGAATGAGGAACTGCCAAATGCTTCAATATATATTTATTTAGCATAGAATTTTCACTATTTTTACCGGTAGTTATTTGCCAAACGGCATTTGAGATATATGTGAGGTAATAAGGAATCATAGAAAAGTTTATGGAAAATTTGTATTGAGCAACAGAAAATGTATCTATATTTTATTGATAAAGATACCAGAACCGGTTCTTCACATGATATTGAAGTACCTATCTGGCAATTTTCTCAATTTAAAAAAATTGCTTACAAGACTTACATTTGAAGATGACGCAATTTTCAAAGAGCGATTTTCTGGTATCAAAGCATAATTTTATCACACATAAGAAACGTCATGCCGAAAAATAAATACTTCATCTCACCCTAATTTTGAAAGTGTAAATTTAAGGAAGAAAGAACGTTAACAGATATAAGTTTGTGGACAAAGAAGGTGATATAAAAAACACGATAAATGAGAAGAAATAATAGATATATTAAGGAGATAGTTTGACTGATAATTATTCTGTTTGACTGATAATATAATCCGCCGTTAACAAGGCTAGCGGATGGATTTAATGCGAGAATATAATGAAAAAACAATTGAAGGATGAAAGCATTTTGATACCTCACATTTGAAAGTTGCTTTAAAGCAAATACTACTCGATGTTGGAAAAATTTCATTGGCGATTGTAAAATCAGCGAGCGACAATCCATCAAAGGATAAATGTAATCAAACTAAACTTAATTACTTTTTCATTTCATTCTAATTCACAAAATTCATTTCAGTAAGTAACTCATGACGCTTGGAAATGATTGATATTTAGTCGTTAAAATTTGATGAAACATTAACAGATGAAGAAGACTTAGGTATGAGAATAAATAAAAGAAATTGTGAGAATACAGCATGAGTGCTGCGTCACGCTAAAAAGAGCTTGAGGATGAATTATTATGAGAGAAGATAAAATAAAAACACAGGAATCAAGGAAGCGTATTTGTAACTCACCTTTGGATGCTAGGTAAGTCTAGGTTATTAACTACCTGCATGAATTTTTGATGTGTTTTAACTCATATATGAATCACTTACTACGCTAACTTTTCGATTTTCTGTTACTAGGTAGTAATTTTATTTTCATGGCAGCCTAATTGTGTCCTTAGTTTCTCTCTTAGTTTCTTGTCTGACTCTGTGTCGTTGTCCTGTGACCGGCAAGTGAGCACGTGTCTAGTGAAGGCTAGAAGGAATGCTGCATGCCTGGTGTGGAATCACCCCGTGCCACAAACCCTGGTGGTGACTTCCGCGGTTCCTCGTAGATGCAGATGCAAGGTGAGATGCTAGGTAAGGTAAGATGAAGCTGATGAAGCATAATTGAGAAACGCATGAATGAATTAAAAGCTTCATTTATTCACAAATGTACTTGAATAGGTTAGAATAAGTTCAACAGATGTAGGCGTTATATGGTGGAAGTTCGACATATTTAAATAAAAGATGGCAGCACTTTACCACAATATTTTAATGCGTACGATGTGTTTCGGCCATCATCTTGTCTTGCCTCAGAGCTATCATTTTGTCTTGTACCAGATGATGGCTCTATGAGCCAAAACGCGTCGTACGCATTAAAATATTGTAGAAAGTGCTACCAACTTTTATTTGAATAGGTTCAGTTTGGCTAAATAATCCTACCCCTCAATTTGGAGTGAAGATACTACAGAGAAACAAAATTGAGACTCCTGGAATGAACCCCATGCTTAAGCTAATGGGTCATCGAAGAGGGGGAGGTGTATTTTCCGGCACTGTTTGTGAGAGGTAGTTAAAGCAGCAACTTTAATTCTTCGTGGTCCAACGTCGACGCTGGCTCGATAGGTCTGGTCTGCAAGCATCATGTCCAAAGTCAAGTAGAGCTCTAAATCACAAGGTTATACAAGGGGATCATGGAAGGGCAATCTCTCAAGAGATGTCGCACATCGATAGCGTAAAATCCCTTCTCGAAAAAAATAAATAAGCCAACTTCCATTATTGTTGGTGAAACGGTGTCGCAGTCTATTGCTGAGAAACGTATTGGCGTAAGTAAGTTTTGTTGATTTTGAAATATCCATGGCAGCCGAATCCAAAATAATCTATCTACCAAGAAATAAAATGCTGTAAAATGCAAGCCATAATTTCATTTGGGACCACCAGGTAGCAGCACATAATGGGAGCCCTCAGCACAGTTATTGAAAAGCTTTGGTTTTTGACACACACCAACGTATTTTTATGCCCTCCATATGAATTCACGTTCACTCAAAAGAAAATTTCAACTTTGTAGACTAAGAAATAAACAGTTTCTTTCGCGATTGTATTTGTTTAAGTTTTAATGAAGCCTCTACACTCCTACAATTCTCGCTCACCCGCCTATACTGCTTCTGAGTCCAATTACCAACGGTTTTCTCGCCTCGCGCACCTGCCCTCTGGCCTTTTTCCCCCTGCTTCCTTATAAAACCCAGCTCGGAGATGAGGATCTCTTGGAAGTCATTGGGAATTGCCTCTCCATATCTACCCCGACTCATCGCCTCGTTCATCTTAATCTCCCAAGGGAGGAAGGAGAACGGGCTGCCAGCACGACCGATATCTTTGCCTTACCACCCACGCGCCTCACCTTTTAAAAATCTCAGCCCATTCTCTGCCTCCAACTGCGAGACGTGAAATCCCTTTTTCCTCATCCCTAGATTTATCTCTCATCTCCATTCATTGTAGTCCATCCTTTTGCTCTGTTTATCACGGAATATCATGCGTGCTATCTTCTTGCGATCCCTATTATTTCTTTATATTCTTCACCGTTCTTTATCTTGAAGCGGTTTACTCATCTAGAATCGTCTTGGTGGACTTGTTTAGCAACTCATTTTAACCCATCCCAAAGAGTCATGAAAAGCCCTACTTGTTTTAAAGAGTAGAATTGATATAAAAATGATTTTTTTTCAGGATTAAACTGTAGCTGTGTAAGAAAAGTGTATTTGACAATGGATGTGTTACTTCAGAGGCAATTTTGATAAAAATCAGGTTATATTAACCCTTCCGTGCTTCTGAATGTGATTCTGAAAAACGCTTTCTTCCTCTTATATTCATTCATTACAATTAATTCACTCATTTCCTTTACTGGATAATACCACACTCATCATCTTCTCATGATAATATTTATTCCTTCACCGTCCTCAATCTGTTTTATGTTAATCCGACTATGATAATCATGTTTTTACCTTACCATCGCATTTCCCGGAGTCATTGCTACCTTTTGAACTGTATTTTGTGGACTGGAGTGAGTGTGAGGAAATATCTAGTTTGGAATACATTTACCAGCAAAGGAACAATTTTGCACTGATACTATAGCCTCAGATGAATTTTTTTAAGCATAACATTTTCATTTTATCTCTACTTAAATTTCATCTGTGAGGCGTATAAAATGTTTTTCCGCTTAATTTCTTTATCTACCTTTTTCCATTCACTATTCCGTTTTCTGTGTTTATTACTGAGTACCCACGTGGCTATTTCGTTCGGTACCTTATCTTCTTATCGTTCCGATTTTTTTATCTCACAGTGGTTCACCAAATTTTACCTACTCTATTGTGCTCATTCTGTATGATAATGAAGTCTTTTTTGCGTCATACGGGCGGTTACTATGGCATACGATAACTGTGTCGTACTACGAACTAAAGGAAAAGAAAATCTCAAATAAAGTAGGTACGGATATGAAGCCAAGGTGCCTCAAAAACCACCATTGGAAGAAGTATTCACTAAGGAACCTTTGACTTGCTATCCCAGTGAGAGAATAACGATAAATTGACCCGGCAGAAGCATATAATGATAAATGGATTAATTATTCCTGTTCGACGTTTTGGAATTTTTCCTGTTTTTTATTGCTAAATCTCACTCAATTATTCTATTACCTTCTGGACTATGCATAGAATAAATGCTTTACAAAAATTACCTGTATCTGAAGAGTAAATAATTATACTGCCTCAAAAAGTACTTGGATAAGTTTTCAATTTAAAAATCAACGAAAATATAGAGTTACATACGTTTTAATGTACTGGAGTCCTAGCATATACGGTTACTGGATATTTTAACTAGATGCTAGCTATATCTTGAAAATGTCCATTTTGGCAGCGTAATTTCCAAATCATTCATACGCCAAGAAAACATTCCGGTTGAATGTGGGTAGATTTATATTCATTTTTAATATAAAATACATAACATATATTCTAAATTAAAATTACTCAACTAAACTTATTTTGACCTTGAAACCCTCAAAAATATTTTGGAATAACGCCGTAGATTTTTCTGCTTAAAAAGTTACCCAGAGTTATGACTTAAACTCGGGTCGAATAAAAGTTATTTTTGTGGAATAATGCATTATTTTAAAATGGAAAAATTAACTCCAAATTGCTAGTGCAGGGTGCCCCATTTATCTTGACCACCCGAAATAACTTTTTGTCCAGATGTAAATTCAAAAACGTGTCAAGCAAATGTCCATTAGCCGTCAGGGGGACATTAATTAGCATGATTTCCTTCCTTGCAGCTCTTTTATTTACAAAGATATGAACAGAGTTATTTTTTTTCGCAAATGGCACCATTTATTTTTTATTCGGCAATTCATTTCTTCCATTTAAAAAAGATATACCGCTGTTCATATCTTTTTAAATAACAAAGCTACAAGGAAGAAAGTCATGCTGATTAATGTCCACCTGACGGCTAATGAACATTTATTTGACACATTTTTGAATTTGCATCTGGTCATAAAGTTACTTCGGGTGGTCGAGATAAATGGGACACCCTTTATATTGCATTCTAAGCTCAAAGACACAACCTTCATTCTGATGCACCGTTACATTCAGTGTCGAAATCCTGTAGTATCAGTGGTATACCACGTAGAACGGATACAGTAATTATGACGGAACACTTTGGAAGGGCTACGTTCCCACAAAGACGGCAATATTATGAATTGGAAGGCATTCAGCAGTTTCCCGCGCGGCAGCTGAGCTTGCCGAGCGTCAGTCTGCCGCGCCTTTCAAATGAGCCTCACATGATTCCCTTTATGTGAGCACAAAAAGCACCCTTTCACTGCCTGGCAACGGAATCTCTCCAAAGGCGACTCACGGTGCTTTCACAGCCCACATCCCTGATAGGTGCCTTTAATCGCATAACGACTGCAGGAGGGTGAAATTCACATCGATGGTCTGGCATGATTGAGTCCATGGCAACACGGTCAAGAGCCGGTGTGACGAGTGACGAGGAGGTATTGGTAAGAGTGGGAATTAACATGAGAGGAATTGTTAAGCTTTAATTTGGTAGTTAAGTTATTTTATATTTAATCAGCGTATTAGAGCGTAGGTCTTGATAAATTTAGAATGCAATTTTTGCCAACCTTTCAAAATACTTATACACCTTCACCAGGGCTTGGAATGAAAACGGACTCATGATTTTGTTTCCTAAACAGAATGAAAGGACATAACAGTGTTTAAAAAAATAACAAAATAAAAATATTAGTTTTAAATAAATTTAAAAAATACACTAGAATTTTGGAACATGAGAATATTGAGATACATATTTTCACAAAATTTACTTATTCGACCCGAGTTTCGATGTTACCCCTGAGTAATTTGTTTTATAGGATTATTGTAGATATTTAAAGTTATTAAAATTGCAAAGCATTTTCTCACAGTTTTGAACTGAAATTGGCATGTTTCACTTATATTGTCGCACAATTTCTGTAAAATATTTATTAAATAACACGTCTTAATACCGATTTGATAAAAATAAATTATATTTCCGTCGAGACCATGATCTGATGCTCAGCGAAACATGGAGGCAATCGCCATCAAAACGTAAACCCCTACAGAGCCGTTTCCCGTAGCCACAACCATTGAAACCATGAAGAAGCCTCTAGCATGAGAAGGGAAAAGTTAGTAAAAGCGATAAAAATGCGCGGAGTTTGCCCAAAAAAGAAGTTTATCTATAATACATAGGCATAATACACATTTTTTTAAATTAAACATTTAATTTGTAATAAAAGCAAAAAATAAAAATAATTTTTAAGTTTGATTAAATAAATTTTATTAAAATGAAAAAATGTCAAACTCATTGCATTTTCCATGGATATCTACAGATTCAATATCTCGATATCCCTAAATCAACTAACTATTACTCATACAATATAAATATTTTAATATATTAATTTCTGTCATTTGTTTTCTTCGCGTCTTTTGTACGTGGTAATTTGTAATCTTGGACTTTCCGACAAGCTTTATGCCTCTTTAAGACCCTGATATGTTAATCAATTTAAAACTATGAGTTAAATGACAATTATATGCAATCTGTTTATAAAATTAGAGCAATCTACTGGTGTGTAAGCAGCAGCATGAAAATACTTCGTTTTCATTTACGTCAAAATTTACAATGCAGATTTCCATTCATTCTTTACTATTTGCTACAACTCGATTATTGGATCAAGATGAATGAGGTTAGAGCTCGCCGTAGACTAAGGAAAAGATTTCACACATTCATGATTGGAGGGCCAGTTCCTTTTCTGAACCACTTCGCACTTAAAAGAATGTTTTATTTCAAATCATATGAAGACATTACCAAGATCTATTCATCCTTCTTCAGTGGTAACTCTTAGTCCCAACTTTTTTTTTCCTCCTTTCCAATGTAACAAGCGTTTTTCATATTTATTCAGCGATTTGATTGTTTACGCAGAATTATAAATCAGCACTTATCTTCCTATTTCCCCATCTATTTCTACCGGTGAGCCTTTTAAGCCCTTTACAGAAAGTGGCGTGCTCTTTCGTTGACGATCTCTGTTTTCGTGCAATAAGCTCGAAAAAGCTTTTCTATCCTCACTCTCTCTCTGCTTGGTATCTCCTATTATGGCATGAACATTCTGAATGACGAGAAATTTTATAGTTGTTTTTGGATTTCATTTCACGAAAAAGTTACTGAATGTAGGAAATCTGTCCTCGTAAATGCATATTTCCTTCCGTCCATCGCTTTTTTGGATTAAATTGGGACTGGAGGTCAAAGAGAGTAACGACCCGCACTCGACCGTTTTTCTCTCTGCCGAAGCCATCTCAACATGTAGTTGTGTCAGCACACTGCACGGTTAGCAATCGTGAACATAGGCATATGACTCAATACTAAAAAAAAATATTCCGCGTATTTCCATTAAGAAGAGTGGAATATAATGCAGATGTCGGAAAAAAGCATTTGATTAAACTCAAAAGGTGCATGAAGCATGAAAAACGTTCGAATAACTAATTATGAAATGAAAATATGCCTATAATCCCCATGATGTATACAATTTTCCATTCCAAGAACCTTGCAGTAACAAATGCTTTTTTTGAATACACTAATCATTCATGCAGTACAGTAATACGCTCAGATTTATCAGGTTTTCTCTCAGAATATGTGAAAAGATTTATTCTTAGAATGTCATTTTCTAATAATTTATAATATGATGAGTATGAGTGATAGTGATGAGTTTGAATGCACCAAGTGCTTAAGGAGAGACTATATGTTGTAACGAATACAAGCATGATTTGCTGAGTACCACAATTGGCGACGTGGTACATCTGCTAGGATATGCACTAGCATTTATCATCATATCCTATAGAAATAGGAGCTAGGCTTGTAAATTAGTTTAAAAATAAGAAGAATGGTAAAACGAGTTTGGCGACAGCGAAAAATTCATTTGCTTAAGCGTCTCTTTGTTACTCCAGGGAAATAACCCTCTATAAAAACGTCCAGTTTTAACATTTTAAGCAAATGATCGAAATTAACCTCCATTTGGCTAATAATATCTTCGATTCATATTACTTTTCGAGTTTGAATCATCGGGCAATTTTATCTCAAGCTTCTAGAGTTTCTCTAACAATGATTGTATCAGAAACGCAGGCTCAGATCAGGCATCGTTAGAGCGGGATCCTGCTTTCAATCACAGATTCATGTTAACACAGGTCTTTGCTTTTTTAGCCATCTCAAAATGATAGTCATTCTGAGAAATCGAGTGCCATACATCACTCTTGAATCAAGCGCACCTTGACACAACAATTGAATACCCCATGTCATAGCGCTACGCCATGACTGCGCAGAGAGTAAAAAACACTGAGTCACTGATAAGCAATCAAAAACCTGCGGAGCACGTACTTATCCTACCTACATAATACAAGCTATTTGATATTCACATTTATCATTTAATATACTTCAAATTGATTTTATCAACACTAATATAACCTACGGCGAAAGAATAATTCAAAGAGAACTAAGAAATTTAAATTCAAGGGAATAACGATCGTGAGAAAATTATACAGTCACAAATAGTTAGCAATCATCCTTTCTATTTTAATGCTAATGAAAATTTCATTACAGCCATTAATCAGTAGAGGATTGCTTATAATGTCTCACTTTCAACCTTCAATGCATTTTTGCGTGAAAAGTTATCAATCATAAATTTAGCAACAACGATAAGATGGTATTTTGATCAGAGTTTAACCGAATCGGTTGAATATTTCAAGTCATCCGTGCCAATTCACGGAGTTTTATATTTCTAGATGAACTGAAAGGCTGAATTTTTAATTTACATTTCAATATTAATAGGAAAAAATACATCAATGCATGCTAACCAAAGCATTAAAGCCAATATTGAGCGGGATTTCATACTCAAAGGCTATTCCTTCTGGAGTCTGCCAAGTATTTCACTCACAATAAATCATTTCACTACAGTAAAGCCGAATTTCATTAATTATGTACGCAATATTCTTCGAAGTTATTTATTATAGAATCTAAAACAATATAAAACCTTTAAAAATCCCCCTTAAACCCATTTTTCCAAAGAAATATTTTTTTAGCAGCAACACTCAATGACATCCTTAGGAAAAAACATTATTTCAGTTAACTACTTCAACAAGCTATTTAGAAAAAAAAATTCATTATGACTAGTCTAGATAGATGGTGGCCTTCGCGATATTTTCTGACGAAGCCTTTATTACAGCTGTTCCAACAATTTTTTTTTCAAGAAAATCAGAAAAGGAAATGACGAAATCCATTAAAAACACACACGCCAGCGTTTTGTGGCCTGGCATCAAAGCCGCTACGGCGCGGGAGTATACATTTAAAGGCTATTCCTCATTGAGTCTATTTCCACTCAATGAGTCTATTCCCCGAGTAAAATCTCTATTGCTTTATTGCTTACGCGAAATTTCTCTTTAGTTTTATTCAATACAGATTTGTTTAAAATAAACTTTAAAAATCCTCCCTTAACCCTTTCTAACCCAGAGCTGATTGTGGGATAAATCAAATTTCAAGATTTTTCATTTTGAAGACTTGAAAATGTTACGCTCTCTGATAATTATCCTGGCAGCTAAATATTTCGTCATTAAAATTTACGCTACAAAATAATATTTAGTTTAGATATCTCCTAAATAGAGCTGAAAGTTTAAACATTTTTGATGTTGCTTGGAAGCAACATTGGGTTATAAAGGGTTAACCAATTTTTCACGGAAATATTTTGTTCCCTACTTTTATTGTACTTATCTATTTTGTATGTTATGTGCCTGCAAAATGTACTATATTAATATTGTTCATATGAATTTTTCCTAAACAATATATGCATACACATTTCTATCTAACTAAACCTAATATGGTCCTTAGCATAAAAAATAATTTTAGTACCTCCTCAAGTAATTTAAAAATTATTTTAAAGAAAATATTTCGTCATGCCTAATCTGGATGGAGGCCATAACGATATTTTGTTGACGAAGCCTTTGGCACAACTGTCTCAAGAAATTTTTTTCAATAAATCAGAAAAAGAAATTGAATCCATAAAAAAACACACTCCAGCGTTCTGTGACATGACTTCAAAGTACTAAGTCGCGGAAGTTTGTGCTTAAAGGCTATTCCTGCTAGACTCTATTTCTCATGCAATGAGCCTATTCCCCTGGAATAAGTTAATTTGTTTTATTATTTACGTAAAAAATCTCTTAAATTTTGTCAATCAAAAACAATGAAAATAATATTATAATCGTAGTACCCCCGTAAATTATTTCAACGAGCCATTTTAAAAGAAAATATTTAGCTATGCCTTGTCAAATGGTGGCTTTCGCCATATTTTTTGACGAGGCCATTGGTACAACTATTTTAAAGATTTTTTCCTTCAGTAAAATCCGAAAAGGAAATGACGAAATGGACAAAAAACACACGGGCCAGAGTTCTGTGACATGGCATTAATCCAAAAATCTTCCATTCCCCTTTTTTGGTGCATGTTAAAAGGATTGAACACAGCTGATCCATCGTTGTAATTGGTTGTTCCTCATCATCCATTCGCTATCAGACGATCCTCCCCATCCGAAATGTCGAGAGTAACCGTTCTCGCCTTTCGTTTCTCTCTTGTTTTTTTAATCCTCTTTTCACCCTCCCTCCCTCCTTCTCTTCCCAACATTTTTAATTGGGTCTCGTCCTACGCTCATGCATGTCCGAATGGGAAAAAAAAGATTATATCTGGTGAGTGTGTGGTGTTGGAGCGTGCTTCGCCACCAGCGTGTCGAATCCATCCTTCAATCAGAGGCGGCGCAGCTTGGTGTCCCAGCGTGATTCATTTCCCTTGTGGATCCCATTGCATCGTCGTAGCGGGGGTCTGGGTGTTCGAGCAAAACGTGGGCAATACGTGCGTGATGATCAGGCGGTCCACGCACACGCAATGCACGCCTGTCCTTCAATCATACCCTGGTTACGCTTTTCACTCGCGCAATCTAACAAGTGAAGTCTAACAATTATAAATACACCAACAGATGAAGTTCGCCATGAAAAAATATTTGACTCAGCCGGGATACGAACCCGGATCTCCCGATTGCCGGTCAGGCGTGTTAACCAGTTCCACCACTTAGCCATTTTCTCAGAGCGAACTTCGGAATGGGTTTTACCAAACAAGATGATGACGTCATAAGTCCACACTGTGGCACATGTGGCGAGGGTCGTCATTTTTAAATAGAATTAGCAGATTTCTCGATTTTATACTTGTTTGGATTTTTTAATAAAGCGAATACCATTGCAACATTTCAGCGATTGATATATTCATAATTTACTTAATAATTCTTGCAAGAAGGAAAGACATAGAAAAGACTCGTAGACTAAGCCACTGTCGCGGTGAAAAACCCTTACTTTGTCGCTGGTCTGCGAGGACGAATTTCAAAGCGCTGCAGGAACAAGTGACTTTGTACGCAGTCACGCGCACTGGTGCAAAGTTAAATACACCAACGGATTAAGATCGCCATGAAAAAATATTTGACTATCCGGTATTCGAACCCGGATCTCCCGATTGCCGGACCAGCGACAAAATAGGGTTTATCACTCCGACAGTGGCTTAGAAAGCACGACCCTCGCCACAAGTGCCACTTGCCACAAAGTCACTTGTTCCTGCAGGGGTCCAGCAATTATAAATCATCGAAAAATAGGAAAATATAATAATTACCCATTATTTAATTAAATAAGTATTCTCATTATATGGCGCGCCGTAGGCCCGTTATTGCTGTCCCGGTAAACAAAGTTCACCCTAACCAGTCAGTCTGTTGGGTCATAATTCCAGATTTTTGCGAGGAGTGTATTCTGGGTTTCTCCTTGCCTGGACTTGAAGTTATTGACTACCTTTGAGATGAAATCTTTTCCTATGGGCCGAAAGGATGTCAGAAATTCGGAAAAGGCGGGATAGGCTTAGGAGATGGCGAACATAATAATGCTATATAACGAGGAAGAAATAAAACTATCTAAGTTCAACAATTCATAATCACTAAAACATACGAAAATAAAGTGGGGTCAAAAAAAATTCTAAATCATTGACACAGTAAAACATAATAATCACCCATTCTTTAATTAATCAAGTCATTTTATAATAATGCTATCCAAGTGACGAGCAACCCAGCAGGCGGACTTCAACAATTAATAACAATAATATAACATTCAAATACAATATCTACCATGTGATTTCCACAATTTTGCATTTATTAATAGTACCGGTTTCGCTTTTCAGCATCATCAGGTCTGAAAAGCGAAACCGGTAGTATTAATAAATGTAAAATTGTGGAAAAAGCTCCTGCTTTTTCATTTTTCTTTATGTCACGTTTCCACTCCATCTCACCTGAAACCTCAGACTATAACTACCACGCATTTAATAAATCACGGAAATGCATAAGAATTCCATCCAAATACATCTAACATCAAAAAAAGTACTGGGCCCCTAAAATATCACACTTAAACTACGCTCGCGATTTTGCGCAATTTGAAATACTTAAGTTCACTTTTTAATTTCGAGTGAAACTTTCGGACACACAAAAACAAAATCCCCGATACAATAAAAATTCTGGCCACGCTTTTTCACTCACGCACTCAAGCAAGTGGAGTCAAGCTATTATAAAATATAATTACACAAGGAAATAAAATAATTAACCAATATTAAATGAACTAAGTTACATTATGTTGAAAACAGTATTATAGGGTGGAATGTTGGGTAAACGGGGGAGAGGATGGAAGAGAATAGGATTTTAAAATCGGATGAAAGGGAACAGGCCTTATTATGAATTGAAGAGGGATATCCGCTATGGGAGGGAAGACTACCAGAATGCTTTTTTATTACCTACTCCATGCAAACCTACCTTAATCGGTAGCATACTTTAATAATAATAATAGTATAATAATACTACCCAAGTAACAACAATCACAGAAAGTGGTGTTCAACAATAAATAATAATTTAAACATAGGAAAATGTAATAAAATACCAATAGGGTAGTTTCCTTCATCAAAGAAAACGAAAGGCATTGATTGCGATTCGTTACTCACCATTAGTGTATTCATAATATACAAATTATTTCGTTTTAGAAATACCGGTTTAGACGAATGGCAATGGTCCATTTTTATCCTCATTTGAAAACGGCCAGATTGGCGCCCACGTGATGCCACTCCACGTGACGTCACAGGGACCTAGTTTCTTTACGAGTAGGTAGGAGTTATACATCGTCTGAGATTACCAATGCATGCATGAGGCGCAGAGCTCAGGGAAACATGTCTTAATAATCACTTATTAAAACTGGCTAAAGTCGGAAAGTTTTCTTCGTTTGATAAGGTATAATGATCCTTATTTAAGCCAAGCGCTACTAGCTAGCAGGGTACTCAGCTACCCGCTAGCAGCCTGCGTCGTATCAGCGCTCAAGCCTCCCTCAAGGTCACCTCACAGGGCGGCAGCGGGAACGAGAAATACGTCACACGGATAGATTTCCCGGCATTCATACTTACCCGTCGCGTTTTCGCGCACTTGAAAATTTTCACTTTTCATTTAATCGCGAATAATAGATATCCTCATTTAAAAATCTAAATGCGTGAAAAACGTACTCCAGGGGTAATAATCTTTCGATTTAGGCAATAAAAAAATAATAGGAAACCACCCTATTGTTTAATCAATCATAGAAATGCGTTAGAATGCTACCCAATCATATCAAACATTAAAAAAGTGCTGAGTTGCTTAAATTCTTTTATTTAAACTACACTCACGATTCTGTGCACTTCGAAATATAAAATTTCACCCTTAAAATTCCGGGTGAAACCGTTGGTCAATCCTGAACAATATCCCCGATGACCAAAGTGACACAGGGGAAAGAACTGGTCCAACCTACACAATTCTGGCTTAGTCTGGAGTGAGCTCTAGGCTCAATTCTCGCATCTAGCATCCTAACCCATCGCGCTAATGTCATTTACATAATGATTGCATAGCGTTAATTTAGGTTCACGACTGGTATCAGAAAACAAACGATCCGTAGCAATTGAGTTTGTTAAGAGAGATATTTTATGGCGAAGATGTAGACATTCCACATTCTCGCTTAATGAACTCAAACTTTCATTTCTTTCACTAGATTCTCTATGGAGTATTTTTCTTCTAAATGGTCTCACGTACTCGGGAAATTCTTCTCAGAGAGAACTCACTTTGCTTACCGCGATGTTTTTGGCTGTGTAAGCTATAGCCGCTAAAAACTAAAACTAGATAACCGATGAAAAGAAGTTTTGAAAACAATTATGATCGAGGATTCTAATATTATCATAATTCTTTTGAATTTATGACTAATGTGATTTTCGGACACATCAAGTCATATTGAGTAATGCTAAAGTGGGTATTATTCTCTTAAGAAGGTTCTTACAAGTGAAAATGATATTGCTCACCATATTCGCGTTTCAGAGGTTATTAAACGTGAAGATAAAATAGAAAAAAAATTTAAATATAGAAGCTAAAAATTTAGAAGCTCAAAGAGGTTCAATTTTTCAAAGCAGCTGAACGTTCATCTTCCATCAAAGGTCGAATTGTTAAATCATTTTCCTCATATAATTGCTAAAATTTTCCTTGAATTCGATCCTTTTATGGATATTTAAATTAATATACATTTTGCAATTCCAAGAGGTATTTCACAGCGCTAAGTTCTCCACGAATAGCAAAATTGGATGAAAATACATAAATATTGATCAGACACATCCGATGGGAAGCATTTTCAGGAAAATTCCTAAATTAGTATTCTGTTTCCAGAGTCACGCTATAAAGAGAATTTATACCTCAAGTTAGTTAAGGGCATGAATTTGTAATTCGAGGATAGACGATAGGAATGGCTCCTTTTTTTTGTGTTTATCTGTGCTTTCGCGGCGTTCCATGAATGTTGAAAGGGGATCAGAGGCAAAGGCGATTGCTGGAACCAACCGCAATCGCTTTAATGGGAGGGACGCGAGGAAAGCCTAACAAATGACGACGCACAAGGCTGATGAGCTTAGAGCAACGGAAAAAAGGTGAAAATAGATGAGCTAGATTGGAACTCGGGTGATTAATCCCTCAGGACCAAGTTCTCATCTCATGAAACGAAGTATTCCATTCCATTTCCCAATATCATTCAATGATATTTAAAGGTAAGACCCAATTTAAAACACGAGTACCCTTCACTTCTTAATGGTTTCGTTATTTTGCATATAAAGCATATAAGTTCGAGTTTCATCCACGGAATGATGAGCATTCCTGTAAACTTTTTAAAACCGTGAATACAACAGTCCAAAAACGAAGAACTATCCATTGGTACATTATTTAGATGATATAATAGAAAATTGCTAACAAAGGTAAATTAAAAATGTACACTTGTATGCCCTTACCGTGTGATAAGTAAATTCTGAATGGTCTAAAATCACAATCATTTCTCTATTGAGCAAAATTGTCGGGAAAAAATTAAGTTCTTTTAAATATTCATAAAGCAGCTCCATCAAGAAAAGTACAATTATATTTTTTTCCTGAAAAGGAGAATGCATTTATGGTCCAAACCTCCCATTAAAGTTTAGAGGAAAATGCACTTTTTTAAGGATCTCTCGAATTAACTATGAAAACAGTAAAGGGATATTAGATGCGTTCTGAATCCAGAGCTTAAAAATTATCCATTAGTCTTTTACTAATCATGGGGCTATATCACACGCTATGAAGAAATATTTAAAAACAATTATTAATTATTTTCATGTAAATTAGCGTCAAAAGCCTTTGATGATAACTAGAAAGTTTGCTTAAACATCTTTGAAAAAGTCTTTGTAAATACAAAAAAATGCAAGAGGATCTAACGCATTGCTTGGTAACTGAACAAAATTTAGTTCAGAAAACATTTTACGGAAAAACTGTTCCATATTACAGTGAGAATATTTCCCTTCTATCAGTCCCATTTTTTACCTCTTTATATCTATCTTGATATTTTCTGGATAGTTCCATCTCTGGAAACTTCCTCCGAAGCTGGGTATATCTTTAATATCCTGAAAAAGTTATCCAGAGGAAGTCGAGACCGCAAGCTTATATATTAAATTGGTTTGGGGAGGAAATACTTTGTAGATACGTAGATACTATTTTGAGCATGACCGAGATTAGGTCCCAAGATAGTGGTTTCCCATCATGATTTTTTTTGTAAAAGTGGAATGGAAATTACTAGGAGCTCGAAATACAGATATCTCCGATAGCAAAGATTATATCTTTTTCATGAGCCTACATCTCAGGTTTGATTGCAATGCGACGGGCAACTTTAAACATCGTCTGCTCTGTCCTCATTTCATAGAGAATCCAAATTAGGTTTCTCTGGGTATAAAGTAGAATTCCCAAAGACATCCAAAATAAAGTTGAATCTAAAATTAAAATGTTTTCTAAATAAATTCATGAGAATTTTATACTTGCATTTTTCAATATTTTGTAATTTGAAACAGCATGATGAATTTTGACTTCGATAGTTCAATCTTTATTATTCACCCAAAAAACATCGATTTTGTTGGAACCTGGGCACATCCGAGGGATAAAATATAGATATTTTCTTCTATTTTTAGTTCATATTTTTCAAATGTCACAGCACTACGAGAAATATAAAATTTGAAGAAGATGGTTTTCGAAATGGTATATGCAGACAACCTTGAAAAATATTGTATGATATACAGAAACCGTACACCCACTTCTTGCATCATAAAGTTTATTTACGTACGGTCGAGTAGCACGATGACGCCAATATATATTCAAATTACCGCAAAGAACATTCGATGAATTTTTGTACGCATTGCTTACTTAACAAAAACTCTGAAACATGCAAGTCTCTTCAAAATATTAAGACCTTTTAATTACACTTATTTTCTATTTCCATTAAAACGTGATCTCTTCTTGTGCATCAATGCCTTTTAAAACAAAAGAAATAATTATCAGAAATAATATTATTTAAAAAAATATGAAACTAAGCGAATTAACTTGTAATATAATATTTACTTGATAATAGCTTAACAGCAGAAAAGTAATGTTAATTAAATTGCCGAAGTAACGATGTGTTTTTAATTAAATCGAAACTTGAAGCATTTACGTGGTGGAAGGGCTCCATGTTAATAATGAAAAACACTTTGTTACTTCCACAAAATTCACAATTTCTATTTTATTACCGGTTTCGACTATTACACCATTTTCAAAGTATTTAATAGCCGAAACCGGTAATAAAATAGAAATTGTGAATTTTGTGGACGTAACAAAGTGTTTTTCATTATTAACGTGTTTTTCATTGCTAAATATTGTCCCCTTCCACCACGCACAAGCTTAAGGTTTCGATTTAGTCAACACATATATTTGGAATCCTTATTCTAGCAGTTGCAGGTACACATAGTACAATATGCAAATCCTCAATACAAGGTTTGCGCTGGTTGTCATATTCATAATGGCATATTACTCATATGTCTTCATTGCTGACAACTCATTAGACAAAACAGTCAAAGCACTTTTGCTTTTCAATCAGTGACACGATGAGAGGAAATATGAGAGGAAATGAAAGAGGCAAGTAAGGAAAGATATTTTTCTGACTAATATCGGAATATACACGATAATAATCCTCTGTACTTACACAAAGGGGGTGGATGTTTGGATAAATGAACGACAGGAAAAATTTGCCCAAGAAATGAAAGGGTAATGAAGCAAACAAAGGGAAAGGAAAAAAGCCCATCTCTTATCGAAGTCACCCCCGTGAATCCCACGAGTATTTTCAAAGGACCCTAATCAATAACTGTTGTGTGTTCGGCTAAGAGTTAAGATGATAATTTTGGGGGGGTTTGTGACGCCATTATCGGCCCGCGAGAATACAGGTTTCTTTTCTTATGGTGCTCATGAGAGAGTCCTATGAATAGTAGAAGAGATGTGAAGCCTCATTAAAATATATATTTTACATGGTTTGTTACAAATTTTGAACATAATATGAGTTACAAATCTAGTACAAAACTTCGATTTTATTCCTGGATAATATGCATTCCTTTAGAAGATTTATATATTTTTTTGAAATTTCATGTAATCTGATACATCATCTAATATTTTGGGTCTAAAGTAAACAAAAGACCTCTTAAAAATTATTTTTAGTTTTGGAGTCATTGCAAACCTTGATCAAAAAACAAAGCAACCTAAGCGACCACACTTTTAGGCATGCTGAAAACAATCGTCAAGGAACAAATGGATAACAATAACGAGTAAAGGAGATCACGAATGAAATGAATGGAACAGGTGCTAAAGAATGTGAAAGAGACGAAGTAAATAGGCTCGCATATGTAGGATAAGTGTGTGTGCGCTTGGCATCATCACGGATGTGAATTGCCGCAAAAATCACTACACTGAGAGAACAGTTTTGGCTGCCACACCGTAAACCCATTTGGGTGGGGAGGGTTGGATGCGCTATCAAAATGATCCAACGTAAGAATTAATCATTATTTGTATGTAGGAGCCAAAGGCATAGAGTGTAACACAAAACACGTCGAGTCAACGTCCTTCTGATGGAAGAACCAAAGTTATAGTTGGTGCTTTCTGCTGGTTTAGGTGCGAAATCTAAATCTATTGTTGCGCACTCTGGTGGCACTCTCAGGAAGCTCTATAGCACCCAAAATTCTGTGTTCAGCCAGGGGGAGCCGTCGGCACGTGTAGACTTGTTGCGGGCAAAACGAGCGTACGGTAATTTTTAGGTCAAAATCATAACTATAGCATGTTTTTCCATGAAATTAAGGATCGCTCTCTCCGACAACGACGCGAGCGGAGACTTTTGTAGACGCAGTTTAACCCTTTCATTGCGTAAAATTTTCAGTGTTTGCGTAAAATATACGTAAAATACGCAGTGGGCGACAACATATCTAAAGGTCGATTGGAATATTCTCTATTGGGTTATACTTTTAATAAATGCTATTCATTTCATTCTAGAAACGGCGAGCAGGACAGGACCATAAGGTAGAAATAAAACAAGAAGATAATGTAATACAAAGGGATAACAATACTGCTAGAAACATAAGCGTAAAATTTAATTGTATTTTTAAAAACACTAATGTAATTTGAATGAGTATGAAAAATACTGGCATATATTATGAATCTATATGCAATTAAAATTTTATCCATGGGTTGGGCCTTGTTCAGGTGCAAGAAATGGTGCTGAAACATGAAGAAAACGGAGCAAAGAGAAGAAAGTGGAAAATATTCTACAAGAAGGTTGTATAGAACATTTCAAAGTGAGGATTATTTTATCCGCCAGCATTCAGAAACCTGTTCGAATTACATTCGGAACAGGAACCAGGGGTGGATGCAGCATAAAATTAGGGGTTGGAGTCATGACCTGGGTCCGGATAACAAGGAAAACCCCCTCGGGAGAGAGGGGGGTATCAGCAGGGAGTGCTACACTCTACGATAAATACAACTCTAATTTCGCTCACGTTTGGGACTTGCATTCATCCATTTGTATATAAAGAATTTGAACTATCCTGTTCATAATTTTCCCAAAGAATTATACTCCATGAGAAAGGAAATCGAATGTCTCTCAGAGCGATAGTGGCGGCACGAACTTTGTCAGCATACCTTTCCCCCAATAGAACCTTGTCTTATCTTTCGTTGGGGTAAAGAATAATGTGGCGGCAAAGAAAAAGATCTCACGTTCCGACTTCATACGCTCATGGAGACCTCAGATGGGGTCTTAAGAGGCGCGCTGTTATCTGAGGTTATGCTTCAGAGGTTCTGGCAAGAGGGTTAAAGATCTTGCCAATCAGGAAGAGTAGTTCATCGATCCTGGCACGCGCAATCCATCAAACGTATCCCAAAGGCTTCTTAGTCCTCAGATAAACCATTAGGGAATGGCAAAGATCACGATCCTCTACATTGAGCGATAAAGTTTCATCAAAATTTAGAGAAACTTTGTGTGATGACATAAAACTATTTTGCCTTCGACTATCAGATGAAATTCTCAACGGCGCGGCGGAATGATGAAAAAAGTGTTGGGTGATAAAATATGTAAAGGTCAGAAAAAGGAAGCAGGTTTAGATTTAACTTCATTGTAATCTACTGAGAAAAGTAATATATAATAATTATTTTTATTTCTGGATTAGGTAACCATTTGAACTAAGCAATCTCTAAAATATCGAATTTTGGCCATGGTAAATTAATATTTAAAAAAAATTCAAGTTCTGGAGCGCATCTCCAGAACTTGAAAATTTGTAAATTTTAACACATATAATTCCAAATAAATGAAGACGTTACCAAACTTGTAAATACAATTACAATTTCGGTATCGCTTTCGATGAATTTGAGTAATATTTGTTTATGGCTAAAATACTCAAAGATCCCTGAAGGTAAGCGAATTAATGAGCAAAGAGCAGGCACGAGAATTAGTCTACATTATCAGTAGCCTACTCCCTAAACGACATTAAAGGTATAGTTCTAACAAATAAGGCCGAAAGACATTCATCATAACGTAGAGCAGTGTGAAGGTCAGTTGAGTTACGTGCATCAAGTTAGAGAACTTCAAAGAATAGACGTAATAATAATAAGGATCCACAAAACTTCTACACCCTTGGGGATTGGTTTGGTGACGTGACTAGAGTGTTGGCTTCCCATCCCGTGGGCTAGCATTCAAATCCTGGTGGCGGCAGAGAATTTTCAGAGATTTCCCGATCCCTGATTGAATGATGTGTGGAAGACAATTCAAGCGCAACACTCCGTCCGTCGGATGGGAAGTTAAGCCGTGGTTCCCTTGGCGCCTTTCGTTCGACACGTCGGCATTAACCTGCTATTAACTAAGCCGGTGTCGCGACGCCGGGTTTCTCTCCACCCTTCCCTCCCTACTCTACCCTCATGGCGCAAATTACCTCAGCTGTCTGTCGCCTCCTCCAAATAACATACCATTCAGTATTCTTTTTTCTAAAAACGGTACTGATTACACCCCTAAAATACAGCAAAAAGGTAGTAGGTAAATCGGCTTCCTACGGAAACCGTAAACTTTCTGGCCCTTATCCACTTGTCACTTTTGTATTTCCTTGATCTTGCCAGGCGAGAGACAAGGGACTAACCGGTCCAATTACCGATATAATTAATTTAAGTTCAGGTGATATTCCAGTTTTTTCTCCAGTGCGCTCCATAGTATAATCAACTCCTTAAAATCTCCTATTTCACTCAGGTACAAGCCGCTTCCTTTTTCATTTTCTCGAGTGTAATATCCACCCATATCGCGACTTTTTATGTCTCCTCACAGGTGTTTCAAGATATCTACCCAGAATCAGTTAATTATTAGGCCATTGTTGAGCGGGCCAAACTTGTTCGGTGGAAAAAAACTGACATTTGGTTGCGGTTCGGTGTTGAAGACAACCCAGGCAAAATAGGTTCTCTCTCGAAGAAACTTTCTCATTGGCTGGTACTATCAAATTTGAAGTTGATGCGAGTGTCGTGTAAACATAACGCCATTCATATGGTCATTTATGATAAATACTTTTTACATAATCTGCGTACTCTTTCTCCGGCTAAAGTGTGTCATAATACGTATTGTTAACTTGTGTAATAACATTGCTAACTTGTGTCATAATATTAATTTCCAAATGCTCAAATAATGGTTTTCACGGTAGCACATGACGTACTTGAAGATAGTGAATAAGTAGACTTTTTTGCAGATACGATCCGAGGAAAAATACAAAAACCAATCCTGATGCTGGTTTGACGCAGCTCTCCATTCCTCTCTCCTATCCGCTAGCCTTTTCTTAGCGACGCATTTCCTTTCTTTAACGTCCTTTATAACCTGTCCTATATAACTCATTCGGGACCGTCCCTTGCTCTTCTTCCTTCCACCTGTCCTTAACGATGTCTTCATCAGGCCATCACTGACGTACTATTTTTCATGCATTAATTTTAGCAAAAGTTTTGACGTAAGCATTTTTAAATAGTCAGTCTTCTTTATCCTTAACGCTGTGCTATGAGAGTCTTTAATAAAGGTCAAAATTACTGAGAATTTGAAAGGAAGAAATGCAACGACGAGGCTTTACCTCGCATGGGCGCAACTAGGAATCAAGGCGGGGGGGGGGGGGGGTTTAGGTGCAACTAATATCGGGGTATGGAATACCCACCAGGATAAGCGGCAGGTGCGAGATTAATATATTGGGGAATTTTGAGATAAATGGTTCAAAACGGTGAGTTTTATGGCGTTCTGAGGGATATTTTATTAATCCTTAGACGATGTTATTAGTAATATCAATCCAATTAAGAAAAATGGATTAAACTTAAAATTTCTCTGAGCTCTGAGGAGGGGGTTTATCCCCCCCCTCGCTGCGCCAGTGCTACCTCGAAGCATTCAACTATTTTTCCGAAAAGTAAGCTCATCAAAAGTATTAAAAAGTGTTTTTAAATAGGCAGTCTTTTATATCCACCTTTATACTTCCATCTGAGCTACAGAAGTCTTGAGCTATTTCAATCACTTTTCCGATCCTTAGTTTTCCTTTCAACTGGACTGCCCCTCCTGAAATAAAATCACTCTTTCGCCAGGCCTTTGTCAAAACGGCGAGTGGAGAATTTTTCCCCGGGTCAGAGAACGAACGTCTCGACGAAGTCCGATTCTGCCACACACGAGGAGGGCTAGTCTCGCAGTGTTTCAAGTACTTGGGTTGGGAAAGGCAGGCAGAAGAAGAAGGGACAGAGAGGAATAACACGTGGGGTCCACTCAAGAAAAGGACAGAAAAATAAACAAAAAAAGCCCCTTCTCTCTTTTTCCCAATGCTCAGTTGACTTCTCTCCCGATCCCTTTACTTCTGGGGGGCACGGATAATAAAAAAAAGCTTTAATTAGAAGAGATTTTTCGCTTAAGGATAAAAAAAGGAACTCCGGACACAGATGAAAAAAAAACAAAACTTCCAAAGGATACACATTAAAGGGACTTAGGATTAAAGGGGAGATGTTTTCTTTTTTATTCAAGGGTTGGGTCGCACAGAAAGGGAATGGGATGCTGCGGGGTTTAAGGGTGGACCAGGGAATGTCGTGAAAGGTTTTCCCTTCATATACCCTCCTTTTGGAAGACAGCGCAGGATGTGGATATCACGCTTCAAAGAAGAGTCGAAGCAGGAAGGCATTGGATTCAGTTGATTAATCATCTTTTATCCCTTTCACTATGGGAGTTGGTCGTTAAAACCGATGAGAGTTCCCTCCAAAGTCATGCCATAAACCTTTTTTTACATTCTTTTTTTTTATTCCGACATAATTTTTTATAACAATCCATTCTCGTGGGTGGGGGGGGGGGGTATGAGAAGGTTTAGTTCGTGATTGGGCGACGACAAAGACATCATAAAAAGGTCAATGCATACGTTGTAGTAGAAATTACTCAAGATGAATGGGGAAGTTCAAAGAAATGTAGTCATCTTAAGAGCGTGACTAGATTTGCTATATCTGAAATTATGGCATAGTTTTTTTTTAAGAGTTGAAGGGAATATAGATATCATATTTAGAAATATAGGATATGATTTGGAGAAACAAAAAAACAGATTTGGTTGTTAAAGCAATGAGAGTTCCCTTGAGAGTCATGCCGCAAACATTTTTTCAGACACTTTTTTTTAGTTTTCTAAATATTTTGTTTCTCATTACAATCCATTTTCGTGGGTGGGGTGGTATGAGAAGGTATATTTCGTGATTGGGTGACGTCAAAGAATTCATGAAAAGGTCATTATGCGCGTTTTGGTAGAAATTTCTCGAGATGTATGGGAAGGTTAACGAGGAAGTTCAAAGATAAGATGCAGTGATCATAATAAAGAAACTAAATCTGCTAGTTCTGAAATTCTTTCATAGTTTTTTTTAATGAAGAGTTAAGATGGATATGAATATCTAATTTAGAAATGTTAGATATGATTTGAAGAAACATAACACGCGATTCACGAAAGAAATAGTCACCAAACGCATTGCTTTGAATAGTGTGGGGAGTGAGTTTAAATCAGAGTATATAATACGTATTGATGTTTTCAAATAAATTTAATTTTAGGTAAAACAAATATATTAAAATATTGAAAATGATCTATATTAAGAATAATATTTTTGCAGCGCATAATTCCCTAGAATCATAAAATGATGACACATAAAAATTTCAATTATATTAGAGAATCTTCTAGATGATAGCACTATTACCAAGACTACTTGTAAAGAGACCGCAGGAAAAATAATTGTAAAATTAGCAACCCTAATGATTATAACATCTTGATTGTTTTCATTCTTACGATGTAATGGATAATGAGGAATATCTAACGGAATAACGAGACGCATTGGCAATGCTTTAACGATATCCATCATCAAAGCACAAATGGTAATATCCACACTATTTTATTTACCGACTTAACCGACCATGGTTTCGACACTTGGAGTCACTTTCAAGGAAAACGACACCAAGTGTCGAAACCTTAGTCAGTTAAGTGATAAATAAAATAGTGTGGATATTACCATTTGTGCTTAAATCGTGGATATATCATTATTCCACAAAATTAAGCAGGACACGATTTTATATGCTTTGACGATAGATATATTAAAAGGAGGACGATAGACCCTGGTTCGCCCAATCCTTATTAATTATGCTGCTATGGTAAGGGCTCGCGGCTGAGCTTAAAGCTACCGAGTGCGTCCACCGGGTTGCGGATGGTGGATCGACCTTCAGATATAGAGGTTAGCTGCGAGATAAGCGAGTTTTCTCGTCGAATAAGCAGTCGTGGACAAAAAGCGGTGGTGTTCTGAGGAGATATTGGGCCACCCTTGGGTAAGGGTATATTATTTTATTACATTTAAATGATACCGAAACCAGTGAAGATACTGTGACTTGGCGACTGGGGGCCGCCAACATTTATGCCTCTCATCACCCGGGGGAGAGGGCAGCAGCTCTTCTTCATGTGCGAAGGTGGAAACCATACCGGTCGGTACAGCGACACACATTTCACTACGGGCGTGGTAACAGTTACTTTAACGGCTGAAGTACTGCGATGTTAAAGGCAAGGGGAAACCACCACATTATCATCCCGAGGAGTCGCAGCTACTCCACTCAATTTATATAATGATATGATGGAATTCTCTCGAGTAAAATATTCCGAAGGTAACCTAGTCCCCCATTCGGATCTCCGGGCGGGGACTACTCGAGAGGTTACATCGGTCAAAGGTGATAGAATGTTAAGGATAGGAGCATGGAACGTTAGTTCACTTCGTACCTGCGGTGGGCTAGAGAACTTGAAGGTGGAGATGCGGAGAATGAACCTCGACGTATTAGGCATCAGCGAAAATAAAAGGCCCCAAGCAGGAGACTTTTGGAGTGGAAGTTACAGAATTATACACACAGGATCGCTAAATGGTAATGCTGGCATAATGCTTAGAAAGAGCGCCGGGAAGCGTGTTACAATTTTTGCACATGACGTCGTTAGGAGGACTCGCTAGAGTTTTTTATGTGAGATAAAACTTTAAATATTTACCTTTCCACTCTTCTCGTGCCGCAGAGCTACATTTTATGGGTTAAAACTTAGTCAGCCACTGCAGAAATGGATAATGATAAAAGTATTCCTAGGAAAATAAACACGCGGATGCTCATTAACGAGATATTTTTCGCTTAGTCAACCAAACTTGCTTATCGCCGACGGTAATAAGACAACAGAAAACCTGTTTAGTCGTCTCAAATGAAAAATGAGGCGGGTCAGAGGCCAAGAGGCTTTTGCTGCCTGACGTCACGAGGGATTAATAATTCTTCCTCACCTGCACACCATGAGATGATGATTCTAACGTTCCTTTCTTGTCTCAGTCGAACACCACGCTTAATTAAATAGTATTCTCAATCCCTAGCTGGCAAATATCGCCTCACTCTGAGGAGGCGTCGAGTGAAAGTTATTTCTTTAAGCACACAATTATCCCATGAATAGATTTCTCATTGACAGCTAAAATGAGTCGGTATGATTCAAAGACATACAAAAAACAAATTCATGATTATTCAAAGGATATACCACACAATGACAAATTACCTATCATTGTTTTCATATTGGGCTCAAAATAACCTTCATGTGCCGATTACTTTCGAAGGACAGTACAGAAAAATAAGGGTGTGTATATAAAAAGATAGCCTGCGTAAACTGCTATTCTTTTTACAAAATCTCTTCTAGTTTCACAGCGGGTAAGGCCGTCTGAGGCCAACGTCTTGTTGAGGGGGTTTCTCATCAAAACGTTGACGTTAAAAATCCTTACCCGGCGCCCAGCTACAGAAGATTTTATCAATAGTATTCTCCGAGAAAGTTTACGATCTTTTTGCTATTGTCTAGAGCTAATAGGCAAATTGACCACGGAAAAAAGAGGTATAATATATATACCATGTTTAATCCAGTGCAAACAGTGAAAATGCAAAAATGGTGATGCATGGGGTGATTTTGAATTTAATTAATAAATTTGGAAATAGATGGATTCCCCAAGGCCGTACTCTTTGCTGGGCGAAAAAGGGAGGAGGACAGAAAAAGAGAAGGGTAGTGCGTTGGGAAGGTAGTAAGTACATCAATGGCGTGAAATTCAACAAATTTAAACTACAAAACACAAGCACACACATATATATACATGCAAGCTCTCTCACTCACTCAGCAGATTTGTCGAGGGGAATAAATTTCCATGTAGATCTCAAGTATTTACACTGTTAACGTTTTACTAACTAAAGTTTCACTAACAGTTTAACTGTTAAACGATGTAAACTTGTTCCCTTGGAAAATATTCCAGGTAAGTGGGCTTGCATGTAATATGTGCGTGTTCTTGTGTTTTTAGTTTAAATTAGTTTTATTTCACCCCAGTGACGTCCTTACCAAACAACTCCCAAAGGGCTATACTTCCCTCTTTTGTCCCCTCTTTCCCTCCGTCCCCTTTTTTCTCTAAGCAAGGAATACGGGGAAGTTTGGGGAATTCATTTTCTTGCAACCGTTTGACGTCCGTTGAACTTTCATTTATAAATACGTAATTTAAAGAAATATTAATTTACACACAGTATATTTTTTATCCCAGGCAAAACTTGCCTTAAAAAAAACCATTCGAAACATAATTTTACCCAATATCTCAATTTTACTCAATTAGTTTTTTTACGTGAGCGAAGAGGGCAATAATTGTTGTCTGCCCCTCCTTACACGAACATTGAGGTTGTGGCGATAAAAGATCCTATTGGCCTTCAGCGTCATGTCAGACATAAAGTAATTCCAGAATTGGAGTGCATTACTGCATTATGGTGGTCTTTATTATTCGATTTTATTTCGGGAAAACCCCTCAATTCATGCAAATCGGTGTAAAAACATATCCTGTTAAATATTATTGTAATTTGAGAACGGGGAAATGTTGCGCATCGCACTGATAGGAAGGCACTGGTATTTTTGAACTAATTTTCTTTGATGACTAACAAGTCATTGGCCACTTTACATACTGAATCTAAATTATTTCCCAATTGTGACCATTAGTTCCCGAGGTGTAGCCCCTAGAGTGAGCGCGTGTACCCCAAGTGGCGCCGCCTCGCGTTAATGCTCGAAGCTCCCAAATCCGTCGCTCTATTCAGCGTTTTTCTTATGCTTTCTACCAAATATATTGTTATGCGATAGTTTCTTAACACAGGTTTAATTTATGTTGCATGTGTGTCGCTTGTGTTGGCCAACTACTGCTTTGTAGAGGAACTTAATGTTAGTAATGAGACTTCCCAATGTATTCCCTGTCCTGATAGAGCGATGTAGATCACATAGAGATAGCGAACATCCAAGGAGTCGTTACTCCCTTCAAAGCACAAATATTGTCTTTTTATATCCCACTGCCATGTTCATAGATTATATGTACACACCATTTATCATCAAGTCTGGAAAAGTGGTAATCCATAACTTCGTCTTCTCTCCAAAGTTTGTTCGGTAATGCCTGATGTGCTTTCATCGTTCATGAAATGACAGCGCCAGTCTTCTTACAACATTTCCTCCACGTAGATACAGATGGCGGTATCGAACGTAAATATTTGTTTCTAATCGCGCCAAATATACTTATCTTGGGCCATACCCTGCACTAGAATGAATGACTAGGATATTGGAAAAAGAAGCTTTGACAGCTTACCGGGATGCCGAAGAAATGATAGTTGACGAAGCAATTTTGAAGTTTAAATTCGTATAGAATCACTCAAGGATAGAGGTTTCGACAATTATACCTTTTATGATACAGGAGAAGTTTTACCTCGAGCACTTCATTGATATTTTACCTACTAGTATATCGTAGTAGATATTTTCAGAAATAATGTCTTAAAAGGTTTCTATTAAGCCTGGCATAGTACCTAAACTCGTAAGAAAGGGTAAGATAAAAAAATTTTAACCCAAAAAATGTAGCCCTGTGGTACAAGAAGAGTGGAAAGGTAAATATTTAAAGTTTTCTCTCATATTAAAAACTCTAGCGAGTCCTCCTAAGTGCATTAAGTGCAAAAATATGAAAATATATCCCTGAGTCTAATACAATATTAAACTCAAGTATAGCGTGCTGGAAACAAATACTGGTTAATTTATGTTTATTATAAGGATATTTTTAATGGAATGCTTACTCTGATCATTCAAATTCAACGTTTTACGCGGGCATTAGAAAATTGTGCATGAAAATAGTAATTAAAGCATGGAAACTCGCTGGGTCAATTTAAGAGTAGGTAGATTACTATAATGAGCGTTTCGTTTACATGCATTGTGAATAAAAAATAATCCGGCAACACATTTTACCGAGTTTCCAGTCAATCCTAATATACTAAATTAAAAATTGCAATAGATATCATCTCAAACAACAAGCCATTACTTCTATTTCCATGATACAGGTATAAAAGCAATGGAATCCTTTGAAAAGAACTAGCACACTTACGTAATAACTCGTTCACCAAAGCAAATATTAAACAAAACTTTTATCCCTTAGCGTTGGGGCATTTCAAGTTTCAACAGGAGATATGATATCAAGAAAGGTAATTAAGCGGCGGTCATCCGTGGAAACTCGAGGGTTTACCAAGAATAAAAAGTTCTGTGCACGATCGTTGACTTTACTGGAGTGCTTAAATATTATCGGAGGGCCCAATCCCAATGGTCTTCAATTTCTATCGATCCATGAGGTAATGGAATGGTCCGGATAAACATTGATCCTTTTGGCCTCTCTGAAAGATATTAGTGATTAGACAGAGTGTATTTATCTTTGATAATGAATGTACACAAGATACGGTGAGTAATTCCTGGTTGAATATTGCATGTAATGTTTAGATCTGTGTTTACATTGCTTGAGCTCCTTTCAAGCGAGAACTCGGAATGGGTGCGTATAATATTCTAGTATTGGCTGAACCCCGATATTTTTGCGCAGTATTTTACGAATATGGAAGTCATGGATGGCCAACATCAAAGAGAAAATTATCTTATTTCTTCAATTCAGCTGATAAAAGATGCAATCGATTGGTTCATCTTGCTCAACCGCATGTTATTTTCATAACTGTCCATAAACGTTTTTCGTGAATCGCGAATGCTCAAAAATATTACACAACATTGGGCAAAAGATTAATTTTTCTAGGATTGAAAGTGAGGCTGATAATTCTTTTTCTGTTTACCTATTATAAATTCTATTTAACCATTGTATGTTGATAGAAATTTCCGCAAATATATTTTTTACACTTCAAAACTAGTTTCAACACATGCTATACGTATTCATAAGTACTTGTGCACAAGTATTTCATAAGAATTCACAGTTCATAAGTATTGCATAACATTGCTGAAGAAAATAAAATTATTTAATTATTTAATGGCCATTGGCCGTTATATTATTGCAGTATAATAGTTGTTGGCATAAAATATTACAGGAAAAAAGTTGTTACTTTGCATTCAATAACTTGGCAAATTTTTAAATCCTCATAGCAGTTGTCACTCCAATATCCCTTGGCGTGACAAGTAACTCGGGCAAACATATTTTCGATCATTAATTATATCCGTAGGAATTGTGTTCTCCTTTTGATGATTAACGAAATTTTCTATACGGAAGACAGATGGCTGCAGGGAAAGGTAAATTGGCAACCGGTGATGTCATTAGGAATCATTCCTCCTACCTCATTCTCATTGTACGAATTTTCCCAGGAGAAATATGTTAAATAACATCGGCTTCTGCACCAATAACCAAGATTGAAATGGCAAAAGCTTAGACCGTGAAATAGACCTGACGGGTCTGATTGGCTCACTAAAACGATTGCTTTTCTCCCCGAATTTTTTATTAAAATCGGAATTTTATGTTAATTAAATTTAATACTAACGAAAACTAATAATTCCAGTATTTTTATAAAATCTATTTATGAGACTCTGTGAACTTTTTCCGTTTTTCATAGAGACAAGTTAGTTCAGGTTTCAATGTTGGCCTTTGCTTTTGGTTCCCTCAAAGCCATTGACGTCACTGATTGAATGAATATCAATAAAAATTATTATTATTGCTGCTATTGAATATAGTTTCCCTGGGAATGAGCTTATGTAGTATTTTTACCAATATTTCTTTGGAAACGATAAGCAATTCGGTACCAAGTCATCCTCGTTCTATCTATTGCTTTCATATACTTGCCTGAAAGTGGGTGAAAAGCGTAGAATCATTGAATGCAATGCCTTTCAAATGGTGATTTGACTGCCCGACGAAAGAGATTTTCAAGGAGAAGAAACTCTGTGATTCTTTTCGCCAAAGGGAACGTAATGTATATTTTTTTAAATTCACGTCCAAAACGTATCTATCATCCGCGCGGCATCTGTTGGATCTACCCACGCACAGCAATCCATCAGAAGGAGAGTCACCCCTCCGAGCAGTTTAGAAATCCATTACGGAGGGTTGCTAATTGATTTTCAAAAAGAGTGTGAAAGCTGAGAGCCAGAAAGAAAATATGGGTTGGATTTTGCGTGAAGAAAAACAGTTGAAAGAGTATATCCTTACCTCTTGGTGGGAACGAGTTATTGTTGCCGGAGGGTTACCACAAGGCACAATTATTTTACTTTGACAGTTATATGATTTTTTTGGGAAACTCATGTGAGAAGTAGACAGGGTATATCATTTTACCAAAGAGTTTATAAATAACGCTCATGATTGTTTCTTCTCCATGATGAATAAGCCGAATAAAATCGATATTGTCTAACTTTCATTTGTTTACTCAAAGATTTCAATCCATTATGTTGTAAAACTAAAATATTATTTTGTAAAAATTTAAAAGGCGATTATCATGAAGATACTGCTCTTCTGATTTCAAAAGGCAATCGACACACATTAGCAATTTTTCATCAAGGAAATGATTATCATGTCAGTACAATAGGTCAATTTACCAGTATTTGGGGTTTAGATTGAAAACGCGAGTAAAACAATACTTTTCAAAAACATTGTCAGTCATGTGAAGAATTTTTACCTTATTCGTTGAATTTCACAACCGAAAATGGTATCAATTAAGGTTCATTACTGAATGATTTAAGTCGTTTGGAATTTTAATGCATTGACAATACTGATCTACACTGTTTCACCATTCATTAAAGCCTTGATGGAAATGATAACAATTGAAAAAGATGTTCAAACCTAATGCCATTAATTAGGAATTTACTGTTTCATGAGCTAATAACCATTCATGTTTTATTTATAGCTTTCTGTGAATAAATCTCGTATTATTGGCAATGTACTGAACCTCTTTAGTATTTGGATACTTTAATGTTGAATCAAACCGATACAAAATCAGGGAAATATCTTCCATCTCAACCTTTATTATCACTATTAAAGGAAGTCGTTTATCAACTATATTTCTAACTACCCAATTACTGCTACAGGGCCCATTACGACCGGCAATATCTATCTCTTATGTACTCCGTTAGGGGTATCATTTGAAACTGAAAACGATGAATGCAGATGATTACGCAAGAGCGCCATTCTGCTGGCTTGTATTAACTTTTCGCTACTTTACTCAGGGCACGAATTATCCATCAACGGATATCCCCAGCTCAGCATAATCGCAAATAAGCTCATTTTTCTCTCATCCGTTTTCCATTAACGGCAAGTCTCATTAGCCCACGGTCTAATTACCCAGAATTATCGATAGGCTCATCCCAGCGATCGAATTGCAGCCCTAATCGTTCATTGTGGGTATTAGGGGTTAATCCTCCCCCTCTCAAATTCCCCTTCCACTAGACCTCTCAGCCTCACTCCCCCCCCCCCTCCATATCACCAACTCTACAACGTCAGCTGTTCCCATGGCTACTCAGTCGTATTAAGGAGACAGGCACATTGGGAAAGTTGACCGCGGATATGAATACTGGATTTTCGTGTGACGCAGTATGCGGCCGGCTGATACCTTAATCTGAAGCCTCGTCAATAACAGCCTAACTTGGAATAACTTGACCTATAATGAACCACTGAAAATCATGGAATACATTTTCAAACACATCCGAGACTATGCATAAATCGTGTGAACAATATTAAAGTATATACGATGATGTTCACGATATGTCTATTTGCTAGATATATTTAATACTTTATAATAATTTCAAGAGAAACTTCAAACACATCAGAGACTATGCATAAATCGTGTGAAAAATATTAAAGTATATACGATGATGCTCACGATATATCTATTTGCTAGATATATTTAATACTTCATAATAATTTCAAGAGAAACCTGAACTTTCTTTTCTCAAATAATGCCTATTCGCGGTCAAGTGATACCATTTTCATTTATTTTTGGGTTTTCAACTCCATAGTTACGGGTCAAGTTAAGGTTTTTGTGAACAAGATATTACGACCATAACAGAATAACGAACAGAAACAATAAATGCAGAGGAGTATATAAGGTTGTAAACCCATACAGATGTCTTCCTTCTCTCGCCTTGGCAAAAGGTATGAAAAATTTAATCACCGATTGTTACCCAAATTGTAGCCGAATGATTACTTGAACATTAACTACTACTTAAATGCTCACATGAATAAATGAGTACCCAATTAATTGAATGAGAGTCCAAATTATTACGTGGGTAATAAAATGAATGTAATGACTACCAATGAAAATACACTAGAAAAGGGTTCTTGCATACCGTAATGAATATTATGAAATGATTATTACAGAGGCCCTACAGCTAACAATTGCAGGTAAATCAAGAAAAATTTACTTACCCTCGTAATAAAGATTTTTCTGCACTAAACGAATAATTTGATTCATTATAAAGCCTTCAGTAGTAGTAGAATTGTAGATTCATAATGAACTAAAAATTAAAAATCGAAAAAAATGGTGATTATTAGGTTTCTCTAATAAACGATTCGATTACGTTATAGAATTTATCATTGATTATAATTATTTCTTGAATACTAGAAATCTTACGGATAGTGAAACGTCGAATACGATGGAATCTCTTACGTGGATGGAAACCCGGGAGTACTTCATTTACGGTTGAAAAAATTATAATTCGTGAAATTTTATAAATATAATTTCTTCTCCAATTCTTAACATTTGTTCCCTTTAAAAAAACCGCTTTACTGCTACATTAATCGGGGTAAACGTACCACCATGTTGGCACACAAAATTAGTTCTCGGCATCAATATTAACGATGAGTTGTCAGTGGCCGAAACTTTGAGCTTGCAGCTTGAGCTTCTAGCTCAAAATTTGGGCATGCGGACCCTAACGCAGACTTTGACCCTATGTAAGGCCCAAGGAGCTTTCAACAACTTATTGAGCGTAGATTCACTCGTAGGATATCATACTTACAGATGCAGGAAACTAGCTCAATTACTAGCGATTGTGGATATTTTTCGGAGGAAACTCCTTAGTTGGTAAGATGTTGCTATGGGGAGCACTTCAAGTACAGACTACGTCCATAGGACTTTCAGCTGCCATGGCGTATTTCCTATAAGCAGCCTAAAGTCGGCGCCAGGTTCTGCATAGTTCTTTCACGCAAACTACCGTATCGCCGCCTGTTAACGCATAAAATCCAGATTCTTCGATTGGTCAATTTCATTTGCATTTTCGTCTCCTTTATGCTCACAGTAATATTACACTGAATATTGGTTGATAGCCAAAATCACGGCATCAAAACACAAAAATCATACTGTAAATATTCTGTTTAATCAAACTGAAACTTATCTCAATATCGGAATGTTACAACAATAAGTTAGGAAAGTGGAAAATATGATGGACTCATGTAGATGAATTTTTTACCAGGGTCTTCAATTGCTTAGAATCAAATACACAGAATATTTTTCCTCAAATATGCTCTTTAATTAATAACATAAACCATCTCGATATTTTCATATCAGCACATTTACCGCATTGCATAGCATAAATGTAAAACGACAAAACCTGGAATTTAATTATTTTATAATGCATTAACGTCACAACGGCTATCTCCAGAATAGAGAGAGAATGATTAACACTCATTCAGCGAATAACGTTGAAGTGTGAGTCAGCAAATATATAGACGTATACCCCCCGACAAATAACTCGAGAACCGTCGTCAATACAAGTGAGAGATAGGACATTAATTACAGCGAAGTACCCCCATACTATGACCAGCTGCCTTGGGATTTTAGTTTGAGATAATTGGGTGCGTCAAGTTTCAAAATGTCCTCGTGTCAGGGAGGAAATGACGCGGAAAAATTTACTGCCATCCTCGCCCACTAGAGACAAGGCTTATAATTCCAACGCCAGACTCCAAAGAATGTGCTGACTTTCCTTTTTTTTTAAAGTGCGGTTTCAAAATTCCTTCAGCCTCAAATCTCTCCTCAAACCGATACCATCACCTCGAGACTCGTAAGTTTTGCCGCCACCAATTTGGTTGGCGGGAAAAGGAAAAAAATAATGTCACTCCTCCAGATGGCAGGTGGAGATAATTTCGCACTCGAAAAGACTGTAATTACGATTAACGTCATTATTTCGTTCGCGGGAGCTGTCAATTGAAATGGTGGGAAAAGGCGGAATAAAAGTACGCAATCTCGTTGGAGGGAGCTCTAGATTTTAATCCCTAATGACTCGTTGGAGTGTAAATTGTCGAGGAAATGTTGAAACGCATTAGTGCATTGCTAAAAAAACATATGATTTTCCTGGAATTACTTCCGACGATAAACTCTGGGCAGATGCTTTTGATATCTGAGCCAGACAAAGGACAAATATTTGGGGTTAACTTATAGCATCTTGCGATGAAAAAATTGAAGAAACATACACACAATATACCATAGAAAGTTTCAAGTTTTCAAGCACTAAAACAACATTCAACGCCTCAGAAATATTTGTAGCTGCTAGATAAGGGGGAATATGAAATGTAGCCCGCTCTAAATCTTCAATGATCAACCATAAATAGCCCGCACTACTGATTAGATAAGCGCCTTGAGTTAATGTTGATTTAACTTAATAAAATATGACATGAAAGAAGCTCATTCAAGTTGTAAATAAAAGAAAAATTGTTTTGCTCACAATGTACGATTACATTTCGACAGATGCTACCCATTACTGTTCTACCTTAAAAATTCACCTCTTCCAGTAAATTATTAGAGAATGGCTAGAAAATAGCCACCAAAATAGTTATATCTCATAAGGGACGAGTTAAATCCCTTGTATGATATGAGGTAAAGAATTCCAGCAACTAACTTCTGCAAATGATTTTCAAAAACTTAAAAAGGCAAAAGCCCAAAAGTATAGTCTGGAAATTGAACTCAGCCAGCATTTTCATACGATTTAGAAATTAAAGGTAACAAGCGATAAAAATGTAATTTATTCCGCAGTGAGTTACGCCATTTCAAAAGTTACTGTTAAACCAATTTTTGGTATTTTATCAAAAGTAAATTATAATTTTTAGGTGCGTTGTTTGTGATTACCGTGATGATCTAAGCTCATTTCTTTTTTCTCTCCTCTATAGGTTAAACTGCATGACACAGCAATAAGAAGCAGAACTTCAAGCCTCTATGCCACGCTATCAATGCTTCCAATCAGCTTTGACCTCAGCTAATGGCCAAGGATGAATGGATCTTAGCCACACAACCAACCCATAGGGAATGTCCCGGATAGCGTTGCCAATTCATATGTCATCTTCACGACGCACGTGATGGCTAACCGCCGGCAAATACGCCCGCATCCTAGAGACCGACAACTCGCCGTAAATTGATCCTGTCAACAGCCACGCGGAAAATGAGAAGCAAACAAAAAACATCCCCGAGTAGTATAATGTTAAATTAATGACCGCGAGGGATGGACCAGCAAGAGAGTAGCCTTTTCTTTCCGACCGAGACTCAATTCCTCATGTCCTCCCACCAGTGTGGCATGCTGGGAACTTTTTCTAGCGCGAGGACACCGAGGAGAGGCGACTTTTAATTGACGCGAAAGATTAGACGAAAGACTGAGAGAGGACCTTACTTTCCCACGATGCCTCGTCTTGAACGCACCACCAAGTTGAGAGACAATTGAACCTCAAGACCCAAATGGATGCACCACAGCGTTCGTAAGGCTGCCGACTCCAAATGGGAATAATTAGCTGCGCAAGTCCCGAACCACCAATCGTCCCGCGAAATTACCCCAATTCATCCTAATTTCGTCAACCCCTTGTTAAGTCCAAGCCATTAACTTTATTGCCCGCTTCAAAGATTGCGATTAGGACCCGACCATTTACGGAAATGAAGTCATCGTCATGCAACTGCGCTTTTTTGATGAATTTAAACCGTTTAGTCGTTGAGTAGTAAGAATGGGCTGAATGATTTCATCAGCAATTTTTCATGCTTCATACATGATTTTTCTGTCCTTCCCTTGCCTCAGGAAACTAAGCTCTGCAGGATAAAGGATAATAAGCTATAGAGGACATATTTTAAGTCCTATTTATCCGTGTATTTTAGTGAGAGAGAGAGGAGAGTATGATTAAAAAAGGAGAAAATAAGATCTGTAAAAATGCGACAACCTTCGTACATATATTTCTCAAAAATGTCAATTTCATAGTTAAATGATGTTCCAATTGTTTCCAATTCCACTTGAAGGTAATAAATTAATTATATTGAATTTAAAACTTCATGTTTCATTAAATGATTTAAGCACGGCTACTTTCAATGTGCAATCTATTTTATATACATCAGAAAGTGTTTCGATAAATTGAGACAGGATAGTCCCTATTCTCATAATATTGGCGTTTTTGCGATAAAAATATGGTTTGCATCTTTGAGTATACGCATGACATTTTTCTTTGAATCACAGTACTTTATTGTTCCAAACACTATGCATTTCATCTAATAGGCTCAATTCATACTGAAATGATTGAGGAAAAGTCATATGAGTAAGGATACTTATTGAAGTATTTTCGTGTTTATTAAGTAAATGTTCACTTTCTATGACAGAATGATCTAACGTCCTGAAACCAATTTTTTGTATTATTCACCAGAAACTACTCCGTTATTTTCAATTCCGTTAGTTTCTCAATTCATTCTTTCCTTTTTTGATTAAATTTCCATTACAAGTTGAAACAAGAAATATCTCATGCATTTGGAATTACCAAAATAGCAAAATATCTCAATTCTCATTCATTAGGCATTAAAATTTTGAAAGGTAGGATTCGACCTCGGTCCTTCAGGTACCAACTCGTTTTTCAGTGCTTGTGAATTGCAGGCAGGCCAATTACATTCCCAGATAGTTTGAATAGGTACCAATTACCGATCGCTTTAATGGAAACACTCGGCCCTTCGAAACTGTGGGAGGCACTTTTAATGTCCTTACCGCTCCGTAAATTACCCTCCTAGCAGCATTAAGGAAACAATAGGGAAATTTTCAGTGATTAGCGCATTAAAATTTACTAAAAAATGAAAAAGATGCCATTATTTAAGTAAAAATATAAAAATTAATAGATACATAGAAAGCCATTTGATTTTGGACATGATATTGTGAAATTGTTCTGTTGCCATAGTTATTTTGTTTATTTGAAGTCATCACAGTAGTTTCAAGTTTCCAGTTCAAATAAACACATCTCTAAACGGACAACAAAAACATATCCGCACCAAATTTAACATATTTTTCTTATAACTCTATATATTTCAAATAAAAATCTCAAAGTTTAAGGTGGAGGAGAGAGAGGAACTGCCTTTCCGTATCCCAAAACGAATTTATGATATGCACACCTATGCCGTAGTCTGGGGCGAATTTCATGCTGTTTTACATACAAGTAAGTATAATTTGTTAGGATCCGTGATATTTTTAGTTTGGGAATTCTCTTACACGCCCTATGCTGGTGATTGATCACCCCCTGCCTAGCATCCCAGAGGTGTCTCGCAGGGAATAATGTAGATGCAGACGGAAAACGCTTGCATATCCGCACAAAATTTAATAAGTATATTTTCCTTAAAACTGGCTGGCTGGGGTTATTCAAAGGGCCAACTGGAACAGCAAATGAATACGATTGCGACGTGGACATTCAACGACCGACTAGTATTAGATGAACGCGATATACATCGCATAAAAGTAGACGCAACACACCCGCAACACATCTGGTCCCACTTGCCCTATCATCCTACTCTCTCTCCCCCACGACCCTCCATTCAAACCCGCCGTTGGATATCTTCCGTGGGAAAGACTTGAGGACGCGTTGCCGTGGTTACCGCGGTCGGTTGGTTGATGGGGGATGTGCAGGACTTCGGAGCCATCCTTCATCATTATCATCAGATGGGTCTGCCATTATGTCTGCCTGCCCACCGAAAGGTTGCCTCCGCTTTGCCCTCTGGTGGTGGTGGGCGAAACGACTGACAGTTTCAGATCGGAGCCAGTCAGGGTGAAAAAGGAAGAGGGATTATTGTGGGAGAGGAGCTGTGCATTAGAAGGGATGGGGAGAGACAGTGCTGACAAGGCATTTTTACTGGGGAGATTTCATCCTCATCTAAGCTTATACGGTAATCCTCTTAATCAAAAACATAGTCGATATCGGAAAATAAATTTCACTTTGTGAGTTCCTCACTGAATATTTATCGACACAGACCATGGTTTTTATTCTTATATTTTATAAAGTTTTAATAAACCCGCTTAGCTGTTTTCTGCAGGTGCTTATTTTATCAGCAATGTGGGTTACTTCTACATATCCATGTACAATGTACATAATACCCTGCGAGCCTCCTATCGGGTGTTTGGCAGGGCGTGATCAATCGCTAACATGCAATATGCTAGTTAACCGCCACATGCACACCGCACGATCATAGAAAGTTTACACGTAATACCAAAGTATATATAATTATGGTTCCTCATTGAAGATTAAGTGTGTGTTACATTCATACCCCTCCTTTATTTCTTCATTTCAATCATTTCTGAGATGTTCTATTGTAGCCAAGTCGATTTAGTGAAATAGAATGCACCTAGTACGTTCCACAGTTAATATTTATTGACACAGACAATGATTTCTATTCTTCTATTTTTATAAATATATAGGGTAACCCGGGGAACAGGATTTTTAAGTGCGAAAGAAAGCAGAAGTAGCTATAACTAATCCAGATTGGTGTTGATTAACTGATAAGCTGCACCAATCATGACTAGATATAGTATTGCCGCTTGCCACTGATTTACATAAATTATATACACATACACATGTAAAAATAAATAAATAACTAGATTTTTATAACATAGAGAACATATGAAAACATATGTTTTATATTCAAAACATATGAAAACATAACATATGAAAAGGGACACTAACAATTTTTTTGTCCGACGTTTCAGCGGGATAACTTAATATTCTCAATGAGATAGAATAAACTCCTGTAAGTGAAGAATAGCTCATTCTCTGCTATGCAGAATAGTGGGTTATTTCACTGGAACGTCTGACAACAAATTTTGTGAGTATCCCTTTCTCTCTCTTGTAACGTCTGATGTTTTGTTTGATCTGAGTTGTTATTTTGGTTGTGAAGGGTTTGTTTGGGGAGAGGGGATTGTTGAGGGGGATGTAAAAAGGGGAGGTTTTGTGGAGAATTTTGGAGATAATAGAAGGAAATAAAAGTCTAGTTATAAATTTATTGTAGTTCCATCGCTGGAAGCGTTTTTTCAAGATATACATTTATGTACAAAATTATTTTCTTTCAACGATGAATTGAATAAGCCTTTTTTCTAGCCCAGTTGGTTGGGTTTTTTTTTCGAGATTATTTGCCTAGAAGTATCTAAAAGGTGGATTTGAAATCAGAACCATTCCGTCGAAATCAAATCCGCCTATCTCTCAACGCTATACTTACGATCCCTGTTGAATCGTGTCCCTTCATGTTTTCTCTGCCAACGAATCGTCGAACAGGCATAGAACAGGAGCTTGTAAATCCAGGAGATAGCTCGCGAGGGATAGCTCGCGAGTTTATTTTTTATATTCCTGCGACTACCTTCCTCATCTGATTGGTCTCCTGGTGCGTGGAAAATTGTGAATGTGTGTGTTTGTGCGTGATTCTCAGGAAGCATTATGTTTTTCTTTCCCCAAAGGCGCAAGGGGTGATTGCAGCATGTATCTTTTTTTTCCTATTTTTTTAAGACAGTGGTTTCGTTGGTTCCGGCCGATTGCCTGGTAACTCACATTGCCCACGGGTTAGGTATAATCTTTGGGAAATAAAAATAGTGAAAAAAGATGGTGCTGAGGGTATATTACCTCTTTCTCTTTCGTCTCACAATGCAGGATATGGCTGTGAGTGTTCTTGAGCCGATTTTTACGGCCAATCTGCCTGTTTCTTGAGTCGGAAAACGTAGTGAGTCATGCTAGGATAAAAGAGAATGACGAACCAAAAGGAGAAAAAAGTCATATTACATTATTAGTTCCGCTTCATGCGTCATCTAATAATTACGTATCTTTCTCGTTTCGCTTTACTGCAGCATTTTTTTCCATTCTTTTATGTTAATGAGCGGCAGCAGGCAATCAAGGAAAGGCTGAGAATGGCAATATATTACCGTAGAACAGGGAACTCCTCATTCTGTGATATTACACTCACGACCGTGCATTGCGGTCTTGCACTACACTCAATTATAATTCCTCTGTAAGGTCTTGATTTGGTAAAATGCATTAAAAACTGTAAACATGCAAGTGTAATAAGACGTGTGACTAAAATAAAAAAAACAAGAGGTCGTTTTCTACCAAACGGTAGTGGTTTCAGTTGTACCGCTTAAAAACTTAAGCAGCGATTTTACGATAGTTTATTCATTACACCTTGCGAAAAAAATGTAATTTAACGACTAAAAATTTATTAGTTGTATCCAAATAATTAGAAAATGTATTCGACTAGTTGTGTCAACGTATGCGAAATTCATTCGACGTGAGATCTACCAATACCGTAAGGGTAGAAATAGCAAACTTATGATACCTTAGGTTTTATTTTCATAGATATGCATTGTCAGTTTCTTTACAAACTGCATCCATAAAATATATGTATGGTTCTTGGAAATTCTAGTTGGTTTACTAAATAATCTTATAGAACAAGCTATCCCAAAAAAATAAATGGTAAATAGAATTGAGAGAATGATCAGATCAAATGGTGAAGGCCAATACCAAAACTCTTATAGCAAGTCGATAATTAATTATATGGAAAATAAGAACAATATTGTATTGAAAGCGTTGTTTGAACGGAATGGTGATTAATATTGAATAAATCACATCAAAATTTACTTCATCATCGTCATTGGTCAACAACCATAAGATTTGTTTGACGGAGCTCTCTATTAAATTCTCCTGTCAGCTAATCTTTTCAGACCTATATCTTTCGTCTCTTTCGAATCCTTCTATGCCTGTTCCGTATATTTTGATCGAGGTCTTCTTTTTCCGTTCTTGCCATTTAATTTTCCCCCGACAAAAGGGTAGTTTCTTTCATCGAAGAAAACGAAAGGCACTGATTGCGATTCGTTATTCACCATTAGTGTATTCATAATATACAAATTGTTTGGCTTTAGAAATCCCAGTTTAGACGAATGGCTATGGTCAATTTTAACCGCATTTGAAAAATTCCAGTTTGGCGCCCATGCGATGCCACTCCACGTGACGTCACAGGGACCTAGTTTCTATACTAGTAGATAGGAGTTTTACATCGTCTGAGATTACCAATGCATGCATGAGGCACAGAGCTAAGGGAAACATGTCTTAATAATCACCTATTAAAACTGCCTAAGGTCGGAAAGTTTTCTTCATTTGATAGGGTATTAATAATCCTTATTTAAGCCAAGCGCTACCGGCTAGCAGCCTGCATCGTATCAGCGCCCAAAGCCTCGCTCCAAGGTCACCTTACACGTTGGCATCGGGAACCAGAACGACGTCATACGGGAGTTTTCCCGACATTCATGCTTACCCGTCGCGTTTTCGCGCGCTTGAAAATTTTGACTTTTCATTTAATAGCGAAAAATAGATATCGTCATTAAAATATCTAAAAGCGTGAAATACGTACTCCAGGAGTAATAATCTTTCGATTTAGACAGTAAAAAAATAATAGGAAACCACCCTATTGTCTTCATCAGACCATCACGCCTCAAGACTTGGCCGTTTAGGTTTTTCCGTCTCCTTGTCAAGGTTTTCACGAGACTTCTCTTCTCCACTACTCTTCTTATGACTTGCTAATTACTTACACGGTCGTTCCATATGATCCTCATCATTCTCCTGTTGCACAACATTTCGTAGGCCTCTATCCTTGATTTCTCCGCGGCAGGTATTGTCCATGCCTCACTTACGTAGAGAATCCTACGCCGAATGTAAGTTCTGATAAGCTGTTTCCTTACGCCTATGTTTCAATTCCTCCCTCGAGTACATCCTTCTATTGATTGAATACTCTCTTCGCCTGAGATTTTCTGCTGATAATTTATTTCTGGCTTCGCCCTTCGCTAATTATTCTGCTTCCCAAATAACAGAACTCGTCCACCTTTGGCAGTCTTTGTTTCCCTATTTTAAAGTTAGTCTTGACTTCTTCCCTTCTACTGCATACCAATATCTTGGTTTTTCTTTGTGCTTATTTTCAGATGATAATTACCCATTGCCCTACCCATATTAACCAGAGTATTTTTCAAATTCTTCTCTGTCTCTGCAATCACAACTATATCATCGGCATTAGCATGCTATTTTTTTCTCCGTATATTTTCACTCCCAAGGCCTTTTGTATTTCATTTATGGCTTTCTCGATGTAAAAGTTGAAAACTCCGGGTGAAAAAGCACAGCCTTGTCTCACTACTTTTCTAATTCTTACTTATTTATAACAGGGGCTGGAATTTATAACCGCTACCCGGTTTTTGTCCTACCTGTGCTATCCCACGCTTGAAAATATTGGAATTAACAATTTATCATCTTTATTTATTTAACAATATCTTGGTTTTCCTTTGTGCTTATTTTCTAATGGTATATAACCATTACCCTACCCATATTAACCAGAATATTTTTCAAATCCTTCTCTGTCCCTGCTATGACGGCTACGTCATCAGCAAATATTAGCATGCTAATTTATTTTCCATAATAAGATTTGCTGAGGGCATAGTCATCATAGTAAACAGACCTATGTAAAAACTAGAGGCTCATATAAATGCTCATCGCACGAGCCAGGAAGCTAAATATTAACGTTGGGTACGCAAGAGCACGGGCAGGTTAGACCTTAAGGCAATACGTGGTTATTAAAATGAACAAAAAAGTAATAACCATAACTCATATGAAAGGAAATTCTTTTCTTTCGATCCCAAAACCACGAAACGCTGAAATCCGGCACGACCGCACCTTTCTCCAAACACATGAGGACTACGTTAAAATAAAAAAAACAACAACGCGCGTCGCAACTCACCCAAATCGTTTGCCACGAAAGAGGAGGGAGAAAAATGAGCCGATAACGTGAAGCCATAGTCACGTAAAACTAAAATAAAAAAATAATGAACACACACACATATACACTCACACAATATGCCTCGGAAATATACACTTTTGGGCTACATCCAGCCGGCCGGACGTTAAAAAAAAAATGGAATTAAAAAAATCCTGCGTTGAGTCTCACAACGTGACGAGAAAAAAATGAACGTGGCATCGTAAAGTATCCATCACGGCATGTGGCGGTTACAATCTCCGCACCAAAACCAAAAGCCACAAACTTGGGAATATTGGGATGCGGTGGAGGGTAAAAGAAGTGCAGGGGGGATGTGGGGAAGGCTGAGTCGTCTACCGGAGAAGATAGTGCAGTCGAGTACAGCGTTCCTTGAAATAGAAACTGGGTAAAAAAAAGGCAAGAAAATTGCATTTAAAGTACTGAAATTTAACGCTAGGGGGCGGCTATTATGGATAGGTAGGAGGAATACATTAATTACGCGAGGCATTTAGGGGGGAGGATGTCAAGCCGATTCTCACCCAATCTTACATTGGGGACATGAGATGTCCACGGAAGTTTTTAATAAAATCCTGATTTCTTCCGCAAGAAACGGTGTAAAATTGCGAGAAAATTGGGTTAAACTCAGAAAAATATAAACTTAAAATCCATTTTTAACTAATATTTAATAAAAATAGTTTTAAAATTGTTCTTTTTAACAAATCCAACGCCATTAAGCATAGATTAATGTATTTACACTTAAAATACGCATTTTTAAAAATATTAAGTTAGATTCGAGGGAGATGGAGGTGGTCTTGCCAAATCTCATGACATCTCTGTAAGGGAGGGGGGAGGGTGGTCCCAAACATCGCCAAAATCACATCACGTAATTAATGGACGTCTCCTAAAGGGAAAATTATTGAAATAATGCAATCGGACTCTATAAAATTACGTTGTAAAATTTGCAATCAATTACAATTGCAAAATACTCTCAGGAAAAAGTAATCGGCAGTATTTCAATTTTGCTTCAGATATTTCAATTGGGGCACTACTCTATTAGCAACGCTTGTAAACCTTGGGTGAAGACAATGAAAATAAACGGAAAAATACTAACCACGGATAGGCTGCTGCTGACCAATTATGTGGCACCTTACCTTCGGACAATGCTATGTATTGTGGATAGCTTAAATCAGACAAATTTACATATATGACCTCTTTCAAGTAACTCATTTTTTACTCCGCGTTTCAACTTATTTATTTATTTCCATTACCCCATAAACAGCACATTTACGGCCTTTACAAGGGGGAAGTAACAATTAACAATGAAGGAAATTCACACACCCATGCCCTGGATAATGGTAACTTACCCAGGCGGGATTCGAACCCGCCACCTTCGGTTTTGGCAGTCGAGGACTTTACCCCGCCGACACCGAGGCCGGCTGACTGCAACGATTACCTTAAATCATCCATGTAGGTGAAAGCTCTCGTCCTGCCAATTATCCTAGGGGAAGGTCTTGTCAGTGTATTATGTAAATGTAGAATGTCACACCACCAGCCTCGATCCCGTGTCCTCTAGTCGTACATCGACGCTGGCTGATCGTGTGTACGCGGTGACTAAAAAACATCGCTACCGACTCAGGTGACAAGACCTGGGATTGAGAACATGCTATGCCCACGACACTCTAGCTACTGGACGTGTGTGCGGTTCGCTGTGCAGTGAGAGTGATACGTGAATCGAGCATAACGTATGTTCGCGGAGAAAAAAAGTGAGTGACGGAAATGCGATTGTTGTGTGATTCACGTACTTGAGAGAAATAGAACGACAGGGTAAAGTTTCCAATGTATTACGTTCTAGCTCTCCCACGCACTGACCTTGGCTTTGTTATGTACTTAAATATATTTTCATGCTTTTCCTTCATTCTTCAGCCTATGGCAGCCATTGCAATGATTAGATGTCGAATGAAACATTACAATATTTCCACTGAATTTATATGAGCACTAGGCGTCTTGCTGCTAGAACATCATTCTCAGCGATGTTAAAATAACATTCTCAAATGTTGTTGTAAAAATAAAACGCGTAATACTTATATAAAATCTGTGAAAATAATGCAATGTCTAATTTAGCTAATAGGTAATTCAATTAATCTTCCATACAACCGTGCCACATATCATGCAAGATATTTCACGATCTTGAAAATGAACGTCGGAATTCAGATAATAAGGAACTAAGAGGTTCATAAAGCGTACCTTTGGATAAAATATTTACCATGAAATTTTAAATTTCAATGCTAACTAATAAAACCACATTGGTATGCACATACTATTTTTTAGTTTTATAGTTCAAAATATAATCTGGAGTCCCATGTATCATCATGTCTAGTATTTAATTTTAAAATCCCTTAATTAAGTCTAATTTTTAAGACATCCGCCATTTTAACGAATAAGGGGAATGGATTGGGATTCAGTTCTATTCGTCAACTTAGACAATGCCGTAATTTGGAAGCGATTTATAATTCCAATGCGCGGTCTCCAAAGTAGTAAAATTTAAAAGCTTTTAACGAGCTAAATGAGTGGCAAATAATTGTTTAAAATAGTAGAGGGACTAGTTCTTTTCATTAAGGTTAAATGGAATTGTTGTTGCATAATCTGTTATGTTGGATAACATATCTTTCCGTTTTGAATACCAATCGCTTGAAATAATGCCTGAACGACCCGACGACTGAAATTACTCTCTCACGTTCCTTGTCGGTGCATGCGAAAATTCGGATCTATGACGTGCTACGAGCAATTATGCTCCTGATCAGACTCTCGACTAGCCTTCACCCAGCGTTCTTTCATAAACATCCTCTCATCAACTCTTTCCTAATCATAAACGCCTCCTTAGATAACGTAATACCCTTACTGATGCCCTTACTGCTACGTCTGTTGTCCTCTTATGTACTGCTCCCCCATCTGCTCCAGTTAGCGCCCACCTAATTTTATTTTAAGCTAAAAAATCATTTTCTGCCTGAAAATTTTTATTGTAAAATATATTCGTTGAATTTTCCTCACATTGTTCAGGCACCCAAATTTTTGCTACTTGCATCGAGGATATTGCTAGTGAACTTCGTATATTCCTCAATTATAATAATTTATCCCCAGCAATGGTTGTCACAATAATATATAATAGACCTTTGCAGTAAGCCATGTTGCCTTGATATATATGGCATACATAATTATCCACAATATGTAGGTGATGGCACATGTATTATCATGGTGTATGGAATATAATCACTTCCATAGGTTCCACCCTAGAATAATACTGACTCTATGGTTCCACATGTATGCATACCCATAAGATGCCTATCTATGTTCCGAATGAATGAGTCATTATCAATGTCTGTCTTGTCTTTATTTTCCGTGATGTTGTTCCAAAAAATAAAGCGTGAGAATCTAAGTAATGAAAAAAGCACGGCTGAGAATTAAGGGCCAGTGTGGAATACTGAAGATGATCTTCCTTTTCTTCTTCATGCATCCATAAAGTTAAGCGGCCAATGTTAAGGAGTGATCAGGGTTTTTAAACCGAATTGAAAACTGAACCATCGACCAACTGTGGAAAAATTTAGTACACTGATAAAAATCAGTAAAATTTCTGAAAACACTTAAATCGGCCCTAGCCGCTAGCATGCGTGTAGTAATTCGACAACAGATAGAACACTCGTTTCATCCTAACCTTTCAAAATCGGGGACAACCACACGCTCGTCCGAGAAGCCTCACCACGACGTATGCACTGAGAATTAACGAGCGGAAGTCTGCGTCAATATAATTCCTCACGAATGAATGGGAAAGTCTTTTCAGGCCGCGCTGGGGGAGTGGGTCACTTGAGATGAACCCGCCACTGCTGTGTGGAGGCAATAAGCCGAGTGAGAAGAAATATAGGGGAAGTGGAAGCTTCGGAGGAAGGAAGGTTGGGAAGGAAAGGGGTCATGACCCCTGATCTCAACTCATTTTTCCCTCGTCTACACCATAATGGCTGTAGGGTAACGTGAGAGAAAGATTGTAAGAGGTAAGGGAATGGCCCTTACCGTTTCTTTTAAGGTGCGTTTACACTGTGTACACAAAACAAGCTACACATAACATATTTTACGAAGAAGTTACAAATCCTTGTAACATTAACATATTTTACGAAAAATTTAAAAATCCGAGTAACATGTTACATGTAACAATGCGTTATAAGCAAAATATCATGTTGCACAAGTTTTTAGCTTCCCGCTAACATGTTACATAATTTATGATTACGAAAGAGTTGATGAGAGGATATTTATGGAAGAACGTTAAGTGAAGGCAAGTGGAGAGTCTGATATGGAGAATAATTTCACGTAGCGTCATACGATATCCACGTATATCCGGATTTTTGCATGCGCCCACAAAGAACGCAAACATTTACGCGGAATTACAAAGCTTTCTTTAATTTTCAGTATGTCTAATAGATTCCATAAAGTCATGTTTGAAACAACTAATTATCTCAAATGCCCCCTGGAAACCTACCTTAACCAGTAGAATAACTGTTTGATTGCAATTTTATTCATTTTTATTTATTATCAACTAATACAGCATTACATTTCCATCAGACTAAATACCTGGATAAAGCTTGCTTGAAAAAATTGTATCAAGCTCAAAAATTATTTTATTTTAACACCCAATAAGGCAGCTGATATAAATAAATAAGGAGCGGAAAATCCACTACAGCCAAATAACACATAAAATATCGAAAAGCATTTGGAAATGAATGAATAAATTGTTTATAAATACATTTATTACAATTGAAATGTGATACTTCCCTTTTTTAAATTATTACAGATAATTTTCTTGAGCTTTGGGATGAAATTTGCAATGCCGTCTTACATTCACCGAACTTACTATTTACACACGGGAATAGAATAAAGATAACTTTTGCATTTAAATCAATTTAATTTACCTTGTGGACCCCATTTTCAAGGTATTTACTAAGTAAAATAAATTTTATCAAATATTTAGGTAATTAACATCAGTATTCTTATAAAATGAAATCAAATCTGTTGAAACTTACCATGATTTGTATGTCACAATGTTAATAATACCTCGTGACATTGAAGATGGATTGAAAAACTCGAAAACAATAAATAATATTGGAAATTTATTTTAACGATCCAATTCTGAGTTCCAAGCTTGTACGCACTGTCATTTCTGTTCCTTTTTCAAATTATTTCTTATATTTGTTCACGAGCTTAGGGATTTAATGATCCCTCTTGCATTTACTAAATGTATTATATATATATATATATATTTATCAGATTACAATAGGGTTCCTAATTATATTTGAATTGATCTTATTGTTCTCATTTTCATGGCATTTAGAAGTAAAATATAGGTTAGTAAATATTATTTATAAATATTAGCATCCTTATAAAATGCATTCAAATCTACTGAAAAGTTTTCGGGATCATAATTATTTTGCCAGAATAATAAAAATAAAACCTCGAGAAGTAGGAGATGAATCGAAAAACTCGCAATTTTGGGAGATCTGGGAACGAATATCGGTCAAGGCAAACGAATTTTCTCTCTGTGATGTTAGTGCATACTTCATGTGCGGTTAGCTCCATTCCTCCCGTCAGATACCTACACTGGAAAATGAAAAGGAGACTTCGTTGATTTCCAATAATTTATTTTGTCCGTACATGTTTCGAGCTATAGAGGTCATTATCAAGTACAAAAATTGAATGGTAAGCAAAAATATGTACTCTTTGAAGGGGACGTATGAGATGGAAGAGTATATATGTTTGCTTACCATTCAATTTTTGCACTTTATAATGATCTCTATGGTTCTAAACATGTCGTACGGACAAAATAAATTAGTGGAAATCAACGAAGTCTCCTTTTCATTTTCGAGTACAGTAGATTCCGTTTAATGGGTCCACCGGTTACTTGGGGTAGCCGCTTAATTGGGGCAGGTCTTGAAGAACAGAACCCAATAGAGGAATATCCCAGAGTATTCTCCGCTTAATTGGGACAGCATGCCGCTTTATTGGGTCATGAGTCGGCGACATAGACTCCATACTCGCGACTAAATTAAAATTTTTTGATTTCAGAATACATTTTTTTTTTATTTCCCTCCTTTGATTTACTCTTATTTTTCACAAATGTTCCTATTCTTTCCCTATTTTGAAAGCTCTTGTTGTTACACTATCCGCAAGAAGATAGGACTTTTCATTAATAGGACTTAGTAAAAGACATTCATTCAGCGTCGCCCGTGGCTGTGAAAAATATTTTTAACAAAAATGTTATAATTCTTAAAAATGATAATAAATTATCTAAACTCGCTGATTTATTAAATAAGTTAATAGTATAATTAACTTATGTTAGATTATAAACATTCTTCAGTCTTCTTTCTACCATTTCAAAGTTTTTAATGCCCATATACAAGAGAGTTCGCCTAATTGGGGCAGCCGCTTAATTGGGGCAAAGTGCACAAGTCCCGATGTGTCCCAATTAACCGGAATCTACTGTATTAACTTCCACATAGTTGAGCCTAATAAAATTGAACGAATACCTACACTGCTGGCCAGGCTGAAGTCAATTCATTGTAAACGTCTCTCTCTTATCGTAATTAATCTGATATGGATAACAATAAGTCGGTTTTCTGTCAATTACAGATATATTTACGCCTAAAATAACAATTTTCCAATGGTTAGCCAAGTATCAGCGTATGAATTTTTGCAAAATATATAATAAAATTGTGAAACAACCACATTCTGAGTCCCAAGCTTGTACGTACCGGATGCATGCCGATGAGATACCGTGCCGTTGTTGCACATTGGTAATGGGAGTCATGCATTCAGAGGTGGGGGAGGGATGCTTCCCAGGGCGCTCGCGGAGTCAAGTGGGGTCGGACCCGCCGCATGCGATGATGCGGCCTCGGTGTCACGTGTCGCCCTCACTTACACAAACACACCGGCATCTCGTGTCGCGTTGGATGGAAGCTCCCTTGCTCCTGCAGTCTCACCGAGCTCCCTCAAACATGACTGCGTTCTTTTGTTTCCCATGTCTCTCCCGCTGATTAACTTTCACTTCTTATTTTGTATCGCATGGTATGACTTAGTGTCACTTAATATGCATCGACGAGCTACCGCAAAAGGCGTGTGGCGGAAGGAGTGCATCTACATATACATACTACCCTGCAAGCCACCTAAAAGGTGTTTGGCAGGGAATGTTAGGACACCAGCTATTTGTACATAAAAAGGAACTGCTCCAACAAAATGACGACTGGCATTTATTGGAGTCCTTTATGGTTCGGGGGAAAGAGGAATTGATTGCTTGAACAATTGAGAATGAGGAACGGGAGAATGAGGCAATTGAGAGTAAAGGACACCAATTGTGAAATTTTACTCATAATCATCATCAATCAATAATCCTAAGATTGAATTATTACGGAGGCTTCCGCGGTTAGTTGATTGGTGAAGGTTTTCCGGGTTTACACCGCGTTGATTCATGTTTTGCGGACGACAGTTTCGGGCGCGTTCCAGCTCCCGTCTTCGGGTCCAAATGAAAAAAATCCCGACCCGAAGACGGGAGCTGGAACGCGCCCGAAACTGTCGTCCGCAAAACATGAATCAACGCGGTGTAAACCCGGAAAACCATCACCAATCCTAAGATTGGTTTAACACGGCTCTCCATTCCTCACTTCTATTCGCTAGACTTTTCACAGCGACCTAGTTCTTCTCTTTTATTTCCTTTATGACTTAAGATAAGCCTCAAGAAAATTTGGAAAAGAAGACGAAAGTCTTAAAGGTCATTTCTTAAGATATGGTGGTCTGATGATGATAATAGTCGAGGGCCAAGTATATGGCAATAACGGAAGATCGCTAATGAAATATATGTTGAACAGGTCAAGAGGGATGTGAAAGAGAAGAAATACGTAGGGGTGAAAAGATTAGCTGATAGGAGAATTGAGTGAAGAGCTGCGTCAAACCAATCTTAGGATTGTTATCCACTGAAGATGATGATGATTATGAAGAAAAATATTGAAAAGCTACGCATTCGATAGATCACATCATTAGGAATATGTATTTAGGCTTAAAAGTTTGATATTTAATCACTGATGTCGGTGTTGGTTGAGATTTGTTGAAGGGAGTAGAGGAGGGGGTTGTTAGGGAGTTTAAAAGAGGGAAAGTTGCTCGAAGAAGTCAGGGAAAAAGAAACTGTATCTTAACGAAAATGAAAGGACTTGGAATAAAACAAACCTTGTTACAAATTCTGACATTAAACGGTCAGAAGAATAAAGAAGACTTTTTATTCGCAACTAATTTTTTCCTTTCATTGTGATCTCCAGTTTGAGTAACGATCGAATTTTTGAATGAAAAAGAGGAAGACAAGAGTATGATATTGAGTTGTCTCGTAGTACCTTTTTGATCCCTTTATTTTGATACATCATCATCATCATCACCGGTCAACAATCCTAAGACTGGTTTGACGCAGCCCGCCACTCAATTCTCCGATCAGCTAATTTTTTCGCACTTACTTACGTATTTCTTCTCTTTCACATCCTTATATAACAATTACTTATATTTCTTTCGAGTTCCTCCTTTTCCGTTCTTGCTATCCACGAGTCCCTTGACGATTGTCTTCATCAGGCCATCATGTCTCATCATGTGACCTATAAGACTGTTCCGTCTTCTTATTAAGTTTTTCACGAGGCTTCTCTTCCCTCCTACACTTCTTAGGACTTCCTCATTACTAACTCGGCCGATCCATTTTATCCTCATCATTCTTCTGTAGCACCACATTTCAAAGGCCTCTATCCTTGCTTTCTATGCGCCTGTCATTTACCATGCCTCACTTCCGCGTAGGAGAATACGCCAAATGTAAGTTCTTATAAATTATGTAAGATTTTTACACTCTCCCGGCGAACAACATGTAAAAGCTCTTCTCGGGATACCGCGCGGGTAAGATTATATGAGAAATCTCCTGTGAGTGCGGTAATGTCTACGTGTGGGAGACTGGGCGAACAATATCTACTCGTCTCAAAGAGCATCAAAGGCATTTCCGACTTGGTCAACCGGAAAAATCAGCCGTAGTCGAGCATAGTCTGGATAAAATACGGTGAGATGACACCAGAGTTTTATGGCAAATCAATTTTGGTATCGTTTAAGAAAAGAGGCTATTGAAATAAGACTTGAGAATAAAAATGTAAACAGAGACACCGGATATTCGATCGGCAGCTCTTAGCTATAGCAAGCATAACTCTTAAAAGAGTTATGCTTGCTATAGCTAAGTCTACGCTGGTCCACGGTCCTCCGCGACAACGTTCTGGACTCGACCAATCCGGCCCCTCCTAATGCTGAGCTTCAACGGCCACTTCAAGTTTTCTGTCAGTAGCCGTGAGCCGTGAGCCGCGAGTCGGTACACGAAACGTCCGCGTTCTTATAAATTGTTTCTTTACTTCCACATTTTAGTTTTCTGCTCTAAATGCATTTGAATTCCAATCAACTTGTTTATCTCCATTCTTCCACCGTTCAATCATCCATTCCCTTGTCTTCCCATTCCTTTTGCATTCTATTTTTTTAGGCCTAACTACGCCGCCTGTGTGACGTCACCCGTGTAGTTCGTCTCATCTTGCCGATTTCATCGCTTTTTTGTGACCGTCAGAGGGTTGTTTTAAGGTCAGGCGCCTTTGCTCTTCCCAAAGTAGTCGTGTTGTTAAGAGTTGGGAACCAATAAAAAGACAGCAGAGCTTAAAAGGCCTCTTTCTTTTTCGGCCTCTCCATTCAAGCGCGCTTAATTTCGCAACTCCAGGCTTGTTTTCGGACGTCAAGTGATTTATTGGCTCGTAATGTGTGGGCTATTTACGAACGAAGTTGCGAATTGGGAGGTTCAGGACACTCTTAGTGAAATGAATTTAGCTACGCATTGATATACGAGGGTCAGTCAAAAAGTAATGCCTCCTATTTTTTTTCTATGTTTAATTGTCAGGAAATTTAAATGCAATTACATAGGTTGAAAACCACAACATTGAGGATCATTTTGTCATTTTTCAATGTAATCTCCGCCCATCTCTACAGTTTTGGTCCATCTTTGAACAAGGGCATGTATCCCAGCACGGTAAAAATCACAGCTCTGCTTGCTAAGCCATTGACGCACGGATGTTTTGACGGCCTCCTCATCTTCAAAATGAATCCCACGATGAGCTTCTTTTAGTGGCCCGAACAGATGGAAGTCTGATGGTGCCAGGTCAGGGCTGTATGGGGGATGAGGCAAAACTTCCCATCCAATTTTGACAATCTCGTCAGAGGTGTGACGACTGGTGTGTGGTCTTGCATTGTCATGCAAAAGAAGAACATCTGCCATTGATTTTGTTGGGCGAACTCGCTGAAGACGTGCTTTAAGTTTTTTGAGGGTTGTGACGTATTGAACAGAATTTATTGTGCATCCCTGCTCCAAAAAATCAACCAGAATCACACCCTCTGTATCCCAGAAAACTGTTGCCATAACTTTCCCTGCCGATCGCACAGTTTTGAATTTTTTCTTCCTCGGCGAGGTTGTGTGATGCCACTCCATTGACTGCCTCTTTGATTCGGGTTCAAAAAAATGCACCCATGTTTCGTCCCCGGTCACAATTTTTTTCAGAAACTCATCTCTCTCCAAACGGAAGCGCTGCAAGTGTTGGGAGGCTATTGTTTTCCTTGCCTCTTTATTCTGATCGGTTAACATTCTTGGAACCCACCGTGCACAAACTTTTGAGTACCCCAATTGTTTAATAATCGTGATCACACTGCCTTTACTGAGAGAAATAATGCGACACACTTCATCTGCAGTCACCCGACGGTCACCACGAATGATGTCATCAACTTGCTGAATGTTGTGTGGAGTCACTGCACTCACCGGCCTGCCGCTCCGCTTTTCGTCAGTCAACGGTGTTTGCCCTTCAGCTTCCTTACAACGACGAACCCATCGTCTAACAGTGCTGACATCCACTGTCACAACACCATACACCTTCTTCAGTCTTTCATGAATGCGTATGGGCGTTTCACCTTCTGCATTCAAGAATTCAATCACACAACGCTGTCTCAAACGAACATCGATGTCGGCCATCTTACAAACTTCTGCTGTGCTGCCACCTGTTGACACAGAAAGTTACTACTGCAGTGGATTGCAGAAGAAGGTTTGAGGAATGGCGCCAAATTCAAATTTTTCACTTAACTTAATTTTTTTAAGTAGAAAAAAAATGGGAGGCATTACTTTTTGACTGACCCTCGTATGATGCATTGAATTGGACGGTTAGAGGCAGAAATGAACCTAAAGGAGTAAAATAATGTTATGGCATATATGACATTTAGAGTAGATGACCGGCAACTGAGGTCATATACGTCATGAAGGAAAGATAAGTCGGAATCGATGGAGAGAAACCCGGCGTTGGTATTATATTTTTAATTATTCCCATACCACCAAGAACAGCACATATTGGCCTTTTTATTCAAGTTTATTCAAGAATTCAACAGTAACACTAGCACGAACAAACATGCCCTGGGTATTGGCAACCTACCCGAACTGGAGAAGAGTTCTCGGAATCGCCACCGGGTCAGGAACTCCACCACTGCCTTTGAGCAACACATGGAAACCTTGCATTGAGCAGCACATGGAAATATGCATTGAGCAACACATGGAAACCTGTGCTCAAGACTATCCAAAAGGCTAGGCAAAACTATCACGCCAGCCAATCAGAGCATGCCGCTGACGACAGCCAATCAGCAGTCACCTGACCACCAGAGTGACTGTATATAAGCAAGTTAAAATTCTCACTCGACACTCACAGCCCTGAGGACGATGACCGAGTCGGACATCGAAACAGGCAGTTATAGAGTTCCTGACCCGGTGGCGATCCCGAAAACTCTTCACTAAGTCTATTTGCCGGGAAAGCACGAAATCTTTCTACCCGAACTGGACTCGAACCCGCGGCCTCTTATTTGGCGGGCGAGGACTTAACCCCGCCGCCAATGAGGCCGGAAATTAGCCTGCCCTAAACAAAAGGCGCCAAGTGGACCAAGGCTTAATGTCCTCTCTCACGAACGGGGTGTTGCTCTTAAATCGTCCTCTACAAAGCACTCAAGCAAGCATCAGGTAGTGAGTGAAAAATCTCTGCGACCTCCTGAATTTGAACCCAGACCAACTGAGTGGGAAGCCAGCACTCAAGCCACCACACCAACCTGATCCTCAATATCACGTTATGATGCGAACACTGCCTATTTCTCAGGAATCACAATTAAGGCCTTAAATATTTATCGGGATCGTACTTCCAAAGTCGATATTATAGTAATACACCCGACCTGGGTAACATCAAATACGGATAAAAATTAAGATACAATGCATAAAAAATATAACTAATTACTCTTGCTACCATAAATAAAATTTACTTCTTGAAATATGGATCCGTAATTTTACTTGTTTGATTCATTAAAAAATATTATCAAGCAATACGATTGCAATAATGTTCAGCAATAAAAGCAGTTCAATCATAGTTTGGTTCAAAGAGATAAATTGAGCCATTATGATTTGATGCATCTCTGGGTAGGTAGAGATAGTAGTTCAGAGTAAATAAGTTCAGCCGAAATATTAACCTTAATGACTGGCTTTTCTCCGGTGAATATTTTACAGAGAATTATACACTACGACTTCCTTGCATCATTTCATCGCACGAAATACAGAGCGCAAAAATATGGTGGGACGAAGAATCGAATGCCTCTTCAGTGGAGAATATTAACAGTTAACGCTCATTTCTCTTTCCCCATTATCATAAAAAGCAATCCTAATATTGTATTAGATATTATTTGGGTGAAAACAAGAGAAATATTTTAACTTACTTAGCCCGCAAATTAGCTAGCCTTAAAACTCCTGGTCCGGGCAAAACGATAAAAGTCATTGTACCTAATATTCATTATTTTTATAGAGCCATACATTTTAAGAGGTGATTCTGGAATGCGTGGACTAATGTTATCGATTACTTAGTGTGCGTTAGCGTGAATTGGGTGAGTCATTAACTGCATCTAAAACGACGTACATGATTATCAATGCTGTGAATTTTGCTTACATTAAAACTACGCTGATCAAGTTTCGCAAATTACTCCATCAAATTTTTTTTAAATTAACAATTGAGTAGATTTGTGCACCATAACCTTTTTTTTCAGATATTCATCGCACTCATGGGTTCTATCGTGGATTGTATTTAATTAAAATAGTCCTATTAGCCATGAGCTACAATGGATGCACATCAATGAACCAGGTTTATCCATTTAAAAACTGCAAGTACACGATAAAAAACTACTAATTTTTCACGAATGTACATAGCTCGTATTTTATGCCAAATTTTAATCTTTAAAAAAAGTATCAAAGCTCGGCAGAGGTAATAAATCAGGTATCCAAATCAGCTTATCCTTCCTATCCTTTTATGCCTGAGTTTCAGTGTTATTCTTGGGCGTTTATTAGCCGGAAACATGTTACTTACGTGGCATATATTTATTCCACCCTTTGCTTTAATCGAGTCTTTCGGATAAAATCTTTTTACTAAAAAAAGCATTGTTTAATGAGAATAATAGGAAGATTATGCGCTGTTCAACAATACGTTTATAGAAGAGATAATAATGGATAAGTCACAACGATATTTCCGTAGAAAATGCAGTAATAGGGTTTTACTATGTATTACTCAACAACTACCTGTTTAATCTCTTTCAAGTTAAGTACCTATAATTAAGCTAAACCTAAAAAAAAAAACAGACAAAGCATCTGACGTAATAGTGAAAGATTGTCTCGCTGAAGATAAATAAATTACAGATATCACGCATGAATTCATACCTTTGCGTCATATGAACATTAGGAAAGTTACACATCATTAAGTGAATAGATGAATGGGTAGTCGTAAATGAATTACATGTTGGCAGGTATGGATTATTAGTAAAATAATTGCCCATCGAATGATGAAAACAATAACTGGTGTCACAATGCTTTGATTCTCTAGAATGAAATATTGCGTCATGATGACGGAGTCAATGAATAATAGTTCCCCACGCAGAAATGGCGGCAATTACTGCATTGAAAATCAATAGAAATGAGGGAACCTGAACTCACTGTTGGAATACTCGTGTTGTGGTATAAATAGCCTTCGTCTATTCAGGAAATAATCAACAATCTTTAATTTAACGATTGACGATACTCTAAAGACCATTGAAACGTGTGATCCTGAGTGCTTCACAATACGATATGTAAATGGGGGCACTTACGAAGGAGTATCAGAGAAAAGCTGGAGGCGTTCAAGAAGTTGGCATTGCAGAGAATTGTAAAGGTAAAATGGACAGAGAGGTAGAGGAACGACGATGTGTTAAACAAGTTGGGTGGGGCGAGGACACTTCTGGAATAGTTATATATAGTAGAGGGCATGGATGGAGAGAGAAATTATTAAACGGGGATGTCATGCTAAAAACCTTATTAAAGGGAGGAATGTTAGATTAGCGGGGAAGGAGGAGAAACAACGTAATAATTTATAGATATAATAAGAGGTAATAGGCCTCATAATAAGTCTAATTTGATGGGGGAGACAGACTGAGTTTATTTGCAAAATTCGCCATGTAAGCCTACCTTAACTGTTATTATACTTTAAGACTTGTACCACCAATTATTTTTTTAATAAATTAAAAATTTTTAATCTCAAATATGAGAAAACCTGTCAAGCCCTTGTGACTGTCCAGAAAAAATCCCGAATCTACCCTTGTGATTGCCTATGCATAAAATAAATGGATTTTATCTTAACTACTCCAAACACAAAACCCATTGTCTTATGGAGCAGTAGGTAGGCCTTTTACCTCAGTAAATTCATTGATGCATTATAGTTTTAATACCAAGATAAATTACCAATATTTTCATTATTATCGACATGAGATCTTTCTTTTCTTGGGTGAAACTGTATGGAAGAGGCAAACGATTAGTGCTGGAGAAACAAAAAATCGATATGTAACCGAGCAAAGAAGAAGAGAGAAAGAAGAGGAAGGAAGGAAGGGAGATAGGAGGAAGAAAAAGTGGATGCAGTATTGCAGAGCCACAGTACGCAGAGCGGTACGAAACGGAACTGAACGCAGGAAAAAAAAGAAGCGCGCTCGTCGCCCAATTGGATGATTGATGAGCGTTCAACGAAATATAACCCAATGCCACATCGCTTAGCAATTCAGAGCAAATTTCGTTCCATCGATTTGGAGAGGGGGGAGGGAAAGGGGGTGCCCGAGAGGAATAGAACGGAGGGTCCGATGCCCGCGTCGGCGGTGATGGAGCCGGTGGAACGGGGAACTAATGTCAGCGGTAGATTGACAAGCGGACAAGGTCCAAATGAATTGGCCGTATTAACGAAGTCTTGTACATTGGGCGGACATCGAATGGGGCGCTGCCACGGGGAATAAAAGCAGCGTGCAGTGTGTGGAAATGAAGGTATAAAAAAAAAAAGAAATGCGAAAGGGAGAAAATGCGCAAACAGAATTACAGCGAGGGACGAAATTTTTTACGCAAAACTGCATTTTTAATCAAACTCGAGCCGAGTGCACACGATCGCGTATAGTTTTTTTTATTCGCTGTTTGAGCGATGGGATGGGAAACAAATTTGATCGAATTTCAATTTGAATAAATGATGCGGATATATGTGGTGGAGTGAGTTGGATGGGGAGGCTGGAAGTGAAAAGCCTGGTTTCAACGCCAATAAAGGAATCGGAAGAGAACCATAACCGCCATGTTGATTCGTATACTGCATGTTTTTTCCTAGTATTAGAATATCTGTGACTAATTTTTGTGTCCAATAAAAGTTACTTATTTTCCAAAAATAACATTTGAGGCAGCAATTATCACATTGCTTACTTATTTGCTTTTTAAATGCTACCAACTTCTCCTCATCCACAAAAGGTAAACACTATCAAGGAGAAATTATTCTTTGGTAAAGCTATAAATACAACATTCAAGGCTGACTGAAATCTTACTGATGTTTAAATGCTATATATGCTAAATATTGTCCTACTGCCTGTTTAAGTGCATTCTAATTCAACTGCTAAAAAAATCACAAAAAGCAGAGACAGAATTAGGGATTAACATTACCGACAGTTATGCCTCCCCATTTCGTTGAATATAAAGAACCTTGGCATTGCGGATAGGTCTTAAATAGAAAAATTCTGTTGTATAAAAAGTCCAAGTACGATAATTTTTTAAATCAATCATTCATCAATTATGATAATCAGATGGCTTTTGGAGAGCTTAAATTTCGGGCCATTATGGGCTTTTTCGCTAATGTTTTATCGATAATACTCGCGCTTTCACAGTATTTTGATGACGGAAATCTACCCTTGACTGATTAAAACCTGTGCTCGACTGAAACATTTTTTTGGTGTCGCTAAGTAATTCCTTTTGTATTCAGAAAGCATTATTTCCATCGCAATTACGTATTGACGCCATGTTGTCCAGAATGACACTCCACCGTGAAAAACGAAAGATAAATCCACTATGAACAGTGGCGTTTATCAAAAGTTTGGACCTCAAAATAAATAGGTAGGTATATGAAAAATATAGAGAACCACATGCATACCTTGGGAGAATATGTACAAAGGGAAACACTCATTATTTGCAGCGAGGTTGGATCAGAATTAAACGACTGTTTTCTAGGAGAAATAGATCTGAGTCCCTAGATTCCCTCCGATTCTTCAAATTGTTCGGTAAATCAGGTGCACAGAATAGAAAATACATATTTTTAACGAAACCCAATACTATCCCACTCCAACAAATGTACCAACGACACAAGATGCACTTTCCTATGGCAGAAATATTCTCAAGGCATACAAACCTTCTTATTTAAATTCACTTACTATTCACTACTAAATATGAGTAGATTCCTATCAGCAAAGTTTTTCTCGTCTTTAAGTATATACTGAGTTTATCATATTTTTTTATACCTAGACAATGGAACAGAAGGGATCCTGATTATTTGCACAGAATTTATTCATGCATGATTTCTATGGACGCTGGAAATCAATCAGCAGTGAAATTCCAACAGATTCGTAATTATATACAGGTATCCCTCCAACACGGGTACGCTGAGCAAGTTTTTCGCAGTAAGACGTGTGAATCTTAAAGTTGCTCTATATTTTTTCAAGAAATCTTCCTGATTTACTTTGTCAAAGGGAATCGCCAAACTCTTATGCTACCTGTTTATTGGAATGGGAAAAGCAAAAACACACGATTTACCTTAGTATTTTCATGAACTTATCGGCTCTAAAAAATATAGCAAACATTTGGTTTTTCGATCTCCGTGCCGTATTAACTGTATTGATGCACATGGATGTAAAATAGCCCTCAGAAATGTCAGGCTACGGTGCGCAAAGTGCAAAATATATTCCCTGAAATACATATACCATTTGACACGAAATTCGCTCATCACGACACTTCATAAGAACATGTTTTTTGGAATTTATAGAGCATTTTATTGGAACATATTTTGCATGGATTTGCTATGGGTTTTAATAATAATTGGCAAGTTTGCCTTTCCATTAATGCACACATATTTTTCATTATTAATTATTAGTATCCCTGATATTTTTATGACCGTGCGGTGTGAATATGGGGATCCTACAGTATACTGCATGCTGATGATTTGTCATCCCATGCCATGCACCCTAGAGTTGGCTCGCATGGTATTATTTATTTATTTATCAAGTTGTCCACGTACAGCATAATTGCCAACTTACAGTGGCACAATAAAACAAATATAAAGAGTACAAACAAAATGAAACATAATAATTTCAAATAAATAACAATTCATTGAATCTAATCATATTGACATATAGGAAAGAGCGTGGTTTTTAAAAGTGTGGTTAGGCAAAGAGAACGGGTCAATGTGGTCTGGAAGAGAGTTTATGTAGGAAGAGAGGCGGAAGAGGAGGGAACATTTGGTCAGTGACAATCTGGGAATGGGCGTATGGAGGAGGGAATGCGTTCGAGTGGGTCTGCATGGAACTTTAAAAGTTAGATTGAAGACGAGATCTGGACAGCCTTTGGCAGAGTTTAGAATGCTATGTATTAGTTTTAAATCGGATTTGAGGATTAAATTTGGAATATTAGATATAGTGAGAGTAGGCAAAACAGTATCAGCGGGCATGTGACGAAGGTGAGGGACTCTGCACTTAACTATATTAGTGAAAAATTAAAAAAAAAAAATTACTTTTTTGCGCCAAAATATTGGATGGGGCAGAGATGGTCCAATTGGGGGAGCAATATATTATAACGGGAACGACAATAGTTGAAAAAGATTACGTATATGTAGTTATCTATGGTGCTAAATGAGGGATACCCATAATTTTGAGACTACCCGGAAAAATCTATAAAGGTGTTATATCATCATCTTGGTTTAACATATGCACCACTTTTTCACGGCAGTTCGGGGGCGCAGCTAGTCTTCTGGGTAGTCCTCCACATCTATTCATCTCGTGAACTGCGCGAACCGACAACAGGCAACATTAACCGACGCGGAGGACAACCTGGTAACCTAGTTGCTATTGCAGCAACTCTCCGCAGAAGCATCCATCAACAATCGGCAGTTGGTGGGTTGCACCAGTTTTTATTAATAAATCTTGCCTTAAAAAGCTTCACCGCAAGCTGGGAAAATTTTAGATGACGGTATTGCTGCGGGATCTGGTGATCCTAAAGGGCTCGAATCATTCAGGGATGAGATGGAACAGGGGCAGGCTTTTTTGTTGTGGTGAGAGGGATTCAGAGGATTATGAGGGAACAGACAAGAGCCTTTGGCAAGGGTCACTTCGCGGGTGGCTGCTTATGCTTTGAAATAAGAGTGGGAGAAGGGTTTGAAGATTTTTACCCTACGCACTCATAAACCGCTTGGTTGAGTCCAGAAGTGAGCGCACTTGAACCGTCTGACAATATTCCAAGTCCTTCTCCTCATACTCAACGACTGGACCTTTTTACTACGGTGAGAAAAAAATAAATAAAAGAACCCTTAACCCCGTCCTCCTTTCCTGCCTTGGCTGTCCTTTCTTGGTCTCGGGGGAGGGACAGCAGATTCGTATAAAAAGACAAAGGGGTCGAAGGGAGGAAGAACTGTCCCAGCGAACGATTCAATGAGAAAACAGAATGAAGAGATGAGTTCCAGTTGGTTTTGCCATTCATACTAGATTGGATGAATCTCCAGTACCAGGCGGTTGTCCGGAGATGCTAGCTTTTCTGCAGTAACACACTCCCTACCTCCATTGTTGATGAAATGTACCAGACAAAGCAGGGTCCATAATCTCTCTCATAGGATCCTTGAGGTTTTTTTCGGATGCATCATCATGGTAATTTTCGGCACTGGAATGAGCAATCCTCCCCTTTCAGCGATAATGTAATGCTATTAAAAATGATGCATGCCTCTATCTCGACCTGCCATTTTTTGGCTTATTTGGTGACGTGTTACTCTCATTTAAAACTGGAGTCACCCTTTTGAAATTTTCAGACTACAGTGGACCATCGCTTTGCGATGTAAACCCGTTCTATAGAATCGGGCTTAAAGTTAATTCCATCTTATGTTGAACCTTATTATTTTCGGGAGAGGGAAAAGTTGAAAGAGCATCAGTGAATTTTTGAACTTCTTGAAAGAATCTTTGAAGCTAGAAACGCCATTATGGATGAGATGGGCTTAAGTAATTAGTTTCTGCGGTCTACACTCGCAAATAATGCTGGGTTTAAGTATTTTTTATTTTAATTTTCAACTTCTCCTGGCTAACAGTTTCTAACTTCATAAATACACGGTGCACAAATTATTTTCTTTCATTTTTAGATGTAGATGTATTACTTAATGCATATTTATGAAATTACCTATTACTTCTAACAGAAACCCTGCCCAGGCTCCGACGCGCCATTCAGAGCAAAAGACGCGGCATCTCGCGTGAACTTCTGGATGCCAGGGCAGGCGGCAAACTTCTTTAAAGAGTGGTTTCAAAACTTAATTTTAAGGTATGATAAGTGCCTAAACAAGCAAGGTAACTATGTAGAAATATAAAGAAAATTATGAAAATTATAGAAATAAAATAATAATATTTAAATAATAATAATATAATAATTCTAATATTGAAAATAATAATTTTTTTTATTTTATATAAAAAACGGCCCTTACTTAAAAAATAACCCTCGTACATACCTCGTATTCTCTGCTAAGTTTGAATAAATATTATTATATTGCTATTATTAGTAGATACTGGTGAACGTGTGGTTGGAACTATGCTTAAGTATTAAGATTATTTTCATTTTCACGAAAAAGTGGGAAAAGTAATATCACTAACGTCTATCGAAAATCGTGGAAACAGCTAAAAAAATTCATTTCACTCCTTCCACGACGGTAGCAGCAAAAAATAAAGTCGACATCGATTCGTTACAACTTAATATTACCACTTCGCTGTATCCTCGTGCCTCAGGGGAACACGAAGGATATATTTTCGTCTTCGGTGGCAGAGAGAGAGAGTCATGAGACATGGGGTGGGTTGAGGTGGTTTCATTGGAGCCGGGGTGGGAATCTCAAAGCGATGGGAGTGGCATCTCGCGGTTGGGATGGGAACGGAAGCGTTCGATTGGTCTGGAGGGAACTTTCATGACGTATATACTACTCAACCCCTCTCCCCTTTCCGCCTTCCAACAATGATTGATCCTCAAACGGAGAGATACGATGACGTTGAGCCAACTTCCTTTCAATTTATGTTTCTTCCCTTTATTGCGGCCATGGGATTTCGGTGCGGGCATTGGCAGGGATTGCTAGGGTTGGCAATGGTACTGGATATATTTTTCTGAGCAAGGAGATGAGATGGGGGAGTCTATCACATCAGACAAAGGCACCAAATACCCATCTTATAGATTCGAGTGTGCACATGTAGACGTGTGGGTTTAAGAAAATTATCTAGGATAATTTATGTATGCAATAACTTGTATGATGTTGATAATGTTGTTTGTAACGACGAAACGCGTTGTGTATTAATAAAACAATATAACTCAATCTTTCACTATCCCACAACTATACTACAATAACACTACACAATACAAACGCAACTATATTTCTACAAAACAACTCAGTGGAAATATTGCAGTGTCTTATTTTAATAATATGTATGCAATATTGGGGTGGTCCTCATTTTTAAAGTTTTCGAATTTATTTTGGGACACCCCCTAGAATTGTTCCATGTCCTTAGAAAGTATATCGTGAGAAATATTTTTGCAATCGGATGACGGGTTAACGTACGGCGTTGCGCATAAATGTTTGCAATTATATTATTTTTGGGTGTTTTTCGTACATAACTGACGATCATGTCATTCTCGGATTTTCTATCACTTTTCTGTTTTTTATTACAACACGTTAGGCATTTTTTGTGTATTGACTGAACTATCTTTCATTTCTACCCATTGGTTTTCGTGCAACTGCACCAAGAGTGAGCGCGCGCCACCCCAGGCCTCTCGCGCCCTCTCGCGCTAATACAATCGCGAATGTACTAAGTTTGTGCCGCGAGTCGCGTAGTAATACGATGTAAAGTAGAATGTTTTCTCCTAGTAGGTAGAACGTCTGGCTGCTTGTATAGGGTTCTCGAGTTCAAGTCTCGGTAGAAGTCTTTGGGCACCCAAAACAAAATCCCCGAAATGTGAGGCGTAAAATTCACATGTTTGTGGCTTTGATCGGGGAGAGCGCTATCCTCACTTATCCAAAACCAACCTTCGGGTTAATTATTATGTGTGAGTATTATGTATGCATCATCGCACTTCTCCCCGAAAGGCACGATTAATTTTTTTCCACTCTCCCAAAAATAGCCTCTGCGGGACTTTAAATTCGGGGCGAATAAAATGTAGTGACAGAAAATTACAAAAATTCATGCCCCTGATAAATATTACCCCGGAGGAGCACGACTGTTGGAAATAATACGTCACACAGGTCAGTGGGATAGTGAAAAATTGAGTGAAAAAATGGGAGTGGATTAAAGATCAAACAGGATAATGTATGGCTCTTTATGAAGTTGTTGTGCTATAGCAGTACGACCAATAAAGGTACGGATATTTTCTGAAGGGTCGAAGGGATGTGGCAAAAGGGAGCGATGATTTTTAGGATAGGTGAATGGGTAGAGAAATATAATATTAGAAAGTCAAGTCTTTGAATGGCATAATTTCAAAATCAAAAACTTTAAACTGCATTCAGTATGCAGTTTTTCAGTAAAAGCCTTTAAAATTTCTCTTTTAAAATGATTAAAATGCATGTTAACCAAAGATTTTTTCCGAATGTTAGCTCATCATTTTCTTGAATGTTGAAACTTCCATATTCCTTCACTAGGTCTCGGAAGCTTCTATTCTTTTTTTAATATTTTTCCAAAGCCCACGCAAGACCCACGCAAGAAACACTGCCCGGATAAATGTTTTCACATTCTATATATCCGTCTCTAGTCTTATGCTTTTTCCACAGAGTGCGAAAATTTTGTCATGAAGGTCTAACTTGGGCTCTGCCAAGCTTGATATCTGTCGTGCTTTTTCCAACCTATCCAATGGTGTCCCATGTTATTTATCAGAATTTACCCCGTCCTCTAACCCGGAAATCTCCGAAGTCCGATTTACTATCGAACTACTTTATTTATTTCCGCCCTGAGTCATAAAATCCACATTCAGCCTTCTCCCCCTATTGAGTCCGGAAAACCCTCTCGCAGTAAACTCCCATCTCCCTCACCTGCAATTCACTTCCAACGGATCCCTACAGCAGCTATACGAAAGCTCACAATCTCCATTTGCCCTGCACCCCTAATGCTGAACGACATTCGCAGTCCCACTATACAAAGCTTTTCCTTTCCCCGATCGGTAGCGCTACTCACGATTGGAGTCAAATAAAATGTTAATAAGAATATCGCATCGAATTGGTTGAGCTCCGAAATTGGATGAAATCCAATAGCTCAATCCGTACTTCAATTCATTTCTCCGGTAATAGAAGTTGAGCGCCTGCTTCCTTTATTCTGTGAATTGAGCAAAAGTAATAATGTTTTTGTGACGATTACTTTTTTCTGCCGAATCAATTTATGCTTGCATTCTTTTGAAGAAAAAGTAATGACGCCAGAAATTTCTCTTCGATCACGAGTTTGCTTTAATGAGGCAAGCAGAATCTCATGTCTTCCAAAGAGATCGATTACATTTATTTAAAAATAAATAATCCCATTCATTGCTACCTATGGCTCGTGCCACCCTAACTATCTCAAAGAAAAAAAACAGAGTGTTGAGAAACATTTACATCGCACACTTTGAAGACCAAAAAAATATTCCACTCAGCATAGTTTCCGCTCAAAATTAATATGTTAACCAATTTAATTCATAGGATAGCCACATAAATATAATACTTCATGGACAATGTCATTAAATTTGAACATTTTTCCTACGAATCAACTCATGGCATGAATTCAAAAAACCAGGAGGAATAACCATATAATCAACTGTAACAGATGATATTTCTTTAAAGAAAACTATTAATTTTCTTCAAGTAGTAAAGCGTGAGGTATCCTAGCTTATTGATTGCACACATTCAGCCACATTTCAAAAAGAAGAGAACATAAGAAACATGGGTTGAAAAATACCCCCTTCAAATCCGATAGCGAAGTTAATGCAAGAAAATTGAATTTCCAGGTAAGGATTTTATTTGTTGGATGTACTTAAGTTCGAGCAAGTTCTACGCACGTAGAAGAAAGATTAAACTGCAGTCTAATGCGCGGCGCGTTTTTTTCCTCGTTTAATTTCCGAGTCGGCTCGAGAAGAGGCGACTTCCTCTCCCGTCCTCCTTGAACAGGAAGGAGATTATGTAGCCGCTTGTCACATGTTATTTCAGAGGTATATCCGCTCCATGTTATGCGCTCTCAGTATTACATCCGTAGTAGCAATCTTCTTCCCATTTCCTCGTAGAAAAAATATCAAGTTCACCTTTTATGCACCGAGACAGTTTTGGTCGCGCTCTCTTGCTATAAAACTAAAAGCCAGACTCGCTAAGCATAAAACACGACACATTACAGGAAGTAGTCCGCAAGGATGCAGAAGGGAAATGAAATATAAAACATGATGTAAGCGTTGGTAGAATTAAGTTAGGTGTCACGTCGGAGAAAATTGAGGCCTTGTATTTGCATTTTGCAAACACGCTTTAGCATGTAAAATGATGATTCACATTTATTTTCGATTACGAGTGTCTTCATAAGCGTGAGAACCAATGCGCAATATACTATTGCTGTGACGCGCGTGAAAATTATCGAGAATAGATATGACCTACATGTGCTCGCTTTAGTTATTCACTGGTAACGTTAATGAAACCCAAACATGCCAGCTTTTCAGTGTAAGTTTTAGGTCAGCAGTAACAGCCGTTCATGATGCAATTATGCTCCGGTCTAGTTGCCATTTCCACAATATCTGATATCAGACCTGATAAAACTCAAAAGAACTCCAATCGTCCATTTATTTAATGCATTAAAATAAGTTACGGAATGGTGACGGTGAGGCCTGATTTCAAAAATAAAATAAATTACATTTCTTTAGGATTGGTGAATCAATTGCGAAATTCTCTTAAGTCAAATGGAGTTCAATAAAAACTGAACTAAATACAATCTATCACGGAAAAAAATTGTGTAATAAGGGATAGTGTAGCAAATACGAGGGTTTATATTTTGCTATAACAAATTTATGATAAAAATTAGTGACACTCATGTGAGTGGACTATTACAATACGAGCGAGCAATCTACTACAATCTTAATGACAATTTTGTATATATTTGAAATCGTATTTTGGCCTGGAAAAAAACGAGTGCAAATACGCTAAATGTGTTCACTGAAGCTCTAAACCAAAAAGAAAATTGGACATTTTTAATTCCAAGTATTGAAAAACTTGCATTAATTAATTTTTTATAATTGAAACCAATACCTTAAGTCTTAAGTATCCCAAGAATCATGCACAACTCGCAATATTTTATCGTCAACATGGACATTAATAAGTGATCTCTACGTCAGCGTAATTGAAAAGAATATCGCCCGATGATGAAAAAAATTCGATGCGTTCACAAAAAGTAGTTTATTACGAATTCAACATGAATCAAGAATAAATAATGGCCCTCAGAAGCATTGTATTTATTTGAAATTGGTGTATCACTAAGGAAATACGTTGTTTTCATTAACATGATTCAAGAAAATATGTAACAGTAACGTTCTAACTGCAACCATTTATTTAACCTCGAGGCTTGTTGGAAAATATATTGAAGATATTAGTCTCCGCCTCTTAAGTCACATTTTAATTAGACAAACGAATAGATAATCGTAATGCATTATAAGAAAAACGATAAGTGCTTATAATGAAGTTTACATCAACATACTAGCCTTGACTGTAACTTCATGAGTAACTGATATAGCAGAAAAATCTAATCTTTCCCCCTCGGCAGCGACTGCGTATTTCTCTTTAAAGACAACGCATAAAAAAAGAACTGCGACGTAATTAATTGCAGACTTGCTCGGGAAAAAAATGAGGGCATAAAAATGCCTCTGGCCGCTATTAGAACGGGCGAATGATATGGAGGAGGGTGATAAAAAAAACTCATTGAAAACCAATGAACTTAACAAAATCGAGAGATATGAAGGGACAGGTTATATATATAAAAAAATGGGAGAGGGGAAAAAAATTCTGCTGGCTAATATTGCTTTTCTCCTCCCCTTCCGTTTTGAGGATGGGCCGCTGGAAATTGGGGTATTTTTCTTTTATTCTGAGGGGTTGGTTCGTGAAGCACTCTCCAGACTACTTACCCCCTCCAATTTTTTCCAATAGTCGCCTCGCCCTCCTCCTTCAACCCTCACCCTACTTACATCTCCTACAACCCCCGCCCGTCCGTTCAAACCCGCTTCAAAACCACCCTCGGCTCCGATCCGAGGTCTAATCATGACTCCAACCATCCGAAGAAAATCCAGACGAAGTCTACTTCATAGAATAGGTCCCAGTCAATTCCGCAGAATCTTGATATACGGTCACTTTGGGCACATTTTAATCGCATATCGAAAATGTCCGCAGCAAGGAGATGACTGCAGAGCCATCCATTTAACCACCGTATTTGCAGTATACAATGTGGATAAAAAATATGTCATGAGATTTTAACCCTGGATAGCTGATACCAGTGGGAACCAAAATTGCTGATGTTGTGTACGTTGAAAACGGACCATTTTTAAACTACAGAAACTTAAAGACAAGCGCTCCGATTGGCCTTGAGTTGGCCCAGTTACTAGTTACTCTGTACAACTCATGACTTAAAATAATTTTCCCGACGGAAACTGCGATGTATTCAAGGTCTCAGGCAACACGGCAAACCAGTAGGAGCAAATATTATTCATGATTTGCACGTCAAAAACGCACCATTTTTGAACTACAGAAACTTATAGACAAGCGATTGAATTGGTCTTGAGCTGGCTCAGTTGCTAGTTACTCTTGACCACTCATAACTTAGAATAATTTGCCCGACGCAGATCGCGATGTATCCAAGGCCTCCAGCATCAGGGCAAACTCATGGCAAATCAAAGCGCATGGCTAAAAGTTCATGTAGTTGGTAATAATCACACTCAGTTCTTCATATTGGATTGGAGGTGTGTGCTCACACTCAGTGCTTTAACACAAAAGTTGCTTTGGCTATGCGTGGATAGAGCTCACCCCAAACTAATGGAGAGTGGCTACCATAAAATTAGTGTATGTGGGGGCAGTTCCATTCCAGACTTTCAGTCAAACCGACTTAAAGGATTTCTATCACCGAAGACTTCACCCAGGATTTACACATTCGTATCCCATAAAAATTATTCTGCGTTCATTATAAGCTTTTAAACGAAGTTTGGTTGGTAGGGGTAAAGACAAAGCTTATCCCATACAAATTCACAAGTGTGTCGTACCTAAATTTCAGGGTTGGATGCCATATTTTTTTAACTAGGGTAACCACGCTCTCGGAGACCGGGCTCCAACAGATACCTCCTACAATGCATGTAGTTCGGTGATGAGAGAATTCTCCATGAATCCATGCTTAATTTTAGAAGGGTGTCTTGTATTTCCTCACACCAAAAAAATCATTTGGAACAAAGATAGCGACCGCTAGACGGGAGCAGGAGAATAATCTGGGTAAAAAAGTGAGACACATATTTATTTCTTGATTATCGAGAATATTTATGCGAGCGATGAAGAATTCCCGAAAAGGAAATAATAATCTTTTTTCCATTCGCACATAAATTTTTCTCTCATTTTTTTCTCAGGATGGGAAGAGCCAGCGAGGAGAATGCTTCCGAGCGAAGAGAAGTATTGCCATTGATAAAGGGGCATTATTCGAGCATGATAGGACACGAATACACTCACTGGACCGGAAAGCTCAACACGCCGAAGAAAAGGAAGCGAAAGAAATGAAGGGGACGTTTCTGGGCCATAGAATGGTTTCTAATGGGGCTGCAGGGGAATTTTCCCAGGCAGGGTCGAATGGGCCAATTCGATGGTTCGATCAATCGAAAACAACCTTGGTGATCTTGTCCATCGGTGAAATGACCCCTCTGAACTCAAAGTGGTAGAGTGATTATCGCTGCATGCCGCATGCATCCAGTTGCCATTACTACCGTGATTAAGTTCCGTGCGGTCTCAAGAAGTAATCGTAGTTTGTGCGTAGACTAGGAGATTGATAAGATATGGTGTCAAACAAATGGTGTCATGTAAGACTTTACACTTTCCCAGCGAAAAATTTGTATAAACTCTTCTCGAGATACCGCGCGGGTAATATTTTGTAACAGCGCCGACGTTTCGGGTACCGACTCGTTATCCATTCCCACGGCTACAAAAAAAGAGTAGTAAAGTAGTAGCCGTGAGAATGGGTAACGAATCGGTACCCGAAACGTCGGCGCTCTTACGAAATCTTACCCGCGCAGTATAACGAGAAGAGTTTATACAAATGGTGTCATGGTGCCGGAACGCGCTGGTTAACATAAGGCATAATAGTCAAATAGTACTTCATTATATCAATTTTTTTCTTCGAAATTATTAATATAGGTAAAATATTTAATTTAATTTAATTATTTATATAGATATAATTATTAATACAGTATATAGTATGCATTCATGAATCGGTGAACCAAACAGGGTTCCCAATTTGTCTTAAAATTTGACACCACTCGTCAAAATTAAAATAAATTTAACCAGAATAGCCTCCTATCTATCCTACTATATCCCCCTATGTTATCTATGTAACAAAAACAAAAAAAATATTATAAAATTTAATTAACAACATGCATTAAAAACACACAGAATAATATTTCACTTTCAAAAACAGTTAATTAAATTGCGTTCCGGCACTGCTAATTTTGCCATGACATCACTGTTCCAAACGTGGCCACTTCTTGATACGGAGCTGGGACGCTGGAAGTGGAGGTAGTGAGTGAAATGGCTTACATGAGACAAAAAGACACAGCAGAATTATTTTTCTAGTTAATTCTGACTAAGAGAAACCAATAGCCTGACATAGCTCTTTGAATGAACAAGCAATATACAACCTTCGATGGCAATTGACTGACTTCTTACGACTGAAAGTTTATATGCACTCAAAACGAAAAATGTAAATTTTTCAAAAATCTCTTTGATAATGGACAAGTATCATTAATCGACCACAACTGAAAATCAACAGCTATCGTCGACCATCAATTTCCTTAGATCGATAATCGAAACTCAAGATAATTAATCAGCTCTATCTATCGAAAATATGGTTCTAATCGCCTGAGGCGGTATTGGGTGATGGCGTACAGCGTAAGGGGTGAGAATTGCGTAAAAGTTAGATATTGAATCCGGTTTCAGAAGAATTCTTGCGATGGGAAAGAAATTAGGAGGCAGTTTTTCTCAATTTTTTTTTAAGATAGAATTTCACTTCCCCTCATGCCTTTAACCATGTGAAAAGTTGGGAAATGTAATATCGTGTCCATTAGGTCGATATTTGGGAAGGAGATGCGACATTCCTCACGGCATACCAGGCAGAAAACAAGGTTGACTGCACAGCGATAATGAGCGATAAAGGTTATTTACGACTTCGAAGTTGAAGACTAATCCGTTAGAAAATAAAAAAGATGGTCATCTAAGGACTTTATGCCCTCAATTTCCTTGTAATAGTTTTTTTGAGCTATTTCCTGAAGAAGAATTTCCGCCAGTTTCCTCTGAAATGACGCCAAAATATTTATTGGTGTGATAACATACGGGCACGAATTTTTTTTACCTCTAGTATTTGGGACAATTCCAGGACCTGTACTATTATTTTTTCGGACACTTACTCAAGACTGTTCTGCGCTAAAAGAAATATAAAAACTAAGTATGACATAGTTTTCAGTGAAAATGCCTAGTTCACTTTAAATTTACCTTATGCACTAAATCAGTTTACAGTAAGACAGTACTGTGACACATGTATTGACAAAGGGCTCTTTTTATTTACCAAGACGTTGGGATATTAGCCTCACAGTTAAACCAACAGGGCTTATACGAGCAAATATCAATTGCATGTGGTAAAGGTACCTCTGTTAAGGAGCTTTATAAATGTAGTGTATGAGTGAAACGTATTACCTCTATTGCCTCATTTCATCTGAGTAATTATTGTTACAGATTTAAATTATATTTCCTACTTCGATATCAGCATTATAGTTCCTCAGCCAGGCAGTTTCATTGAGATATGTCACAATTTATTCCGCCATATTAGCAAATAATTTAGCAAAGGCCCGCAGGATATTTATTCTGTTCTATAGCAATCCACATCGATAGGAATTTAACAACATATTAACTCATCAAGAGAGGAATTTTATTAGAATTTTTTATAATATTTTCCTTCCTTATTCTAAGGAAATTATTGTTGTAAGAACGGGAAATCTTCAATCCGGAAACATAAAGGCCTATGAATAAAACCAGGAATATTATTCAATCCTATACTAGTACGATAAAAAAACAGACCCTGGCGAACATAAAATATTGGTGAATACTTCTTGGCACAAAAAATACACAAATTCTAACTTTTCAAATAATTAATTCAATTTACTCGGTGAAAGTAACCTGATATCGTCTATAGGCAATAAATTAACAGTCCTACCTCCCCACGGGGCACGAATCAGATGCTTTAATTGAGGCGTGAAATTATACAAACATGAGCCTTAATACGAAGAATATACTAAATAAGGAAAATCTTGCCGATTTTACCTCAATTTAGTGCTGTAGATTTTCTTTAACTAGACGTATCGGAATGAGCTATTTTTCATTAAGTATTGCATAACTGAAATCTGAGGAAAATATACTAAGTAAACTGCACCTCGGGATATAGCTTACCTAAATATTACTTTGCGGGTCGAGTGATCACCCTAATGGGTGATCACATCGTGTCCTTAGTTTTCTGAGTTGTTTTACAGGAAGACGGATGAGTAAAGGAATCCTTAAAGCCTGTTTGATTGGCACATAGTGGTCCAACTTAAGATTCAGGTTATATGGTGGGTGCAAGTGAGTCTGGGTCTGAGTCGTATGTAACAAAATTCCGTTGAGGAACGGTAAGAAAATAAAAAAATTAGTTTATCTGAACAAACTGTCTCCAAAAACCTGTAAAAATTATTGGACTGGTAGTATAATACTTTATACTGATAACATCGGTTCCGATTACATTTTATCCCATAGAACTGGAATATTCGCTGGCAATTGACACCTCAAAAGAGGCCATAAAAACTATGACCTAGGGCCAAAGAATTTTAATGACATATAGGCAGAAAAAATAATCTCCCAAAGAATTTCCAGTCAAATTGATGGAGTTCTCACGACGCGACGGTCCGATTAAAATTTTCTTCCACGATGGATTCTTGCTCAACTATGTGAGCTGTAATTGGCTCCAAAGCATTTAGACGACCTATGAATATGGTGGTCTTATTGTTTGCAATCGTTTACGTTAGAAATTGAAAATTTTCTAGATTAAATTGATTCTACCACGAAGGAAATATTTATGTTAGGAAATTCATTAAATTCAACATAATTTTAATCGTATGACATGGTTTGAACAAATTACCAAATATTTGGCTGTTTAACATCATGAAAAAATATGTTAGATATTATTTTCAACGCAACAAGATGCGGTTGACTAGCAGAATAGTCAGCTCTAAAGATTAATTCCTTACTTAGAAAACAAAAAAGTTTAAAAGTGGAAAACTATATTATCTAGATCAATACTAAAATTTATGAACTTTAGCACCATAAATTGGATATTATCGATATTATCGAGCTTATCCAACTAAGTTATTGTTATTAACAGTGTTTCTACTAATTTCACGCAATTTCGCGTATTAAAGTCATATTTTCTTCAAAATAAAGTAATCTTCCTTCTCAGTAGTGTTGCATATATGGAACGCATCCACCACTTTCCCCCCCATTTCATTTTTATTAAACAAATGGATTTATATGATCACTGATTACTCACTCACTCACTGATACAACCCAAAGGTCGATATGGACAATGAGGGTAAAGTTTACCCCGTATTAAGCCACATGAATATAGTATTCTGTACCCTTCCCGGAGTACCCCGCTCTTCAAGGAATTCTAGCTTAAGAGTGTACTAAAGCTTACCCCGGGAAAAGAGCCTGGGACCCTTCTGTTAACAGCCAAGCACTCTACCCAATAGACTGACACGCTCCCCTACTCAAGGAGAATATTATATAATTCCAAAAAGTGATATGTTACATTCCAGTTCAGAGCCCTCTGACCTCTGTAACAGAGGATACTTTTATATTTAGAAGTTCACTCCCTGAAAAAAGAAATAGGTACAACATTAGAGAGGTAATGTTTTCAAGAGTTCTGTTTTGACAAATGTGTTTTGGAGGAACAAGAAGTAAGACTTGAAGAGGAAGGCTGCTGGATGGTGGAGATGGATAACGAGAAAAATAGTATTGTGGGGTTGGATAAAAGGAGAAGAGGTGAAAGGTTAACATAAGATTAAGGCATATGAGGAGCTTGGGGATCGGGTTGGTGTTGTGGCTAGAGTGTTGGCTTCTAACCCGGCGGGCTCGGGTTCAAATCCCGGCGGTGGCAGGGAATTTACAGAGACTGCCCGATCCCTATTTGAATGTTGTGTAGAGAACATTTCATGTGCAACTCTCCGTCCGTCGGATGGGACGTTAAGCCGTGGTTCCCTTGGCGCCTTTCGCTAAGAGCAGGCTACTGCCGACGCCAGGTTTCTCTCCACCCTTCCCTCCATACCGCGCAACCCTTCCGTCAATGGCGCAAATGGCCTCAGCTGTCGGTCGCCTCCTCCAATACCATACCTTGAGGAGCATGGGAAGATTGTTAATTAGGATGAGGGAATTGGCTAGTTATTTTCAGTCGGAAGAAGGATGTTTTGCTCATTTGACAATGGTAGTTTAACTAAAGTCATAAAGAGCTATAATTTTAAACAAATGAATCAGATCTATACATGTAATATTTGACGTCTTTTCCTCAGCTAAATTGTATGAACAAGACGTTCCGATGTGGAAGGGAGCGAAAGCAGATGTTATCCTCCCAATACTTCATGTATACGACCCTAGCCTGTACCTTAGCTGATAGAACACTTTATCGGGCGCTTTTCAAATGATGAAGATGTTCAGAAGATTCAGGAGAGATTAACTGTGAAACTGAAACTGAAACTGGGTAGAGGGTGCCATAAGAGCTCGAAAAAATACTAATATTAAAAATTGTTTTTTTTTTCAGATTATCATAGCAAGAAAAACGAACTAATTGTCACCGTCACTCAATGAATCATACTTATTGCCATATTTTCAAATATTCATACAATCCGTTTCTCGAAAAAAACACTAAAAAGCGCTGTAGGTAATAGAGAAGCGGTGTAGATAGATATATTTACATTTATTAAATTCTATGACATTATGCCAACTAAAAAATGTTCATATTGAAATGAAAGGAAAAATAATAGCGATATCAACAGCCTCATTTTAAATGAATATATACACAAAATACGTACACAATAACAGCGTTTGGTGAAATAATATTTGCAGGTATATAAAGATGAAATAAATCTTACCTTATGAAATGATAGGCACACATGAGATTTGATAATACACGAAATGTTTTACATTTTTTATTGCATCAGGTGACTAGTGAAGGGCTTTATGAACTGATTTATATTTACACAGAACCATATTTCCTACTGTAAATAAAATTACGGATTCTACAAGAAGTGACAGTGTATACAGTGAAGATATATGTTCCGACTCAGCTGTAAAGTTAGGGGTAATAGACAAATTAATCCGAAAGGTCTTAGAACGAGCACGTAGGAAAGAATTGGCCGAATGGAGGAAGAGGAGTGAAGAGCGAATACATTTCGGTGGATTGAATACATGTGAACGACAAGGGGTTCGACGCCAGTCGTGAGCGTGTGTAGACTATTTGAGGGGATGCTTTTTGCTCTGTAATTAACAGCACTTTCAGCACGAGCGAGTAAGCGAGTCACGACAGCGGGAAAGGGAGAGAAAAAATTTCATTTTCTCCCACACTAAAATTACAACCACGCCTCATAGCAGCCATCTCTCTCACCTCGTTGGAGTCGCGGTCACTGCTTCTGAAATCGGATAAATTTTAAGCTTGCCAACACCACGATAACATGGTTCATTCCTCTGTTTGTAGATGAAAAAATTGTAATGAATCTGAAAAATATTTCCTAAAATAAATTTCACTACTAAAGGCGATGGCATAGCCACTGTTGGAAAACGTGAATTAACTAGGTTGCGCATGAAGCATTATAGAAGGTGAGCATCGCCATAAAATTGATCGATCCTAGATCTATTTTGCATAATAAATATTATTTCTTTAATGAGGTCTACAAAGAGCACAAGGCCAATTACAAAGGATTCGTTATAGCAAAGAAAACAATTAGAGAATAGTACACAACAATGAATAAAATAATATTCAGCAGAACTATCAAATAACACACAAATAAATGGCAGTGATTTCAATTAAAAAACTCATTGCATTGGCTGCATGAAAATTTCCTGGTCAACTGAAACCCCATCAAGTGATATTGTCAATAATACGTCGTATTTTTAACCAAGCCGTGTAGAAAGGCAGGTGTGTTAAATTTTCTTCAGAATAATTTTGAGATGAAATAATTGTGTAATCGGTATATTTGGTTCACTGGATTCGAGGAGAAGGGTAATAAGAATAAAGCTTTATATTGCACATGTACATTTTCAAATTTACTCCGTAAATTTTGATCTGATAATTTCAGAAAATGCCATTCCCCTCTTAAGTGATACTTTAAATATATATTTATATGATTTAAATGATGCTCAGCAAAAAATATGTAACAACCCGCACGATTTTGTAAAGCAGCTGCTGTTTCTTTTTTTCCACTTCTTGCATTCCTTTCATCCGGTCCCTGTTTCAAATTGAGCAACTCCGCCACGAAAGGATTAAACTGACATGACACTGCTATTACAGCTTGCATGATTTATCATTTCCGCATAAACTTGATTCTCGTAATCACTTCTGAGAGATAAGTTGATAGCGTGACAGGCCAACACGGGTGAGAAAAATAACTAATGAGATATAAAAAGTCGGATCGAATTTATCGAGCGAGGGGTAAAAATTCCAACAGCATAATTTAAGTCGGCTCATAAAATAAAACTCCCTTATCCCCTGAAGCTCTATGCATATTAGCCCAGAGGAAAGTTTCCTTAGATTACGCGGCAGCCGTCATAAATCTCATTATCCTTGAACTGACCTCCGGTTACCCAATGCATAGATAAAAAGGGATATTGACTTAGTCCATTAACATATTATCTAATACTGAGTTAGAAGACACGTTCAAGATCGAGTTTATCGCTTGGGAAGATAAAAGTAATTTTTCACTCACGGGATCACTGAAAAGTGAAATTTTTCCTCTATAATCATTTTTATCTTTCGCCTTTAATTATCCTTAATACCAGCCTTACTCGGCAGGAAATTTTATGTTTCATGAGGGCCCACTATTTAAAGGAGCAACAGATAAAAAATGCATTACAGAGAAATTTTCCAAGTTTCTTTCAAGCAATTAAGCTAAACCTTCCATTGCCTCACGCTATTTTGACTATTTAATGTAAATTATTAATAGGTAGATTATGACATTATTTTTTGAAACCTCTAAATCTGTTACCTCGATGTTCAGGAAGAGAAATTTCAGCTTTTCATGAATAATGGGCGTATTTTCACTCAATTTTATTAAAATCAGCATTTATTAAATATTTTAGTGCATAGAAAATTCAATGATCATCAGTCAAGATCCCAAGTCTCAGTCACCCCTTGCCGAGCTGTCCACGAGACGACACAACAAAACCATGATATACGTATTTTGGAATTTATGTTCATGCAAAAACTCACACTACAAAAAAATTAAACTGCAGAGGAATTTTTACCAAAACATATCTACACCATGCAAAAATATTTAAAAAAATAACATTACATAGACACGAAAGCCCTTTCAGTGTAATGGTATCTACTGTGCTTAAAATAAAAAAAATCAACGGAATTTCACAAAACCATTTTTTTAAAGCCCTCCTCTGTATGCATATTTTCTATGCTGAAACCGCAAATTAACATCCATTATTTCCACATTGAAGTTATATCCACGTAAATGAGGAGTTTCGTATCGCTAACACCCCACTGTTACGTTGGGAGTAATATTTCAAATGATATAATTCTAGGTTATGTTTCTAAGTAGTAGGAGTTAGGTACTAAATCACAGATACCGATATTAGAACGTTCATCTATGTCGTTCCTTAGAACTAGAGGTCTGATAAATACACTGGGAACTGAGCTAAGAGAGATTATTAGTTTATTATTGCCTCAAGGGGGCTATTAGGTTAACAAATCATTTAAATGACAAGCATTCTTAAAAAAATAGAAGATTAATCATGTAGGTGAAAAAATGAGGGACATTCATAATGATTTATGTAAAAAATCCAAGCAAAACTCAATGGATGTGAAAAACACTAAAATTTAAAACATAATCAAAGCAATATGAAATTTGGGAAGTTATATAGCTACACCTTAACCCATTATAAAACTCATTATAACTGTATAATATTCATTGTGCAATTAAACATTGGTTATTGCAGTATATGATCTCATTAAAGAGTTCAACATGGAGACCGCTAATCTAAACACGAAAATTCCAACTGAAAGCATACGAGTAATGACAAATTTTAAAGTTAAAGCATTCCATTTTACGATATGTAAATTGGTCGTTTTGACGCGCGGCTCGGAAATAAGGCGAGAAGGAAAGAATGAAAATGGGGGAATCAGTGGAAACTTTATTGAAAAGTGAGTGAGGGACGTGAAAAAGAGCAGACACCACTGTTTGGGAAAGAAGCATAATACTCTTTGCCGGAGTTAAAAAAATTATAATAATTAATTGTATTTAAAACATTGGTCACATTTTTCCAGATTCTCATTAATTTCTATGCCTCTGATTATCGAACACATTTGAAAAATATCAACGGAAAAATATCATATTACTTGGGGATTTCAGAAAGCAGTGGCTTGGTGAGGGGGGAGGTCTGGAGAGTCCGCACCCCACCCTAAATATAAAAAACAATTACTTTCCTTCATAAAAGAAAACAAATTATTGAAAATTCCTGAATTTATAAAAGATTACTTTGACAAATGAAGTTTTTTTTGCTATGAAAACTGTTGAAATTAGTTAAAAATCTTCTGCCTAGTACCCTGTTTTTCAAAAACTCCCCCCCCTCTGGTTTTGGGCCACCCTTCTAAAGAAATTCCTGGCTACCGCACTGCCAGGAAGTTAATTCACAAAAATATAACCAGGAATAGGAATGCAAGTGCAGTGTTTTATTATAATTTCGGGTAAATTTAGGGTCACTATAATATTACGTACAGAAAAATCAATTACTGTAAAGGATCTATTACGACCTCTTAAGAAGGTAACAGTCTGAGAAGTTACAAAACATTACTATAATTCCTCTTCGCTTCGTGTTGAGTGGAATAATGTTGCAAATGCACAAAATATTTTGCAAAAATCTCGTAAAATCATAAAATTGTATATGAAAATATTATTATGTAAAAAATATTATAAATTTTATGAGTATAAAACAAAACTAATACGTTTTTAAACTTCAGAGGCCAAAAAACCCTGGTTTGACTTCATAAGGTTACACATTATTAAGGCCGTTTTACACGGGATACGTCATTGCGCAGGTTAGCACCGAAAACATGTTGACATTGCGAGAATGCGAGCTTGGAATTAAAGCAGAGACTATCTTGCCGTCCCGCATCCGAGTATTCTCGCATTTGTTGTAGCAATTCACTGATTAACACGAGGAAATTTTGATTACATCTTCGTACATACGTCAGATTGCGCAATTACATGCCACGTGTAAAAAGGCCTTTACAACCGACAATAATTCCGTATGAAAATAAACACGATACTAAGACTGCTGGTACAATCTCGCAAAAACCCCAACATAGATTACCTAAGAAGTAATTCGTAATACTACAAGCAAATAATAATCTTCAAACTCAAATACCACAGGAATAATAAAAACGAATAGTTGAGTAACAAAAAAGACGAGCAATACCGCTCCACGATTCTCTGGAGAGGTTCGTTGGATCTTTCGACCCGAGTTGCAAGGGAAAAAGAGGAGCAGCGAAGGAAGTAAAAAGGGGGAAATGGTGTAGAATGGTGTAGAAAAGAATGTAGTGGAAAGATTGCACGTGCATGAAAGGTGAGTGAATACGAAAGAGGAATAGTTTAAAGTATACTGGGACTTAGCCACGGTGATAACCTTTACGGAAGTCACCCGCAATCCACAATTGTGCGATAAATCCATGGAGAATAAATCATTCACCTGAAAAATTCATCCTGGTCAAGGCGAATGATTTTTTCTCCATGGATTTTTCGCACACGAAAGACAAAAAAAAAGAAAGAGCAGACGGCGCAGTTTGGGATGGATGAAGAATGTATTCACACAAATAATACATCTATAGGAATCGGAAAGGCATTGTTGCGTTTTTCAGTTTTGGAGTATTTTGGGCTAACTAAATATTACATTGAGGAAGATCAATTACGGGAAAGGATCTATTATGACCTCATAAGAGGGTAATAGTCGGAGAACTTACAAAATATTGCTATAACTCTTTATGTGCTGGGTTCTGAGTGGAAAAATATAGCAAAAGCAAAATAAATTTTGAAAATATTCTGAGTTTACGCAAGAAAGCACTATAAAATGCATAGTTATAAAATAAAACTTACACGTACTTAAACTGTTGAGACGAAATAATTCCATATTGGCCTTATAAGAATCTGTACACATTGTTATTGCCGACATTAATTCCTTACGAAAATATGCACGACATAGTGACGCTTAGTATAATCTCGCAAAAACCCAACGTAGAGTACCAAAAATGTAATGCGAAAGTAATGTAGGTACTAAGACTAACACACTTCGACCTTGACTCGCACAGGTATAATGTAGCCGAGGATAGGAGGATGCAATTTAGGTTACAGAGGTATATCTATTTTACTTCTCAAGCTGTAAATACTTCATTACGTTTTTTAACCTAAGTATTTCTCATATTCTTAGAGTTTTGCGTAAACCCTTCGACTGTAAATAGCATAGGCGTACATTATAAAAACGAAAATTTAAGTATTAAGAGTAAAGAGCAATAACACTCCACGATTCTTGGGAGAGGTACGTTGGACATTTAGACCCAGGAAAAAGAGGAGCAGCGAAGATTGTAAAAAGGGGAATGGAAGAATGTAGTGGAAAGATTGCACGTGCGTGAAAGGTGAGTGAATACGAAAGAGGAAATAAAAAAAGAGCAGACGTCGCAGTTTCGGACGGATGGCGCGAGAGAGAGAGAGAGACCGGAGAAATTTTACTGTTCCTTCCCCTCGTCTCTGAAAGTCGAGGACTACGTGACATCTGGACAGTGTTCTCTGCGAAGAAAAATGAAATAAAACAAAAAAAGAATGGGATCTTGGGTAAAGAATGTCCCGCTCAAAGAGTCGTGCAGGCGACGCAAGGACGCCAAGAAAAAGGAAAAGAGGGGTTATCGCACCGTGGGTCAAAACTCATGAGAAAGAATGAGAGATGAGGGAGTAGAAACGATGGTGCAAAGACAAGGGAAAATATTGAAGAGAGGGGAAAAAAGCAGCTTGTCTCAGTCGTTTCCAAGGATACGGAATAAAAAGGGCATCACTTGATTTAGAACAGCTGACCTACATGAAAACAATAGCAAGAAAGGGAAACAAAAATTCTAGGGAGATAGAGAAACATTTGGAGAACTACCGTGGGGTAAAATCTGGGTTTGCATAAGGAATTCATGGAATCTCAGCCGTACCGAAGCTCTCTCGTGTTTCATGAATGTAAATACAACATAATATAGTTATAGACGAGGTAAAACCTAGCCTGGTATGCTAGTAAATTCAGAAGTTTCACGCGTAATGGAATAAAATTTTTCCATAATGGAATAAATACTTGGAATTTTCCACAGTAATATAATTTAACACGACCCAGATTCAATATTACCATAACATCCTCATGGTAGAAATAGTGCGAAGTCTAATTAAATAACACAACTCCAATATGTACTTGTACAATCCAGTTAAAATGCTATACATTCAATGCACTACACACCATTTGTACCTTGAAGATGATGTAGTAAAGTTGAAACCTTGGTCTATGGAATTTTATAATCGCAAAATTTGCAAATATTTACTTCAATACAGATATACTAGATCTAAGGGTCTTAGGTCTAATTGTTTATACAGTTAAAACGGGTTTTTAGCTAATAAGAATGATTGAAATACTCTCTCTCCAGTGGAGTAGCCAAGAATTTTTTGGGGGGGCCATAACCAGGAGGGGAAATTTTTTGAAAGATAGGGTACTAGGTTGAGGGTATTAAACTAATTTTAACACTTTTGATAACCGAAAAAGAGTCCATTTTTCAAAGAAATATTTTGTAAATTCATGATTTTTCAATACTTTGTTATATTCTCTGAAGCAAAGTAATTGTATTTTACTTTTCTAGGGGGTCCGGGGCCCCCGATCCTTCCCCCTGACTTCGTCTCTATGCCACAAATAATCTCGTTCATGAGTATATAGAATCCAATATGAACTCAATGAAAGCATTTACATGTTCTATAAGCATTTTGGCATCTTCCAGCAATTCTACTTTGATTAGCGAAATTATCAGAACTTCCTTTAGTATAAAAAAATATAATTCGAACCTGAAACTATAATTAGCATAATGCATTCACCCTTAAACTTGTAAAAGTTCGTTAAAGAATAATCAAATTTGTGTGATTATCATTATAATTATTAATTTTAATGTATACTGGGTAAATTTTATTCCAGAGTATTTGATGGAAATTTTTGAAGTAAATTCTAAGAGTTTCAGACATAGAAATAAAAATTAAAAATACACAAATAAAGTCTCAGCGTATATTAACGCCATTTGAAGAGCATGTACTAAAACAATTTTTTATATAATTCTAGCAAAATTATCATCACGATTTTGGAAAAGTAAAAATGTTTTCTCTTGCATTTTACTGTTGTGTACAACGCATCCAATGCTTTAAATTACTATTCTTAGAAGACGATACCGAGAAAATCCAGTGATTAATTAAAAGCAATAATAATGATTAAAAACGTAGTTTAGGATAATTACCAAAAATACGTATTTAAGTTTGGTACCTCTTTACTCATGAAAATTGTAGCATAAGTTCGTGCGTGGCAGGAGAAAAGAACTTTTCAAAATATTTACTGGTAAAAAACCTGAAGCCACCCTTGCCATCAGGCTAAACGAGGCTTATTTTCATTGTTCTTTCAAAGCTGCCAAGACCTGGATACACTGGGAAACAAAAATGGGTTCACAAAAAATTGGGCATTATTTCAAAGAGAGAGAGAATATTTGGGAAAATCCCAACAAAATTCTTAAATGAAACACAAAAGAATTTCAAAGCAATTATCTGCCCATTTATAAGACAGGACATGTGATGAGAAAGATTTGAGTAGTGAATAAATTTGAGTGAGTGCAGAAAACTTATGTGGAAATTTGACTTTTTTTTCAATTCCGCGACCATTCATTCATTCATTCATTATAAAAAATAAATAGCGACAGTTTTCACACAGCTGGACTATACATATAAGGAAGCATAGGCATTTGAACATTTTTCAATAAATGAATGAATATCTCTATCGTCTCATATTCAACTTTGTGGAGGTTCAATTTCTGAGTATATTCTTATAATTCATTTCATTCATTCATACACTGACTTAAATTTTGTTTTTCAGTGGAACATTTTAAATCAGGAGGCCTTGCTGTCATGATAATCCTAAAAGTAACAGGGGATGGACTTGGTTACGATGGTAACTGGGACTAAAGAAAGTCGGACACATGCCGTTGCTAATAAATGGAAGAGGGACTTACAGCACTGTAGTAAGGAGTGGAAACACGAACAGAATTTCTATAAATAAAAGGTGTCAGTGATACTGCACTATTGTGAAAGATAAGATAGATTACGTCCATTATTCCCTGATCTGATGGTAATAAATACAGATTCGGGGGTAGGGGATAAGGACGACGATTGTAAAATGCACAACCTAAGAAAAACAATGCCCTTTTTATTGGAAGATAGATAAAGGCCATTCACTCCAGTAGCAGGAAGGAGCTGAACATAAAAAAGGGAAAAGCTTATCGGAAAGTTATATATATGCCTCTATCCAAACGTGTAATTGGAAAATTATCTGTTTGCATATAAATTTTTAAGCTTAATCTATTTTCCATCGATCATTCTAGAAACCCATTAAAATCCAAAACTCATATCTTTTTTCTTAGTATAGTTTCAGAAAAGGACGAATACAGTACAGATAAGAATACACTGACTTGTCATTCGCAGCCGGAACTCCCTTGCGTAGAAGTTGCTCTGCTATTCTAGGAGACCAGTCCGGGTTATGATTCCACGAACGATGAAAAACTACTTTCCGGACATGATAATGTGTTGATGAATATTACATTGAAAGCCGTAAATGGATTCAGGTTATCAAAAAAAATAAGTTTTATTGCCGGTATCCATTAGGGACCAATCTTTCTCTTAGAAAGGAATTTCATTGCTAGCATTGTAGAACCATTTTAAGAGTATGGATTTCTTTATGGTGTTAGGTTTTAGGTTACTCTTACGGTTATTTTTTTCAGAGCAATCTGTTCTATAGATCAAAATTATACTATGAAACCTTTCCCGGAGTCTCCGTAAGTGCCCAATTTTGCATTTCGAACTACCTATTTCTCAAGCGGCACTCTGTAGAGTCGAGATGAGAATAATAAAGTTGGAAATAGCGCTCATTAAAGAAGAGTATACGTTAAATGCATTAGGCAAATTGACTAGCTTTCTGAAGTAATATCTTCCAGCACTCAAACATTTATTTCCTCGACCTCGCAAATAGCTTTTCCTTGTACTTTGAGAGTTTAGTATGCAATTGGAATACATCATATGAACCTCCACAATCATTGGGCATATTGCCGTCTCATGACTTTTTGCATGGAACTCGGATGAATAGTGGTTCTTATTTTACATTTCGTTTCCTCAATATGAATTTAGGGTAACTACTTAGCTCCATGCAACTTGAAAGATTTATTTTTTTTATATACGCCCACAATTTCAATCACAAGTCGCTCGTTTCCATCGAAGCAACCAATTCAAGTAAAGAATCGGAAATTAGAATAAAGTGAACTATAACCAATCGTATAATGTAATTCAATTTTTATTAATAAATGTATTTTTAATCGTAGAGGGCGTAACCTGGTGGAAATCCATAATATCACGAATACAAGGATCAAAAACTTTGCTATTTCCACATAATATTTTATTAGCACCGACCATGGTTTCGTTACAGAGTAATTAACAGTTTAATAATCAGTAGTAATTTAGTAATAATTTATATTAATCATTAATAATTATATTAATTAATATAATATAATATAATAATCAGTAATAATTTAAACAGTAATGAACAGTAATTAAGTTACAGAGTAAGTAACCACCTTGATAATGTTACTCTGTAACGAAACCATGGTCGGTGCTAATAAAATATTATGTGGAAATAGCAAAGTTTTTGATCCTTGTATTCGTGAAATGTATTTTTAATTAAAGAAAAATAGATCGATATACATTCTCGCTGTAAAACGGCTGAATTAGGTGAAAGTGCATTTGTTTTTCTGACTCTTGTGGTGATAAGGACGAAAATAACAATACATCTTTGAGCACTAATATTACCTACCTTATTATTGAAAAATATGATACGCACGAACTGATGAAGAATTGACCCAAAGAGCTTGAAACTAAAGATTTAGACGAGCGGTAACAATTCTTGATCTGTTACTTATGCGTTTATTTTGCATCTCAATAAAAAAGTACTAAAGTATAGTATGATACATACGAACGCGTTTCCTCTGGAGTTGAGCCTGAAATGCGTAAATGTTGATGTGCAACGTTATACTAATAACGGAAAGGAAACAGTGAAAAGAGGGCATAACGATAGGGATAGCGTCAGTCGTTAGCCAACCTTTCGTTAATATTTATCTAAAGCACCGCGAGAAACTTCCAGTAATGGCCTCTCACTATGATGCAAGCGTTGCAGTGCTGTACGGGAATAAGGAAACTCGCTTGCTTTAATCAAATGTTCGTTTCACACGAGGATTAACTATGACGCAGGAGGGTGAGGGAATAAGGCTTCCGCTAAGGCTGAAGAGTTTTCTGGCACGAGATATAAGTTCCCTTGAAGTTTTCGTATTATGCTCCCTATTTTAGTCGCAGACGCGAGTGAAAATTCAATTTTAACTCACGGCTGGCGGAAGCCATGTAATGGGAAAAAATCGAACAGTAAGAAAGGTAAGCAGTACGCTAAAAAGCTGCAAAGCATGAAGACTTGGGTGATCGTAAAAAAAGCTAAACGGAAAATATTACGGGGGAAAAGTTATTCAATTAAAATTTCATATTCCAAGGAATAAAAGGGGATGTTACACACCATGTACCTACCTATATGTGTTTAGCTAATTAATGATAGGTTGAAGGAAAATTATGGAATGACCGACTTTCATATCTATTTGAAATGACTGGAAATCATACTTGCTCACCTTCCACTTCATGGTGCATTCAATTTAACAAATGATGCAGAGTTAAATTTCTTCAATGAAAAATCTATGGGCAACTTTTTAACCGGCTTTATTTTGTACAAAAATATAAGGAAATAATAACGGATAAAGTTCGGCTGTAATGGGCTCGTTTCTATGCTCTTTACTGTGCTCGCTGCGGGCTCGTTCCCAAGGAGAAAACGATATCCATCAGATATCTAAATGAGGTTGATACATCCGAAACACGTTGGTATTTCACAATGGATACTTTGACAACCTTATTTAGTTATCCTACTTGTAACATCCACTATTGAGAGTTGTAAAAATAATGTTACACTGATATTCAAGTAGTAATATACTTGATATTAAAACCATGATACTCCAATCAGTAACCATAGGTAGCATATGTTCTGTATAGAAATGAAGAGGGCAAATTTTTAGTTTTTGTATGCTGGGGATTACCAAAAGCCATAATAAGTACAAACATTTTCCACTCATTATGTCCTGGTTACACGAAAAATTTACACCCACGAGTTAATGTCTAAATTATTCGCGTGTAACGTCCGCGTATTTTACAGATATGCAAGCTAGAGCGATGAGTCGCAGTGCCTTTCAAGTCAGGGACGGCGGATGAACCAGTTTTTTTATAAGTTTGATTCCACTAATTCGTGAATTCGGCGAGTACTTTACAAGTTAACCAGAGTCGTAAATTACCAATAGAAAAGTACAAAGTAGAATTGTAATATCCGTGGTAACATCAATGCATTCCTCAAATGCCCCATGGTTAATATGGGGGCTATGATTATATTTCCTTGCATCAATGAAAAAGATGAGCGACGTCACTAGAAATGTGCTTTGGGGAGACAGATAGCATTTGTTCTGTATAGAATTGAAGATAAAAAATGTTTTGTTTGTATGTCTGGGGATTACCGAAAACCATTAAATGCACAACCATTACCCACTCATTATATTTTGTGAAGATAGATATCTAAGAGATGTTGCAATATGAACCTCCATCTCCACTTTTGGACATCGCTGCAATGTTGTTTACAGGTCCTTAGGGTATGTGACCGATACCTATACAACGTTAATTAATTTAATCCGGGGAAATATTTAAAGAAATGGTATGACTAGAAATGCATTTTACATCATTTTGGCACTTAGCAGTAGGTGCTGTTACACTGACAAAAACTATACAATACTTCTAATTTTTTTTTTCTCTGAGGCTTTGGGGGGGTGATCTATCCCCCTCATCCCTCCCTAGAGTTACGCCCCTGATGAAGATGAATCGGGCAATGTGGTCTGTGTCGTCCTGCTTACTTTTTCATACAACTCAACCCCTGCCCAAAGTCCTAGTTGCGAGATACTGTATAGCTGTGGAAACAAGCGATGTTCCGCAGACCTCTATTTCGCTCCAACTCGTGATGCAGGGGATGTGCCATCCGTGTATATAGATTGCGCGGCATCCTCTCCCAACGTTTTTTTTCTCCATTCCCATCACTCCAACTCACGAGCTAAGCCCGGTCGCCCGACTATCCGACTTAAATCTTTACGTCCCAGAGGAAGCGCTCATTTCTGCCGGCGACGTGACAGCTGCTATGCGGACGGAGTCGAATCCTTGACTTTTTGCCCGCGTACCCGGAATATCCTTCCCTTCCACGGCTCGGTTCGTATGAATCAGTGAGAGGGTCCCTTTCTCAACAGCTCCAATTTCCTCTTTCGTGCTCACATCTCAATCGGCCATCCTTCTTCTACTACTTCTTCTCCCCCCGAGTGTTTATAAATCCTAATTTCGGGGGAGAGAGGAACGTTCTCCGCTCCCTTCCCCAGAATTGTTACAAGAATATTTGTTTTTACATACACATTTTATATTTATATTCAGATGTGGGTTTAATATAATTGCAATGTAGCCATATTCATACACATATATTCATATAAATAATTTCATAACATAAAATATTACAAAATATAAAATAATATCTGAGTTTTAAATAAAAAATATCACATTGTCATATTTTATAAAAATTGTTCAATAAAGAAATGTTTATATGAAAAACATATTCACCATTCATTTTCACGGATAAAAGTGTTGTGCATATCAGCAGGTTCCATGATTATCTTTACACTTACAATTCACTCATTATATATTTATACTTAGACAATACATAATATAGAACCACCCTTAAATGCATAAAATTATTGAGATACCTATTATCCTCAAGTAAAATCACTAAATCATTAAAAGATATTAGTACCTTTGAACATTTTGACGATCTTATACATATCTGAGCAATTGTAAAACATAAGTTCTTCAATCTCTCTCTAGCATATGCTTTTTTACCTTTATATTTAATTCTCTAATAGATTGTATTTTCTTCATATGATTTGGAACATCATTGGCAATTTCCATTGGTATCTTAACATTTATTCTACTTTTACCATTGTTATCATAGATTTTCGGTTCTACAATAATAATAATAATAATAATAGGTGGTAATAATTTTATCTATTTTCGTGAGCACCATGCCCATAAAAAAATAACCGTGCATAACTTAAAATGGCGGCTCTATTATCTTATGGTTAGCGCTAACCAGAAGTTATTAAACAGGCTTCATTCATCACGAAGTTGAGGTAGTATGCATCACCAGTTAATTTATTAATTCAAATCTCTTTTTCAAAATATTTGGAAACCAAAATCAAAGGAGAGGTTGTCGAAAAAGTCACATGTATTTTTCTGCATGCAACTAAAGGAATACGCGGAGCTGTGTGCTGTACACACCAAGTCGTCTTATTTTCATTTTAGGCCTTGATTACAGCCGGTATAAAATTTCGTAAGATCCCTCATAATTAAAATTGGCCACCTTAAAAAAGAATTTCGAATAAAAATATAAGAATTTCTCCATTGTATGAGGTATAAATTTATGCGAATGTATTGAATTTTGAAACAAACGTCTTAACTGGACATCATTGTAGTTAGCGGATTTTTCTCCCCAGTAATGTAAACCACGTAAGTGGTCAATTTTCCACCCTTTCAGAGAGTTAAAAAAAAATCGCCCAACGTGGGGCTCGAACCCACGACCCTGAGATTAAGAGTCTCATGCTCTACCGACTGAGCTAGCCGGGCACTTAACCTTACTTAGAAAATTTTGTAAGAAATTGCAAAGGCAATCATTGGTCTGACGTACCCTACCGGTTTCACACCGGCTGCCTGCCATGCGAACTGGTCCAGAGGGCAGCGACACACTGTGTTACGACACCAGCAGTGAAATTGCATATTCGAAAGAAAATTATGAATGTATAAATGGGTTTCTCGATATTTAACCTGATGTAAATCTCCCTCGAGAAAAATACATTTTGGTTCACAAACTTTTTCCAAGAATTAATTTCTCTTGGTTTAGCGTAGAGCCCATATATACGTGACCTCTGCGAATTTTACAAAGCTGCAACCTTGAGTCTTACTACGATCGCTATCAATCCACGTACTTGAGGTGGCTTGAGGGATGAGCGAGTTTTTCTCTTTACGATTGATGATAGCCAGTGAGAGCATGGGTACTCCACGAGTTAGCCATAGTCCTCTAGATTATCGATAGCAAGCTAAAAAGTAGATTATTATTACCCGGTAGAATAAATTTATTCCGCAAATGTTGTTCAATAAGCACTGGCTACTGCATTCATTGAAAGCTATGAGCCATCAGGGTTTTCGATTTTTTGTCAGGAAAACTTATCATAGTGCTAGGTTTTGCTCTTTATTGACTAATGACATCAAAAAAGGTTTATGAAATTTTATTTTGCATTTGTTTTTATTTTAATACACTTACGAAATAAACACATATATGAAAAAAATTCTCTTATTATGGCTCTGTTTTCTTTTTTTACATTTACGTACAAGTAACTTAGAAATCTAATAATAAAACTAATCATTTCTGCAAAATTATTTCAAATGAAGGCATCAGCAAACGTTTACGCAACAAACTTTGACCCATTAAAAAAAAGTAATTTTAGAAAACGTGTGGATAATAATGGGTAGTTGGAAGAGAAGTCCATTCAATAATATAGAACGTGGAAGCTTTCATCATTTCCCCACCCTTACACTCCCTTCCGCAAATGCATCTAGTATATATATGCTGGGATTAGTCGCCCTTTTTTTTCTAACTCCCTTTTGCTCCCAACATTTTCAAAGGTCTATATGACGATTGATCACGAAGACCGGACGAAGTGCTGGAGTGGGAATGCAGATTGAAGCTCACGACCAAATCCCAATTACCCTCGGCAGAAATCACTCGATCTGCATTGAGAGCGATTTTTAATCAGCGTACAAATTTGCGTAGTTCGCTGAGCAGCGGTTTTCCATTCCATTTTGTTTTTTTTTCCTTCGTTTTTCATTTCACAATGAGATCTAAACTGATTGAGCTGCTGTGAGACCGCTTCTAGCGACCCAGGCATAGCAGTAATGGTTAGTGTCGAAGTACATCTTGTGTGTTCTTGTGTACGTAGTGTGGCAATGATTCAAAGCGCGTATATTTTTTTCTCTAAATTATCTCTGAAATTAAGAGATGACTCCGTTAATTACGCAGGTAAATCGCTGAATACTGCATGTTTTTTTTCAAGTAGAAAGCTCTATTTAATATTCTGAATTACGAAATACCAATTTAAATTGAGGACAGTCTTTAATGATCCAAAAATATCGTGCATAAAAAAATTAATATTTAAGGGATATTTATGTGGCACTTCAGGAGATACTGTATATTAGTAAAAATTCTAACAACAGTCTATTTTAACCATTGAAAAATGGTTGATGCCATGTATTACCACATAAATAAATCAGAAAAAATATATAGTTTACGAAATTTCATGAGCTGGTGATGTCATTCCGGTTTATTTGCTTGTTCAGAGAGGAATGTTCATCGAGGTAAAATAAATGAGCTTACAAGACTAAAAAAAACAACCACGGGAGTCCCTCATATATAGAAGAGATGAGTAGGTGAAAACCGGTGATCCGCTTGGCATGATCTCGTGACGTAATCAACTTATCTCCGAAAGGGTTACCGCTGTCAATTTTTCTCCGCGAATATTTCAAGAAATAAACATAAATTTTATCGAAAATCGGAAAAAATACTGGTCTCTATTCTCAAACCCTATCATCTATCTCTACATCTACACCAGCGAGATACCGTGCAAGTCACCACCAGGGTGTATGGCAAGGGATGATTCTGCAGCACTCATCTTTGCGTTAATCAGAAATGTTCTCGTTTTCCGGACACAGTTCAAGCACACAGGAGAAGACACGCTGCCAGACTCAAAAGTAAGAGTGCTAAGGACAAAAAAATGCTATAATTCAATTGGAACAACTCGTTAACAATATACGATGAAAAGGTTATGTAGTGAGTTATGCGTAAGCTATAACATGTCAAGAAATGCATGCGGAGAGCTATTATTGTCAAATATAATAAGTTAGTAACAAAATATGCAGCCCCTATTTTATCTAGTCCGAGTCACGTTATCCTATAGCTAACTATCGCATTCGACAATAGCATAAAAAATTGCGAGAGTCTATAGTGCACTTGGAAACACTTAACTTCAAGATTTGCTGAGAGCGAAGTGTTGCAAAGCCTAACCATCGGGAAAATAGTAATGGAATTGAGAGGCAAGTTCGTTAAAAAGACATCGTGCATGCATATACGAATCTGTGAACTTCAATGGAATTGAGAACAAAGTAAGTGAGTGATGCATGAGTTATAACATGACAAGTAATGCATGCAGAGAGCTAATATTGACAATTATAGAAAGTTATTAACTATACACTTGCAGAGCCTATTTTCCCTATCCGAGTCTAGCTATATTTTAGCTAAACTTTCAAAATCGAGAATAGCATCAAAAATTGTGAACCAGCCATCGTAGACTTGGAAATAGTGTAATTCAAGCTTTTCTGAAAACGAAGCGTTCCCACGGCTAACCTTCGAGAAAATAACAATGGAATTAAGAGCAAAGTTCGTTAAAATGGCATCGTGCATGCTTACACGAATCTGTAGACGACTCCGCAGGCGTGGGCACATTTTTAGCGAGCTTCGTATGAAGAGATCCACACATACATTTCTTTTTTCGTACGTCCTTTGTGGTCCAAAGCGTATCTTGAAGCATAGAGAAGCACGACATGGGGCGAAGGAATACATTTGCTCGGATCTGCAGCCAGACAAAAGCCTCTTAGAAAAATAAAAAAAACACGGAGATTTCTAAAAGGTGGGGTAGGAATAGAGGGAATGAGAGAGGGGTTCTCAGCGAAAGGCGAAAAAACAAAAGAGTAGAGCTATCGAGACTTTCGGTTTATAATGACCGCCCCAGGGATGGTGTAATAGCTTTTTGTCATTGTTCAACCCCCCAATCCAAGCCGTCGTGCTTATCGCTGTGGAGTTTTTTTTACCCTTGTACCGATGTAGAAAACATTTTCCCAGCCGAAATATCATTAACGATCCCCATAAAGCCGAGTGGGAGACGTAGCAATGTTCATTGACGAAAATGAGTGCGAGAGCATGTTATTTCCGCGAGTGTAAAAAGGTTTTTGAAGATACGTTCGCTTCGAAGAATATGGCGAGTAACAAATTAAAAAAAAAAACAGCAGCGACATCACATGTACGAGTAAGCACGAAAAAATAACGAGTACCGATTTTTTTTTACGACAATCGGCTACATAAATATCCACGTCTGATTAGGCGGAAGCAATGAATTTTTTCATCGGGTACGTCCGGGCACAAATTTGGCTCCCGTCTGCTCCAATATTTTCGTGGTCTTCTCTTCTTCGATTACTGGGTACTGAAACTCGATCCATTAGGGGAATCCGGAATTTTTTCTCCTAACAACTTCAGATGTTTTTGATAATAATTTCCCTAACCAGCTCCACGGCACGGCATGGATTTTTAGAAAAAGAGCAAAGCTCTGGGTCACTATGCAGCAAACGTTTCATCATAAAAAAACAAGCTAATCGCCGAAGAGATATCATCGAAAGATAAACACCTAAAATGAATTCTGGGAAGCGGTGGAGATTAGGGGATACCATTACGTTCAAAGAGATACAATCAAAAAGTCTGCCTTTTTGGGAATAGAAGTTCATCACGATTAGAAAATCTAAAATCCGAAGCATCCATCATGATATTTTTTACCACGACTTCTTTTTAAACTATATCTGTGAGAGAAGGGACTTATTTCTTGATATATGAGATAACTGGATTGAATCTAATAAATATGCGAGGAAAATTCGGCAGATGCTGTCCTGCCTGCTTAATATTTCTTTATCTCGGTATGCATATTAAAAAGCCAAGTGGAAAGAGGAATATTTAAATTTAAATTCAAAATTGATTAAATCCAGCGATCAAAGCAACTAGAAGCGCAATAGTTTTATGTTTTAAACTTGCTTACAAGCCGCAGTTCAATATCCAAGGTCTTTATTATATTGTTTCTAGTGCACTATATATGCTGGCGTTTAATGGGTACCTGCGTATTAAACTTCGCCGATGGCGAAATTAATCATAGTTACTTCATGCATGCACTCAGCTTTCAAACCAATGCGGATGGAATAGACATTTACAATTATTTTTGGAGATAGGTTCAGTATCTACCTGCAAAAACAACACTGAATTACTTTTTTCGCCCCTAGTATACTAAATGCCCACAAGGAATTATGCAAAATTGGTTTTAGGGAAAAAAAATAATTGACAAGTGTAAACATCATTTTCCTACAAATGCGAATCGCATTTGATAATCGATGGAATAATTTTAAAAAATCAGATATTCACCCATCCGACAATAAACCCTAAGACTCAACTCTGTGTGAAAGCTCTTCTGAAAGGTAAAATTTAAACCACGCCTTGGAACGAAATGATTAGCATACATGTGCAAGAGGGGATAATATAGCTTCACTTTTCGCGTCTGGAAGAGTGAATTACAAGAATGATGGCTTGATAAAAACCATTTTCTCGAATACATTTAAGCGCCAGCATCCATGATAAACGTTGTCAAATAATTCCGAAATCGACTGTATATATCCATGCATTCATTTCCATTCACACAACTTTTATCCAATGAAATACATTAAATAGAAGTTTAATGCTTCAAAAACTACACAAAATTATCAATAAAAGACACCTAGTCACTTCCGCAATATACTTAAAAAAAATTCCGTCCGGTTCCGGCTGTTACACCATTATCAAGTACAGAAATTATGATGGTCATGGTGTAACAGCCGAGACCGGTCGGAATTTTTAAAATACATTGCGGAAGTAACAAAGTGTCTTTTATTAGTAATAGGGAGCCCTTCCACCACGTACAAGCTTCAAATTTTGGTTTAATCACACTATATGTTAACTACAATCTTTGAGTTAATGATGCCATTCACATTCCGGTACTTTTTCAGAGAGAATTGCTTATCGAGGTAAAATATAACTATTATAACTACAACGCACCGCGCGAGGCCCTCCTATAGAAGAGGTGAGTCAGTGAATAGCAGTGACCCGTTGGACATGAGTTCCTTACGTCATCAAATTATCTGCGGCATGATAATACCATAACTATCTTTGAGGAGATATCCGTGAGACCTCTGAGCGAGAAATACATCCTGAGGGATTGATACGGTCACATTTTCACAAATGCCTGGTTTTATTCCACCTGCCCTATTTCCAATTACCGCATCCATTTCCAACTGAACACTTGGGCGTGCTTAATTTCACGCTCTTTTTCACGCATCGCTTTGATTACTGGGTATTATTTCATCCCCTCCATTAACATCTCAGTTCATTTTTTTCATATCCTGCAGTCACTCGATATTGCTAAGTATTCCATTACACTTCTCTCGTTTTCCCAAAACCAGATAATCATTCTAAAGCGATCGCTCGATCTCACCGGCGTGAAATCTTCAATTTATTCACAAATTCAAAACTCACCCAACGATAAAAACCGTTGTTTAAAAATCAGTTGAAAAATTACCTGTCCAATCAATTCTACCGCTATGTCATCAATGGGAAATCAAAATTTTAAAAAATGGAAATGACATTTTTTTGTTCGCTCAAGCAAGACCTTGCTTCATTCGCATGTGTCAAAAATGTGGATGTGACATAAATTGATCGTTGATCCAATTTCCTTTGATATGGCATCGCAAAAAAAACTAAAAAACAACCAGTTTACAATAATACTGCTTTAAAAAAAACTAATTAAATTTAACACCCACATAACGCCGAAAAATACTTAAGATTCCAGCATGGTAAGAGTATTTTATTTATTAGTCTAAGTTGCTTTGATGAATTGAATGTATCAACACTATTGAATTTTTCATTCATCGATCATGGATTGTTTCAACGTTTAAAATGTAAATAACAAGAGGTAATATTTTACCCAATTCGATATATTTACAGCTAAATCCAATTTATAATGGGCAGGTGTTCTGACTGGTTGATTCATTTACTAATCATCGAACAGCTCAACTACTGATGATACAGCATTGAAATTTAAGGATACATTTCATCTGACATGCATATGAGTACTATAAAAAGACTTTAAAAATTTTTCATCCCCTTTATATGAACATTACGTGTCGCATTAGAAATTCATTTAATTCTGTGCAAACTTTTTTTCATGGACATTTTAAAATTTATTACACTCAAGATATAGGTGAAAAATTCCAGCCATTGCGCGAAAAAAGATCTGTAATTAATTCTTTCGTTTATTTTTTCAATACGCCTCGTTCTCTTTTGATTTTTTCATCCATACTTATCGATTTTTCTTCTATTTCAATGGTAGAAATCAACCGCAACAATCAAGCGTAGATATTTAATGAAAAACAGAGATGGTAATTTTCCAAAAATTTACTTAACTAAATGCAACGTCAGGTCATGTACAAAAATACCTCAAGTACAACATGTACCTATAGAATTATTGTACTTAAAAATGATTAGTATATCATTGTACTTGAGAATAACTTCACGGTTGAACTACGTCGTACTCTGTTGATAAACTTGTGGAAAATTGCCATTTCTTTTTTTATTAAATCAGGATTCATCCAATATCATTCCAATACATCTCGCCTGCTTTAGTTGCTGTCAAGCAAATATATGTTTTCAAACTCATAAAAAATTGAAACTGCTTTTACCCAGGCTTTTGATATAAATGAATCCACTATTTAAATCATTTTAGAGCCATATTTTAGATTTCACCACCTAATGTCATTCGACGGGTGCTTTTTTATATTAGAAAAAGTCACACTGTAAAAAGGCCGCTGTACACGGTGAATGACCATGCCATCATTCAGGGGATCATGCGAGCAAAAATAGAGCATGTTCCAATTTTCAATGAATGATCATGCGCATGTTCAATTACGGGCGCAATTTTTTTCGTTATACACGGCGAATGATTTCATTCACATGATCATTCAGTATGATCATTCGCATGATCAATCACCGTGTACAGTGGCCTTAAGAACTTTGAAATTGAAGTGAAGGATGCTCGCAGGGTAACATTTTACTAATTTACCATCGATGGCTAAAAACCTCCCAGAAAGAATTGAGGGTGACCCCGGTTGTGTCCCTTAAGGCATCCACTAGTTCCCCCTTCTTCAAAAGTGTGTCCCCATTCAGCTAAGTGCCCTCACCGCCCTTAATCCATTCAAACCCCACAGTGGGGGGCGACCCCTCCCCGGACCTACCCTACATCGACCCTTATACGTCGCCCCATCCACAAACTCCCATAGCTTCTGCCTGGCGCCCCACAAAGAATCTAAAAGTAGAACCTTAAGTATCCATCCTTTCCAGTCACCCATCCCTGTATCCATCACCACTTCATAGACGTAAAATAATCCACTCATTTGTAACTTCAATGGAATAGCCAAATTTTCTCACCAGCTCACTCCAAGAATGAATATAGGTAACGTCTTCTTTTGCCCAAGAGGTGATATTCTAAATCCTAACCACTGAATGGTATGAAATATATTTATAAGAGGATGTAACATAGGATTATGTAACATTTTTAAGTCACCGAGAAGACTTAGGAAGCCCTGAAATCTTTAAACCTTTGCCTTTTTCACAATATGGTTTATTAAAATCATGACGGCCACGTAGATGACGCCAGCTCTTGATGGCCAGTTTTACTAAATTTTCATGGGGAAAAAAGCAAAGTTGAAATGATTTCACTTTGTTTTTAACGATTAATTGATAAGAATTGTTTGTAAAAAGTAAAAACCAAAAATATTAAATATTGCTGTGATATAAAATTTTTCAAAAAAAGATACCTAATAGATTCCTCACAGGTTTCTTCTATTTCTTTGCAGAAGCAACTCTCAACCGGTGGCATGGAATCAAGGATTGCACTGACCTGAAAATATAAAGAAATTACATCAATTTATGCAAACTGAATTATGAAATGTACAGAGGGTAAGACTAAATCATGATTGCAACGGAATATTCCACGAATTAATTGCCAACAAGTATGGAATTAACATTCCAATGGATGCAATGCATAATATAATGCAGTTTCTCCCGCATCACCTAGAACAAAAAGTATTCTGGATGGGTAAAATTGTGATTTATTTTCTTTTTTAGACCTCTTTCTCGTTTATTGCCTAAGCTATTTTTGTCTCTTCCATTTATTCGTCGAAACCACAAGAAAGCAAATACCAATGCAATACTTCATTTGTATTAACTCTGTAGAAACACTCAAAAATTTATTCATGAGACATTTATAATCCATTTTTATATTGGTGCAAAATAATTAACCTCGGGCATTACCTGCATGAACAAGTGAATTTTTGTATTTCATTGCACTGAACTGCAATATTTTTCACACGAAAGGAGCAAATAACTAACAATTACAAGTGTACAGAAACAATTCATATGCGTAAATGCATATTGTGTTATCATACATAATTAAAATTTCATACGGAATTCAAAGAGAGAATATAATTTTGATTGATTTGATACAAAACATCATTTTGACTATTTTTAGTGAACCTTCCAAAAGTATGTTTACATTTATAACTACTAATTCGCTTCACCAGCCAGCACCCAACTGTAAATGTTGTCCTTTCATTTATTATTCATTAACAGTACTTTAAATAAAATTGTGAATTGACCTTTGTTCCTAGTGCACCGTGAGGAATAGAATGTTCTTGATGAAACTGAGAATAAGCTTAGAAAGGTGGTGTGATTACACAAGAGATGGAAATGATTGAAATTAAATAGATTGGAATGAATCAGTTATTTAATCTAAATAAAACTTACGAGATGAGTCACGTTCTCGTTTTTTAAAACTTTTTGGGCAAACAAATCGGATTTTTGCCTTTAAATAATTTGTACAAGGGCGCTCTCAAGATATATTCTCTACTTTAATGAAACATCTCAGTTGCCTTAGATAAGGAGCTATATGTTCATACCTGTGTAGACTGAGAATAAATATTATTCAGTAATTTATATTGCTTTGGGTTTTAGTACTCGTTGCTTTGTGCTGTAATTTAATGAGGTGAGATAAATAAGTTACTAAATATAAATAGAAATTAAGAGATGAATCAGGTTCTGAGTTTTTAAAAAGCTCAAGGCAAATGATTTGGACGTCTGCCCTCAAAAAAT